>NC_136230.1:31845481-32476284 GCF_963402885.1 Antedon bifida | reverse complement strand
CTAACCCTAACCCTAACCCTAACCCTAACCCTAACCCTAACCCTAACCCTAACCCTAACCCTAACCCTAACCCTAACCCTAACCCTAACCCTAACCCTAACCCTAACCCTAACCCTAACCCTAACCCTAACCCTAACCCTAACCCTAACCCTAACCCTAACCCTAACCTAACCCTAACCCTAACCCTAACCCTAACCCTAACCCTAACCCTAACCCTAACCCTAACCCTAACCCTAACCCTAACCCTAACCCTAACCCTAACCCTAACCCTAACCCTAACCCTAACCCTAACCCTAACCCTAACCCTAACCCTAACCCTAACCCTAACCCTAACCCTAACCCTAACCCTAACCCTAACCCTAACCCTAACCCTAACCCTAACCCTAACCCTAACCCTAACCCTAACCCTAACCCTAACCCTAACCCTAACCCTAACCCTAACCCTAACCCTAACCCTAACCCTAACCCTAACCCTAACCCTAACCCTAACCCTAACCCTAACCCTAACCCTAACCCTAACCCTAACCCTAACCCTAACCCTAACCCTAACCCTAACCCTAACCCTAACCCTAACCCTAACCCTAACCCTAACCCTAACCCTAACCCTAACCCTAACCCTAACCCTAACCCTAACCCTAACCCTAACCCTAACCCTAACCCTAACCCTAACCCTAACCCTAACCCTAACCCTAACCCTAACCCTAACCCTAACCCTAACCCTAACCCTAACCCTAACCCTAACCCTAACCCTAACCCTAACCCTAACCCTAACCCTAACCCTAACCCTAACCCTAACCCTAACCCTAACCCTAACCCTAACCCTAACCCTAACCCTAACCCTAACCCTAACCCTAACCCTAACCCTAACCCTAACCCTAACCCTAACCCTAACCCTAACCCTAACCCTAACCCTAACCCTAACCCTAACCCTAACCCTAACCCTAACCCTAACCCTAACCCTAACCCTAACCCTAACCCTAACCCTAACCCTAACCCTAACCCTAACCCTAACCCTAACCCTAACCCTAACCCTAACCCTAACCCTAACCCTAACCCTAACCCTAACCCTAACCCTAACCCTAACCCTAACCCTAACCCTAACCCTAACCCTAACCCTAACCCTAACCCTAACCCTAACCCTAACCCTAACCCTAACCCTAACCCTAACCCTAACCCTAACCCTAACCCTAACCCTAACCCTAACCCTAACCCTAACCCTAACCCTAACCCTAACCCTAACCCTAACCCTAACCCTAACCCTAACCCTAACCCTAACCCTAACCCTAACCCTAACCCTAACCCTAACCCTAACCCTAACCCTAACCCTAACCCTAACCCTAACCCTAACCCTAACCCTAACCCTAACCCTAACCCTAACCCTAACCCTAACCCTAACCCTAACCCTAACCCTAACCCTAACCCTAACCCTAACCCTAACCCTAACCCTAACCCTAACCCTAACCCTAACCCTAACCCTAACCCTAACCCTAACCCTAACCCTAACCCTAACCCTAACCCTAACCCTAACCCTAACCCTAACCCTAACCCTAACCCTAACCCTAACCCTAACCCTAACCCTAACCCTAACCCTAACCCTAACCCTAACCCTAACCCTAACCCTAACCCTAACCCTAACCCTAACCCTAACCCTAACCCTAACCCTAACCCTAACCCTAACCCTAACCCTAACCCTAACCCTAACCCTAACCCTAACCCTAACCCTAACCCTAACCCTAACCCTAACCCTAACCCTAACCCTAACCCTAACCCTAACCCTAACCCTAACCCTAACCCTAACCCTAACCCTAACCCTAACCCTAACCCTAACCCTAACCTAACCCTAACCCTAACCCTAACCCTAACCCTAACCCTAACCCTAACCCTAACCCTAACCCTAACCCTAACCCTAACCCTAACCCTAACCCTAACCCTAACCCTAACCCCCTAACCCTAACCCCCTAACCCTAACCCCCTAACCCCTAACCGTAACCCCTTACACCAAACCCTTATGCTCCCGGTATGTTCCAAGTATGTTCCGGGTATGTTCTAAGTATGTTCCCAGTACATACTTGGAACATACACAGAACATACTTGGAACAAACCTGGAACATACCCGGAATATATATGGAACAAACTCGGAATCTGCTGGGAACATACCTGGAACATACACGGAACATACCCGCCACATATGTGGAACATACACGAAACAGGCCGGAAACATGCCGGGAACATACTGGGAATATACCCGGAACATACTCGGAACACACCCGGAACATACCGGAAACATACTTGGAACATACTGGGATCATACTCAAAACATACTCGGAACAATTTCAAAACATACTTGGATCAAACCAGGAACATACTCAGAACATACACAGAACGTCCTCGGAACAAACCCGGAACATACCCGTAACATACCTGGAACATACCCGGAATATATGTGGAACATACTCAAAACCTATGGGAACATACCCGGAACATACCTAGAACATATCCGGATCATTTTCGGAACAAACTGGGAACATACTCGGAACATACCCGGAACATACTCGGAACATACTTGGAACGTACCAGGAACATACCTGGAACATACCTGGAACATACCCAGAACATACCCGCAACATATGTGTAACATACTCGGAACATGCCAGAAACATACCTGGAACATACCCGGAACATATGTGAAACATACTCGGAACATACCTGGAACAAACCCGGAACATATGTGGAACATACTCGGAACATGCTGGGAACATACCCGAAACATACTCGGAACATACATGGAACATACTCGGAACACACCCACAACATACCCAAAACATACTTGGAACATACTGGGATCATACTCGGAACATACTTGGAACATATGTGGAACATACTCGGATCCTGCTGGGAACATACCCGGAACATACCTGGAACATATCCGGAACATATTCGGAACATATTCGGAACATACTGGGAACATACTCGGAACATACTCGGAACATACCCGGAACATACTCGGAACATACTTGAACATACTTGAACATACTTGGAACGTACCAGGAACATACCTGAAACATATGAGGAACATACCCGCAACATACCCGCAATATATGAGGAACATATAAGGAACATGCCGGGTGTCACACAGCCGCAACTACGGCTCTTTCGGACATGTAACTTCTGGTAAACAACGGTAAATAGCCACAACTGTACACATATGAATAAATTAAACAATAATAAATGAAATGAATAATTAAACAATAATAAATGTCCACAATATTATCGTTCCTTCTTGCCTTCTCTCCTACGCTGACACAAAAACAAATTAGAAAGATAAAAGTTACAACGATTCTGCAACTAAACAACTCCCACGCCTCTGCTCCCATTCTGCTTGTATTATCAATTATAATTCTTCCCAAACTGCAAATATTTTCTGACATATAAATAAATCAAATATAAAGTTAAAATGTTTCTTGATTTCGTTCTTCACTGCAATCCGCTCCCCGACCAATTATTACCTCCGCCAAAGAGGTTATGTTTTCACCTCTGTATGTTTGTGTGTTTGTGTGTGTGTGTTTGTGTGTCTGTGAACAGCCTGGAGGCCACAGTTTTTATCCGATTCTCACCAAATTTGGCAACAATGATCTATGCCCCAAAAGCTTGAGGGGAAAGGTCATAGGTCAAGGTCACAACTAACAAAAAACTATTTTACTGCCTAAAGACCACAGTTTTTATCCGATTCTCACAAAACTTAGCCACAATGATCAATGACACATCATATAATTGTGGTTAAATTTTGAAGGGTCAGGGTCAAAGATCAAGTTCCACAAATAAAAAAAAAAATAAATAAATAAAAAAATAATTTAAAAAAAACCCTCAGTGGGACTTGAACCTGCAATCTCAACTGTGAGAGGCTGGATACATAACCATTACACCACACTGTCATCCACAACTTTTTAGTATGCAGTTAGCATATTTACACTTATAACTAATAAAAAAAATGTAAAAAAAAATATTCAGGGGGAATTTTATGTAGGGGAATTTTACAGTAGGCGGAGGTTTGTACTCTCGGAGTACCCTCTAGTTTCTTTCTCCTTTTCCACGTAAAATAATATCAGTATCAATCAAGTTACTCTTCAATATTTCCTAACAATTCTTTAAATGCAACAACTTCTGCTGTTTCCAACAGTTATTTCTTCCGTCAATTTACATTCACAATTTCAATTATTCCTCAGTAATCTCAACAATTAACAGTTCTACATTTAAGTACAGCCTTATAGTATTACTTCCAACTCACAATTTATTAACTTCATGTATATCACTTTATTTCCTTTCTGCTTCAGCTCTATATCACCATAATTCAATTACTTCTTCTCCTGTACGTCTTAGTTTCTCATATCAATATTCACCTATCCCTTTCTGGCTTAACATAACATAGCTCAATTTCCATCTCTCTCAAAATTCCCTCAATTATACACATACCACCACCTTATCCTTCTCCACCAATCAGCAACTCACACACTAACTTAACTCTTATACCTCTCCTCCAATCAGCAAACTCCACACAATCCTTCTCTGCAACACAAATACTCTGCTCCACTGGCTTCACACAATAGCTTCCTAAAACAAAAGAAAGGTTCAAATAGTGAAAACAAAGGGAAAGTAAGAATGAACTAGCAAAATACATATACAACTATATGTCACTTGTGACATCGGGTATGTTCCGGGTATGTTCCAAGTATGTTTCGAGTATGTTCCAAGTATGTTCCGAGTAAGTTTCGAGTATGTTCCAGGTATGTTCCGAGTTTGTTCCGGGTATGTTCCATTCCAGGTATGTTCCGAGTATGTTCCGGGTATGTTCCTGGTATGTTTTAGGTATGTTCAAAGTTTGTTCGGAGTATGTTCCTAGTTATTAATTGTATCAAACACACGATGCTAAAATAGTGTCTAGTTATTAATTCTATCAAACGCACGACGCTAAAATAAAATCTAGTTTTTTGTATTGTCTATTCTAGAGTAGTAAGTTCGTACAGTTTTTATTTTTAAAACATAACAGTATACTTGACGTCTAGTCGGTCTAACTTGTCTAACAAATTGAATAAATTCAATAACACCTGCCATTGTTGCTGAAACATCAACTATCGGTGTTGTCATCAACAGTATTAATTGTATAAGTCATGTTTAATTTAGGATCACACCTGCCATTCATAGGTTGCTGAAACATCAACTATCGGTGTTGTCATCAACAGTATTAATTGTATAGATAAGTCATGTTTAATTTAGGATCACACCTGCCAGTCATAAGTTGCTGAAACATGAACAATCGGGGTTGTCATCAGCAGTATTAATTGTATAGATAAGTCATGTTTAATTTAGGATTAGAAGAAAAGCTAAATCAAAATGATAAATTAAAACAACCAGAAAGTTAGCAGAGCTTTCGGGCAACACTAGCCCTTCATCAGTGCAAGTGAAGTTAGGGCGCGTTTATACAACATGCTATTACACGCATATTCACCACGATTACAAAAAGTGTGTTGTGTAACATCGAAGAGATTCCGTGTAATGAGATTTTAATTGCAAAAAAGGCTACTTGGCTGAATCCTAAAATTGTGTGGATTCCCGGTTGCTGTTGGCGTGTTGAAAGTGCTGTGAAAATGTTTACCAAATCTACAGTAATAAATGATTGTGCTTTTGCATATTTTAACTGATATTAACGCTAATCAAATTCAAAAGCAGATTTAAAAAATCAATAACTCAATAAACTAAATTTTACATGAAATCATCCGTTTTATTAAAATCCTTAATAAACTAATATTATTCATAATGCATGCGAGTATATATACAACTTAGGATTATGAACAATTTTATAACACGGTATTACGATTTAATGTATAACTGCAATGATTTTGTGGGGTTGACCTCGGCCCGTGCAACACGCTAAACATTAAAGATGTGTTCAAATTTAGGTTGTTGTATAAACACAGCCTTAGAGATATATATATATATATATACATATATTTAGGATGTATAAAGATATTATTTTTTTTACTTTTCTATAGATCAGAGAGTAACTAAAATAGCACTGATTATGTTTAAATAGTATAAAACTGAATCTAAATAACGAAAGGCAAGCCATGATTCAACGTTTCGATCTTTATTTGATTAGCAATATTATAGCATAATAATTACAATTTAAAAAGTTAATATTTTGGATATTTTCCCCAAAAAAATCCTAGCACACAGTATAGTACAGGATTTTTTTTTTTTTAATTCTTGTCTATGTCTAGGGTAGTGTTATGGTTATCCACTGTTTTCGGTGGTTTGAGCACAGGTGACGAAAAACACAGCCGTTTTTTAATGAAACCTGACAGATGTAGGCTATTGTATATGGCGAGCGGATTTTTGTAGAAAGTTAATTGACTCTTGGATTATGTCATATAAATACATACAATACAATAACCATTCAACAATAAAGTGTCGCATAGTATAATAATATGTTTAATATAATAATAGCTCCTTAAAAATCATATTCCGGAACGTTTTCATTAGATACGTATACGCATATGCATAGGCCTATAATAAAGATTTATGTATCTATCTAAGTATCTATAATCTATGTGTATTTCTATTTTTCTTATGTAGCTTTAAATTCATCGTTAGTTTTGCCTTGAAATTCCAATGATTTATCAATAGATAGTTGCCTTTCATCTACTGTATCATATCAATTCTGTTTAGCAATGCTTGCTTTTGTGATGCAATACCCTCATATCAATCTTATAGTTTGTATGTTGCTGCGAAATCCACATGTGTAGCGGGCGGGAATTTAAATATTCCTATCCATGACTGAGACAATGTCTCAGTCCATGGCATGTTTAGCTTTGGTACCGGTACTGTCGATTCTCGTTTTTCTTGTATTCATAGTTCTAGATAAAGCAATTTTAATACCTATTAGGCTACAGTTGAGATATTCAGGCGATGTGGAAAAAATGTCAGTGCCTGGAGTGTACCTTTGTAACACTCGCCGATCAGTGGCAAAATTCCCTCTTTCTACCCGATTCCATACAATATTACTTGCCGGTTTCATTATTGTGGCGTCTTGTTTCTAACCGTTCCCGTCCCGGTTTGTCATTGTCTTTCATTTTTAAACACGTTTTAATAAATTTAATATTTAATATATGAGTTGGAATTAAACCAAAGACACCACAAAGAATTGTACATCTTGCAAGATCCAAAACACAGGATAAGAACAAAAACAAGACGAAGCACACGGGAGAATTAGCAATCTCATCATTAAACGCTCAATTTCAGCATCTTCCCGTTGGGCGCGCTCTAAAGAAAAATTAGGAAATATTCTAAAACAGTCTTTGACCCCAATTTAGTATCCAAAAAAGTATGATATAAATCAATAGTTCCCACTTTAATAAGTTGGCCTATTTGCTAAATGTTTGATAAATATACCCTGATGCAAGAGTAACTATAGCTATATAATGTTGCTAGATACTTGACAAAATTAAATTAAAATTGCTAATAATAAAACAATAATAATTGTATATCGTGCCCATTTTAGGCCTATAATTTCCCTTTTTTCTGAATCCGCACTCACCGCAATATTTTATTATACTTTAAAACAATAATGTATGGTATTTATGAGTATCATAAATACATCTGCAGGGCTTTAACAACTGTTTTGTGAATAACCAAATTATAATACGCCAAAGGTTAACCAATAAATAATGTTTGTAATAATGAAGGTGACTGGAAACACAACTCTAGCCCATTGATCAATAATACTGACACTATTAAAGTCTTGACCTATCTTTATTTTTCTCGCCCTTTTCTGACGATAGGTAAAGCTGCCAATAAAACACATTAATACGTCATAGCAACACTGGTAGTACAGTGTTGTCTTGTACTCTGGTGGCGTTTTAATTTTGAATTTGGGAGACGTCGAATTCTTGTATTTACCATTTCTAGCAATATCCAGTTCCTAAAAAACAAAAAATATTGCGAACAGAGATGCTTTAAATCTCCTATAAGGTATGATTTTTTTGTTTTTGTTTAAATACATAAACAAAATGCCTTTAACTTGAAACTACGCCCTAGTGTACTTGGAAAGATCATTTTTGAAGCTCGATACAACTTTTTTTGCTATATTTCACATTAGCAAATTGCACATGAAGGTTATAACAATAATGTATTATGCCCGCAGCACATAATACAGGGCTTTTAAGATCCTTATTAATATAAAACAAACAATATGCTTACTTCTTCGCATCGAATTAGATTGTCATCCTCATCATCCATTTCAGGAAGTGTGCCACCTCTTCGTTTAGTAAAGTAACTGACGAAAGCGAATTCAATAAGTGCGGCAAATACAAAGCAGAAACAATCAAATATAAACACGTCGATCGCTTTTACGTAGGATACTTGTGGTAAAGAAGATGTGGCCGTAAGACTTAATGTTGTGATTGTTAGGATAGTTAAAATTGCTGAAAAAAGGTTTAAAATCCACGGTTTTTATTAAAATAATATGCCCTAAATGCTTTTAAACAAGTTGTTTCTCAATAAAAATGTTAAATAGGTCTATAAAATATTGATATCTTCACGCGAACATTTTTGAATAATTGACATGGCTTCGTTTTGAGGTTTTAGTATCACGATGCGTTTTATTATAAATTAATATTTACCATAACTAGAATATTTGTTTAATTGAATCGCAATTTGTCGTTTTCAGATATAAAATGGATGCCGTATAATCAGTCTTACTTACCTAATGAAATTCTAGCAGGGGTGGCTTCTCTATTGATCCAAAATGAAATCCATGAGATCACCACCATCATAGAACAAGGTACATACGTTTGAATAATAAACAGACCAATGTTACGTTTTAATTCAAAATTTACTGTGAGAACTGTCCTGTTACCTATTAAAGATTAAATACAAATTAGACGTTAAATGGGTGATAAATGCCATAGCGATCATAAGTTTGAAAACAGATTCTAAGAGGAACAACTACAAAGCAACGAGTTACTAACCAATTCTGGAAGATGGCTTAGTTGTGCGTATTGTTTTCCATCCAAGTAAAGTAAACTGCGATAACCTGATATCTTTAGAGTCACCTAAATCAATATCAACAGATTTGTTATCACTATCTTCGTATTTCCACTGAAAGACAACGTCCGATTCGGAGTATGTATCTATTATTGAAAAATAGAAAGCCTTATTAGTAATAACGAGTCTGGTGTTATTAGGCGAAATAAACAATAACTCGTATTACTTTAATAATTAAACATTCATTGTCTGCTATTGTTTGGTAATAATAGTCGTGCTTTAATATTTGCTAATGAAACATTTGTTTCAATGTTAACTTACTGCTCCCCATACTGATTGAACATACTTGAGTATCATGCGGATATTTTTTAAAATTCAATCCACACTCAGTAAGAACAGTCAACCTACGAAAAAATGAATTACTGTTAATCAGTGTTAGACGGGTGGCCAGCATCTTACATTTCTGTATCACCGTACACTTAGTTAAAAAGATTTATTGGATTCAATGTATTTTTTAAAACATTTGTATGTTTTTATTTAGTCTGGATTTAATACAAAATGCCAATTTTTATGTATGTGTGGCATTTTTCAAACATAGGTAACCATAAAAGTTTTTGGTGTTTTTATTCAAATTCAGTTTTTTTATTTTCGATCTGTAACAACTTGTAAACCGTAAACATACCGAAATGTTTCTAGGAATCACTAGATAAGAAGAACTACCTATCTAGGCCTACTGACAAATTCTGTTTGCCATGCATGGGGAAATGTGTGTTTTTGTTTTTATAGGAGTGTGTGGTGTGGTTTGAGTGCGTGGGTGTGTGTGGAATACAACATTAGATTGAACGTCATAATTGCGGCATTTTAAGAAACGACAATGACAGAAGTTAAAAGTACAATAGGAAAATATACAGGCAAGTTAATGAATAAAAAGAGGGAAAAACAAGACAAAGGAAAAAAATACCTCTGTGTATATAAGACTTCACCGTCAGGATAAATTCTAACAAGACGGTTTGGAACAATTATATCATGGCCCTTAGAGTTACGATCATTGTGGAAAAATGTGTCAGGATACCATATACTTTCCAACAAGACTGAATTAAGAGGTAATACTTTAAACGCAGTTCCGTTGGAATAACGAAGGCGTTCGTCGGCCCATCTTTGTCTGAAGAAGACCTCCACGTAAAATTCCTGAAATAGATTTACAATTTATGGATAAGATTTTCAAATACAGTATGGTTTGCTGGACTCACAGTTACACTATTTTCAATAATACATTATTAAATAATAAAGTGTAACTGTAACTTTTTCAACCGGTATAGTTTTACAACATATTAATTACGATGGGGTGTACATTTAACAGTATCAGACAATTACCACGCTCACTCGCCGTACAACCGTCACCGTGAACTCATAGGCATCAGTCACTCGAATTGTCCTTCAAGAACATTACTATGAAGGCGATAAACTATTTAGATTATACAGGAAAGTGTATAGAATATAAATGACGGATATAAAGTGTAAAGTGTTTAATTAATTTTACACAAACTATAGCAAAACAGCGATTGTCTTCTAAATTCAAGAAATTCCGCAAATTGTTTATACAGTATAGGTTTTTGATTGCTACCAACTCGTTTTATATATATATATATATATATATATATATATATATATATATTTGTTTATATATATCTGATTTGTTTATATATATATATATATATATATATATATATATATATATATATATAAACACAAGAGGCAAAGAACATTAATTCTAAACCGCCCGGTGATATACTGAAATTTAATTAATTAATTTGAAACGATAAAGATGAGGAAATCTGTGAGAATGAGAAAAAGATATTCTCTTAGTTTGTGTGTTCCATATTAATTAATTAAAAATATTGTATAGGCATATCTATAGTGGATAGTGTTGCCCGAAAGATCTGCATTTTCTGGCTGTTATACTTTATCATTTTGATTTATCTTTTTGCTTATTTTATTTTGTATCTTCATTGATATCATCCAACTACTGCACGCGCACCAGAGATCAAATTGATACGCCTTCATCTTTCAGTATTTTATTCACGCTTCGTACAATTGAGGGAATAGTGCTGTTCCGCCGTACCACGCCGAGAATGTTAAAGAGTCGCTATCCAATTGGGTTTGAACTACACCATGAAAGCCCCAGTGGTTTAATGGATAGGACATCAGCATATCAAGCAGGAGGTCCGGGTTCGAATTTAGGTTGGGGCGACTTTTTCTCATTTCCTTATCTTATCGTTTCAAATTATATATACTAGATGGTACGCTCGCTTCGCTCGCGTACCATCTAGGTCGTGTCCACAGATGGTTCTCGAATACACAGTAATTCCAGCGTAAAAAATGTACGTACCGCAGGACTATAGTACATTGTCGTTTACAGAAACGAATAAATAGACACGATGATTTATGTAAAATTAGCACCCTGGGAATTAGGCCTTGTCTTAAAAATGAGTCCAATTTTTTATTTGAACTCATTTAAACAAACCCAATTTGTGTTTTGTATATAACATTAGAGTTGAGGGATGGGGAAGAGGATGGGAAGAACAATTTTTAAATATATTCTCTATCCACTCAGTAACGAAATATTGTTTTAAATGTTTTATAGGCCTATCAATAATATACCACTAAACACAGTAAAACATTTACGATTTATAATACTTTTTTAAAACTGTCCCTCTTATAGTCGATTGAAATAGTAAAGTACATGTAACGATACACCACTACGACGTTTATATTTTTTAGAATTATTAATTAATACAAAAACGTTGAGAAGCAACTGTCAGTAATCTACCCACAGTCACAGTAATATATGTTCTTTGTATATTTTGTTTATATATCTAATTACAGTAACCACATTAACAGTAAGACAATTTCGATTCAAATGGCGACCAAAAATGGTTAATACGTACAGTATTTACAATATTGTCAAAGTATTGCGATACTATATATAAGTAAATGACAATGCTGTAGGTATCAGTGGCTGGATTTCAATGGAGATACAAAAAAAGCGAAAAGCTAAATCAAAACGATAAAGTAAAACAGCCAGGAAAGTTAGCAGAGCTTTCGGGCAACACTAGCCCTTCATCAGTGCAAGTGATGATATATATATATATCTCATAGATTTTACTCATAAATATTTCTTTTTTATGTACATTTTGAAGATGTAGGCCTAACCTTCTATTTATTATCCATTCCATGTATACAATGCAGGTACAAAAAGATAGATATGATTGTATTAATATTTATAAACATAACTAATTAAGGTTTATTCATTCTTTTCTGGATAGTGTAATAGTATATATTGGGCTTGTACAAATCAAATTTCCTATACTGGAATTTCCAATAAATATTCTGTACTCTATAAGTATTACACTATACATAATTTTCTTATCTGGATGCAAATAAATTAATTTAGTTTATTAAATTATTACGCGACACTAGATAGGTTATAAACAATCGATTACATTTAGTAATACATTATAGATAAAGATACTCTACCTTATTTTGTTCTATCAATGGACCAATACATTTAGTAATACATTATAGATAAAGATACTCTACCTTATTTTGTTCTATCAATGGACCAATACATTTAGTAATACATTATAGATAAAGATACGCTACCTTATTTTGTTCTATCAATGGACCAATACATTTAGTAATACATTATAGATAAAGATACTCTACCTTATTTTGTTCTATCAATGGACCAATACATTTAGTAATACATTATAGATAAAGATACTCTACCTTATTTTGTTCTATCAATGGACCAATACATTTAGTAATACATTATAGATAAAGATACTCTACCTTATTTTGTTCTATCAATGGACCAATACATTTAGTAATACATTATAGATAAAGATACTCTACCTTATTTTGTTCTATCAATGGACCAATACTCAACAAAAACATATCCACTTTGACCGTAAGAGGGGGACCTGAATGAATAATAATGTTTAAGAATTTGCAATATCTCATCTGTTACTAAAAAGTTTTAAATATTGAGCGGTGGGTTCACCACATCTATCTAATGCATTAATTTCCAAAAAATATTAAGAAACTACTAAACATATAAGTTACCTACTACGGTTTAGACCAACAATATTAAATGCTTGATACCAGACAACATCTCATTTAACGCAGTTATTGATATCATTTACGGTACTCAAGTTCTATTTTCATCGATTTTCTAGATAATTAAAATGTTCATTTACTAAATAAACGACAATATCAAGTCAATATTGGTATACTCGAGGTTAACTTCTTCAACGTATTATAATCATATTACCGATTTTTACATTAAACTTTGAAAAGCCTATGCTAAAATTAAGAGATTTTCACAATTATACGTCACACGCACTTACATAAACTATTATTACATAAAATGCATTTTTGCTAAATTTAACTTTCTGAGTACTGTACACAAGTCTAATTAGCGTAAATACACGTGTTTCACCTAGCTTGCTTAGTTCTATTTTCCAATATATTATGATCAATCAAACCCACTGTAACTTGTTTCGGTAAATATATATCCATAGACACTTACCCGTCATCCCTGGCCGCAGGGAATTATCATAATTAAATATGATATTATCTAAAAGCTTTGTAAGGTTTTCCCGCGCTCTGTCATTTTCAGACAATTTTGTTGTCTCTTGTAATTCTGTAGTGTTATCAACATTAACATTTTCTTGTTCACTTCTGAAAAAAAATCCAAAATATTCATATCAACATTTATATACATCATAATCTAAATAAAGGTTACCCTAACACACGTTTTTTTTCATTCACTACAGTATTTATATACATCATAATCTAAATAAAGGTTACCGTAACACACGTTTTTATTCACTACAGTATTTATATACATCATAATCTAAATAAAGGTTACCGTAACACACGTTTTTATTCACTACAGTATTTATATACATCATAATCTAAATAAAGGTTACCCTAACACACGTTCATTCACTACAGTATTTATATACATCATAATTTAAAAAAAGGTTACCCTAACACACGTTTTTATTCATTCACTACAGTATTTATATACATCATAATCTAAATAAAGGTTACCCTAACACACGTTTTTATTCATTCACTATAGTATTTATATACATCATAATCTAAATAAAGGTTACCCTAACACACGTTTTTATTCATTCACTACATACATCATAATCTAAATAAAGGTTACCCTAACACACGTTTTTATTCATTCACTATAGTATTTATATACATCATAATCTAAATAAAGGTTACCCTAACACACGTTTTCTTTCATTCACAACAGTATTCATTTTATCAATAATAGTATCCCATTTTGAAAGACACAAAATCATATATAACGAAATTAAATGTTTGATTGTTGCTCATTTCGGAATTACGGTATCAATTTTGTTATTCTTGGGCCAATAACCTATAATAATAATAATAATAATAATAATAATAATAATAATAATAATAATAATAATAATATCAAATCATTGTAAGCATCCAATTGGTTAAATTAAATATTCCATTAAAAAATGTAAAAGCCGGTAAAACAAACTCATTTTTGTCTGCAGTCAACCAACCAATCAAACAAAATGTGCAGATAATGATATGAACGTGTTATACATTATTGAAAAAAAAAACAATACAGAGTCACGGAATGACTAACATGACGAGCTGTTTCTAATACCTCTTTCTCCTTTTTGTGTTTAATTCGACTGTTATGATTATGATTTTACAATTTGACTATTTTGCGATTATAATTAGACATACATTTCAGGATTAAATCTAATCGAACACAAGCTTCAATACCATCAGCACATCTGGCCCTCTATATCCATCTTCCTTGTTGAACGTTATTTACTATAAACTACAAACGCACTAGCAGACCGAATTTAACATCAACGTACTTTCAAATGCAATAGAAGAATAATATAGTTTTGTAATATCCTAATCTGTGTAGTTATTATTACACATCTAAATAATTAGGCAAATTATCAGATAAAACATGCAATACAAAAATTGCCCACTGCAATACCCAAACGAAACTTAAAGTGAAAATAAGTAGACGGCGGGCGGACTTAATGACATCTATATGTTTTATTTTGATCAATTTGGACATGGAACAAGTCATTGATCCATCTATATTCGACTTTTGATATTCATCCGTGTTTTAATTCCGTAACTCTAATCCAGTTGATATATCAACTAGTAAGTAATACGGCATAACTATGTATGAAACCCGTCCCCAAAGGAGTTCACTCAGCGTCATCCATTTGCTTTGATTAGATCGCGTCATATTTTAACCTAATCGAGTTACACGATATCTTTTGAGAGGGTAACGCGTTTGTTAAGTAACCGATTTCGTCTGCTCTCCTCGTGTATGCCTACCTGGGACAAAATGTGCTGACAACTTCATCATCTAAAATCCAGCTTTATTTATTTTAAGATAGTATAACATTTATATAAATATCCTTTGAAGTTAAGCTACAATTATTACTGGACCATGAGCCCGCAAATGTGAAAATGGTTCACAAAATGCCGTAAACAATAACCGCAAATGTAAAAATAACCGAAAATATCTTTCTCAAATAGTATTTATATTTGTTCATGTCACCTCACACGACACATGGTTCAGTACCTTAGTTACCATCATAATGTAAAATACAATATGTTTGTTAATATAGACCAACTCGTGAATTAACATACAGTGTTTTTAATTATGCATTCCATATTGTATTTTATCGATTTATTATGGGAATCATGTAGCTTGTATATCGAAGAGAACAATAGATAGACAATCAAGATTGTTATTGAAAATAAGAGAATATCATCATTATTTTATGAATAAGTAATTTTGTGATATTTTTTAACATGGTATATCATTGTATAATAATAACAGCATGCTTACGGTACTGTTTACAAGAAATATACCTGTAATGAATATAAATGCATGTAAGCATGATTTAGACTATTATTGTTTATACTATAATTATTTCTCTCCAGAATACGCAATTGAGTAAAACTACTTTATAAACACAATACATCCATTATGGTACAGAGATGTTTGAAGTGAGTACCGAATTCCCAGACATGGGCCATGGGAGGCGTTGACTAAATGTAAATACGAGGTATATTTCATAAATGTATTGTTGGCTGATTTGTGTTATTTTGATTTTTAATAATTATGATTTTATAGTAATAAATATACGAATAAACAGCTGCTGCAGCTGCTAGAAGGAATTAATGTGGGTCCAACGTTCAATTCAATTACTTCATGGTTTAACAACTATTGCTTAACTTCAATAATAAATAAATATTTTTTTAATAACAACTTAAAGTGTAATTTACTTATGTTTCTTACTATTACTAAATTAAAATACCCACAATGCCTACCAATTATCAAGTGTTGATTCTGGATTCAAAATATAGACCTATCATCACACTGAAGTCAAATATACGATTAAGTATAGGCTTACAGTTACTCATTTGCAATATTTAGGCCTATATGTTTAAGGATGAGTAGGGGGTACCCCGGTGTACTAGTATACACACAGCCACTGTCACTCATCAAGAGGGCCCCTTCATTGTCAGCATACACTGTTTAGGGTCACCCTCTATAAATAAGGTGTAATAAAATAAATAAATAAAAATACCATGTTTCGATGATTCATGATTCTTTAAGGTATTAGGTGTGTTAGAGAATTAAATAAACGTTAGTAGTGAAGGAGTATAGATATATGCTAAAAGCATTTCAAACGCTTAGAATTATTATACGTCGTTACAAATTACACACATCGAAATTAAATATAACGATAATTTCTGGAAATTAGTTTAGTAATCAATAATGAACGAGTAGCGCATGATCACTCATTTAAACATTTTGGACATAGTATAATTTGCTTCATATGCGCTTCGAGTAAAATTTGGCTCTTCGTTCAGAATTCCTGGTTTGACATATTCAGTTTTTTACCATCAATGTTTCGCAATATACTTTATACACTGATGTAACTTAATTACAATGTTGACATTACGTAATGGCACACGTTGACATCACGATATCATAAAAACATGAATGTGTGTTTATATAGGACGTATATTAAATTATTGCCGAAACCCATCTATATGGGAATGAACGTAGAATCAATAGTGTGATTGTCAAACATTAGTAAAATACTCATTTTGTATTTGCACCACATCAAAGTAGGAATCATTTACACTGAGCCAGTCATTAGTAGCAACTATTGTGTTACTAAGTAAGCACTGTAAATTTGATTTAACTTAACCACATATGATAACGGCAAAATCTAAACAAATTGTGCATTTTAATGAAATATCACATTTCAGAGTTGTGAAGCGCCTATTACTACATTGCTTTACTCCACACAGGAATGTTTAAACCATGTAGAGTATGGTAAAACGGACATATCTTCAGATATATACGAATCTAAATAAATGTGGTACTGGTAATTAGATATACCTCAGTAATAAATAACAGTAGAATCACTTACCTGACGTCATTATATAATAGAAATACTGTACTCAATACTATTAGTACATGCATGATGTGAGTGTTAACTACGACCATACTCAATATAATTCACGGGCGCACTGGTTATAACAACTGTCACCTGATGCTTTCAGACGACAGCTTTGTTTGCTCCTGCAATATTTGATAGAAACCAGGATGCAATGCTTTCCAGAACTCGTGTAAAAGGTAAACGTTTTCAGTTACGAATTTGGCGCGGAGACATTGTATGTTACGGTAGCATTGCAAAAACACGACCGGCTGTGAAGCAATCTGTATAATGAGTGGTATCTTGGTAATAGAGCTGCGTTGTCGTTTATAAATTAAATTTAGGCTTCATGTAAGATGCATCAGAACATCAATGCAAATTCACTTTATTTATGAATAACCGGCGAAGAATGACGTCATGTGCAAAAATATATAGATTCTAATTGTATATAGAATAATTGTTTACACTCATGAATCTACGGTAATTCGGTATTTTAGTTTTTACGAATCTTTAAAATTAAACTTGCTTGCTGTTAGTCTCATCTGCTAACATTGCAAATACAATATAGGTTCGTTTGGTATACATATTTATATTGTTATAATGAACAGAAAAGGAATTACTGTGATACGAGTTACAGGTACTGATTTATTATGATTTTT
Organism: Antedon bifida; assembly: GCF_963402885.1. Classification (NCBI taxonomy): domain Eukaryota; kingdom Metazoa; phylum Echinodermata; class Crinoidea; order Comatulida; family Antedonidae; genus Antedon; species Antedon bifida. Next base: position 32,458,034 of record NC_136230.1, on the reverse strand, counting down.
ATTCATTTTATCTTGTATATAAATAAATTGTATAATTAGGGTTCTAAAATAAAAACAATGAAATGACAAACTCACAAAGGGAAAATTGTTCTTTCTGATTGTGAATATTTTAAAATGAGATAGATGATAATGATCATTTACAATGAAAGTAAATATGTCATAACGATGTTTGGAAACAAAAAGGTTATTTAGACCAAACGTCTTTGTATTATCTTTTTAAACTTCTTTTGTAAGTGTATAGAAAAATTTAAGAAAATTAATGAAAAAAGGAAGTAATACGGCTTTCAACAATTTAACAATGTTACTGATGAAGTTTATCAAATTGTAATGACATTTCGAATTAACAAAAATGTGATAAATAATATGATTTTATGTAATGACATGAAATATAATACGAATGTGAATAAAAGTGGTGTTTACGCCACAAAAGAGAAAAAAAACTTCTTTCTCCATGTTAAGAACAACACGCCGGAATCGAAGACAATGGGAACAACACAATGTGAGTCTCCAGAAGTAGCAATCGTGTATCTCGGAAAATAATGTTTAACAATTGCAACCCAAACCCAAAAACAATGATATAAAACAATTTCCTGCTAACACGCGTGTTCCATTATTATGTGTTTTTGCAAATTATAACACGACGTACTATACCTGTATTGGTATTATTTTACGTGTTGTTATTTTATTACGTTGCATTGATATGATACTTTAAGTAGTCAAATTCAATCCTAACATTCTTTGAAGATATATCATTTTATATACATAAAGAACGAAAACCCGAGATTCATCAATAATGACTGAAACTATACTTCATGAATAATGTGTTTTTATTTTAGCAGCCATCTCGCTGTCTTTTTTCGATAATGGTTCCACGTATACATATTTATACGGCAGAATTTAATCAAAAATATACTTTCTATCTTTTCATTGTCAATACACATACAGATTACCTACATTAAATATAGAATCATCTCTTTAAATACAAATCCATTTTATGCTTATTTTATGCTTTCTATAATATATTGAATTTTATCAAACAAAATCAAAATATTTAGTGTAATTTAATTATTGATAAACAAAATTATAATCGTCGGCGGTTACCCTTTCAGTTTCATTATATTACAAAACAAACAATTTACATTGTAAATGCATACTTATAACTTACGATAGCTAGGTCATATTGTTATTATTGAAATGACAGCATTTACTGATGATAAATTGGATTAATCATAACATAAAACATCACTATCATTTCTAATAAAAATTATTATCATGCATTTATGGTTTTAGTAAATGCGTTTTACACATTTAGCCATAATTCAAAGCATTTTATAGTGAGGTGGTCATATAGTTACAATGGTGGAGTGATGAAATCAATTCGTAGGCATACATAGAAAAAAAGATAAGATATATTCGGTATCAATATCGGTTATTCAATCACATAAATACATTGCAGCATAAAACGCTGAATTGTAGTATTTGTACAAAAATGATTAATATGTTTGCCCTGTAAATGAATATGCGGCCTTGTTGTGTATGGCAGCACAACAAAGAACCAAACATTCCACTTGGAACGCATCAAAAGAGATCATGCCACATAATTATTAGTGTGGACTACTTTTCATACGCGGAGTAGCTAAAGCAGTTGGGACTTCAAGTCATGGCCGAAATAATTTGGAAAGAGTCCAGTTTTATTTACTTATTTGGTTTAAATACATTCATTATCTGGACCCACGGTGAAGTTCAACTAATTAATTTACAGCCGCGCTATTATATCCACTAAAATGACCATTGAAAATGGTACATTCAACGCACTTTGAAGTAAAGTATAAGAACACATAGGTAGGCCTAATGGCGAAAAATAACAACTTAAGAATGATTCAAAGTCCGTTAACGCACTTTGAAGTAAAGTATAAGAACACATAGGTAGGCCTAATGGCGAAAAATAACAACTTAAGAATGATTCAAAGTCCGTTAACGCACTTTGAAGTAAAGTATAAGAACACATAGGTAGGCCTAATGCCGAAAAAAGAACAACTTAAGAATGATTCAAAGTCCGTCAACGCACTTTGAAGTAAAGTATAAGAACACATAGGTAGGCCTAATGGCGAAAAGGAACAACTTAAGAATTATTCAAAGTCCGTCAACGCACTTTGAAGTAAAGTATAAGAACACATAGGTAGGCCTAATGCCGAAAAAAGAACAACTTAAGAATAATTCAAAGTCCGTCAACGCACTTTGAAGTAAAGTATAAGAACACATAGGTAGGCCTAATGCCGAAAAAAGAACAACGTAAGAATGATTCAAAGTCCGTTAACGCACTTTGAAGTAAAGTAAGTAAAGTACATGATGCCGAAAACAGACCAACTTGACACACTTTCAAGTAAAGCTTAATAATACGTTTATGATACCGAAATTAGAACAACTTCTCTCTCTAAAATTCGTATATTATTTTTGAAACGTGTTGTATCCATAGACATTATACGCACTGAACATTGTTAAATAGACAATGACAGCTTGTCAGAAATCACCTTATATAATTGAATCATTATTAAATGGTTGTATTGTTTGTACTGCATTAACAACAATACGGTACATTTGACAACGGTAATATTACTGCATAGGAATGAATATTTACTTTTGTTTCTCCATCATAAATAATTCAATATTTCAAATATTTAGTTGTTGATCAGTTTGTATAATGAAACCGGATACGCAACCTCGGCGGTAAATATAGTAATACTGTATTCGTAAACAAATAAATCAACAGCGATGAAAATAGGTATATATAATAGAGTAGTCTCGGAAAAAAAATATGAAAAGAGGCCTAGAAATTAGGTTAGGCGGAGTGGAATGTTAGGGTATAGGTTGGTAAGTGTACTTCAGAAAAGGAATTAATTAGATAATAAATATGATAATGTTAATATTTAGTAATAATAAATTAGCTAATAAAGCTAGATGATCTTAGGCAGGGAATTCATTAGATCTATAATAAATACATTTTAATAGTTATTATTATTATATTTTCTGAAATGGCCTAATTTTTTTCAAATGTCCATAAAATCGGATCTAAATATTTGGTGTCTAACCATGTGCTTCAGACAAAGTATTTGATTTATAATAAAAACAACACATAGCAGCATTAATAAACTATTAATATTTATGAATTGATTGAATGACAATTAACTATGATACAATTTGGATCTTAATTAATTCATATTATTATTTTGTCATCAGGTAACAGCACTTTCGGTAACTTCAGTAATGTATGAATGATGATTATAATAATAATATTAGTTTATGTAATATTAGGGCCTACGTCAAGCTGATACATTAGATATGGTGCAACGTAGATTTGTTTCTAAATGTTGTAATGTCATTTACCCACTTTCAGTCAGTCGATGCAATTTGGATTTTTTTTGGCAAAGTATAGAAATAAATCTTATGGAAAGGTATATAGGCTTTACAAAACAAACTGGATGTCATAAATAAAGGTCGTCGACTTTGTAATAATCTGGGTTGATTTAAGTAACAGACGATAGGTAATAGACGAGGTAATTAGACACACTGGCGAGTGTTGTAGCTATTATAGAAATTAATCTGGATGTTCTACGGAAAAACCTATCTATTAGACGACGTGGTAATAACACAACATAATCAAATAAGGTTTATTGCATAAAAACCAGTGGAGTTTCAATTTAGAATACATAAAATTCGGAATTTGGAATTATTTTCAGGGAATTTAGGACTATGTCAAAAAAAAAATATAGGTAGGCAATAACACTTGTAACTTAGCTAGTTCTATTTCCAACTGTCAACAGCAACACGAATAAATACGAAAACCAACAGTTTAACGAAAACAAGAGAAAGAAAAAATAGCACCTATTTATAACACCTATATTATTCACCCGATATTGTCAAACGATTGATGTACCTAAGCGACAACCTGACTTCAAACAATAAGCCAATATTAGGGGAACATTGTTGCGCAATATTAGTGAAACAGAGAGATCAATGAGGAAAAAATACTTCAGACATTTTGAATGGAATCTCAATTTAATTCAAAATTCCAACTCTAAGCCTACGGGTAGTGTTTCGAAGTCTAATTATTGAATCCACCCGACTGTTAAGGGCAATGTTGATGGCACAAGTCACACAGTTGGAAGTCGGCTGACGTATTGAATCTGGTACCATATAATATTGATTTTCGGGCTGCCAATAACCAACAGCCCTACTAAGGTTAATCAATGTTGCTAGATTGCATTTTTCAATTGTTTACAAAAGTAAAAGCTGATATGACGTTACACGTACAATTTACTCTGTTGATGGATATCATAGCCACAAGTAATACTGTTGTTTTCATCACCAATATTTGTACTACTTCATAAATAAGATAGTCGAAGGTCTTTGATAAAGTACTGTACTAACTAATTAGTTGATGTTAGTAAGTTTCAAAAATAAAAATATTACAGAATAACTAATCATGATTGGTGTGTTTGCAACACGACATTATGTTATCTAATGTATGGGATCAACAAAACCATATTTAAGATAGGCCTACGATGTTGACAACCCATACCTGAAAATGTGTATGTGTTTTATGTATCACTTAGGCCTACATGTATTCGCACAAGCTATTTTAAAATGAACATGAACAAGGCCAACAGCCATTAAGTCGCGTGCTACAATGCATAGTGATACCGGACAGACAGACCGACAGACAGACAGACCGACCGACATAGTGAACTATAGAGTCGCTTCCACGCGACTAAAAAGACCCTGAACTTACAAACTTCAAACAACGGCATATGCATAAATAAGTAACTATGGGATAATAATAATAATTAGTTATAGTTAGTTTGTTCGTTATTATTTAAACAAAAGTGTATGGATATTTGTTTGCTAATTCTATATTTAGTAACTTTACTGTATCTCACTTACTTTATCCACATGTACTATATCGATATTATTCAAAGCCATTCATCAATCATGTATACCATCATTTCAGATGCACTTTATAACGAACACGAATCTTAAATAGATCAACCGTTTAATTAAGTGTTGATGAATAATTATAGGCATTTGCACTGGGTTAATGATTATAACTCTGCAACAATGCTCTTGGGAATGTTGGAAGCTGTCGGAATATTTGAAGCAACGAAGGGAACATCATGACCATATTATATGAATAATTATTTACACTTAATAATACATTTACAAACGGTACTAATACCGAGGCTCTAAACACTTATACTACTGATAATTAACATGAAATAATACAAGCAGGCTTTCACACAATGTAAACAATATTAATTCATATACCATAGAGTGCTTTACAGAAAAGACTAAACACTGGAAAAATAACTGTGGACCACAGTTATTTTTCCAGTGTTTTGTTTTTTGTTAAGGTATTTCAGATGGGCTGATCTTAAATTTTTCAAAATCTCAAGTGAATTGAATGGCGAATGAAAGTACAGTGATAGTGATTATTAAAATGGATCGAAGTATGTGGTAGACTTTACACGCGACTACAACGAATTTAACTTCTGCGCATACTCATCGAAATATGCTGTCTTATGAAAATTGAGAGGGAGTATATGCAAGTGCCTAATTAGTTTAAGACGGTATTTTGTGGTTTTGAGTTAGATTTTAATTGTAAGAAACACTGAGATAAGGAATACATTGATGGCTGCGATACTATCTCTTGATTAATTATTATAAAATGTAATTTCTTCACCCAAGTCAGCTTATAGAAATAGCCAAGAGAAATTTAGATTATTTGTTTGCATTGGAAACATATACTAAACAAGAAACACAGAGGTCATAACATGTAGATAATATTCGGTAGTTTATCTAGTCAACTGTAATTTGAAAAAAAAAAGTATTTTTAAGTTTGTGTGTGTGCGCGTGTCCTTTACCAATTGCCTTTTATTTAGGTACCGTACTCAATGATGAAATCTTCTTGGTAAAATTAATGTGTTTGTTTCGATGAGCACCAATGTTTGATTTTGGTATTTTTATCATGCATTATAGAACTACAGTACCTTAATAATACTTTAAATAAAGTATCGCCAGGACTGTGTTAAACCATGAATTAAATAATTAACCTAATTATTGAATCCACGGTCCAACAAACATACCTTTAAAGGTTTTAATGCAATAGTTTCATATTTTCTTCTTAATGTTATTTTTTAGTTATGTCTTCTTAACAACATGTTTTATTGATTTCAAATAATAAATTATGTGAAACAAAACATCTGCTATGCCTTTTGTTTTTTTTTATACCGAAATTAATAATTAAATGAGTCCTACTAAAACCTGAAGTGTACTTTGAAGTTTATTGAAACGAGGGAAGAGTGAAATTACAAGTAATTTAACTCTTCCCTGATTGAAACAATACCATGTAGATAGTATGTGAATTAGGCAATGGATACTAGAAATGTCATAAGGCGTAATAAAAGTTAGATAGTATGTGAATTAGGCAATGGATACTAGAAATGTCATAAGGCGTAATAAAAGTTAGATAGTATGTGAATTAGGCAATGGATACTAGAAATGTCATAAGGCGTAATAAAAGTTTAATTTAAGTTTTCCGTCACAGACAGTCAAGACGTACATCATTGACAGTTTTGCAATATGCATAGCGCCATCTTATGGGCTTTTGGAAACGTTTTTGTTTCTAACATTCAGGTATATATAATTGGCCAATCTAATCCTCGGTGGTTTCCATATCATAACTACGAATAGTAACGCGTGCCTGAATATACACAATGTGGCGACATCCACAGCCCCCACAATAAACAGGATATGGATTTATCCACCCTCAACAACTGTATTTTGGTAAAATCAAATCGTGGTTTATCAAAATTTCTAATCAAACCTTGCCTACGAACCCACTCCACCCGATGTGCTGCATCTTCACATTGTCTATTTCCGAAGTATCATAGGAATATTTGGTAAAACACCATTTCATTTATATCACATGGGTGCCTGTATCATGTAAGGTTAGGTCACTACTAGATGCATGTCATGTATCACATGTGATGTACTGTATTACCAAATATTCATGATACTTTGGAAATATGTAGATACAATACCAGAATTGGCTGCCCACTCAGCCGATCATGTTTACATTGTTTAAGAACAATAACAAATTATTAATATGAAAACTATGAGATAATAAAACAGAAATATGTCGTAATATATGCGACCTGTCCTATTAGTTTGAAAGCAATGAATGTGCAATTTATAAAAGCTAAACCTCTACACAATCATGTTGGACTGATGCATCATGATGGTGTACTGTCCTTCACAATCTTTGAATCTATGAGGAAGGAGTGGCATGAATGAACGGAAAGACGAACATTAGTAAATATATTACCGATATATTGATTCGACATCAAACTATCACATTGTATCGGAAACAGCAAGGCTGAGTTCCAAGATAGACGCTATAGGCAAAGCCTATCCCCTCTTAGTCTATCCCCTCTTAGCCTATCCCCTCTTAGTCTATCCCCTCTTAGTCTTACTGTATTGTCATAAAAACCATGTAATATTTCGCCCTCTACGTATAACTCGTTTAGATATTTGTCATGTCAGCTGCGATTGAAGGGATATGGATTTAAATAAACTTAAACTAGAATACAGAATGGTTGATTATGTCATCCTAGACAATCACCTGAAGTAATAATGTTCATAGTGCAGAATCATGTATGTTTTAAGTCATAGTATATAACTGTATACAGTGAAGCATAAGTGAAATTACGAGACCTACTATCTATTTTTAGAATAATGACTAATGAATAATAACAACTTCGGAAGATAATTATCTGAGCAAAAACATATTCAACTTGGATGAAAATCAGCCACGTAGAAGTGGCATTATGTTTGCTCATTTAAACGATATACTATAAACGGACAGATGAACAAACTACTTTTTTAATTCAGCTGGCCATATGATGTCATAAAATGCAATGGTCGAAATGTTTATATTAATTCATATCTCGTTAGCTTCCATATAATGGTGGTACAATTGCGATGATCTATTATTACTTATACTATAGATTAAAAAATACAGTACTACAGGCGAAATTACGTGACTAGCGTTATTCATTAGTATTTCATTATATTAGTATTTGGACATGATGACGTCATCAAAATGAAAACGGTGGTAAACCATGAGAAAAATAATTTTTTATTTATAATAAGCCGTTAACAAAAAGTACGGAAATATACAAAATAAAGAAAAATATTGGGTGATACGCTGTATAGAGAGCTAACCGACAATGTAGTCTTCAGAGAAGAATGAAATTCTTCCCTGGTATCTTCTTATTATTAGCCGCTGTATAGACAGCTAACCGACAATGTAGTCTTCAGAGAAGAATGAAATTCTTCCCTGGTATCTTCTTATTATTAGCCGCTGTATAGAGAGCTAACTGACAATGTAGTCTTCAGAGAAGAATGAAATTCTTCCCTGGTATCTTCTTATTATTAGCCGCTGTATAGAGAGCTAACCGACAATGTAGTCTTCAGAGAAGAATGAAATTCTTCCCTGGTATCTTCTTATTATTAGCCGCTGTATAGATAGCTAACTGACAATGTAGTCTTCAGAGAAGAATGAAATTCTTCCCTGGTATCTTCTTATTATTAGCCGCTGTATAGATAGCTAACCGACAATGTAGTCTTCAGAGAAGAATGAAATTCTTCCCTGGTATCTTCTTATTATTAGCCGCTGTATAGAGAGCTAACCGACACTGTAGTCTTCAGAGAAGAATGAAATTCTTCCCTGGTATCTTCTTATTATTAGCCGCTGTATAGAGAGCTAACCGACACTGTAGTCTTCAGAGAAGAATGAAATTCTTGCCTGGTATCTTCTTATTATTAGCCGCTGTATAGAGAGCTAACTGACAATGTAGTCTTCAGATAGAATGAAATTCTTCCCTGGTATCTTCTTATTAGCTGCTGTATAGACAGCTAACCGACAATGTAGTCTTCAGATAGAATGAAATTCTTCCCTGGTATCTTCTTATTATTAGCCGCTGTATAGATAGCTAACTGACAATGTAGTCTTCAGAGAAGAATGAAATTCTTCCCTGGTATCTTCTTATTATTAGCCGCTGTATAGATAGCTAACCGACAATGTAGTCTTCAGAGAAGAATGAAATTCTTCCCTGGTATCTTCTTATTATTAGCCGCTGTATAGAGAGCTAACCGACACTGTAGTCTTCAGAGAAGAATGAAATTCTTCCCTGGTATCTTCTTATTATTAGCCGCTGTATAGAGAGCTAACCGACACTGTAGTCTTCAGAGAAGAATGAAATTCTTGCCTGGTATCTTCTTATTATTAGCCGCTGTATAGAGAGCTAACCGACAATGTAGTCTTCAGAGAAGAATTAAATTCTTGCCTGGTATCTTCTTATTATTAGCCGCTGTATAGAGAGCTAACCGACAATGTAGTCTTCAGAGAAGAATTAAATTCTTGCCTGGTATCTTCTTATTATTAGCCGCTGTATAGAGAGCTAACCGACAATGTAGTCTTCAGAGAAGAATTAAATTCTTGCATGGTATCTTCTTATTATTAGCTGCTGTATAGACAGCTAACTGACAATGTAGTCTTCAGAGAAGAATTAAATTCTTGCCTGGTATCTTCTTATTATTAGCCGCTGTATAGACAGCTAACCGACAATGTAGTCTTCAGATAGAATGACATTCTTCGCTGGTATCTTCTTCAATTCAATTCAATAAACTTTATTGTCAAACTCATGAATGGCTTGAAACTTTGGCTGAAAGTACACACATTAAAATTGTCTAAAAACATTGTCGCACTGTTATCTTCTTATTATTAGCATTCCTCTCATTACTAACAACAGAACACCACTAATAACATTTTTGTGTAATGAATATCGATATATTCTATGAAAAATTAATTTAGCAACTGTTGAGATGTTGAGTGTAATTTCATATCAAAAATGATAAACATGTCAGTACCCCATTACAATATTTAATTGATCATCCATTTATAAAGGAAATTATAGCAAATTGACACAATCTAAGCAATATCTTTCCCATTCAATAGAGCAGAAAATTTAAAGAACACGTATTTGAATTTAATGAGATAGATTCGGATTCATCGTTTTATTAAGCAGTATCAGCAAATTGTCCAATCAATTTATCGTCGATATTAAATTAAATACCATCCTCTTTGAACTGTATTATAGTGTAGTTTAATTTAGATTACTAATATACGGTATTTTACCAACAATTGAACCTTATAGGACGTAAGAATTAGAAGGCAAAGTTAGAAAACTCACTATATTTACCAAACGTTGAACATGATAGGGCTATAGATTTAGAAGGCAAACTTGGAACTCGCCACTGGTATTTACTAAACGATAACATTGAATCTATATAAGACGTTAGAAATGGAAGGCGAAGCTTAGAAAACTCGCCACTGGTATTTACCAGTTTACTGGTACCAAACGTTCAGACTGAACATGATAGGGCTTTAGAATTGGAAGGCTATCTTGAAACTCGCCTCTGGTATTTACCAGTTTACTGGTACCAAACGTTGAGACTGAACATGATAGGGCTTGGAATTGGAAGGCAATCTTGAAACTCGCCACTGGTATTACCAGTTTACTGGTACCAAACGTTGAGACTGAACATGATAGGGCTTGGAATTGGAAGGCAATCTTTAAACTCGCCACTGGTATTACCAGTTTACTGGTACCAAACGTTGAGACTGAACATGATGGCTTTAGAATTGGAAGGCAATCTTTAAACTCGCCACTGGTATTTACCAGTTGAACCTAATTGTTAATTTTATGTAATTTATTTTTCAAGGGGTGTAGGAGGATGAAGTTGCAATCATATTTACTTCTTTCTAATTATGAGGCCTAAACCACCACAAATTCTTACCACCACAAATAATGACATTCAACTGAACAACAGAAGACTGCAAGAATAATTATTAAGTCGGTAATGATATTAACCTACTATGGAAGCTTTTACTAAACATGACAATTTACCAGACAACGATGAAATGCAGTATTATGTCTTATACAAACATGAGGACGGAAAATAACTGACATAATAATATTAATCAATAAAATATAAAATGTCTATTATTTTAACATATTGACACAAACAAAACATACAGATGTATATTAAACATTATTATATTAACGAGATTCTGGGTTTTTTTTGTGACTGTATGTTTTTCAAACATTTATTTTACAGCACTAATATTATTTGCGATGACTCTACACATTTGTATTTACAATTGCTTGCTTTTAGAATCAAAACAGAAGTGTATCTTCCTTCTAGTATAAATGCTGTATAATGTACCTCTCGGCACTATACATCCATTTATAGATTTGTGTATACTGTATTGTACTATTACTTTACTATCTTTTTTATTCCCGATGGAAGATGGTGCCCGTTCATTGTTAGTGGTTAATGTGACATTAACCACTAACTAAACAATGAACGGGCACAAGAGTGGATTCATTTCAAACCTACTCGTGTCTTATACCAATTACTACGTTTCTCAACTGTAGATTTTTTGGGAATAATGTGCTCGACAATTAAATTTTAACAAAAATCTCCCCGTCGTTTTGACCTGCTAGCTGGTTATGTTGTTACGGATTTAATTTTGTATAATGTATTTCCAACTGATGGATCCTTTGGACGTAGATTTATTTCAAATAATGTAATCAAGGGAGGGGTGGCGGCGCGAGTCATTTTGAAATCTAACGTTTTTAGAGAACGTGGCTTAATTTCAATGTTATTCACACAAACAGCGTATCGATTAGATTATACAAATACAACCATAACATGATAATATTATATACATCAAGGTCTTGGCTCGACATTGATATTTCAGCACAATTTATTTTGCTATTTTTCTTTATCATAGCATAGTTTATTGACTATGACAGGGATAAAGGTTCAACAATATTATCACTTAGAATGTTATGCAACACACTACGTTGCATAACATTACACAAACAGTATACGTTTTCAAATTCAGTTCGAATTACTATTTGTCTGCGGCGGTGGCGCTTAGCCATTTCACTGAGCGTATTTATATTTTAGCATAGAGTAGTATGCAATATACGTTGTGAGAATAAACCAACGGATCCCATATCTAAGCAGATGTCGTAATTATTTTCTACATATCCGTTATTCAGCCTTTGTTATAGAACGGACCATGTTATAGTAGTAAAAGTTTGGTTAAAGTTTTATTAAATATTGACTGTGAAAGGGATAAGAAGGTCATGGTGGAAGTTCCAGAAGCCTTAGACTCCAACAGGGAGTCACCGGTGAGGGAGTGGTACATACATTAAAAAATACACAAAATATATTGTTTTTGCTTATAAAATGCATACCTAATTCAAATTGACATGATAAGCAATGAACGTCTTTCTTTGTATTTATCATATGATACGAGAAAAAGAATTCTCTTAAAAATTATAGTATTATAAACTCGTATGTTTATAAATCAAATGAGTAGGATGTCATGATGCGTCATAAAAAAATATTATATTTACATTACTTTTAACTTTTATGTATGTACATTTCTAATTTTACATCAAGTATTACACTGTAAATAGTGTGTTAACAGCGCATTGAAAAGCATAATGAAACTGAAGCCGCGTAAAGTTGTGTATTAAATGGTCAGCAACGAATTGAACATTGAATTTTAATCTAAATTCCATCATCGTTTGCTTCTTCAAGTGTTAACCACGTACTTGACATTGTGAGTTTAAATAATTATGGTATAATTGGATATATTGACAAAAGATGCAACTGGGATTGGAAACTGTTTGAATTCTACAACTACGTTTATTTGTACCGGGCTTTCACTATATTATTAATTTTATATAGCTTATAGCATACCGGAAAAATGGTCTTAAGCATGAGTTATGACACAATCGTCAATTTAGGACAAGATAGCTCCCTCGGAGAAAAAAAAACATCATCTAAAAACCAACTTTAAACAAAGCACTTGCAAAAACCAGAGGGGAGGATCATGGCAGTCAGTGCAGGGGATTTCGTATTATAATGAAATAATAAAAAGAACACTCAAATCGCACACTATACAAATACCACATAAGAACACTCAAATCGCACACTATACAAATACCACATAAGAACACTCAAATCGCACACTATACAAATACCACATACAAAATTAAGAACAGGTTTAGTATAACACTCAAAAGATTAATTAGAAACGGAAAATATTGTGATCGTATTTTAAAACATTTCTTGTATATGAATTGTTAACAAATTTACATTGGATGAACAGCTCTCAAAGCAATAATGCTGCTGGAATACCAGCAAGATGTGAAGACAAACACACAATCAGTCTAAACAGTCTAAAAGTCGTTTATACGATAGCGAAATGTTAAATTTAATAAATACGTTTTCCTACAGAAATCAAAATAACTATCCTAGTACTTTAGGAAGTAAAGTTTTCTGAACAAAAAAAACAAGAATAAAATGAACAATAAAGGCGGACACGACCTAACAACATCCAGGAATTAAAAATTATTGTTGATGATTTTATCAACGTATAACATGTAGGCCTACAAGAATCAGTGTAATTACAATTGTAAGTCATTTGTCTTGTAAAGACGCAAATGAGACACAAATTAATTTAATGGCACACAATATGACTGTAAAAAGTATATAAATTGTTAATTTCACACGTTTGGAAATCTAGTATAATAACTATTGAATAAACGCGCACTTATAAATGCGAAACATTCGTGTTGTGCGTGTAAAACATGGACATGCGTATTCTGTATACAATTGATTAACTCACGTCATAACTGAAGCTATAGATTTACCAACCATGGCGAAATTTATGGCAATATGCTCAATACCATGGCGATCAGTGTTGAAATCCAATCTGATACAACATTACAATACATAATAACATTATTCAGTGAGTGACGGTAGGGATTAAGCTATTTCCACTATATTACTTAGTAAAGTCCATACGATACTTAAGTCTTATTATTTGTGTCAATATCTAAACTTGTAACCATTTTTGTATAACAGGGTTACTGAATCGATATTTTTCAGTTTGTGATAATCGATGCACAGTATATATTTGTCGAAATAAGTCACAATACATATCGATCAACACTTCTAAGATCAATACCACTTTGTACTACACATATTACCTTACAGTTCTTACAAGTTATTAATTATAAGAGAAACCCATCGTCGACAATATTAATCTGTAAAGTACGGCGTCATAATAAATAAGCAATTGCTCTTACGGCGGTGATCTTGTGAAAAGTATACTTCATCAGATCGATACTGCGATCTACAAGTGTTATGCCCGGTGTTCAGTAATGCTCTTGTAGCCAATATATTCAAATTAATGGTTTTCGTAGATTTAGGTTTTTCTGATTTTGAATTATCTACTGAAATACAGTTTTTCAGTGATCTTTAATCCACGTCACGTAGCCTACTTTTTGACAACATACTATGCTCAATAAAAGTACAATTGTCAGCTGCTGCGCACGGTATCGATTTAAATTATTGCGCTTTCCAAAACACATGACAGAACTTGGTTAACAAATAATTGTTAGTATCACCTGTTGTTTTTAAAATATTATTTTTCATTGTTAAATTTTCTGTTTTTAATCACTTCAAAAGAATAATAAAATAAAATACATGTTTACTTAGCTCTCGTTAGATCGGAAAAAACAACATAATTTGGAATTGTAATTTTATCTTTGAATAATGTACGTTCATTGAATACTAAAGCTGTTTTATTAGCTTACCTTTACATCCACTGTTACCCTCCATTTAGATTTACAATACATCCATGTACTCTAAGGCCGTGTTTCCGCAAAATTGAACCAATAATTAACCGATGAAAATGAACCAATAATTAACCGATAAAAATGAACCGATAATGAACCGATAACAATATTATATGTATGTATACTTTTACTTATTTTTCAACTTGTACATTTAGAACTTTATTTCATGTTTTTTCTTTGTGATTATATTTTTTCCCAAAGGGTCTTATGGCTACAGACAATATTACGTGTCTCTGTAAGATCCCTGTAAATATTTATATTGCTGAATAAAATACTGTGAATTTACCGTGGAAACGGGGTTTAACTGATTCCGCTCAAAAAAATGTAACCGATAATTATCGCATTAAAATCACAAAATGATCGGATAAATGTGATTATTTTTAACCTTACCTGAAATCGGTTGCGTTATGATTGAGCGCTTGTGTTCGGATAATGATTGATCATGCGATATTTTTTTTACTAATTATCTGATTGGTTAAAAAATTAACCGATAATTTGTGTTGCTGTGGAAACACGGCCTATATAAATAACATTAGTAAATATGTTTTACTGCGGCCTTAAAATTAAATTCGACACTAAAACACCTAATATTAATTCAGGCCTATATGTGTGTTTGTATTAGCCTACTGTAGAGATATTCACTTTTTTTGTGTTGCGACGACAATCATTACATCACCGAAGGCGGAGAGCAGATCAATATTATCAGGTCAGACTGTACGGATCAGCTGACTACCAAGGCTTTGAGGAGGCACAACAATGCGTGTATTCTATCGCGTAATTCAATTTAGGGAGAAGCTTAATTGCTATTGCGCAGACGCAGAATATAGAGTATTGATGCTTTCAAGTAAAGAGGTTAGTTTGTGCCGTTGGAGCACACTAGCCAACGACAGATCAACCTTCGGAGGTTATTCTGTACAGATAATGTGGTTAGCGAATCATATGATGTTTATATATACATTGAGCGCTCATATATTACAAACTAGGTAACATGTGGCCTAATATTACATTTTTAATGCTATAGGTAGTTCAATGTTTTAGTATTTTCGTGAAACAACATTTATTTTGTGAATAATATTCTCTACAGTGCGCTCAGTACGGTAGATGTTGGTAATGGTCGCAAAATCGTTAACATTACACATCTAATGAAGGGGTACGACATTAGGCTGAGACCAGATTTCGGAGGTAAGTTGGCTACTTTTCACAAATATTATTTTTATCGAGATTAATATAGTAATAGTTAGATAGCGCTTGATTTGTCAAACGTTTTTGATATACCAAATTATTAATGTTGGCTGGACGAAGAGTCAGGTCAAGGCCGCTCTGGTTAAATATGTTTATTCTGCGTGGTCTTGGCTGCATTGGTTTTATAATTTTGCTTTTCAATATTATATAATGGTTAAAGACATTTGCATACTACAGAAGGTTCTGAGTTCGAATTTTGATTGGGGCGGCTTCTCTCATTCTCACAGATTTCTTCATCTTATTTTAGGCACAATATGTGGCCAAGGATTGTAATAGTAAATTATTTGTTGTGTTGACCGGGTTAATCGAATGATGGGTTCTTAAGTGCACACGGGTAAAGGGTTAGGGTTAGGGTTAGGACCCTAACCCTAACCCAAGGATTGTAATAGTAAATTATTTGTTGTGCTGACCGGGTTAATATGTGGCCAAGGATTGTAACAGTAAATTATTTGTTTTGTTGACCGGGTTAATCGAATGATGGGTTCTTAAAGTGCACACGGGTAAACTGTGTAACACTGGACATCGGTTTTTATCCGTATACGAGAAGACTTCCACCACCAGAAAAAGGACAAGCGGGTCGGCCTCTAACCCATGCCGATATTGCCAGCTATTTAGGTACGGTAAACGGCGCCCCTCGACCAGTGCTGGTCAAAACTAATTTTATCGCCAACTATACGTTATACGCGTCATAATAAATGTAGAAGACACACAATAATCTAATGAGTTTAATCATAAGACGTAATAATTCATGATTTTAATTACCGTAATAATACCCCACTCCTCAAACACTTTCCCGTCCAACAATAGTCAAAATATATTAGTTGAATGATTCAACGATTCTATACATAGGCCCTACTAATTAATCATGTCAACGGCTCTCATTCTACGTTCAAAATAGTATTGGTATGTTTTCTAGTCCCATTGCACAATTTTTTTTTAAACTAGTTATACAGATTAACCAACGAAACGGCAATAATACTTTGGGTGTGTTATTATGATACGACCATTAATAGGCCTATGTTATTTATGTAACCTGAATAATGAATACGAATTGTAACAAAAATAATGTGAATGCATGTGATACTCGAAAGTAACAAAACACACGGGGAATATAACACTAAGTTTAAGGAATTGATGAATAAATACTAATTGTAACTTATTAGGATACCAATAATTAACCCGTTGTAGTCAAGTACTAATATATTTAATAATGAGCATTACGTTGTCTCTGTTGTTAATGGATACTGTCTGAATACAGCACATCGTTTACCACCAGGCACTTGGCAGTAATTATTTGGTTAATTAATTGTTTCTAACAGTTAATCTTAGCTTAATAAAGACGATAGTGATAATATTGTGCTGATATATTGAAGAGCAAGTAAACATTGTAATTCCTAGCATGTTGTTAGAACGATCATAATAATGAACGCCAAATGTGATTCTCTTGAGGGGGATAGATATAAATAACAGTCGTTTCGTATATAAATCATTTAAATAGTAGGAAATAGGATTAATAATTAAAAACTCTGATTTTGCATTCTGAACTAATGTAATGATTTTGAAATAAAATGATATTATGATATCATAACCTATTTATTTATTCAGATTTATCTTAATAATACGTATTGTGTCGTATAACATGCGTAACTGTGTTGTAATTTCTGTCTTGTTTGTGAAGAGATCAATTTCACAAGAGTGTTACCCGGTGGGAACTTACTTGAATCGAGTATCGGTAAAAGATACAGCACCTTCCAATTGCCGACAGATTCTGTACAGATCGAGACCTACTTATGGTAATGACACAAGTAAAACACAAAGTCCGAATGAAAAAAACAAAATTAAAACTAAATTGTAAAATAAACAGTTTTAATTCCTTGCACATTTTAATGTTTTAAAAAATCATGCAGTATAAAATTACGATTAGGTCACATACAAATATACTGTTGGTCTATAAAGATTTTGGTCAAGTACTGTATGGGCAATGAAATACTATTTAAACACATGTACAGTATAGTAAACCTTTGGCCGTTCATCTATAAGTAATTAAATCTACTCTGAAAACCTACTTATATTCATCTGAATGCTACTTAATTTTCACTTAACAAAGTTAAACAGCAATACAAAGTCATGCATACTGAGTACATTATGAGCGCATACACATCATTTTACGTAATGTTCTCTATAGGCCATAGATAGACGAACTAGGCATTAAAAGCAAGTGGTGAGAAAGAGACACAGTATTTTGGCTCCATGGTAATATCTAACCTGCAATTAATTTGAACATTACTATTGCAAGTGTTGTAGATGTAAGCATGTGAAGAGAAGTAATATGGTTAGTTTATGGTATTATCAGCCCGGCCAAAAAGAGCCTTCACAATGAAACGCTTCATTAATTACTAAGAGCATATATAATATGTATATATATATATATAAACAAATCAGGCACAGAACATTAATTCTAAACCGCCCGGTGATATACTGAAATTTAATTAATTAATTTGAAACGATAAAGATGAGGAAATCTGTGAGAATGAGAAAAAGTCGCCCCAACCGAGACTCGAACTCGGACCGCCTGCTTGATATGCAGTTGTCCTAACCATTAGACCACTGGGGCTTTCATGGTATTGTTCGAACTCGATTGGATAGCGACTCTTATATATATATATATCCTCAAGTTACCCCTCAACATTACTTGTCATGCCAAGACGGCTAAATGTTGCATTGTAACTATTGCATATATTGAGGTACAAAAATACATGACAGAAATCTTCTTGACCAGCTAAATCAACGCTCTATTTCGGATACGGATATTTCATTGCGCAATTGAACAAATACACATTAAGGTCAATTTACACAGACGAGCTGTAACGGTAATAACAATATGAAAAAAATGTTAGTACTATTTACACACAAAGCGGAGCGGACGGGTGGTTTCCGCTAAGGATAGGTCAGATTCTTACGTGGACAAGCTACGAGGTTTTCCGCTTACCGTTACCGCTCGTCTGTGTAGCTGGCCTCTACACACAAAGCGGAGCGGACGGGTGGTTTCCGCTAAGGATAGGTCAGATTCTTACGTGGACAAGCTACGAGGTTTTCCGCCTACCGTTACCGCTCGTCTATGTAGCTGGCCTTTACACACAAAGCGGAGCGGACGGGTGGTTTCCGCTAAGGATAGGTCAGATTCTTACGTGGACAAGCTACGAGGTTTTCCGCTTACCGTTACCGCTCGTCTGTGTAGCTGGCCTTTACAAGAGACCGGCGTTATACATGTTTATCGTGTATAATTAATTACGTTCACTAATCAATCATCCATTAATTTCACAACAATAGTACAGTTATTAATTATTCATCACCGACATGTGCTAAAAGTTCCACCACTATCAAATATTGTAGACCATTTACTTTTAAAGAAAATAATGACTCTAATTAACAAGTCAAGAACTTGCAAAGTAAATATTAGTAATTGGCTTAAGTTACATTTTTTTTTTTTCTATTTTGTGAATAGAATGTCATTTGATATTACATCATGTTACAACACAGTTGGTTAATTAATTCAATTCGATTCATTCAATTCAAACATTTATTTTATTTTTTGTTAAATGTTTAATGTAAGTTTATAAAGAGTGAATACAGTTGTTAGCGTGTTGGAAGAAGCAGTATGTATTAATTAAGATATGTGGATTCTGCTTTTGGACAAGTGTTTATTTTCAATTTCTAATGGCCAAGTTTATGGTTTTAGGTCGAAGATAAAGATAACAATGACAGTGCACTTGTAGAATAAATTCTTCGAGCATTCTATAAACTAATCAAGATTATTAGTTTAAATGCATTTGTATTATTATTATACCAATATTTACAATATAAATTACACAATAATTTGTATCGTTTACTTATATTTCTAAAGCACAAAGGTATCTATAGCAACCGTATACAATGGTAGTAATTCTCTTGCCAATAAAATTCGGTATGCATTTTAAAGGCTCTGGTGATTTACTGCAAAAACATAGCGTAGCGTTTGCTCATTTTGTTTATGATAACGCTAACCCTTACGCATACATACAACTCAAATAGATTTGGTGCTTTACTGAAACATAGACTGGCGTTTGTTAAACGCTATAGACATGTCTACAACTCAAATAGATTTGGTGCTTTGCTGAAACATAGACTGGCGTTTGTTAAACGCTATAGACATGTCTACAACTCAAATAGATTTGGTGCTTTACTGAAACATAGACTGGCGTTTGTTAAACGCTATAGACATGTCTACAACTCAAATAGATTTGGTGCTTTACCGAAACATAGACTGGCGTTTGTTAAACACTATAGCATGTCTACAACTCAAATAGATTTGGTGCTTTACCGAAACATAGACTGGCGTTTGTTAAACACTATAGCATGTCCACAACTCAAATAGATTTGGTGCTTTACTGAAACATAGACTGGCGTTTGTTAAACGCTATAGCATGTCTACAACTCAAATAGATTTGGTGCTTTACCGAAACATAGACTGGCGTTTGTTAAACACTATAGCATGTCTACAACTCAAATAGATTTGGTGCTTTACCGAAACATAGACTGGCGTTTGTTAAACGCTATAGCATGTCTACAACTCAAATAGATTTGGTGCTTTACCGAAACATAGACTGGCGTTTGTTAAACGCTATAGCATGTCTACAACTCAAATAGATTTGGTGCTTTACCGAAACATAGACTGGCGTTTGTTAAACGCTATAGCATGTCTACAACTCAAATAGATTTGGTGCTTTACCGAAAGAGAGACTGGCGTTTGTTATAACGCTATAACATGTCTACAACTCAAATAGATTTGGTGCTTTACTGAAACATAGACTGGCGTTTGTTAAACGCTATAGACATGTCTACAACTCAAATAGATTTGGTGCTTTACCGAAACATAGACTGGCGTTTGTTAAACACTATAGCATGTCTACAACTCAAATAGATTTGGTGCTTTACCGAAACATAGACTGGCGTTTGTTAAACACTATAGCATGTCCACAACTCAAATAGATTTGGTGCTTTACTGAAACATAGACTGGCGTTTGTTAAACGCTATAGCATGTCTACAACTCAAATAGATTTGGTGCTTTACCGAAACATAGACTGGCGTTTGTTAAACACTATAGCATGTCTACAACTCAAATAGATTTGGTGCTTTACCGAAACATAGACTGGCGTTTGTTAAACGCTATAGCATGTCTACAACTCAAATAGATTTGGTGCTTTACCGAAACATAGACTGGCGTTTGTTAAACGCTATAGCATGTCTACAACTCAAATAGATTTGGTGCTTTACCGAAACATAGACTGGCGTTTGTTAAACGCTATAGCATGTCTACAACTCAAATAGATTTGGTGCTTTACCGAAAGAGAGACTGGCGTTTGTTATAACGCTATAACATGTCTACAACTCAAATAGATTTGGTGCTTTACTGAAACATAGACTGGCGTTTGTTATAACGCTATAGCATGTCTACAACTCAAATAGATTTGGTGCTTTACCGAAACATAGACTGGCGTTTGTTATAACGCTATAGCATGTCTACAACTCAAATAGATTTGGTGCTTTACCGAAAGATAGACTGGCGTTTGTTATAACGCTATAGCATGTCTACAACTCAAATAGATTTGGTGCTTTACCGAAACATAGACTGGCGTTTGTTAAACACTATAGACATGTCTACAACTCAAATAGATTTGGTGCTTTACTGAAAGATAGACTGGCGTTTGTTATAACGCTATAACATGTCTACAACTCAAATAGATTTGGTGCTTTACTGAAAAATAATAGACTGGCGTTTGTTATAACGCTATAACATGTCTACAACTAAAAAACAGTGGATTTGAACGTTTCTCAATACGATATAATAGGATTTTAATAGTGAAACAATATTAGGCTCCTCACTCACACACTCATTGACATTTAATTGGAAATACTTAAATAGCGAACAATATTAGGCTCCTCGCTCACTCACCTCACTACTGAAATAGATTTGGTGCTTTACTGAAACATAGACTGGCGTTTGTTATAACGCTATAGCATGTCTACAACTCAAATAGATTTGGTGCTTTACCGAAACATAGACTGGCGTTTGTTATAACGCTATAACATGTCTACAACTCAAATAGATTTGGTGCTTTACTGAAAGATAGACTGGCGTTTGTTATAACGCTATAGCATGTCTACAACTCAAATAGATTTGGTGCTTTACCGAAACATAGACTGGCGTTTGTTAAACACTATAGACATGTCTACAACTCAAATAGATTTGGTGCTTTACTGAAAGATAGACTGGCGTTTGTTATAACGCTATAACATGTCTACAACTCAAATAGATTTGGTGCTTTACTGAAAAATAATAGACTGGCGTTTGTTATAACGCTATAACATGTCTACAACTAAAAAACAGTGGATTTGAACGTTTCTCAATACGATATAATAGGATTTTAATAGTGAAACAATATTAGGCTCCTCACTCACACACTCATTGACATTTAATTGGAAATACTTAAATAGCGAACAATATTAGGCTCCTCGCTCACTCACCTCACTACTGAAATACTTGAATATTAACCAAATTAATAAAGTATAGCTTCGTTTTAATATCTGTAGTAAATCTGCGTCACGATGACGGAAAGGAACTTTTCAATTTGAGTGAACGTGCACGAAGTTAGAGTTATTTTGAACGTGCACGAAGTTTGGATTTAGTTTGAACGTGCACGAAGTTTGGATGTAGATTGAACGTGCACGAAGTTTGGATTTAGTTTGAACGTGTACGAAGTTTGGATTTAGTTTGAACGTGAACGAAGTTTGGATTTAGTTTGAACGTGCACGAAGTTTGGATTTAGTTTGAACGTGCACGAAGTTTAGATTTAGTTTGAACGTGCACGAAGTTTGGATTTAGTTTGAACGTGCACGAAGTTTAGATTTAGTTTGAACGTGTACGAAGTTTGGATTTCGTTTGAACGTGCACGAAGTTTGGATTTAGTTTGAACGTGCACGAAGTTTGGATTTAGTTTGAACGTGCACAGGTTTGGATTTAGTTTGAACGTGCACGAAGTTTAGATTTAGTTTGAACGTGCACGAAGTTTGGATTTAGTTTGAACGTGCACGAAGTTTAGATTTAGTTTGAACGTGCACGAAGTTTGGATTTAGTTTGAACGTGCACGAAGTTTAGATTTAGTTTGAACGTGCACGAAGTTTGGATTTAGATTGAACGTGCACGAAGTTTGGATTTGGTTTGAACGTGCACAAAGTTTGGATTTAGTTTGAACGTGCACGAAGTTTAGATTTAGTTTGAACGTGCACGAAGTTTGGATTTAGTTTGAACGTGCACGAAGTTTGGATTTAGTTTGAACGTGCATAAAGTTTGGATTTAGTTTGAACGTGCACGAAGTTTAGATTTAGTTTGAACGTGCACGAAGTTTGGAGATAGTATTTGTTATAGTATTTTTATAGTATTTTAATAGTGGCATCATCTACTAAGAAAAATTGATAATTCACAGTTTGCATGAGTTTACGTATATTCCAGAAAATAATCGCGAGATAATCTCCCCCATGATTGTGGTAACATTTTGCCGTCTTACTCAATGAGAGGCGAACGGAAAAATGACACTTAAACGTTCTGAAATATATACATTTCATCAAAAATCGAAGTTGAAAAACAAAACAGACCATGCATAGAAGACCTTTTAAATTTATACATTATAGTGTAAAAATATGAGAGAATAATATTCTCTTTCTTCACAATGTTTGCAAACAATGTAAATTAGTTGCATAAGCCCAATAGACTCCAATAATTTATGATAGTTATATATCGATTCAAGAAGGCGAGACCATGCCGCCTGTTAACGTATTTGTTACACTGCCCTTATACATTGAAACATGATGAATGAGGATTTTTAAAATAATAAAACCAGTATGAAATGGATGATGATGGATGATAATACTGATACTGAATGAATCTTTTTTTAATTTGACTCTGTTACACTTTTAGAATAAACAAAACATTCAGAAAAATTGACGGAACTGCACTGTATATATAATAATAATAATAATAATAATAGGATTTTTATAGCGCACATACCACTCAAGAGTGCTCAAGGCGCATATATGTGTAAATTCAAATTTGTTTACGGTTGATATTTATTGACTTGAGAAACATGTCCGACATACTCTGCATTATGTAATATTTATCCATTTTTTTTATAATAAACCTTGGAATATTAAAATCGAATTGTTTCAATCGCATTAACAAACAACACTTGCATTTAGCATTGTCATTCAATTTTGTTAGGCGATGGTATGCGGCATATTTAGAAGTATTCTAAACATTGAACAGTATAATAATTTAATTATTGTAATATCATGTTTCTCATCGCATTTGTCGCACGAGTTAGATTCAAGATAACTGATAGCACCAGGTTTGAATCAATACATAATAATGTTTCTGGCACTATGGCGTATTTAGAAACTGTTAAAACTCACCATGTGGTAGGACGTACGCGTGCACAAAGTACGACTGCATCTTGTTGTTGATGATGTTGTTTAAACTGTTATTGGTTGTATTAATGGAATTCAATACATTCTAGTATTTTTTTCTTTTCATGTTGGTTAAAATTTACGCAAAATATAATCTTCTTAGCCAAAAATTCCAACTATGGAACTTAAGATTGATATCCAGGATCGCGGTTTGTAAAAACTATTGATGAAAAACGATAACGACGTACGTTAGCCCATTATTGCCATTTACCTGTATACTACAACACAATGAACACTAATAAATGAGGTTATTGATGTTACTTTATATTCAGCAGAAATTTAGCAAAATTAGTTAATTAATTACAATAACAAGATGCACTGCACAATAGACAAGTGCAATTCAGTGTATTAATGACTACGAACGCATAAAATAATATGATATAATAACAATAAAGACCGTCGTTTATGCTTATATAATAAATAGCTACCTTTTTTCAAAAGACGCTGTTGTAATAACAAACTAACGGTATTGTTCAAACGTATATTGAAGCAGAATATTAACAATTCTGTTCACGGATACATCACGTTTTCTATTAATATTGAGTATTAAATGGGTGTTTGTCGGTTGTTAGGGCAACGCTGTTATTCAATGTGTACTATGTTTATAATGTTTATATTTATTAAATTGATGTATTGCATGTTCACATCCAATTATTGTTGTTCTGTTTTAAGATTACACATTGTGTTTACTAGTATATTGTTTATTTCGATACTAAAAATTCACACATACACCAGTTGACCATGTCGAATCACACCACGATATTTTTTGTAAATATCATACATGAGTGATATTCTGCGTTAAAAGTGGATAGAAGCGTGACGACGTAATAAAAGAAGGATGCTTAAATGCATGAACTACAAGACTCCTTAAAATGCATACACACAAAGAATGAACTCTAGACGTTGACATTGAACTATCGAAGCAATGAATTATAACCGATAATAAAAAAACAATGTTTAAATAATTTCTGGTTGATAAAACCAAGATTTATTATTCAATTTTGTATTTCAATATTTGAAATTCAGTGTTCATAAATTAATTAAGTTCATGATGGAAATATTGCTTTTCAATATTACGGTTTAGAATACATAATATATTGGGACATTTATCACTCTGGCATGCTTCGTTGTATTGATTACTGCTGTAAGTTTCATTACGCATATCTGTTAAATTTCACATTTTAAAAACTATATTAGTTCGTTATTTATATTACAGCATATATTGTAAGCTATAAAATCTTGCTTTTATTTCATATAAGAATACTAAAAATGGAATTTGATTTTGTTCTTATTTGAATTCTTTTTCTAAATATTGATTTGTCTTTAAGTTACAAGGATGTGTATTTATGACACCTGCACTTCTATCATGCTGGTATTGTTTAATATAATGTCTTATATAAATAGTTAATTATGTATATTAAAGACAGATTGACCAATTATCTGGATTAAAAAGAGTAGAGAAGCAAACATGCACCCCCAGTTTTGAAAGTGTATAAGTTTCATTTACAATAATTGCTAACAGAGAGGTCGATGAACATATTTACGTAATATAATACAATTAAGAAAGGGGAACATATATTTACTCCATTTGCTTTCTAATTGAATGTCATCCCTAGGGTAAATTTGTGTTTGTTTTCCACGATTCTACATATTTTATAAAATGGTAGCCATCTCATAGCAACTCAACTCAGTAGGCATAATTTCCACATTTTCAGAGCACTACACAATGGTACAGTGAATATAGGCCTATAATAAACTGTACCTATTCTATGACTCTCAGGCTTATAATACGTAATTTACGTAAGATAACATTAGCTAAATAAATTCTTTAAGCTTAGCCAAACTGGTAGGTAGACTTATCACTCTGAATCAAAACACTAAACGTTGCCGACAATCATTCACGTATTTAATAGTAAGTTCGTAAGATCTCTTTAGATTCATTGGTTAAACGCTTTTTTGTATTCATTGTACATTGCATGTAAATCATTTGTTACCTTGTTGTTAAAATGACAATAAATAATATCGTATCGTTCGTAACATTATCTATTAATACAATGGCATTTCAGTAATAATAGCTGAAATCAACTGATCAAGAATCTACCTATGATATTTGAGCAAAGGGTACCGTAATTACTGACTACTATAATTAACTATTTTTACAAATTAGACTACTAAACGGAGTTAATAACATCATAATACTTTCAAGCTACGATCGAGCTGTGTTTGAATTTATATAATTATAGCGTGTATAGTATCTCAACAATAGTATTGCCAACGGAAAAGGTTTTCAGTTTACATTGAACTCATAAAGTATCTTTACGGGATTTTTAAAATATTATTTACCACTGCTTGCATTATTTGCCATAACTAAATCACCAATACTGACATTTATGTTGACATGCACGGTACTGTGCAAATACAAGGATAGATTACTAAAGAAACAAGTTCAATCAATTCTAAAGCTGAGTGGAAGCTTTTGTAGGTCTTTCATTGTCAATGTCGACTTACACGAGTTCAGAAAAGACGTGCACCAAAGTGCGATAGTTAGACGATTTCAAACAGCTCTATGTGACGGTAGTCTAATAGTCTGTTATTACTGTGTTTATTTTGCACCTTCATTAATTTATACATCTGTTTAGTAATCTCAGCAAGTAAATTCATTTCAATATGACGTTACCAGGCCCCCTACTTTCCACTAGCAACAGCTGAAGTTGTCGGCATGTATAGGGCAATACACTCTGTGTTATAATGAGTACAAATAGCTATTTTAAATTCTTCACCAACGGGTCAGGAAAGGACACATGTATTGCTTTAATTAAAGGAGTAAGGTCTCACAGGGTTTTAAAATAATATCGTATTTAATCTTGAATATTTACAATATGGAAATAATTAAACTAGTCATAAATAATATCAAAATATATTGATAAACATCTCAAACAGTATTATTATTATTATTCAAATACAATTAACTGATCGGTTATCTTATAACAATCATAATTTAACCCACCTAAAATGAAATCATGACTCGGGCAAGATAAAATCAAGACATGAAAACCACATAAACGCATATAAGTAATATCAACTAAAACAATTATATATTGTATTTTTACATTGGATCTTGGAAAGCAATTAACCAAAAGTAAGTATATATAAAATGGTTCCCAGTTGAATTGTCAGCCATTTATTACATAATATTTCTGACAATTATGATCGATTGTAATTAATTTTAATTCATCAGTAATAATATATTTCAACATCTCAAGGAAGCAGTCAACGTTTGCCAAAAATAATCAACATAAAAAGTGTTTCAAATAGCTTAACTTTAATATTAATATTGACATAAATAATTATACTATTTTAGCTAAATCCTAAATTGTGTTTCTCTGATATTGTTGAATAAAGATCAGTGCAGGATTGATGATTTAAAAAAGGGATTTTTTATCTTTATCAGGCAATGCCAATACTCACATGCTGATATTCGTTGTTTATGTAGATAAGTAGACAAATTTATTAAATCCACTATTAGAAATTCAACGGAAGAAGATTCATAATTTTCTGAAGATCTGCTAATGAAATCTTGTTTAACTTTATTATCTATTTACAGGTCCTGCGGTTATGGTTGGCGTCGATATGGAAATAGCCAGTATCAATAGCTTCTCTGAAGTCAATATGGTAATACATTTTATTCTTATACAAATGCAATCCAATTTGTGTTAATTATTTTCTTTGACGTACCGTAACGAGACACTTCAGTCATTTAGTCATATCACGCCTTTATAACAATTATCAATAGCAAGCGAGACATGATTAGTTTAATTAATTTATCGTTTAATACTCTTTATTCAAAATGAGTGAACTGATGTTTTTTTATAATAGTCCTACAAATTGTGTTTGAGTACAAACCGAAGTTATAGTAATTCTCAACCAACAACATAGGCTTGATACATGGGTGGTAGTGTTAAATTATTTAGATGATAACCACGACGGTAATAATACCTATCATAATTATCATCATCATCATAACTATACGTATAACATGCTATATTAAATAGAAAAATACATCGACATGTTCGTATAAGGACAGTAATTATTCAACATTTTATCAACCAAAATTGTTGGAGCAATATATACCTAAGTATGATCATCTCAACTATCGCCAGCGGTATTTCGTTAGAAGAATATTTCGATTGATTTGAAACCCAATACAGGCTTAATATTGCATCGGATAAATTGTAGTTACAGCTCTCGTACAAACATGCCCCGGGTAATATCTTGTCTTTACTGCAACATCTTGTAAATCGGCTAAAATATTTATGATTATGTGTTGCAAAAGGGCTTCTGCCAATTATTTTGTTAAATAATTAGTTTCATGTCCCTTCCTTATGTTGGAGCCGCATGACTTTTTATATATATTTTTTTTTTATTTTGAAATGGTAGAAACTTTTGTTTTAAGTCATTTACATTTAGCATAAAAATAACATAATCGCAATCGTTGTTTAAGAAACTGCTGATGATAATATGGCCGTAAGAATCGGGTGAAAGATAGGTATGTTGTTTTATTCCAGACATGATATGACCGTAAGAATCGGCTGAATATATATATATATTAATAATATTCAATTGAGATGTAAGGGTGCTGTTTTCATTGTAGATACCGATACAAGTAAATTATCATAAGGAGTGATTATTATCCACTTAATTGAATATAATCGATTTGGTGAATAATTGGTTACATAATTACCCGATAAGATGTACTATCAACGGAATTTGCATACCAATAAATTAGATATTGTTTCCAACGTATTTCGCAAAGCTGTGTGTTAGCTATGCCGCCCATGGGCACGTGACTAGCGGTAAGGAGAACGATAGTTTCATCGTTCCTGAATTATATACAATATTACGTTATTAATAACAAATCAGAGAGAATCTTCGTAATTCTACTCGCGTCGAGTTACATAAAACCATAACCTCAGCATCTGTAAGGCTACTCAATGTTGTCAGTTCAAGACATATCAAATTAAAAACATTGATCCTTGAATACCGTACATACATTAATTTTCAAAATTGTAGTTATATTGCCGACTACCTTGTATATAACAATGAAATAATACCATATTCATTATTATTCATAACAAGGAAAATTAACATAACAAATAATTTTGGATAATGAAAAACAATACTTAAACTAAATAAATGTAAATAGAGGTTACGTATTCATTAAAGATGTATTGTACCCCAAAAACATGAAAAATGAAGATTAATTAAATCATACTTTGAATATGTTATTTTGTAGTTTTAATAAAGTTAATCACTTCCATAGAAAAAACAAAAAAAATTATGTTTTCACTTATAAAATGACAAAATAAATGGTTAAATTCAACCAAAAATCCATTGGCTTGCAGCCAATTTGACCATTTTTTGACCATTTTTTGCTTTAAATTACATTTTTTTTTCAGGTAAATACAATTTTTGGTCAAAGTGGATAACTATTATGTTACATTAAAATGGAATATTCAACACAAATTTGTTTAAGAATATTTTTTCAGGGGGACAATACATCTTTAATATAAATGGAGAGATATTAATCGATGTTTTGCCCTATACTCTGGCGTAATTCCCACTCACTAACTTGATAACTAGAACCCACGAGCTCCAGATAGTCCAGAGGCTAGTACGGTACCTAAAATACATAAATAATAACTTAAATACCATGTTTTGTTTTTACAGGAATATACAATCACAATGTACTTCCGACAGTACTGGCAAGACAAACGACTACAATACACAAAAGAGCTCGGCAACATATCCCTGGATGGGAGACAAGCAGATAATATATGGGTTCCAGATACATACTTTGTAAATGACAAAAGGTCTTTCGTGCATGATATAACGGTTAAAAACCGCCTCATTCGGCTACATTACGATGGAACAATTTTATATGGGTTAAGGTATTTCTGCTTTTCTATTTATAAATACTTGTTTTGTGTTTGTGTCCAAAGGATAGAGAATTAGAAATGTGGACTTTCTGTGGTCTATTTGAGGTTGTATCTTGTTTAATTGGTATAACCGAGTACCCAAATGTTGAAAAGAGCTGATCAATGTAGAATTAATATATCTAATGACTAATGACACAATTAGACAAGAAGAATGGAGTAAAAGAATTAATCGCAGAAGATTAAAATGGAATGGCCATATAATTAGACTATTGGACGATACGCAAATTAAACAAGCAATGAAGGAAACTGAAAAGAAAGTAACCGCCAGGAAGACCAAAAGAAAACTGGATAAACCAAATTAAAAGATTTAAATAGAAAAAATATAGACTTTAGAAAAATAACAAACCATCCTGCCCAAAACAGAGAAATATGGAAACAAATCGTGGAAAGCGGAGTGACAGAAACGTTTGGGGAGAGAGAGAGAGGGAGAGTGAGAATGTTTCTAACGGTTCAATTGCTTTATTATCGTAGTGGTTCTTTACATTTCATATGGTCTATAGTAAACTAAGTTACCAAATGTTAACATGCTGTTCAATGTAGAATTACTATCTAATGACTAAATGTGAGAATGTTTCTAACGGTTCAATTGCTTTATTATCGTAGTGGTTGGTCTTTACATTTCATATGGTCTATAGTAAACTAAGTTACCAAATGTTGACATGCTGTTCAATGTAGAATTACTATCTAATGACTAATGTGAGAATGTTTCTAACGGTTCAATTGCTTTATTATCGTAGTGGTTGGTCTTTACATTTCATATGGTCTATAGTAAACTAAGTTACCAAATGTTGACATGCTGCTCAATGTAGAATTACTATCTAATGACTAATGTGAGAATGTTTCTAACGGTTCAATTGCTTTATTATCGTAGTGGTTGGTCTTTACATTTCATATGGTCTATAGTAAACTAAGTTACCAAATGTTGACATGCTGCTCAATGTAGAATTACTATCTAATGACTAATGTGAGAATGTTTCTAACGGTTCAATTGCTTTATTATCGTAGTGGTTCTTTACATTTCATACGGTCTATAGTAAACTAAGTTACCAAATGTTGACATGCTGCTCAATGTAGAATTACTATCTAATGACTAATGTGAGAATGTTTCTAACGGTTCAATTGCTTTATTATCGTAGTGGTTGGTCTTTACATTTCATATGGTCTATAGTAAACTAAGTTACCAAATGTTGACATGCTGCTCAATGTAGAATTACTATCTAATGACTAATGTGAGAATGTTTCTAACGGTTCAATTGCTTTATTATCGTAGTGGTTCTTTACATTTCCTATTACATTGAACAATTTATAATTGATTAATTGACTGTTAAAAAGTCCACATGCATTATGATAAGCTAATCAACGCGGATTTCTGAATGTTTCACCTGGTTAAGACAATCGATACATGATTTATGGTTGCGTCACATTTGTGTAATGTAATTCATTAATATAATGATTATTTTAGGATTACAACAGTGGCATCGTGTATGATGGACTTACAACACTATCCAATGGATGAACAAAACTGTACGTTAGAAATTGAAAGTTGTAAGTATACCTATTGTTATGATTATTTGATCCGAATATAATATCATATCCTTTCATCCATTACGTCAAGTAATGGATGTTAAGAAAATAAACTGGCATACTTAATATATTAGGAGGATAAATAAAAATTATTATTTTAGTGTTCGCATAATCACAACATGACATACATTGAGATGACTTTAGGCAATCACGTTACAAATACGGTGCTTTCTAATTTTCTAAAATGTTTTAAAACTATAACTATCATAAAGTATTCTATTATTTTATAATTTTCAAATTAAATTAATCTTATCTAAGCTTGGACGAAAGTATTGATATAAACACAATGAAAGGAATAACAAATACAGATTAACTGGACAATGACGTTTGAGATAAAGTAAATAATGTTGTTCACATGTTACAAATATAAGAGCAAGAATATGAAGGATTATAAAATGATTTGAAAACTCGACTTGATGTAGTGACTGACCTGATTTTTGGTAGTCATCAAAGATTTAAACATAAGCCCATCTTTGTATTTTGTTTTCTACAAATAATTTGTTAGTACCGTGATTATCTAATTGTTTCAACCGCAGTTTGACATTAGTTAGATTGATTGATAACAATGCATTGTTCTTTATGGTATTAGATGGGTATACAACAGAAGACATAATGTATCGGTGGGAGTACGGTGACAACTCTATCGAAGGTACAGAGAACATTGACATGGCTCAGTTTACGTTAGTTGATTATAGTGTTCAAGCTAAGGTTCAAAACTTTTCCACAGGTATAGTAACATGTTATTGTTTCAATATTATCAATATAAATAAATGAATTAAAGAATAACCTTTGAAAACCAGTGTTCCACAACGTACGGATTATATATAATTCCATAAATTATTAATTTGTATATTGATACACTCAGAGGTGAGTTATGTCAACAATGTTAACATGTTAAGTTATTAGTGGTTGACCTCTCTTTTCAGGTGATTACTCGCGTTTGAGCATAGCGTTTCAGATGCGTCGTAACATAGGCTCTCATGCACTGCAAACATTTCTACCATGTACTCTGATTGTAATCTTATCGTGGGTCGCATTCTGGATCAACCATGAGGCTACGGCCGCTAGGGTTGCCCTTGGTAAGGACGACACATTGCTGTGACGATTCACCTTCGTGTGTTACACTCATTAAATATTTCTTTTGTAAAGTCGCGAAATGCTGAAATGGCGTTGGCAGTGCTAAATTACGTTTGTGGCGCGCACGTGCAATCCAAAATGTTTTTAATATTTAAATCAGAATAGTGTAACACGATCGGGTGAATCGTCGTTAAAATTTGTTTTATGAAGTTACAGATATTTTTTTCTTTCAAAATCCAGGTCAGTACCCCCGCCTGTCTTTAATTTTTCGGATGCGCAGAAATATAAGTTTTTTCATCCTTCAAACGTTTCTTCCATCGAATCTGATCGTCATATTGTCGTGGGTTGCTTTTTGGATTAACCACGAAGCCACCTCAGCTAGAGTTGCCCTCGGTAAGCGCAATCTAACGGTACCACTCAGCTGCATGAGCTTATTAGATACACTATTTCATGAAGAAAGAGCATCATGTTTATTTTGTAGCGGGGTTCATACTAAATTTAAATAACAATTGATTCTTATTCATCTGTTTAGATGTGTGTGTTATCTGTTGCGTGTTTGTTCTATTACATTTCAGTACGCACACTCATCTTTAACATCCTTATTTTTTAACATTATGAAGTGAAGACCAGAGCACGTAGCATAGATAAAAGTATATATTAAATAAATTATGCAAATATATAATTTAACTGTATTAAAACTCAAAATATACATCTGAATGATTATTTTGCTCAAGTAAAAACACAAGGATACGCGATAACTAATTTCAACACATTTTAAAGTGGTCGTGTTAGACGGTGGCACAGTTCAATTCATAATTTATCGGTCATTTTGATTTTTAAATTGGTTAACATAGGCCTACAGTATGCAGATAATGCTTTGGTTTTTATTTCAAAGGACGAACTCAACAATCATGATTTCATTTCGGTAAAATCTTATTAAATAACATAGCTAACATCATATCACTAAAATTTTCTTTTTAAATAATGTTTCTTTTAGATTTGTAAAACTATAAAGCTTTCTATGTAACATGTGTATTATTGTTACATAATATGCTATGGTAGGTAAATCTTCTAAAGGGAACTATTACAATTTCACAATATTTCATTAATCTAAGCTTAACCCACACACACCAGAGCTTCTTCATATTAACCAGAAGTGCATGAAATAATCATTTGGCAAAGTCAAAAAATGGTTTCATGCATGCATGTGCTTACACCGAGTATTGGGTGAAGATGTTTCTTAATAATTATGATGAACGTTCACAATGTGAGGAATAGTAAGTATACATACACCGAGTATTGGGTGAAGATGTTTCTTAATAATTATGAACGTTCACAATGTGAGGAAAACCAAGAAAATAAAGACATTTATACATTTTGTAAATGGAATATTATTTGTAAAACCGTAGGGCCTATTGGAAAAATATATGACAAGAATAATCTTAATTAAATAATGAGTTTACGATTATTACGGCTAATTGCCTAGACTAGACATTTTGACCGAAATATTATTGAGAGCTAACTTATATATTACTTTCCTGAAATTATCTTGAAATCGTAAGAGTAAACCATATTATTGTTCTAGATACATTAATCTGATCTCAACATTAACATTTCCAGTTTGTAAGCATTCTAAAAAATAATATTTGTGGAATTAAAACTACATATTTGATGTAACATTTATCTTTATAGGTATCACAACGGTATTAACAATGACAACAATCAGCGTCCGTCAGACACTTCCAAGAATTTCATATATCAAAGCCATAGATATCTATCTGGTCACGTGCTTCGCTTTTGTCTTTGCTGCCCTCCTAGAATACGCGCTCGTCAACTTTAGTTATTGGTCACTACAAAAAAAGAAAAAACAACAAGAGGAGAAGACAAAGATTTTACCCAATCCAAGATCCACCTATTATAGTTATTATACAGAAGCAAGTATTTTTTAGAAATATTACTAATACAATACAATAAGTTAACCGATGTGGAGATGAGAAATGTGTGTAGATAAATTTAAAATAGATCCAAATAAATTATGACGACCGCCTTCCATGTAAATTATGATAGTCACATTAATTTTGTTTCATTTAGCCTAGAGTAGAAACGATGGGCCATAACATTTATTTGTTAGAGCTTTGCAGTATAGTTTTAACATTTATTTGTTAGAGCTTTGCAGTATAGTTTTAACTTTGTGAAATAAATAACTATGTGGCCACTAGTATAAAATAGTGTGTCACATAACAAGACAATATAAACAGTAATATATAACAAAAAGACAAAGGTTAAAAAAGAAACTTAATAAACAATTCATTCGTTACCATAAGAACAATTAAGAATTAATTTTAAAAATAATTTCTGAATAACGTAACATTTTATCCCAACAGATACCGACCAATCAAAGTGTAGGAAAACGTCTTTCACAGCAGCAAGATGAAGAAGAGGAATCCGGATTTCATGTGGACACCTTAAATGGACTTGATGGTCCAAGTAGAACACCGACACTAGGCCTAAAACATCGACGCAAAACAAGCATTGATGGTCGACGGACCAACCACAACATTGTATATTGTCCAAGAAAAATAAATAATCCTATAAAAAGAAATAAACGGAGACCAAGAATAAGGGTTCCAGGTATAAAAGATGTTAATATCATTGATAAATGGGCAAGGATACTCTTTCCTTGCATCTTTATTACATTTAATATAATGTACTGGTCATTTTATCTCCTATTAAAATGATACTAACATATTCATACTTCCAACAATAACAAACATAGTTGCAGTAGTTTACAATAGTGGTTGGCTTTATAAATAAACTATACATGACCAGGTTGGTTATAAATAAACTATACATGACCAGGTTGGTTATAAAAAAACTATACATGACCAGGTTGGTTATAAATAAACTATACATGACCAGGTTGGTTATAAATAAACTATACATGACCAGGTTGGTTATAAATAAACTATACATGACCAGGTTGGTTATAAATAAACTATACATGACCAGGTTGGTTATAAATAAACTATACATGACCAGGTTGGTTATAAATGAACTATACATGACCAGGTTGGTTATAAATGAACTATACATGACCAGGTTGGTTATAAATAAACTATACATGACCAGGTTGGTTATAAATGTATTAAATGAGAAAAAAAATTTTAAAATAGCAAAAAGTTTTGGAATAAGTAACTTGGAAATATGATTTAGAGCATTGAAAGCTTGCTCGCAAAAAATATGGTGTCATTGCAACTGATTGCAGTAAAGATAGTCACTTCGTTGGATGGTGCACTATGGGTGGCCACTGACAAACAGAAAGGTCTTATAGCCACTGGTGCACTACTATAGAAAGTCATATAGTTACTGATGCACTAGAAAGGTCCTATAGCCGCTGGTGCACTACTACAGAAAGTCCTATAGTTACTGATGCACTAGAAAGGTCCTATAGCCACTGGTGCACTGCTATAGAAAGTCATATAGTTACTGATGCACTAGAAAGGTCCTATAGCCGCTGGTGCACTACTATAGAAATTCATATAGATACTGATGCACTAGAAAGGTCCTATAGCCGCTGGTGCACTACTACAGAAAGTCATATAGTTACTGATGCACTAGAAAGGTCCTATAGCCGCTGGTGCACTACTACAGAAAGTCATATAGTTACTGATGCACTAGAAGGTCCTATAGCCACTGGTGCACTACTACAGAAAGTCATATAGTTACTGATGCACTAGAAGGTCCTATAGCCACTGGTGCACTACTATAGAAAGTCATATAGTTACTGATGCACTAGAAAGGTCCTATAGCCACTGGTGCACTACTATAGAAAGTCCTATAGTTACTGATGCACTAGAAAGGTCCTATAGCCACTGGTGCACTACTATAGAAAGTCATATAGTTACTGATGCACTAGAAAGGTCCTATAGCCACTGGTGCACTACTATAGAAAGTCCTATAGTTACTGATGCACTAGAAAGGTCCTATAGCCACTGGTGCACTAATACAGAAAGTCATATAGTTACTGATGCACTAGAAAGGTCCTATAGCCACTGGTGCACAGCAAGGAACTTTTTAAATATGGCCTTAGTGTAACTGTAATGTGTAAATAAATACATTTTCAGGTGTATCAATAAACAAATAATAAATTATAATATGATGGCATTAATAAAAACATCATTTCTAATAGATATACATCTTATAGTTTACTTTGTATGCAAAGTGTAATAATCTATCTACCTAAATGTGTGCATCAATCAAATAATTATTATGGTAAGAGTTTTATTCCACAACAACATAAATATGTATTGTGTGTTCTGTGGAATATTATTCAATTGTCTATAGCCATGAAAGAATTTTAAATAGCAATATTGCATGATAAGATATTGTTTAATGGTGGTTCAGAGTTGCCTTACATTACATTAATAATGCAATTTAAATGGATATATTTACAGCATTTACGATATCTTTCAAATATACAATTAAATACAATTGATATCACATTAAAATAAGGTACACATTGTGTACTGTTGTTTGTGTACACACACCTACAGTGTTGAATATTTCTAAATAAGGCAGTACTGTAAAATGTAACTTTTTGTAAAGGCATAAAATAAAATATTATGCATGATATGCAAATTTTTATTCAAGATAGTTCTTTGAGTGGTTTAATAGTTTGTAATAATGATGATAGTATCTGTTAATTGTTAGCTTGTTTTTCTACTGCATACACACAAAAAGTGAATTCCAGTGACGCCTTGACATGAAGCATAGTTACCAGATTTCAGTGTTTTATATGGAGTGTAGTCTACCCGATCCCAGTTTGTTATAATACAGTATATATACAGTCTATAATATAGATATGAAGTACAGTATAGTTACCAGATCTCAGTTTAGTGTCAAAATAATAATATGTGTATACTCTATTCAGAAATTGTGTTATTCAGCACAAAGGCAGATGAATTAAAATCTACTATTATTATACCTGCTCTCTTTAATATTCACCTGTATATTTGTTTACAATAAATTATGCAATTTTTTTTAAGCAGTTTCTGTCAACCTCAAAATGCATGATTGTTCTTTTTAGTATTCTTCTAACTGTATGAATATTCATCTTTGCTTTTGATTTTGCTAACAACAAATAATTTATCATTCATTTGCATATACACAAAAACATTAAATGCATGTATGTGCATCTTGTGCATAACAGTACCTATTTAATTTATTATTATTCATTTGGTAATAATTTATTACCAAATGAATAATAAATTAAATAGGTACTGTTATGCACAACATGCACATATTATAAATAATGTCACTTTCTTGTTTATATACCTTCATTTCTGTGGAATGTCTTTTCTTGGTGAAAATGGATCGCTCCAAACTCTCATTCCTAAAGTAGGAAAAAAATAAATCCATAGAGAACTGAAAATTGATTAAAATGGTTTTAGAAGATATGATAAGTGAATAATAATTGCCAACAACATACAGTACTTACTTACAATACAGAATTTGTTAGCTCAATGATTGCACAACATTACTTAACTTCACAACAAAGATATCATTACAATTTAAGACATTTAGAAATTAAAACATTTATGGAGAATTTAGAATGGTTATTACAAAAATGTATTGTGCTTTACATACCTCCTGGTTGAATATCTTCTTGTTTTATATCCTTCCTTGCCTCATTTTGTGTACGTTCTGCAAGAAAGCATTCATGATTATGTTTCCAGTAGCAAGTGCCTCATGGATAATTACAGTGTCAAGTCTACAAGAATTGAATGGGCCGAAGATTATGAAATGACTAACTTACGCCAAGGTTTAGGATCGAAATATGGCTGAACAATAATAGGATATAGAGCTATGCCAATGAAGCCAACAAAACCAGCAATGATAAGACCATTCCTGTTTCGGATACCAGTCCTTGGAAGTGGAATCATAGTCTGTGTGAATCCTGAATTTGAACTATTAAAAAAAAAAACAATATATTATTAATAATAAAAATAAGTAATTCTATTTCATATACAGCAGGCTGTTGCAATAGACTATATTATATGATATTATATACTTAGGCCTAAAAAGCTTATATCATTATAATATAAGGCTGACTGAGGCATAATAATAAGGAATACCATAATAAGTACAATACTACAAAACAATAGCCTATTAAAACCCACCCAGCCAGACTGTAGGCCAGGCCTACTGTACTGTAGTAGGCGACAGGGACGCCGAGCAATTGTAACAAGGAAGGGCACCAATTTGAAATTGGGCAAGGAAATTCCTGAGCATTTTAAAATAGCCTAGGCCTAGGCCTATGCTAGGCCAGCATCTAGGCCTAGCTAGAAGGCGGCCGGGTCGCCTGGCGTAGCGAATCTAGGTTAGCATAGAGATAGCCTACCAACTAGGCTAGGCTAGAGTAGTACTGCCTAGCCTAGCTAGGCCATAAAAGTGGCTTAGGTCTAGGCTTAACTATTAAGAAGGTGCGGCGGAGATACTGCAATTAATACTAAAAGGCGTAGGATTGGCTATATAGCATGAACAAATAACTAGGCCTAGGCCTAAATAGCATTTTATAAATTTATAAATACGTCGTACGTTCGATCCGAAAGATAAACAAGATGGTCATATGGAACGCCGTTCTGGTCAATAACATGGTATTGTACAGTAGTAAAATGCACCAGTGGCGTTTTTATTCGTACACAAAAATACCAGCGAGGCATGCAAAATTCATCCATACCATGACCGTACGTCAACAGAACAAACATTATAAAATACAAACAGCCAAACACAAAAGCCTCATTTCAATATTAGGCCACAATGTACAATTCGCAAAACAATTACAAATGAATCACCTACGTAATCGTATAGAAGAAGCCCTAACCACAGATCAAAGTCCCGGAGCCAACGCACCATGTGACCATGTTTGTAATTTCAAGAAACATCTATTGACCAAAAATGATATTATATCATAACATTAACAATGGTTGGCATATAATATATATAGTCGAGAGACTACAAAAGGACCGATGGGCCTGTCGCTGTAGTCCCTCTTTAGGCCTACATTATACAAAGAAAAATAATACAACACTCATTAGGCTAATCTTAATTAGCCGTTACGTACATTATATATAAAAAAAAAAGAATACATGCGAGTCAGTCAGTGTAACTCAGTATATTGTACCAAAAGTGCAAGTCAGCGTTGAAGACCAAAAACAAAATTTTTTGTTTTGTAATGATTATTTATGTTTTTGTGAATGAAAATTAAGAAACAAACTAAACTAAAAACTAAACATAAGTTCTTGCCGGTTAAAAAGGGGAATTACAAAAGAACTTTACAAAGTGATATTAAAATTGACTTATGTCTTACTTTAAAAAAGAAAGAAAAATAAGTGATTTTCACCCTAATAATAATCCATAAAGTATCCTAAGATAATCCCCAAAAAAGATGATGAAGCAGAGGAATCATTTACACACCGCTTCATTCTCCATCACTTTGAAGATCCCATATAGCTTGCCGGACTCACAGAATGCTTTCGCGCGTGGAAAAGAATCTGTCTATCTTATCCTATCAAAATAAGAAAATATCGATTGATGTTGCTTTTTGGTAGCAAATCATTCCAAAGAAAAGCAGAAGAAAAGATAAAAGATATGTTGCCAAAGAAAACAGTGGCCGGTTTCTAAACATTCTTATTATGTATTTATTAACCTATTATTGACTATAAAAAATTATTATTAAAACGTTATTTACAAAGACATTACACATCAGTCAAAATAAAAAAACGACAATTATGAGTGCACTGTGTTTTCGAAATCATTCAATAAGCTTGTACCTCATCAACAAAGTAATTTTAAAACGTTAAAGAACTATCTTGATAAATTTGACCCTTGGTCACACTCTGGGTGTGTTTCTCCTTATGACCTGAGTAAGCAAGATCAGACCACAATTTTGACTGACAAACGCCAGTTATCTCTCACGATATGCCCATTGCTACCTATAACCGTGAATTGACATAATGACAACCTGACAAGAAGATGAGGAATGTATACTGATATATTGATTGAATCATTAATTAATCCGTAGGCCTAAGTTATAAAACAAATGATCTGGAGGAACAGACTTAGAATTAAGTTAATAAAAGCAACTCTGTAACTTGTAGGATATTGTTAATAGAATATGTTTTGTTTACATTATTAATATTAAATGGTAATTAGGGGCAAAAGTCGAGATTCAGCCCAAAGGTATCTTGATTATTCTGATAGCAAAGTGTCTGTGTCAACAACTTGTTGGATCTGCAGAGAACACCTACTGTGCCCAATAAAGGCATACTAGAAAACAGATCTTGTTTCTACTAATTTATTTTCTATCTTTAATTTTGAAAATGAGTTAGGCCTAAGTTATAAAACAAATGATCTGGAGGAACAGACTTAGAATTAAGTTAATAAAAGCAACTCTGTAACTTGTAGGATATTGTTAATAGAATATGTTTTGTTTACATTATTAATATTAAATGTGGTAATTGGGGGCAAAAGTCGAGATTCAGCCCAAAGGTATCTTGATTATTCTGATAGCAAAGTGTGTGTTAACAACTTGTTGGATCTGCAGAGAACACCTACTGTGCCCAATAAAGGCATACTAGAAAACAGATCTTGTTTCTACTAATTTATTTTCTATCTTTAATTTTGAAAATGAGTTACCTTAATCCAATTGATATTGTTATAATTGTTCTTCATTTCTGCGTTGTGTTTGGAATTGGTATTTGGGTAAGTGAATTGCAGTACTACCGTACAGTTTGTGTTCGTTTTGCATGAAAAGCGGGTATATTCCAGCTGGATTTTGGAAGAGGGAATTAGTAAACACATTTATTTTTACAAAAACTTGTTTTTTTCAATTTTTCGTATCTAAGATAGGACCACAATATAATCAATTTTTTTTCCTGATTGTGGATAAATATGTTTTTAACAAAAAATAACCTAAACCCACAGGAAAGGATAAGAATTATAACCAAAAGTATAGTGTTTTTTCCATAGTCAACATGGGGATCAAACAAGGGAAGCGCATCTGGATATTTTCTAGCAGGAAGAGACATGAGTTGGTGGCTGGTAAGTGGTTTAGCAGCTATAAATTTCAAATTTATGTAGCCTGTGAAACTCTCAAGACAATGACAGTGTGGTCATATTTCTAACCACGCATTAAAGTTTTACTGTACTCTGTAAAAGTATTGAAGGAAGAAAAATGTTCATATGTTGTTCTCTATTAGGTTGGTATGTCTATCTATGTAAGTAACATCGGTAGTGGGTCGTTTATTGGTTTAGCCAGCACAGCGGCGGCGAATGGTTATGCTGTTGTTTCTTACGAATTTTCAGTAAGTCATGCTTTCTTTTTTTGCTTCTAAGCGCCAACACTCAATTCATATATTCTATTAGACACCAATTGTCATTATGTAGACTTAACTAAATATTGCTTGGTTACCTTTTCAGGGTGTTATGTGTTTAGCTCTACTTGGATTTGTGTTCACACCAGTTTACTTGTCTTCCGGGGTAAATATTTAATGTCGATGATGTTGCTCAGTAACAACTTTTGGCCCCAAAAATACAAAGCACGTTTTATATTGGTCCAACGTATATTACAATGTTTGATACAAATACAGATAACTTTTATTGTAAATAAAACAAGGCCATATGGCTGTAGTCGCGTGCTCAAGTTAGTATTTACCGACCGACCAACCGACCGACCGACATAGTAAGCTGTAGATAAAAAAGACATAAAAATGTATTATAACAATATCAAAATATAATATGACAACAATGATTAATATGATATAATTTAAAATTATGGTTCATAAATATTTAAAATAAAAATTAAGTTCATTACTAGCGATTAAAAAGTTTCTTAATATTTTGGATTGTTTATTGTTATGTGCCAAAATTATTGTAGTTATTCGTTATAGATCTAATTTACTTCTTGAAGTCATCGTTAAAGTTTCTAGTCCCAACTTAATAAATTATTTATTCGAACCAGCCTCAACAACCTACAGTACACCAATACAATTGCATAAGTATAAGTATTAGTTCGGCCTATCATACATACGCCTAATTATTCCAGTAAACGTGTCTATGTTAATCAATGTATTATGATAGTGTGTTTCATTGTTTGTAACTACGTTTGGTTCTACGGTTTTATTCCACTAAGGCTTACACTATGCCTGAATATTTGAAGAAACGATACGGCGGAAACCGTGTGCGCATGTACATTGCAGTGGTATCACTCATTTTGATCGTAATAGGATCTATATCGGTAAATATTTATCTTAATATAAATTCAACTTTTAAATGCATATTCAATTACTAATACCATTCACATGGGCCTTAGCAAGCTGTGCCGTGTCGTCATACATTCTTTAATAAATATCTCACTAAACACAAGATAGGCATTGCTCACATCTGTTATTAGGTTAAAATTGTCTAAATAAATCAACATTTTTAATATGCAAAAACTAATATGTAACAATTGAAAACTGGTACTTACTATTTTTATTGATCTTTTAGAGTGAGATGTATGCAGGTGCAATAATAATACAACAAGTGCTTGGATGGCCACTGTATTTGTCTGTTTGTCTTCTGCTATTTTTAACAGCTATATACACGGTCGTCGGAGGATTAAAAGCTGTTATATACACTGATGCGCTTCAGACTGTTGTCATGCTTTTTGGTGCATTTATTCTAATGATTATAGGTAAATTAATACATAAAATGATGTTTTTACTAGCCTATAATAAGGATGTGATAGCTGTTGATAACGGGCCTAATTGGTATTTCTATAAAACAAATAAATAACAATCACTATAAGTATTATAGTACACACACATGTTTCGCTAGATAATGTAAAAGTACAATATAGACATAATAATTATTTATTTATCTATAGCTTTTATTGAAATTGACGGGATGGAAAATCTTCATCTGAAATATATGGCAGCAGTACCGAACACAACGCAAGTGTGGGGTAATACAACTTGTGGTGTACCTGGAGAAGAATCGTTTCATATATTCAGAAGTGCTCAGGATCCTGCCTTACCATGGCCTGGTGTGGTATTTGGTATTCATATATTATCCGGTTGGTTTTTTTGCACAAACCAGGTAATTTGTTTAGAATACAAACGCAGGCCCTAAGGGTTTTTGATATATTTTAAATACTTTATCTCAACATACTGCCTACTGAAAATAAAACAATAAAGCTATACATTTTCATGGTTGACGGTTAACTTCTGTAAGACTTGCATTATTTAAGAATACGGCGTCATGTTAGTGTAGCTTAAATAAGTTTTTATACTTATTTGCCATAGGTTATAGTTCAGAGGACATTATCTGCCAAGAATCTGACAAACGCAAAAGCTGGTGCCATAATGGCTGCTTATTTCAAGATCCTTCCAATGTTTTTAATGATTTTTCCCGGTATGATCAGCAGAGCACTTTACCCAGGTCAGTAATTCGTACTGTGTTACAACAAAATAAATAATACAGACAATACTAATACAAAATAAAATGATTTATTCAACTTTTGCTTTAATAAAAATTGGACTAAACTAAAAAACTAATTAATAAGATTACTTGCGCGTGCCAATTTGTTTTTACAGCACATTATGAATTCTACCAAATCCACTC
This sequence comes from Antedon bifida, assembly GCF_963402885.1. NCBI lineage: Eukaryota > Metazoa > Echinodermata > Crinoidea > Comatulida > Antedonidae > Antedon > Antedon bifida. Next base: position 32,413,065 of record NC_136230.1, on the reverse strand, counting down.
GCCGATGAACCTGAGTGGATTTAACCGAAGAATAGTCTAGTCTAACTAAATTGTATGTAGTTTGGTACTTCTGACTATTTGTCTGTTAAAATTAGCTACCTCTATTATCTCTTGTAGACGAAGTGGCATGTGCCGACCCTAAAATATGCGAAGCTGTTTGCGGTATACCTGCGGGCTGCACCAACATTGCGTATCCTAAACTTGTACTAGAGTTAATGCCAACAGGTAAGACTTTATAACCCGACGTGTGTATATACAACAGAGACTCATATAAACTTTGTCATTATTAAGGTATTGATTTATATTATTCATTTTTCTGGATAAGGTTTAAGGGGACTAATGATGGCAGCCATGCTAGCAGCTCTTATGAGTTCCCTGACTTCTATATTTAATAGTGCAAGTACGATTTTTACAATCGATATCTGGCTTCGAATCAGAAAAAATGCATCGGAAGCTGAATTAATGGTTGTAGGAAGGTGTGTTTCCTTTTATTATAATAAATATATCAAAAATGTCAAAATACCACGGCAATGTCAATGACCAACTGTGTTGAAGAATGAAAATGAAAATATGTACGAAATCGACAGACTGACAAACATGACACAAAAACGAAATTAATTTCTTTCAAATCTTTGCTACTAATTTAGAGTAAGCACTGTTGCCCTTGTGGTCGTAAGTGTTCTTTGGTTACCTTTGATCACAGCTTATGGATCTGGTGAGTTGTTTGTCTACGTCCAATCTATGGCTTCATTTTTCGCTCCACCATTTTTTGCAACTTTTTTACTAGCAGTGTTTTGGACAAGAACGAACGAAAAGGTATGGATAAATAATTATTAAACTATTCCTATTTTGATACAGTAACGCGTAAACCAGACCTATAAAATATCCAATCGATGTACGCACTTATTATAGAATGATATATAATTTTTTTTATTTTTTTTTTTAATTTAGTTTTCAGATACAGTAGCCTACAAATAATATTATCAAAATAACATCAGAAATTTCCAAACTATTCACTATTTTGTGCTGGTGAACCACAAACAAATTATGCAGTACAACCACGTCGTTTTTACAGTATTCAATCATAATTTGTTGATAAATTTTGTTTTTATAAACAGGGTGCATTCTGGGGGCTTATGTCTGGCTTACTGATTGGGTTTGTTCGATTGGTACTGGATTTTACTTATCCTCCACCAGCTTGTGCAGAAACAGATACTCGACCAAATCTTATTAAAAACTTTCATTATCTTCATTTCGCTTGTTTTTTATTTGGATCAACTATACTATTTACTGTAGTTGTTAGCCTGTTGACTGAACCTTTGCCACAAGAACAAGTAAGTTAAACGGATTGTATTACACATTGCTATCCGACAAATTGTACAAAATAAATTAGTTAAAAATTGAAATCAAAACAGCCCCTGCATTCTCGTCGATCCTTATAAATAAATAATACTGTATAACACATAATGTAATAATAAACTATTACATAATTTATTAACAGTTAATTGGGATGACATGGTGGACGAGACATAGAGACACTGTAGATCCTGTAAATAAAATGCTCAAACATGACCAGGTAAAAGAAAACAAGAAAGAAGATATACAGAAGGAAGATAGTGACATGTTAGAGAAGAAAGTTAAGGAAAACACAGAGGAAGAGGACAATTCAACTGCAGATGATTCTAGTATGACACTTAGCAATAATTTAAAAATTAAAAAAAAGAATTAGGCATATTGGAATATTGACATTTAGGTATGAGTTTGGAGGCCGGCTATGTTTTCAACAAATTCGATTGATGGTTTTTTTCTTTACTTAGGTACTATTTGGTCTTGGTTGTTCTTGTTTATATGTGGAGTGTCATCTAAAAGTCTAAAAAGTGAGGAATCATACGAAGAAACCCATGAGAAGAATGATCAGCAGATTTCCCTTTATGAAACCCCTAAAATGATCCGCATTATGAACATTAACGTTGTAATATTAATCGGGGTTGGGATATTTTTTTATGCCTATTATGGTTAGGTATAGGTCTGCTTGAGCTAAATATAAACCGCTAATAGACTTGATCGGCCCGACGCGTATATTTTCTGAATATGAGACTTATTTGATTACGATGCTTGTTCATTTGGTTATTCAGGCGACCGTGTATATATTGATTTGAGCAAACTTAATGTAAACAATTTCTATTTCTAAAAAGTTTTGTGCGCATGCTATTACAAAATGCGTTCGTTTAAGCACGCATGTTGCAGTGCTTATACATTACATACATTGCGAATAGGCCATGTCCTGTACATTTGCATACTTAAATTATCATGGTAACACTGAAGTAAGCATGCCACAGGTTAGCGTACTCAATATCGTAGCCTATTATCGTAACTGTTTTACCATAAAACAACAATGTACATTTATTAGGATACAATTTGCATAGTACGGTAGTTATTATCAGCATCGAATAATTATAAAATGTCTTGCTTTGTTAAGCACATTGGAATGGTCCCAAGGTGTAGATACCTCTTTCGTTTTGATGTCCCGTGTCACCAAAACGAAGTTCTGACACTGGCAATGTGGCTTTATCGGTAAGATAGCCCTGGTCCATACGGGGTAGTTCATCATTGACGTCACAGTTGCAACGTTTAGTAACATCATCACAAGATCCTGAAATGATAATTAAATAATACATTTGCACACTTTTTTGTGTATCTTTAAAGATCCCCCAAACATGAAAAATGAAGATTAATAATCAGACTTTGAATTAGGCATTTTGTAGTTTTAACAAAGTCAATCACTTCTGTAGAAAAAAAACCAAGAAAAAAAATGTGTGTTACAAAATGACAAAATAAACGGTTACATTCAACTAAAAACCCATTGGCTGGCAGCCATTTTTAATAATTTTTGCTTTAAATTACAGGTTTTTTCAGGTAAATAACTGTTTTTATTAAATTTATGGTCAAACTAACTATGTTACATTAAAATGGTATATTCAACAACAACAACAATGTTTAGGGGCGACAATTATATATCTTTAACGGTTTCGATTCGGATACATTTTAAAAATATTTTAAATATACTATTTAATAGTATATTTAAAATCTTATCATAACACGCATGTCACACACGCAAATGTTTTTTAGTTCTTCAAAAAAGTTCTTTTTGAGTAAATGTTTCTTTAAAAATAATACTCAATCTATCTATAACATTATATTGTGTGTCCAACGTACTTGTCATCCAGCATTCACAGCCTTTGGTTCCTGTTGGTACTCCTCCCCAATTAACCATAGCTTCTCCATCTACCGACTTCCAATATTGATGACCATTTGTAAATAAAGATCCAATACAGTTGTACTGTTGAGAATTACAAAGTATAAAATATTGTTAATTTTAGCAAAAGTTATATGCTAGGAAATTTTATAAGAAAGAAAATTTTAACAAATTTAAATTAATTAACAAATTGACACGTTTATAACTTATACTTTAATGTGCTTCGGAAAGTATTGCTACAGTATAACATAAAAACCTACATAAAGGGTATAAAGGTAGCTATGTATTATGTTATTGCATGAACTTAATTAGTAAATGCCTTGTGCTGATCTGTGTTGTTTTGAATTTCGGAATTTTAGCGTTTTGCGTATTTTTGTAATCACCTTAATAAATTGTCTGCATGAAGTTGAAACGTTTTTGATAGCTTCTATCTGCTGCCTGTTTTGAGCATAGGTAACTATAACTTGAAAAGATCCCTTCTCTTCATAGTTTTTTACATTACCTTCTTCTTCTTTGTCATGATGAATCGTTGTGTACCCTAAAAAATATGTAGTAAACTTCCAGACAAGATAATACGTAATATGTTTGCAGATGATGCCAAGATAATAAAAAATCATAGAGAGGAAACTGAAAATTAAATTGGCTCAGAAATGGTCAGATGAATGGTTATTGAATGTAATGTAAAAGAACGTAAAATACAATTCAATAATAGTATACAGATTTATAAATACGATACTAACATTGAAGGTGCTAAAAACTAAGAGTGAAAGTTGCAGTTACTGTATGTTGTTTCTACAAGGTCATTCTTCTATATCGGTATGTATGTCATAGTAAAATATCAATTTCATAAATACGTACCGACAGATAGGTCTGACGTCATATCACAGACTACCTGAAAAGGATCCAAGCCAGAAGAAGGGCCGTCGGGATCAATCATGTAGACACCATTGAATTTAACACCGGCTTTCTTTAGTGCATCACATGACTCAAGTGTTTCAACTTGTTTTAGGGATGCTATTTAAGAGCGAAATACAACAAATATTTCATTTTTAATTGTATTTCTTTTTTCTTTGGTTCGTTTATTAAAAATAAATTGATAAAAAACATTTCTCGATAATTTGGTATATATAATATTGCATTTGTTATTACATTTAATCAAGTAAGATACCTACATGATGTACCCTTTGGTCCAAGTGGTCCTGGTAATCCAACAGCACCCGGTAGGCCTAAAACATAATAATACAATCGTACTCTGTTCTTTTAAATAATTAACTTGTTTGAACTTAATGTGATCAAATTTGTTTGTTTTAAATAAAATATATAAACAGCTCACCTTGTGCTCCAGACTGGCCAGTGTATCCGATTTCACCTAGGCATTAAATAATTTAGCAAAATTTGATTTCAAAATTATGTTGATATAAAGTATCTATGAATTGAATGTATCAATTATGAAACAAACATTATAATAATACTGTCAACTAATATTATCATTCTCAATTAATGTCTTACCTTGTAAACCCATATCTCCCTTGGCACCTAAAAGGATAAACAGACAGCATTGTCATTAATGTTGGAAATGGTTACAGAAGATACAAGTCATACCAATTTATAATGATTTTTGTAGCGTATGTACACAATAATAATTGATATTTTTTATTATTATTTAATTTATTTATTTAATCACACTCTTGTTTACAACAAGACAATCAACTCTGATATGGTAATGTTAATGATAACGATAAATAAAGTTATTTTACTAATTTGTCCAAATGTTGTAATTATAATAATAATAATAATAAAGATGATGACTATGATCAGTAGTTTTACCTCTTATTCCCTGATCACCTTTGCATCCGGGTTCACCATTGTTACCAGGGTAACCAGGAAAACCTGTAAAGTTGATGCATTTTTTGTTTAAAAATACACAAATCACTCGATTACGCGGCATGTAAATGATGGTGTAAAAAACCCGAAAACTAATCGTTTGTTGATGATGTCACAACGGAAGCAAAACAAGAATGAGCTGCCATCCTATCATTTGACCACTAAAATGAGTGGATAGATAACGCGTAACACACTGATACGTCCTCTCTTGGTACAGTGACGGTATATTAATTAATTCGCATCATATTAATATTGTGCCAATTACCTGGTACACCAGGAACTGCTTTTGGTCCTTCCGGTCCAGGAGGGCCACGGGAACCTGTAATGATAAAGGTTTTCGTTTACATTTTCTATATAATACCATCATTTTAGTTGCGATGACTCGCGCGCTGTTGGTGTGGCAAAAAATGAACGAACGAACAAACACACATAAACTTCATATGATGATGATGTATAAAAGTTGTTTTACCTTCTTTTCCTTGATCACCTTTGCTTCCGGGCTCGCCATTGTTACCAGGGTAACCAGGAACACCTGTAAAGTTGATGCATTAATTGTTTGTTAAGACACAAAATTCCATCTCATTCAATCGAAATATCGCTCTTCTTTTAAACGTGGCCGCATGTATTGTAAAAAAAAACTGAATCGTTTGTTGTCACAATTGGAAGCAACGGTGAAGCAGAAACAATGAATGATCGAGCTAATAATGAAAATCCCAGAAACTTATACTTATACTTATTACTATACATAATCACCTATGACAATTATGATAATGTTAAAATGTCAACTATCCAGATGCGACTTCAAAATTGTAGGTGGGGTTGTCTACTATTTGATCTTATTTCACTCTCCATTAACCCCATACAAAATCCATCGAAGACAAACTACAGTATATGTTTAAAACATGTTTATTCTGGGACGGTGCGGCCATACACACCAACTACCATAAAACGTTTATTCATAACATTCAACATATTACAATACAATATCTTGCATTGAATCGGACATTTCGCTACCAATGTAGCAACATTGATTGACAAAATAAAAATTTAACAGTGTGGCGTGTTGACCGCGAATGACTAACAATACCATCTTTCCCACTGCACAACCATTGCATAACAACGCAGGGCATACACCTGCGATAAAATATCAATTTCTTTTAACATTGAGGCCGCCAAACATAACATTTACGAGATCGAATACAGTTTGAAAAAAAAATAAAATAAAAAAAAAATATGTTAAATGTGCTCTCCCTGCCTCAGCACTATTATAGCACTAACGCCCTGCCACAGCCTTTTGGGGTCGTTTCCAGCACATCACCAGATGCATTGATGTTGTCGTGGAAAGGGGGACGTATACTTCTGTGAACCCCAAACACAGTTGCTCGCATAGCTTTAACTTTATTCCACCGACCAGCGTGGGAATCGAACCAACGACATACGTGTTAACACGACGCTCAGACGACTGAGCTAACTGGTCATTTTCGTTTTAACAAGGTTATTATGATATTTATGACCTAATGATGAATTACGTACAATACACGTATAAATAGACTACTATCAGCTGTTAAGTCATGTACTACATTGTGGCGTAACGGGTAATGCTCAGGTTTGAGTGCTCTCAGCTCTAGATTGGGTTCGAATCTCGACGGATATTTTTTTCTTTGAATGAAAAATAATGAATATTGTTTTTCTTTTATTTTGAAAGAGAGATATTTTTTGTGGGTTGTAAATGTCAGGCCTAAACAAGTGGACCTTTTTTAAAATCAGAAACAAAATTGCATGGCATTCCATTAAATAGACTGCCGTAAAACCTCGAAAAGAAGCCCATTTACTCTTGGGTGGGCTTCTTTTCCACATTTCGAGAATACTTTTGCAAACTTAGAGGAGCTGCTAGGTTCCCGCCCGGAAAATATTTTATTTACATGATTTGAACAATCTTCTAATGTAAAGATTAAGAACATCAAAATTTAACAGTGTGGCGTGTTGACCGCGAATGACTAACAACAAAAATCGACAAAAAAGTGGATGGGAACATGACAAGATATAAACATTTGCGTTTGTATAAAAACAGTATTGGAACCAAAACGGTGGCAATGTACTATAATTTACCTGGTACACCAGGAGCTGATTTTAGTTCTTCCGGTCCAGGAGCTGGGCCACGAGCACCTGCAATGATAAAGGTTTTCAATTACATTTTCTACCAAATACTACCGAATATCATCATAATGTTTACATAATTGATATGGCATTATAAAACTATAATAACATCTAAATATGGTACAGGACCATCAGCATTTACGTCTTATTTTATAGATTACACTTACATTGAATAGTACAGTTACTCGTGGTTTCTTTGGGTTTTTCCTCTAGGGCTACTTGTCGCAGGTTCACTACGGGAATTTCCGTCTAAGGATGATGTTTAAAAAAAACACTTTATAGTATTGGGAATAATAGTAATACACTAATTCCGCCAAGTGCCAAGTTAATTAGTGAACTTATCCAAAAGGCCTATTAAACGCAGTATATTTGTAAAATTATACTACAGTGTGCTTTTCCAAAAAAAACACTAGTTTATATTATTTAGCTATTAGAAATAACTAAAAAAACTATTTTAAAACATGACTACCTGAAACTCGTCAAACTTTGAGTCCAGCTGCTTAAACTTTAGAAACACATATGTACACAATACCAATAGTGCAGCGCCTACAACAGCGTTGAAAATTGACTGAACCGACGCACTTATTCTTCGTCGATTTAATTGCGGAAAACTTTCGACTGGAGCCATGTTGTTCAAACCGACTTTTATTTTCTTTAAAAATATAAAACTTAGATCAAGTACCGTGCATATGGATAGTTGTCTTGATTTGGGAAGCAAAACAATCTTGTATATGATATTATTACTACTCCAGCATACCGATAGAAACATACATTATAGTAACAATTGTTTTTTTTCTTTTATGGGTCTCTCCCTTCTTTATTCATTCATTACTGTATACATATACTATGGTTTACAATAATTCATTATAATATAATAAAATAATATTATAGATCAAGTTAAGGCAGCACAAACAAAATAGTACAAACTTACCTACTTGGCCACTAATGTACAAAGTGATGCGAATGGTCCAAACAATTGGATTGAATTTGAACGATGCAGTTTCAGCAACAGGCACTTTTGTTTATAGACTGATTTACGCGGAAATCCGTTTACCAGGGAAATCCGTCCGTACCATCGGTAATTTAGACGATTGTGATAGAACTGTATCACATGACACAGATCGTCAACTTTGAAAACTTCCGAAGTACCAGGGGAAAATGATAAACATGATAGAGAACGGAAATAACAATTTCAAACACGAGTTTTATGGGTCTCTTTCTACTTTAAAAAAACAAAAATAATCGATTTTCCAAGTACAGCAAACCACAAATTAGTGAAATAATACTGTCCTATTGTATAATATACGGTAATAAAATATTGCTATGTCATTTTTGTGTCACTAACCTATCAACAGGAAATTTTTTTTAAATAGAAATAATACGCACTAAAACACTACTATGCGAGTTGAAACTTTATTTATGTAAAATTACATTATTTATGTAAAATCTCTAAAATAATTGATAGGAGTTAAAGAGTAAACGTGAACATGCGACTTTAATGAATTGTCAAAAACCACCATACTTGTAATAAATAATACGAGTATGACTTTTATGATAAAATTATCGATCAACATGAAGTGAATCCATGTAAAACGAATACCAAAGCAGCCTTGGCGGAAAATATGGCGGCGATAATAAAGTAAATAATCTTATATTAAAAACAGAGGAATTCTTTGACTAAAATTTAGCAAAACAATTACTGCACACTGCATTTTACTAATGAACACTGGGAATCAAATACACATCTTTCCTGTAATTAAACATATAAAATACACTTTGCAAGTAATTTATCACATTACTGGGATTTCTGCCAAATATATCTTTTAAACAAAAACCTATTTTTCAATGATAATGACTACTTATACTAGAAATGCATTGTATACATCAATATATTGTACATGCTCTTTGCACGGTGGTTATCTAAATTGCACATAATAAATATTAAGCTACTTTATAAACTTTCGATTCCTCTATTGCTATGAAGTATCTGTAAATAGTTTATTTACTCTCATTTGGATCAAATTTTAGTTTATTACACAAAATAACAGAAAGTCTCACAAACAATTTCGATTTGTAAACTCCTCATATTCTGCAAACATTGAAACACTGAATTTTATATAGGTCGTTTCATTTTTATTTTTTTGTTACAATTTTGTGAAAAGAGTCTTTTTAGAAGTCTAAACTTTTGAGTGCAATATCCTTATCGTTACCTTACATAAATGTACATAAATTTGAATTAAATTAGTAATGCAAGATCTAACAACAGTTAACATCCCAATTTAATCCTCACAGTCAATCATTGCAACACAGTATCTATGTCCACAGAAGAACCAATGACACCTTTTTTCCTGAAAAACAAAACACAAAGATTTCTTAGTCAATGTCTTAGTAAATGAAAAGTAGTCTAAACAATAAAAAATCAGAGCATTCAATTCAATCATCAAAGTAAAACGTTTTAATACCAGACTCACTTTTTCCCTGTTTTCGGTCGACCTGAAGCTGTCTTAGGTCTTCCAGATTTAGATTTTGATGATTTAAATTTCTGTCGCACACCATCTTCTGTGTATGCTAAATAAATATGAGAAAGGTCTACTTCTCCATAGTCCTTCTGTTTCTCTCGTTCAGGCATTGGAGTCTGTTTCCTCATGTTGTTGCCAGTATAAGCAACACATTTCTGAAAATTAAACCAAAAAATATATAACTAGGCTATTAAATGAAGTGGGCAAATCCTCATCACGACTTAGGTTTCTTGTTTCTCTCGCAATCATTCAATTTTGCATCTCTGCGTTTGGTGAGCTTGTTATAATTTGAAAGTGAATCTTACCAACTGCCATTCGCCAATATCTTCATTCCAATGTACATACTGCTCAATCATATCTTGAAAGTCTGGTGGGATAAAGCTGTCAATGAGCAGCATTTGCAGACGCACCTCTCGACTTAGTTGACGTACATTTTCAAGAAGACCTTCCATCTCACGTTGGTGTTCCTGTTGCAGATCATCTACCTGGTATGTAAATATGTAACAATACAGTAGTACTGTAGTTCCTTACTTAGGGTAAGAAAGGAGTGTGGTCAAATAGTATAATTATAGACAAACAAAACAACTAGATACAATTTCAAAAACATTATTTATAGTAAAATAAGGGATTCTTTAAAATAACATGAAAAAAGAAAACAATTTCATATAAAATAATATTACTTCTGATTTGGCACTCATCAACATTGTCCACACTTTCTTCAACTTCTTTGTTTTTCCTGCTGCCTCCTCTTGTAGATTGCTATACTCTTCTTCCATTTGTAACCGTTCTTCTTCCTTTTCTTTAAGTTTCTTTCTCAACTCTTCTTCCTTAGCTCGCTTTGTGTCCAATTCTTTTGCGGATTCCTCGAGAAGCCGTTCTTGCTCCTCCATTTTTTCACGGAGGTCGACACCTCCTACAATCAACTTTTTTTCAATTGATTGTAATTTCTCTGCAAGTTGTTCATGTTCTTGCCTAGTTAAACAAAATTTAAATTGTTTAATAAATTCACAAATCGTATTTATGATTTTTACTCAAAACCTATTAATAATCTAAATTACTATAGGAAAATACACTTTAGTGTAAGTCAAAGAATATATATCAGTGTTTAGGTCATGTTAGAATTTTTATTTATTTTTTTTTATTTCAACAATATTTTATGAGGGTGGTCCATCCAGCATCAGCTGATCATTAGGGACCCTCAAACAATACAAACAGTAAATACAAAATAAACTATAAAAACACAAAATTAACAAAGATATAAAAATAAATATATATATATAAATATACCAAATGCCAACAATTTGAATAACAAGTGTTTGCGGTAGAACACACATTCACGTCACATAAATGTCAAAGATACTGTACCCGGAATTGATTAATATTTACTTCTATAAATTTATTATTACGCAATGGAACCTACTGTGCTTTTTTTATGTCATTTTCTCTCCTTTCTAGTAATTCTTTTGCCTTATTTTTTTCGTCTTCCTCCATGTCTTTCTGTGCCTCTAATGCCCGTCTCTCCTCATCTATTTTTCTTTGCATTTCTGCCATTTGTTCAGGAGATAATTTCTTTTTACCTTAAATTGTAAAAATAAATTACCAGTATATTTTAATAGAACTTAAATCATAGAATGATGCTATAGATCAAATGTTTGTTTTACCCGAGTATAAAGATTAATCCTAACCACAATCTTTTCAAAAAGGGAAATACATAAAAATAAGTTTTTTGCAACAACAAAAAAGAAAAAACCTGACATCATTTTGTCTCTTTTAATGTTAAAAACTTACTTTTTGTTTTTGTCTTTCTTATCATTGTTTTTCCATCTGGTCCTATAACCTCCTCTTCTTCTTCTGATTCCGATTCTTTATCTCCACTTCCTTCATCACCAGACGCTGACCCCCCTGAAATCAACAATCATTTAAATTCAAAATTTAATTAAAAAGCTACAGTGTAATCATACAGGTGGTAATGCGTCTATACAGTACAAATATTATCTATGTTAATCACAATGAAATTACCATCCTGAAGTTTCTTCTTAAGATCATCAATTTCCTTTTGGAACTGTCTGAGTAGAGCATCTTTTGGATCTTCATTAATCTTGGCTTTGTTTTTTATGTTCTTTGCCCGATTAGCATACCTCAATGTACTTATTGTTTCATCATAGTTGTACTCCGCTGGCCCTAGGTTTGCACACTGCAAACAAATACAAGAATCTTGCTACAAACTATCCTTTTTGAACAAATCAAAGTATACAGTGGCAAGTTAATAAGTATAATAATAAATGTAATGGAATTCTTGTAAAACTTACCATAACAGTTTTAGCATTCCCTCCAAGAGAGTCTTGCAGTAGTCTGGTAAGTTTTGAATTTCTGTATGGAATGTGTGTACTTTTACCATCTACCAATGATGAGATTACATTTCCTAATGTTGATAAAGACAAGTTGATTTTTGTAGCTTCCACCAAACGCTGCCCAGATGCACCAGTTTTTGACTGCCTCTCAGAACCCTACAAATAATCATATAATGGCAATATGAATAATAAAGGCAACAATAATTTGACTGCCTCTCAGAACTCTACACATAATAAATTACAACAGCAATATGAATAATAAAGCCAACAATAATTTGACTGCCTCTCAGAACTCTACAAATAATAAATTACAACAGCAATATCAATAATAAAGCCAACAATAATTTGACTGCCTCTCAGAACTCTACACATAATAAATTACAACAGCAATATCAATAATAAAGCTAACAATAATTTGACTGCCTCTCAGAACTCTACACATAATAAATTACAACAGCAATATCAATAATAAAGCTAACAATAATTTGACTGCCTCTCAGAACTCTACACATAATAAATTACAACAGCAATATCAATAATAAAGCCAACAATAATTTGACTGCCTCTCAGAACTCTACACATAATAAATTACAACAGCAATATCAATAATAAAGCCAACAATAATTTGACTGCCTCTCAGAACTCTACACATAATAAATTACAACAGCAATATGAATAATAAAGCCAACAATAATTTGACTGCCTCTCAGAACTCTACACATAATAAATTACAACAGCAATATCAACTAGACATGAAACTCGTCACTTTGACGAGTTAGTTATCCGCACCACGACAAACGCCACGTGCACGTCATACGTTGGAATATTGCACACAGATAAAGATTATGGCATTATGACAAGAACTGAAGAATATGACATGCTGTTAGTGCTGAATTTTGTGTCATATAGTATATACATGCAAACAGTATAAGCTGTATACATATTACATACAGTGTAGAATAGGTGAAATTACGGGACCCGCCATTTATTCCAATTTTTAACATGGCGACGGTATCAAAATGAAACACTTAGATAGCAATTTCAGAAGGAAATTATCTCAGGAACAACATATTAACGTGTAGAAGAAATTTGAATACGTAAAATATAGATGCGCACCCTTTTAAATGTGATGAACTATTACGCAAAATATGAAAATACGACTTTTTTTATTCAACTGGCCATATGATGACGTCACAACATCCGATTGGCAAAATGTTTACATGAATTCGTATCTACAATCCAATAGCTTCCAGAAAACGTTTTAATCGTGATTATCACATTTTATTCTTACGAGCTATTACAGATTAAAATTTACTGTAAAGATGAAATTAATGACCCACGTAATTAAAATTTTTAGGCATGATGACGTCATAAAAATTAAAATATTTTTATCTCATGCTAAAGAAAGTTGATTGACCTACACAATATATAAATGTAGGAGAAAAAGGAATACAGATAAGCGCGATGCGCTCCATTGAATGTGATGAGCAATAACGAAAGAGACAAAAATCCTATATTTTACATTCGTGTGGCCATACGATGACGTCACAATGTTTTTTTAGCCTTATTGATGCATGATCCGATATCTACAACTCATCAACTTCTAGATTTTGTAATAAAAATAAACGGTTAACGGTTTACTTTAGAAACTATGACTGTTTAAAAAAAGACATAATTTTGACGATTTTTTAAGCTTTTTCATAAAAAACGCGCACGAATTGTCTAATTCAACGTGTTCGTATGGCGTTATTTAAACTGGAAAAGGTCTAAATTGTTTTCAAAATCACTGGGAAAGGCTTGAAAAATATAATTCAAGAGAAAAAAATATGTTTTAAACGCTATGTGCGCACCGCGCGCATAAAAAATTGCGCGCCCGTGGGAATTTTTGACATGCTCAAAATGACAAGAAACGCGTAAAAAGTTGATTAGAAATTAATTTTGCGCATTTTGAAATTTTAAATGCGCGTGCGCGCGTAACTTCTTGTCAAACATGCCATTTTTAATCCGTAGAAAGTTTGCCCCTGATATGACTTAAATTTTGTCAAAGTGTCAATACTAAATGACTTTTGGTTTTTAATCTATGATCAATCATTGAAATTCATAAAATTGCGCATAAGTCACGTTGCGCAACTATGACGTCATTCAAAAATAGGAGGTGCACAACTTCACGTAAATGCCCATATGTTGTCAAAGTTATGAAATGTTATGTTTACACATTTTAGAGGAACACGACTCACAAAAAGGAAGGAAGGAAAGAAGAATAATACAGAAAAACTAGATTTGAACTCGTCACTTTGACGAGTTCGGGTTATCCGCGCAAACGCAACATGCACATACTTAACTATATGAACCTCGACAATTATTATGCCATCCTATGACATGAAATAAATATGTTTACAGTGCTGAATTGTACCTATTATGTAGCATACACCATATTACAGTATTTTACAGAATAAACTGTATATGTTATATACAGTGTAGCATAGACAAAATTACGAGACCCATCTTTTAAATCCAATTTTTAACAGGATGACGTCATCAAATTGACATATAAAGATAACAATTTTAGAAGATAATTATCTAAAAAATTACATTAAAACAATTTTTGAAGAATTTTGGGCACGTAAAAGTGAGATGCACTCTCGTTTAAACGCAATGAACTTTTACGCAAGAGATGAAAATATGACTTTTTGAATTCAACTGGCCATATGATGACGTCACAACATCTGATTGGCAAAAAAATCACATCAATTCGTATCTACAATCCAATAGCTTCCAGAAAACGTTTTAATCATGATTATCACTTTTTATTCTGACGAGTTATAACAGATTGAAATTTACTGTAAAGATGAAAATAAGTGACCCACGTTATTTACGTTTTTAGACATGATGACGTTATAAAAATTAAAGTATTTTTAATTCATGCGAAAGATAGTTGATTAACGTAGACAATATTAAAATTTCGGGGGAAATGGAATACGTATAAGCGAGAAGCGCTTTATTGAATTTGATGAGCAATAAGGAAAGAGTAAAAAATCCTATATTTTACATTCGTGTGGCCATACGATGACGTCATAACATCCGAGTGGTAAAGGTTCTGCATGAATTCATATCTACAACATATCTGCTTACATATTAAATTAAAAAAATTGGGGGTCGTGGATGATCCTGAGGAGCTATAATAGATTAAAAATAGGCTTAATTTTGACAATATGTTGTCACTTTTGCAACTAAAACGCGCGCAAATGGTCTAAATCAACGTGTTCGTATGACGTCATTTTAATTTGAAATGATGTAAATCTTTTTTAAAATGACTAAGAAAGGCTGTAAAATCATAATTCAAGAAAAAAACACATGATTTTCATGCTCCGTGCGCACCTTACGCGTAAATTTTTTCGCGCACGTGGGAATTTTTGACATGCTCAAAATGTCATGATCAGCGTAGAAAGTTGATTAGAAATTAATTTTGCGCATTTTGAAATTTTAAATGCGCGTGCGCGCGTAACTTCTTGTGAAACATGTCATTTTTAATCCATAGAAAGTTTGCCCTTGATATGACTTAAATTTTTACCAAGTGTCAATACAAAATGACTTTTGGTTTATAATCTATGACCAATCATTGAAATTCATAAAATTGCGCGTAACTTACGCTGCGCGACTCTAACGTCATTAAAAATATGGAGGTGCACAACTTCAGGTAAATTTCCATATAATGACAAAGTTATACAAAAGATATATTCACAAGCAATAGGGGATATGCGACGCACAAAAATCCGGGAAAGAAAGAAGAATAACAAAGAAGAAGATGAAAAAAAAGATATTTACAATCACATGGGTTATCCGCAACTAAGTTGCGGATAACCAACTAGATTTGAACTCGTCACTTTGACGAGTTCGGGTTATCCGCGCAAACGCAACATGCACATACGTTTAAAATATATGAACGCAGAAAATTATTATGCCATCCTATGACATGAATTAAATATGTTTACAGTGCTGAATTGTACCTATTTTGTAGCATACAGCATATTACAGTATTTACAGAATACACTGTATATGTTATATACAGTGGTAGCATAGACGAAATTACGAGACCCATCTTTTAAAGCCAATTATTAACACGATGACGTCATCAAATTGACTTATAAAGATAACTATTTTAGAAGATAATTATCTAAATAATTACATTAATACAAATTTGAAGAATTTTGGGCACGTGAAAGTGAGATGCGCTCTCGTTTAAACGCAATGAACTTTTACGCAAGAGATGAAAATACGACTTTTTTTATTCAACTGGCTATATGATGACGTCACAACATCTGATTTGAAAAATGTTCACATGAATTCGTATCTACAATCCAATAGCTTCCAGAAAACCTTTTAATTATGAGTATCACTTTTTATTCTGACGAGCTATAACAGATTGAAATTTACTGTAAAGATGAAAATAGGTGACCCACGTTTTTTACATTTTTAGACATGATGACGTCATAAAAATGTTATAAATCAACGTGTTCGTATGACGTCATTTTAATTTGAAATGATGTCAATCTTTTTTTAAAATGACTAGGAAAGGCTGGAAAATCACAATTCAAGAGAAAAAAACATGTTTTTCATGCTCCGTGCGCACCTTACGCGTAAAATTTTTCGCGCACGTGGGAATTTTTGACATGCTCAAAATGTCATGATCAGCGCAGAAAGTTGATTAGAAATTAATTTTGCGCATTTTGAAACTTTAAATGCGCGTGCGCGCGTAATTTCTTGTAAAACACGTCATTTTTAATCCATAGAAAGTTTGCGCTTGATATGACTTAAATTTTCACCAAGTGTCAATACAAAATGACTTTTATTTTTTATCCTATGATCAATCATTAAAATTCATAAAATCGCGCGTAAGTCACGTTACGCAACTCTGACGTCATTCAAAATATGGAGGTGCACAACTTCAGGTAAATGTCCACATAATGACAAAGTTATACAAAAGATATATTCACAAGCAATAGGGGATATGCTGCTCACAAAAATCCGGGAAAGAAAGAAGAACAAAGATGATGAAAAAAAAAGATATTTACAATCACATGGGTTATCCTGCAACTAAGTTGCGGATAACCAAAAATATTGATCTCATACAATTACAAGGAGTTATCCGCTTGGTATACCAAGCGGATAACTAATGATAAAGCTAACAATAATTTGACTGCCTCTCAGAACTCTACAAATAATAAATTACAACAGCAATATCAATAATAAAGCCAACAATAATTTGACTGCCTCTCAGAACTCTACAAATAATAAATTAAAATGGCAATATATGAATAATAAAAGCAACTGTTGCAATAAATTAACTCACAGCTAAATCTACAAGGTTCAACTTTCCAACCCTGACATGCTGCTCTTTATCAAGACCTTCATCACTTCTTTCCACTGTTATGGTGAAGATGGCATGTGATCTTGAACTTTGTTCATTCATATTTGTAGACCCCACAGATCCTGAAATAAAATCAACAATCTAATGCAATCAAGTTACATTATACTGAATGATGGACTATGTATTGTATGTGGAGTCAGTCCTACTATCTTCAACCTGTATATGGGTGTTGTATTAAGACAATCAAGTCAAGTCTACCAAATATAAATACTAACGATTTTTATTTCCAATTGTATTGATCCTATCCATATCATCAGCATTATTGACAACAAATGCAGACAAGTCCTTCACATAGACACCAACATCAGGTCTTTCTTTAACCTTTAAATAAAGAATAGCTTAAGTATTTGTCAAACACACTCAATTCTACTGTACAAATTTAGGTAAAACAAATATCAAATGATTAATATATTTATTTATTCACAAGTAAACAATAAAATATATTTTACCTCAAGCCTAGATGACTGATTCTTGCTCAGCAAATCTCGTATCTCCTCATTGTAGATTTCTAAATAAGAAACTCTAACTAGAAAACGTGTTTTCTCTTCTGCCTTTGCAATATGTCCAAATATATGTGCAAACGAGTTTGGAATAATTCCTCTTAGCTCTGGCTGGGAGCGTACACCCTCCATTGTGAATGTCTTTCCAGTTCCTGTTTGCCCATATGCAAAAATTGTACCTAAAAATAATGAAGAATAAACATAGAGAATGAATTATACATATTGCAACCAGTGTAAACATTCTTAGCTTAGTGTAGTAATTACATCTTTATTATATAATTGTCTTTACCATTGTAACCCTCAAGTACAGCATTAACAATGCGCCTGGCAGTTTGGTTATAAACATCCACTTGTTTTGAGGTTGGAGAAAACACAGTATCAAATGTAAAGGTTTTAGCGGGTTCTCCCGCAGGGGCATTGGGATTTGTCACTTGAATTTGTCCAAGCGCCTCATCAACTTTAACTGCCATTTTAAAACCTTTTGCTTTTTCCTTTTCATTGAGTGGACGGCAGCGAACCACCACTTGAACAGTATCCTTGTCTTTGTTCTAGTAATGAATAAATAAAATTACTTTAAGTTTCTTTTTTTTTAAAACTATATTTACTCAAAATATTTCTAAGCCTTCTAATCTGTGTTGGTACAATACATTTAAGTTCATTCACTAAGTAAATAGAAATAACTTTTTTTAATAATAATCTTTAGTGTCAACAAAATAATTGAAAAATGGTGATAAGGTATAGCTTAACAATTTTCCCTTTTTTATAGGTATCTTGTATTGTGTATACCTTTATTATTCTCAATGACATAAATACCATACATGCACATGAAACAAACATTTTTAAAAAAGAACTCAAGGTTTCCAGTCAATTGTATGCAGTAACTTGATGGACTTTTCATAACATTTTAATTAATTACTCTAATATCAATTTGATTACACTTTCAGCCCACTAAAATGGGGCGTTTTTAAGGCCAAAAGTGGGCTGAATAATCCCAGGCTGAATCGTCTCTAATTTGGTATTAATACTTACTGTCATGTCTCTGTCTAAGGAAACTGTGGATGATGATTATGATGATATAGAAAACATCAGAACAACGTGACTAGTAGGCCTACTGTGTTTTATCCATTATGATTAATGGGATTAATGCACCTACAAAAAGAAAATAAGAATAAGATGTATAATAATAATAGGCCTACCTACTAGGCCGCCTATGTACTACAATACACCGCCTTACTAAACTAAATATAAACAAAACTGCAAGATATAAACCAATATCAAGTACATGTTATTACCAGCCTCCTTCTAGCCTCTACTACTCCTAGGCCTAGCCTAGGTAAAGATCAAAACAGAGGGCAGCCTAACCTAGGCGACCTCCTAGGCCAGGGCCAGCCTTACTTAATTAGCCTACTAGCTAGGCCTAGGCTAGTACTAGTAGTACTAGGCCTAGGGCTAGGCCCTAGGCCTAGTAGAGCTGTCTGAGAGTCTAGCCTAGCTAGAGGCTTACGATTCTAGGCTAGGCCAGGCCTAGGCCTTCCTTTCTATTATTATATTAGTTAGGGCCTACTTAATATAGGCTAAACCTAGGCCCTGTGCCTATTCAGTTTTTTACAGAGCTAAATTGTACTAACATGAATGAAAGAAATAATTGTTATTAAATTATTTGACAAAAATGTCTCAACAGCAGGGCGCCACCAACGTCAAAATATCATTAACACATATACGTCACTCACATCACTGGGTCGGTTTCCATGACGACAAATGTAAACAAAAACAGTATTGTATGTGTATGTGTATTGCATGGTATGGATGGTGTGCTTTGGCAATTAAGGAATCAATTTTAAGGTGCAAAATACAAATTAAAAATAATGGTGGTAACTCTAATTTGTATGTAGAAGATGGCTGAATGGAAGTATGACTTAGCTCTTGTGAATACAGTAACCGAAAAGAAAGTAAGAGAGCAACCATGGTGAGTATTTTTACTGGACTGCATGCTCTTCCTTCGCTTTCGAAAAAGAAAGCCAGCACCTCTCTAACAGTCAACATGACCGACCGACCGACTAATAAAGCAGGACTAGCCAAAATAATACACAAATCCAGTTTCTCGTAGAAATTATAAATTAGTTTTTAGGCATATGGGTTCTCGTACCAATAAATGCATTTTTCCACTTTACTTTTATTTCTTTTCCGAGGTGGTTGTGGGATACCCTCCCAATTGAATGAAGTGACTGATTTATGCCTTTTTGGTTCCTCTAAGTTTTTCCCTGCCTTATTTAATGTCATTTGCTGTTAACTTGTTGTTTTTGTCTGCACCAGAAGGAGAGTACTCACATAGTGACTTCGTCACTTTACTACAATCCGCCAGACTGGTGTCAGTTTTTTTAGTGTTTGTATTTTTGATTGTATAATATCTCTTCTGGAAAATAAATGAATTGAATATTTAAAGATTTAACTAATACTAGGCTAGGCCTAGCCTAGTAGGCTAGGATGCCTAATAATAATGGATTGAATAAATATATTTAAAGCCTAAAGTCTAAAAGATGTTTAATAATACATTTTCTTCTGAAGGTATAAGGAAAGACTAAAAACAAGATTCATTAAGGGCAAGAAACCAAATGATATATCAAAGACTTTAATAGGTTCTAAGTGGACATTTATGCAGAATGGTCTAGATGATTTCCGTGATGGTTTACCCCCCAGGTTGGAAGCAATAAACCCAATTGTTAAAGTAAGTGTATGTGTAAACCCAATTCAGTATTACCGGGTGACAAACTCATCAGAATCTTGAAAATGATCACGATTCAGATAAGTTTCACAAACAGTCACTGTGTACAGTATCGGTCAAAAAATATCTGTTTAGGAATTAGTAAATAAAGATGATGATGATGAATAAAGCCAGCCTAACCCTTGTTCTCAATGGATGAGTAAATTATAAAGTTTTATAGCTTTCATATAACCAGCGGCCAAAATTCTGTGCAGATATTGAACCATTGTACGAATCATTCTTTTGTCTGATAGGGATCGAAATCTTTGGAGCCAAATATACATGGTGACAGTAAAACCAAATTTCCAAATGTGCAATCAGTGAATGGAGGGCGCTTCACAAAAGATGAAGTTGCTTTTCAGAAGACTACACCTTTACAACAGCAACGGAGGGATCACATTAATGACATGGAGTATGGACTATTGCAACACCCCTTAGCTTTGTTTCCACACCTTGAAGAATCCATGCCTCCTGATGTAAGTTGCAATATTTATCCTTTTGTTTTTAGAAAGTACATTCTTGTTTAATTCATGCATAAAAAGATACAACATGTTGTGTTGTTGTATTACTGTACAAAGAAATTGCAATAATTGTACAAAAATATATAATTTATTACCAATAGTATACAAGTTTGAAAAATACTTCCAGTAGTTGTTGGGGTGGCAAAACCTGTAACAAGAGTATTTCAAGACTCTGTATTGGTTCATAACTGGACATTTATTTGGTATATTCATTATAAAACTTAAAGAATTGGTTGGAATACGAGAAAGAACTTTTTTCTGAAAGATTTGCTTTCTTTTAAAATGTATACATTCAAACATAATGCACTAACATTGCATCATTTCTTTTGAGTAAAGGTATTTGAAGATGTAGTTGATGTCTTAGATCCAGAGATGAATCTAGCAAGTGAAATTGATGAGGAAGAAGACCAGTTTGCAGATGATTTGACAACAGAAAGTATATCGGATACTCATCAAAATGAAAGACAGTCAAATGTATCAAGCAAGTAAGTCACATTAAACTTCATGTTAGCTTTCCAAATTTCCATTTTCTTTAGTACTCACGATTTTCATCTTATGAAACCATAATTGCAGTGGGTAGAGTAAAATAAATTAATGTATACAAGTGTACTAACAGCTTGTCACCTGAATTGTGCATATGTGTGGAGAACACAGCCAACAACTTTCATCTCCCCAATGGTCTATTCATGTCTTTCAGCTGCAGCATTCATTTGTCTGTTTACAATTATCACAGTTTTAATAATAATAGCATATCACACAAATATTTCAATAAAAAAGTCAGATGTTACAGTTTCCTTTGTTAACAATGTTTGATAAACTCTTATTTTTCCACTCAATTTTGTGAATGAATGTTAATTTGATGATATATTTATTTTTCTGATAGAACAGAGGAAGAACCAACAAGGAATCCCTACCGGTGGTTACCTAAGAAAGAGGATGAGCAGAGAGATGAGAAAAAGAGCACAAAAAAACAAAGTGATTCTCCTAGTCAAGGAGAACACATCAAAGTTGTTACAAAAGAGTTCTGCGAATGGGTAGCTGGTGTTGGAGGCGAGAGCCACAACATTGAGGAATCCACAATTCACAGCTTATTTGCTAGTGGCTACGAAACAAAGCCTGCCCTCTCAGTTCCAATTCATGTTGTGGAGTTGACAAATGTTCCACCAGAACTGAGAATGACAGCAACAATATCTCAGGAAGAAACACGAACTCAAACATTAGAAGATGTTGAAAAAACTCAAAAACAATTGGTTAGTTATTTTTTAAAGTACAAAAATTAGGATTTATGATTTATAAAATAGGGTTAAATGAGCATTAAAGAAAGTTCAACATTGAGTTTTGTTTGTGATTGGGCATGAATAAAGTTTACTTGGACATTGATGTTTCATTCATAGAATAAATATTATTTTATTTGCAGTATGGTCAAACTGGTTACAGTCCAAGCTGGGTCAAAATGAAGTATGGTGAATGGTACTTGGATCCTAAAGACTGGAGAAGACGAAGAGCTAATGAAGTATGTTTACTAATTTTAATAACTAAAATAATAACATTTGTTCTGTATTGTACATACATATATAAAATGTTGCAGTATACATTTTCTCAAGTTTAATATAATCTGATAGGCCTAAAGTATCACATATATTTCAATCTTTCCAATAGCCTCTTGAAGACCCTAGAGCATTAAAGGATAAAGAAATGTCGGAGTCCAAAAAAAAGAGTTTAGGAATGGATGAACAACTGGCTCCACTGCATGGCTCCAAATCATTCAAACAGTTTATTGAAAAGAAAAACACAAGAATGCCAGAGGTAAGATTTAGTGTGACTGAAATATCTTGGGCTACCTCACAATAATATATTGATTCTATTCCATTTCTAATATCGTTTTTAAACAATATTTATTAAAAAAATGTTCTGGTTATCATTTCAGTTTTTAGAAAGAGTTGCAGAGTTCCAAGCCCAAGCTGCTGCTGCAGAAGCAGAGGCTGCAGCCAAGGCAGATGCAGGCCGTGATAATCCTCGTAGTATTCGTACTGAAAGAACAGTTTCAGCCACATGAGGCAGTACTACTACCTAGTAAAATGGATAATTCTCTGTCACTAGTATAAACCAGACATTTTGTAAATAAATATGCAGTTGTTCACATGCTTCATGTTTTGAATAGATGTATGCTGGTTAATTAAAAGTAATATCAATGTGGTTTGAATGTCACATGGCATACAACAGAGTAACATTTCACAATATACTGAAATTCATCTTTAATAATTCTATTGCTCATTTTAAATCACAGTACCGTTAATTATGAATAGCAAATATTTAAATAATAATTATATAAAAAAGTTTTAGAAAACAATTTCAGTTACCAAAAAACCATTTTGTACTATTTTTACCTGTGTATGTTAATATGAGTATAATACAAAGTATAGGACAAGTTGGCAATCACTACAACATATGATGACAATGACATTAAAAGGCATTTTATTATTTATTTGACCAAAAAAAACCCCAATAAAATCAAGACAGGAAAAACAAAAGCGACCTAGGCCACTATGACTCAATGAGTCAGTAATTCCTTCATACAATATAAAAATATATAAATTTGGTGATTATGAAAATCACTATTTACAATCAAATCCTATTACAGTATATACAAATTTAAGATTTCGGGATAAAAATATAAAATTATAAAAAAACCATATGCACATTAGTGTTACTTCTAATTAATGTGGAGTGACTGTCTCAATTTAGAGATAAAGGTTTTTACAGAAGAAAGAACACTACATTATACCCATATTTTACTTTTACAATTATGGAATGTTTACCTGCATTTTGTTTGACATTCTCATCACGGTTATTAAATATTAGAGAGTGAAAATGTAATATTTATTTTCCTATATTACTGTTTTGTTCCATTGCTTCTTTATCTTTTCTTTCTCTGAAAGTACTAAACACCAGTGCCATTGACCTTCTTAACTGTGCCTCTTCAACCTCACTGCTTCCTGTAAGATTTTGTTTGTACATGTATAAAAGAGTTAACAATGTATATTCTAATAAATTGAGTGTACTTATTTTAAATATTATTGGTAGCTTCATTATTTGGGTCTCTACTTTTGGTGGAATACATTCTATGTACATTACAATACCGTTACAAGACCTCAACCAATATTAAGCAAAAAGTCATAATAATATATAAAAATGTAAGCTGCGGTATGTTATCTTACCCATAAGCCTTCTAGCTTCCACACCTTTAACAAGTGGGTTTAGCCATGTTGATTTGCGAGTTTTATCTGTAGTTAAGCCACAGCCAGGTGGAACATATATTTGGAAGGATATTTCAACGACTTCTGCTTCTTTTAACTTTAATCCTGGTTTCTCTGCATCTTCTAATAATTTAATGAAATATTGTCATAATTATGCATTTCACCATAAATTGCTATATTTTTTATAAAATTTGATTGGAGGATTGTTGGTCATGATATTCAATAAATACTCCATAGAAACCATGTGACATAAAGAGTGCATTTTATATTGTGCAAGGTAAAATGTGTACTATGCACATTCATTCTTGTTATATGAGAATGTTCTACCATACATCATGGTTCATCCTGTTTGTAAAGTTCCAGTAAATTGTGAAGTTCATTAATTGACAGAACTTACTTTTGGTGACATGCTTGACGGCATCATGCATTTCTGTGATGGACGGATAATGGTCACATTCTTTGAAGTAGACCTCTAAATCTTTAACTTCTAATTCATCACCAGGATGAGCTCGTTTTGCAAACACATATTCATAGTCTAATAGTAATAATAAGATAAAATTGTAAATTGTGTTTATACAGCATTGTTCATCAAATATCAAAATTACATATTTTTTGTTAAATATCAATTTGAAATAGAATTTTGCAAAATGTAAATTACGTCTTTTTCTTTCCATGAAATCATCCAATTGCCACAGATCAAAATGGATGCGTGGTTTATTGACAAGATAGCGACGAGCAATACGTTTCATCATTGCACAATAGTAATCTAGAAACTTCTTAAAAGTACTGGCATGTACTTGTGACTTCAACCTCACTGCCTCAAATTTCCTTCTTACAATCATGCCTCGTAGATACCTATCAGAAATTATTCAATGTCAACTTTACATATAAGATAATGTTAATGTCACAAATCAAAGGTAATAAGATTGGTAGCGATCACAATGTTCAGATAATATTTCAGCTTTTTTGCAAGCAATGAATTTTATACATTTTTTTCTAATGAATTATTTTTGCAACATAATATTGTGATCACGGTACTCTTAAATATGTTTCTTTAAATATGTGAATGTATGTTTCAATAATAATTCTGTAATCTTTGGATGTGTACAATGTGAAAACTTACTTCTGCAGTGTTATAGCAGCACGTTTCATTTGGACTTTACTGATTCCTCGTTTCTCTCCATGAAACAACCTACCAACAAGTAAAACACTCAGTCAAAAACTACTCATTTAAATATTAACATACAATTTAATTTCAAGGAATACTTTATAACTTACTCCCAGACATCAACATGAGGTCCAATGCGCTTTAGGTATGCAAGTGCCTTCCTATTCTGAAGAGCTTGCCTGAAAATATATTATGATATATACAGTAAATAAACATATTAATTATTATTGATATTAACAAGTATTACTTAAAATATAAGATTGTTAAAAGTCTATGATATTGATACCTACTTGTGCAACAGAACATTCATCTTTTGAAGTCTCATCTTTTCACGTTGTGCTTTATCTGCCATATATTCTTTCTCCCAATTACGGTACGCTATGTCCCCACGATTCATTAGTGCTAAATTCCTATTCCACAATTCCTCTTGGTTTATTCTACAACAACAATAGTAGATTAAACAAGTACTGACAATTTAATACATTGTGTTTAATTATGACAGTAGTGTAACTGGAGTTACCATAGTGGCCATGTGTTATGTTTTACCTAAAATTTTCCTCATTATTGCGTTGCATTTTCTCCCATTTTAATCGTTCATGACGTTCCTTCTCCTTCATGTACTGCCTACTAGCCTTATTTGAAAACAGATCCCGGATGTTCACAGACTCCCTGGCTTGTTTACTTCTTTGTACAGCCAAATCATCTCTAACCTAGTAGAAAACAATAAGATCTTGTAAGAATAATTTGAGTTTCATACTGAATACAGCACTAGATCATGAAGAATGTGTTCCTTTTAACATTTAGCAATATCTACTTAGTGAATTGTACATCATACAGTATATTATATATTTATTATTATATGTGATGCATTATAACATTACTTTTGAAGCTCCAACAATAGGTAAAGGTCGACCATTCCATTCCTTTCCTCTAAGCTTAGCTCTTGCAGATGTAGGTCGTAGAGCAACAGGTGATGATACAGCTAAATGAGGGGAATGTAACCTTCTTCCACTGGACTGATTAGCTGGTGAAACAGGTCTAAAACTATTCATTGCATCAGGCTCATAATTATTCAAAACAGGGGCAGAAGACGGTCGTTTGATAAGAATCTGTGGCGGCATGGTTGTTATTTTTTTATCATCTTTTAGTTGTGTTTTAGTTGAAGATTGCTCTGTATAAAGATGATCTGAGGGTGATGGAGAAACAACCCTACTAGTTTGCTCAGGACTGGGGACCTGCATCAGCGATGGTTGACAACAAACATTCTCATTTGGTTTTAGTGATGAATGAAGGCTAGATTTCCCACTTGAAGTAGGTGAATATCGAGGGCTAGATGAATGATTGCTAACTGGACTTGTTGTTTGTGAACTCTTCCTTGGTGTCAGGGGCATCTTTTGCACATGAGGCATCATGAGATCAAACTTGAGCATAGACTTAGCAACACCTGTTGGATGTGTCATCAATGCTGTTCTGTGTTCATCTGTCAGTCCTATATACACTAAAATAATAAATATAAAACAATGTACAGTAAAAGATTATTCCTCATCTTACTAGGCCTGTTACCTTATAAATGCTTCTTCCACTACCAACTCCTGGATATACTGTAGTGATACTAAACCGTCCACAAAAACTACAAACATACTTTCCTTCATACAACTTTCAATCATTTAACAACTTAATAACAGTATATCCAGTACTTACCTGATGGTATAAATCCTTCACCATGAAATCTCTTTTCACTTTTGTCATGATCTGTTTGCAGTTTTACTTCTCTTTGTTGTCCACATGTGGATGTTCTGCTTGGCAGCTTAGGTTCTTCTATAAACAATTGTGATTCAGGAGACTGCTGCAGTTCTGAGTGTCCATTTTCTACTTAAAAGGGATTATTTACTGCTTTACAGACACATTTAACGTTTTTACTGTACAATCATTAAAACTGCAATTGGTATTACTTCTTCAATTATGTTTTTAAAATAATTTAGTTATTACATGTTTACTAGCTATAAGCGCAGAACAGTATAGTCTTTTGTCGCACACCTGTTACAATGTGTATGTGCATATGAATAGGAATTATTTACTGGGTTATCTATCCCCAAACCTAATTGATACAGTAATTATAAAAATGTACAATGATGAAATGCCTGCACCTGGTCTTTAAGAGACTTGGGTGCAAAATGCTATAACACAGCATGATATGAATATAGTTACAAAGCAATTAATATAATGTATAAAAAATGAAATATTGAATAAAGTGCTAAAAAAATCAATTATTTACAAATAAGTGTTTCATGTTTAAAGCGACAGATAAAATCCATCCACTGTCAGTACTCCATAACCGTGTGGTCAAGTAACCATTACTAGCTAACTTAGTGAGTATGATACCAAATGTCCCGCATAAAACACACAACTGAACTTAAAAACAAACAAATTAAAGCATGCAATGTTAATAGCTGATAACCATCCAATATTTCAACAAAATGTTCATACTGTACCTATGTTGAAAACCAAAGAAAGTTGTTTAAACATAATATAATAATGCCTCTCTGTCAACTACATACATGGTTTTTATTTTTTCATTAAGCATTAAACATTGCCTATATTTTATCTTAAAATGATATTTAAAAGCAATTGGTTCATGATACTTTGATGGATAAATTATGTTAACACTATCAAGTTATAAATATAAAATTTCTGACAATCACACACAAAAACATGTAGCTGATGTTATACTATATCCTATATTTGGCAACATGTCACATTGATTGACTGCATGGTAATGAGCAAATAAATCAGCTAACATTCTTTGTGTGAGATGGTCTCAGAGCAAAAGTGAATGTCATGGTGCAATGATGCAAATGCAAAACAAATGAATTAATTAAAATGTTAATAGCTGAAGCATAACAAATTAGTGTATCAGTGCAATTGTTCTTCTATTTTTCACTACCTTCAACTTCATTTGTACTCCAATAGCTACTTGTATCTTCTCTGTCTTTCTCCTCTCTCAATCCATCATTTGTACTCCAATAGCTACTTGTATCTTCTCTGTCTTTCTCCTCTCTCAATCCATCATTTATAACAAACAAATCCTCTTGATGGCAGAAATTCTCTAAACATTCTTCCCTGCTATTCTTGGAGCCTGTTTCTGACATGTTTTCACAATTGATTCCTTCTGTTAATTGTGAGGGTGTATTAACTGATACAGAATATCGTTTTTCTGTTTCAACTACTTTGTCTATGGGTGATGCATCATGCTCTCCATTTATGTGATAATCAAGTTCATTAGTTTCATCCAAATGAGCAATCTCCGATGTGAGTGAAGGCGCTGTACTTATCCTGCTACTATCAATGTCATCACCCTCAACATTCACTGAATTATCATTTTGATCTGCATCATAGTCTTCCCTATATCAAAGAACAGAATTGGTTTTCTAATAAAATGGGTTAAAAAAAATGAATGAATGAACAGTAATAATAATATATACAATTACCTGTCAGTGTTGATCTGTGCCCGACCTGAAATTTAAACAGAAAACCAACACATTTAACGGTGCTCATAAACTATAATTATCAACATAATTAATTCATTAGTTAACCAGCATAATGTTTTAAAATAAATTACTAAAAACTACCTTGAATAGGAGCAGGGCTAATGATGGGAACAAACTCCATGCTCCCGGCAATATCAGAAACCTCCTAAAAAAAAAGAAACCTAATTGGAAAACTTGATTTCACAATACAATACTGTAGTTATTGTTAAAATTGTAGTAAGCATTTTGGAAATTCAAATTTTATTTATGTAATTTTACTCACATCATCCAAGAACATGCCATTAATATTCCCCATTCGAGATCTTAGTCGACGTTTCCCAGTTCCAAGATGATTGACAACTACCATTGAAGCAATCGTCTGTGGTTGGATCATTGTGGTCACATGACTAGCTGCTTGCGGAACACGTTGATTATGATCACTGAGCTAAAAATAAAATTATTGGATTTAATCAATCTACCATCTGAAACATGTAATAGATGTAGAAATTATGCATATTCAAGAAATCATTGGATGGTTTACCTTAGCTGTGTTCCATCTTTTTTTCATTGATGCATCAGGCGTCTTTGATCTTCTAATAGACCATGAACCACCAACAGATCTAGGGGAGGTTTTCATTGATACATCAGGTGTCTTTGGTCTCCTAACAGACCACGAACCACCAGCAGATCTAAGGGATGTTTCACATGATCCAACACTGCATGTAAACAAAAGAAAGAAACAATGGTTATGAAACAACAAATAGCTGAAATGTAATTTCCACATAAAAAGATGTGTGACACTACAAAAGAAATGTGAACACATAAATAGAAACAAATTCAGTACATATACAGCAGTATCAAGACTTCAAACTACACAAAAATAAGATTTAAAAAGTATTAATAATTAAAGTACAGGCTTTTTGTTTAAAGAATAGAAAGGAAAAGCACTGGATACTAATACATATAAAACTGTATTTTGTGTGTATGTGGGTTAGGGTTAGGGTTTTTTTAGATAAATTAATGTTTTAAAGTATGTCATAAGCTTTATTAAGAAGTAGTATTTTAATGTGTTAAATTGTATAAATACATAAATTAATATTTTTGAGATTTGTGATACATTTTAATAGATAACATACAGTAATATAAATTTAGTTTTTAGTAAGTCGAAAAGCATTGAATATATTAATTTTTGGATGTTCTCATGTTGGGTGACACCATTTTACCTGTTATAACGTGTTACATTTCCCAATCCAGTATTTTGCCATCTGTTGGGAAAATGTATTTAAAAAATATAGCAAACTGAAAGCAAACAGTTTGTTCTTTCATGGTAAAAGTTGTGTAGGGCAAGAATATTTTAAAAAGACTTGCCTGTAATGTTGCATCTCTGGAGCTACGTTGCCATTACAAACTCTTTCATCAGGCCTCATGTGCACAGTGTATTCTGATTTCTCTGGTAGCATAATAATAGGTTCACCTCTCTTGTTTCTTGGAGTATAATCAATGGACGATTGTGAACTGAAAAAGCAGAACAAATTAGAATCGCTAATGTGTGGCAAAAATAATTGTCTTGGGCTGTTATTAAAAAAGGAGGAGGTGGCAGAGGTGATCTATTAAATAGGCATACTTACCATGTGGACGCAGGTCTGTAACTGTTTGGAGGTGACACAGGTGAGTTATTAAGTAGGCATACTTACCATGTGGACGCAGGTCTGTAACTATTTGGAGGTGGCACAGGTGAGCTATTAAATAAGCATACTTACCATGTGGACGCAGGTCTGTAACTGTTTGGAGGTGGCACAGGTGAGCTATTAAATAGGGATACTTACCATGTGGACGCATTTCTATAACTGTTTGGAGGTGGCACAGGTGAGCTATTAAATAAGCATACTTACCATGTGGACGCAGGTCTATAACTATTTGGAGGAGGCACAGGTGAGCTATTGTATAGCTTAATCCTACCACTTTGTGGTGGCGCTGTGTGAGGTCGACCATTAATAGTCACTGATGGTTTTCGAAAGCCTGCTTTTGGATCCGGAGAGAGCTAATAACAAAGCAACAAGCAGGAAATAAATTTAGAATTTAATAAATATTGTATTGTTTATTTATTATTGTACTACTGTATTAAGTACACATGCATTTAACTTCCACTGGAAACAGCATGATGAATATATTGGTACACACAATGTATACAGTTTTTATATTGCATGTACTGATGATAAAATCATAAATTGTGAATTAATTATAAAGTATGATACCTTTTCTTTTGAGTTGCTCATCTTATCCCCAATGTCTCCAGAGAGTTCAACAATAGATTCAAAATGTACCTTAGTGTATTTGCCATTGCCTGGTAAGTCTCTGTAAATGAGTTAATAAATAAACATAATTTGTTTTTGTTTTCTATACATCATTAAATTTGATTTTTATTAAAGTAAAATTTGATCTAAAACAAATAAAATACCTCTTTAAAATGCCGTCTTCAATTTCATCGGATGTATGACCCTTTATGTATTTGGCTGACTTTGAGTGACTTGTTAACTTTGTTTTTCCAGGTTTATACTCTTCCATACTTTTATAGAAATCTTCCAGTGACTGGTAGTACAGGGCATCCTGTTTTCCATAATCTACTGTAAATGAAAAACCAATGTATGCATTATGAAATTGAACACATTACAAGCATTTAGATAATGGTGGCAGAATAATCACATATTATTCCAAGTATACCTGTTGGTGATTTATTTTCCAATGCATAGTTAGAAATGACTTGTCTGGTATAAAGTTCAGGATGTTCACCTCCATCATGAGCTGTGTACCTGATACCAGCAGGGGAACCACTCCTGCCAAATAACTGGTGTGTTCCAATTATATCTTCACCATAAATCTGGGCATTGTGGTATTGCGTCCATTTTTCCAAAGGCGTCTCCTGCTCACTAACTGTCTGAGGTGATCCATTATCTACAGAAAGCAAGTAATATATCATGTAGATAATGAAGTACTAATATTAAATTATATACAAAACATGCCATTATCTCTATATATGACTCTGATGTAAGCAAAAATAAAAAAGAACATTACATTCTTTACCTGGGACAACTACATGTATTGAGACAACTTTATTTGAAGGCAGACAATCATCATGTTTCTCCACAAATTGATGTTGGGCCACAGGATTCACAAGATGAGGCATTGGAAACTGATTGTTTTCTTCTTGTGCAATAGTGTCATCCTCAACACAATCTGTACACTTGTTGTCTGATATGGGTTTTGAGACACCATTATCAGTTGAAGGAAGTGATGAAGTACAAGCAATTGTCTGTAATTAAACAACTTTAACATTTTAGCATTTAATGTAGTCCTGTTACGCATTTCATTAATAATGATGAACATATCACTGTGATTTAATATTAAATTTAATGCTTACCTCATCAACAGGGCTAGTGTTATGACTCATAATTCCAATAGCAGTTGCAGGTCTATTATACTGCTTATAAGGTTGGTGTGTGGACACATTCTGTGCAGTCAAGCAAGGGGAATCAAATACTTGTGGATTTGATGAAGACGATGAAAGGTTATTTCCAATCTAAAAATACAAATTTTAAAGATGTATTGTCCCTTGAAACACAAAAAAATGAAGGTCAAAATATTCTAAATTTAAATTGGCCATATCAAAGTAATATTAAAGTTATCATTCACTTTAAGTCGAAAATTCGAGCCAAAAGCAACAAGTTTACGTAATTAACAGGTAAATTAATTTAATTACATTTCTTTTGGAAAATCGTCGCGAGCGAAAGTAAACAAAGATTTCAAACCATGAGTATGCATTATGCATGATGCTAATTAGGATTGTTTACAACTTGTCACAGTTGAGAAGGTGTTTTCACACAGATCTTGAGGAAATTTTATGATTATGCATACCCAAACAAGCGCGTTGCATTATGAGATATGTTTTGATCAAAAACTTTGACTGGAAGTCAAAGTTATTTTTTGAACAAAAAAACGTCTGTATTTCAGTTAAATGAATTTTTTTTGACTAGTTTTTGGTGAAAGTTAATAACTATTATGATACTTCAAAATGACACACTTTTTTTCAAAATATTTAAAAAAAAATCTTTAAGTACATTTTATTAAAAATTATCATCATGGATCATCGAAAAGAGAATTTTACTAATAAATATACTACCTTAGGCCTGTGTAGTCTGTGAGGAGCAGTGTGAGGTCTGTTAGCTGCCTCAGGTTTCTTAGTGATATGCTTGTTACTTTCTGGCAAACATCCCTTGGTTGAAGACTGTCTCGAGGCCCTTCCATTGTCCAAAAAGGTCACTCTATTGCCGCTCTTGTTTCGTTTATCCAGGGGTACTGAATAGAACTTAATAGCATCATCAGAAAAGTTCAGCAATGGTTGCCTGTAGACACCTTGTTTTGAGCTATTAAAATGCTTAAAATTAATAAGCAAACAGACAGAGTTATAAGGAGAGTATTTGTTAACCAAAACTGGATATGTAAAGTACTGTATGGGACTATGACCAAACTAATAAAAGGTTTTAATACAAATGACCAAATAGGTTCAATAGTTTGTAAACAAAGTATACAGTGCAATTGGTAGGTCAAGAAAGTGACATGCTTTGTCCTACTTACTGAACTTGAATTTAAAACTCCACGATTTGCTTTAAACCAACGATAGAGTTTCTTCACTTCTTCTCTTTGCTTTATTCCATTAATGCTAGGGAAAGTGACAAGACTGTGGTTATATTGTTAATTATACCCCCTGTAGTGATCAATGATGAAAGACTCACTGTAGTAAACACAATGACAGGTACTACATTGTGTCTTTTATTGATCTGTGGTATTCAGCAAACATTGATATTGGACAGCATATAATCTGTATAATACTTTAAGCTCACAATTCAGACAAAAATCGAAATTCCTACTGGTGGAATAACATAAAAATAACAATAACTACAGACATGGGCCAAGTATAGCAAATATTGTGGGTTTTCTGTAGTAAATTGGCAATTAGTCTAAAAATAGAAAAAGTATCTTAGAACCCTACAAATGATATCATAGTACAGTATATAAAACGAAAGGGAAGTCAAAAAAAATATATTTCACAAGCTTTAACATTAAAAACAATGTTATTTACCTAGCTATTTCTCTCATCATATTTAACAGAATATTGTAAAATTGACTGTCCTCAGCTTGCTGGTTTAAGAAACTTTTATTTCGGCAAGTTAAGTAAGATAGTTTCATATCATGGTGAAATTTCTCTGCTGTTTTAAACATGTCTATAAACTCGGAAGATTTCATCAGCTATTGACAAAATGTAATAAAAAATGATAAAAAAAAATCAACAAATTAATTTAAATTATAATTCAGCATATAAAGCAATTTAATTTTGATAGCATAGAAAAGAAAATGTCAGATTCATTTTAGAACTAAATAAAATTAAATATGAAGAGAGTTTCAATTAGGTATACCTGTGATTCTTTGAGTTGTTTCAGATGCTGTTCAAACCCGGCCATTACAACTTGCGACCCACGAATGTTCAAATCTAACTTTGCCATATCTGCAACCTGGATACATTTGGGGATAAATATTTAGATTTCATTCTTATCATTCTCATCATGATTGGAGGTTTGTGGGTCACATGATATTAAAGAAATGTTCTATTGCACTCTTAATGACATCATCAAGAGTGCAATATTGTTTTGGCATCAGTACTGCAATTTCGTTTTCGGGGTTCAATTTTGTTACACGTACAGACAGTGCACAAGGCCTAGTTAGTAGAGTGAGTAAAGCGTACATTCCAGTAGGACTTCTAACTACACGGGAAATGTTTGTCTCTCCTGGTGGTTAGACCTGTCTCGTTATGTTAGTTGTGAGTAGGTGGTATGGACTATGTACGGTCTACCTCTAGCACTAGAGGGCTTACTCAGTCTTAGTTGGGCCTAGACCAACCTACTAACTAGACCTTCTGTCAGGCTAGAGCAACGATGATATTGCCTATTGTTCATTTATATTTACATACCTCATTTATGGATTCACATCGCATATGTATTTGAAAAAATGGTAACTAGAGATTGTAAAAATCAACATAAGAATTACATTTACGACAGACGTCGGGCCGAATCCAATCCTCCAGCAGAGATTGTGTTGTGTCACGCATTAATGAACACGGTCAGCTACACTATGTGTTGGGGTAAAAATCGTTATAATGAGCAACAATTGTATTTAAATAAATTTATAAAATAGGTAACAATAAGAATGTAAAATACTTATATACTACCTCACTGTTATTTTAAAATAGAATTTTAATTCAAATCAAATTTACTGCGTTTTCATTAAAATAATAACAAAACAAATTTAGCAACAATTAATAGACGAGTCCAAAGTGTTTCCAAAACAACGATCAATGTATAATCACATGACTTTTAATTATTATCTCTTCAAGTTTACATTGCTGTTTTTCAGTACCGGGTCCTTAAAGTACTAACTATTTAATTACATACAATCGTTAAAACAATGACGAATAAACAAATTAGGCCTATTGATTGTAATTAAAAGATTTTATTTAATCTCTTGAAAAAAATGCCAGGACCATGGAGGTTAAACCTCCATGGTCAGGACGGTATAAGGCCTATCAATTAAGAACGTGTTGGGGGATAAAATAATCATTTTGTTTATAGTCTGCCTTATTAATCGAATTAGTATCACTTAGCAATAGAGATATTTTCAATGCATTAAATACATTCAAAACTCCGTAAATTAAAATTAATCATTTTTGTATTATTGAAAAACACCGTAATTATTATAATTAATCAACAGTATTGTTTGTTTGTATTTAATTGTTTATTTCATTCAGAATGAAGCGCCCCATAGCCTTCACTCCTTCGTAAGTCTCAATGCCTGACGGCTGTATTTGGTGTTCTGGCAGAAGGAACCCGTATGTTCCAGTATCACGTAGTTCGACGGTGTATGAATACGTAGCACCTAGTTCGATATAGCCCCAGTCCTTGCTTGCACCAGATGAAACATCTATAAATTAAAAAAAAAAACCATTTAAATAGGCCGGCTACTAACATCAATTTATGAATATTATCTGTCTTTTGACTTGTTAATAATGTAACTCACACCCTTTGCAACTAAAATGTTCCATGTGAGCATCTTAAGCCGATTTTCCACTATGCGAATTTGTTCGCGCGAATCGAAAGCGTCACTTTATACGCATATATGCATTTCATGTTTCCATCTCACAAATCCCTCTCTACGCATGCGTATAAGCTGATACTGTCGATTCGCGCGAACAAATGCGCCTAGTGTTTCGGCTTTAATGCGATCGTAAAAGATTCCGGGGTTTTTTTTATCCTCGGGTTTAATATATTCTGAATTTAGTAAAATACATATTTTGTTTGAAAACTCACAAAGAACTTTAGAGCCAGGTCCATAAACATACTTCGTCCCATAAACGGACTCGATAGCTTGAGTCGTCTCTCTTGCAAAGTCGTCTTGTGCAGCTGCATCTGGTGGAAGTTCCTTGTCGGTCCAGGACCACGGCGCTAACATCATCTGACGGTAGCTATGCCAATCAAGGAATACTTTAAATGGTTGGGTTTTAGCCTTCTCCAATAGAAAATCTGTACTTCCTTTTATCTCAGGTTCAGAGAAAGCATGTGGACCAGCGTAGGTCAACGAACATGAATTATTACTAGCTCCTTCACCTTAATGATAAAATGAATACAATAACGATCGACATACAACCGGTATATTGGCCTATATTGTTACAGTGATATAGAAAATAAATGATGTGATGATGTGTTCATTTAATTGCACATGCCTACCTCCCCATTTATAACCATAGTTCCTGTTCGGATCGGTTCCAACGCACGGGTTTCCTTTGAATCGTTGACGTGTTTTTCTCCAAAGACGATCCTAAGAAAATGTATAGCAATTAATTAGGCAGTGTTTGATCAAAAGTAAACGCACACAGTTTAATGATGTCGTCAATGATGTTGTAGTCACACTGTATTCATCGTTGCAAAAGTTCATTGTAAAACAATTATTTTTATTTATTTTTACGGATAGTTATGCAGCCATAACAAAAATAGTTTTTAAAAAAACTCATTTGTGGATATCATAAGCGAAAGATTTCTTACATATACCCAGGTGTACGCGTAGCCGTCAACATTAAGAGATGGGACAATGTACCAATCTATCTCGTCTAACATGCGAGTCACTTCGCTATCTCTTCCGTAATCTTCTACAAACTAACATAAGATATACGAAATTGTATTAGTATACATGTGTCAATTTTCTCATCCATTTAATTGTTTATTAACTATCGGCTACATCGGTAAACATGTTTACTGATGTAGCCGATAGTTAATAAACAATTAAATGGAAGTATATTATTGGATATGCATTAATTAATGTTATATAGTCCTCAGTATTGTTATTCATGACGGCATACAGTGTTTTTTTTGGGTTTTTTTCCAATGACTTTAGTCTTACTTTATTGGTGAAGTACATAACAGTAGCTGGTGAGATCCACTCACGAGCGTGGATACCACCTTGAAAGTAAATGGCTGGATTGCCAGTTGATGATAAATCACCAGAGATCTAAACATTAAAAATAACAATTTGATCAGGATTTACATATAGGCCTAGTAGTATTCTAAATGTAATCTATAATAATAATGATACACTTCTAAGGTTAAATTTTAATAAATGTGCCATTTTTAGTGTCACATCATGTTAATTTTCAGATGTCATTAAACAATACAAAATGTTTATTTAATTTTAACAAGGATAAAATCTACTTTAAATAAATAAATTACTATTACCTTTAAGCCATTAATTGGTCGTTTTTCATATGAAGTTGTCAGGAGAAACGATTCAACAATGTTGCCGTTATCTTGTGAAAATGTCTTGACCCAATCTTGAATCTTATAAAAACAATTATTGACAAGTTTCAAAAACCTATATAAAATTATAATCATATATATGGTAAATGTACAAAAGATTCTTCGAAGTGACAGAGGATGTAAAAGATTAATAAGGCATTTTACCTCATCGTATGTATGGTACACGGTATAATCAAAGTCGCCACCAACTGCCCTAGTCCGTATTGTATCTCGCTCATTATCTATCAGTTCCTGTACGTTCTCAATGATTACTGTAAATTGTAAACCACGATTTGTGAGAACGTTCCGAAAGGTATCAATAAACCACGGAGAAACCATCAGGTCAACAGAGTTGGTCTGGTGATTGGCAGCCCAGCTATCAATCTAAGGTGTTCCAACAGATTGATAATGTAATGTTTAATTTACTCTAAAAACTCGTAGATGTACTTTCCAATAATATTGAGTAAATTGAAATTAGGCCTACCTTGTCTTCATACATCGACGCTGCTGTGTTTACCCATTTAACATCAGTCTCGTCTTCACATCGGATACGCCATACCTGAAAGCTATAAACCACAATATTGTATCGAAAAACATCAAAATAAACCAACATCGTTATTTTGTTTTCTTCAAAAAACACTTACTTTTCATATCTTTGGTGAGACCCCAACGTAGTAGAAACAACTAAACTTAGGAAAACAAACTTCCACATTATTCAATACGTGTTCCACCGAATAACACGTTATAACACTTGCACTCAATTGCTGTCACATATCATCGACGACTTCTTATCATATGTTGTTCGATTTTACGGGGATGAGAACTAGTATTCTGATGCAGCTGTTGATTATAGGCATTAATGTTTATATACCAGATAAGTTTAAACTGTACTGCGTTTTCATTAAAATAATAACAAAACAAATTTAGCAACAATTAATAGACGAGTCCAAAGTGTTTCCAAAACAACGAATGTATAATCACATGACTTTTAATTATTATCTCTTCAAGTTTACATTGCTGTTTTTCAGTACCGGGTCCTTAAAGTACTAACTATTTAATTACAATCGTTAAAACAATGACGAATAAAAAAATTAGGCCTATTGATTGTAATTAAAAGATTTTATTTAATTTCTTGATTGAGTAGATTGAGAAAAAAACGTCAGATAAAAGCAAGAACCAATAGAGTAATTAATGGGTGATTTGAGTTGGGGGATAAATTAATCATTTTGTTTATAGTCTGCCTAATTAATCGAATTAGTATCACTTAGCAATAGAGATATTTTCAATGCATTAAATACAATAAAAACACCGTAATTATTATAATTAATCAACAGTATTGTTTGTTTGTATTTAATTGTTTATTTCATTTAGAATGAAGCGCCCCATAGCCTTCACTCCTTCGTAAGTCTCAATGCCTGACGGCTGTATTTGGTGTTCTGGCAGAAGGAACCCGTATGTTCCAGTATCACGTAGTTCGACGGTGTATGAATACGTAGCACCTAGTCCGACATAGCCCCAGTCCTTGCTCGCACCAGATGAAACATCTATAAATTAAAAAAAAACATTTAAAAAGGCCAACTAACATCAACTTATGAATATTATATGTGTTTAGAATTGTTAATAATGCAACTCACTCTTTGCAACTAAAATGTTCCATGTGAGCATTTTAATGCAATGGTAAAAGATTTTTTTTTATCCTCGGGTTTAATATATTCTGAATTTAGTAAAATATATTTTGTTTGAAAACTTACAAAGAACTTTAGAGCCAGGTCCATAAACATACTTCGTCCCATAAACAGACTCGATAGCTTGAGTCGTCTCTCTTGCAAAGTCGTCTTGTGCAGCTGCATCTGGTGGAAGTTCCTTGTCGGTCCAGGACCACGGCGCTAACATCAGCTGAGAGTAGCTATGCCAATCAATGAATACTTTAAATGGTTGGGTTTTAGCCTTCTCCAATAGAAAATCTGTACTTCCTTTGATCTCAGGTTCAGAGAAAGCATGTGGACCAGCGTAGGTCAACGAACATGAATTATTACTAGCTCCTTCACCTTAATGATAAAATGAATACAATAACGATCGACATACAACCGGTATATTAGCTTATATTGTTACAGTGATATAGAAAATAAATGATGTGATGATGTGTTCATTTAATTGCACATGCCTACCTCCCCATTTATAACCATAGTTCCTGTTCGGATCGGTTCCAACGCACGGGTTTCCTTTGAATCTTTGACGTGTTTTTCTCCAAAGACGATCCTAAGAAAACATATTAGCAATTAAGGCAGTGTTTGTTAGTATTACTAAAGTCGTAAATGATGTAGTAGTCACATTGTATTATCGTTGCAAAAGTTCATAGTAAACCAATTATTTTTACGGAATAGTTTGCAGCCATAACAGAAAAAAACTCATTTTGTGGATATCATAAGCGAACGATTTCTTACATATTCCCAGGTGTACACGTAGCCGTCAGCATTAAGAGATGGGACAATGTACCAATCTATCTCGTCTAACATGCGAGTCACTTCGCTATCTCTTCCATAATCTTCTACAAGCTAACATAAGAGATACGAAATTGTAATAGTATTGTACATGTGTCAATTTTCTCATCCATTCAATTGTTTGAACTATCGGCTATACATCAGTAAACATGGAATTGATCAACGTTAAAATCTTGATACGTAAGTATATTATTGGATATGCATTAATTAATGTTATATAGTCGATCCTCAGTATTGTTATTCATGACGGCACACAGTACAGTTTTTTTATTATTATTTTTTTATTGATTTAGTCTTACTTTATTGGTGAAGTACATAACAGTAGCTGGAGAGATCCACTCACGAGAGTGGATACCACCTTGAAAGTAAATGGCTGGTTTGCCAGTTGATGATAAATCACCAGAGATCTAAACATTAAAAATAATAATGGTCAGAATTTACATAATTATAGTATTTTTCTAAATTATACAGTTCTAACGTCAATCGATTTTTAAATGTGCTATTTTTAGTGTTACATCATGTTAATTTTCAGAAGTCATTAAACAATA
The DNA here is from genome assembly GCF_963402885.1 of Antedon bifida. Taxonomy (NCBI): domain Eukaryota; kingdom Metazoa; phylum Echinodermata; class Crinoidea; order Comatulida; family Antedonidae; genus Antedon; species Antedon bifida. The sequence continues at coordinate 32,371,793 of NC_136230.1, read as the reverse complement.
CAAAATGTTTACTTTATTGTAACAAGGATAACATCTACTTTAAATAAATAAACTACTATTACCTTTAAGCCATTAATTGGTCGTTTTTCATATGAAGTTGTCAGGAGAAACGATTCAACAATGTTGCTGTTTTCTTTTGAAAATGTCTTGACCCAATCTTGAATCTTGTAAAAACAATTATTGACAACGTTTCAAAAACCTATATAAAATGATGGTAAATGGACTAAAGATGCTTTGAAGTGACAAGAGGATGGTAATTTAAAAAAGATTAATAAGGCATTTTACCTCATCGTATGTATGGTACACGGTATAATCAAAGTCGGCACCAACTGCCCTAGTCCGTATTGTATCTCGCTCATTGTTTATCAGTTCATGTACGTTCTCAATGATTACTGTAAATTGTAAACCATGACTTGTGAGAAGGTTCCGAAAGGTATCAATAAACCACGGAGAAACCATCAGGTCAACAGAGTTGGTCTGGTGATTGGCAGCCCAGCTATCAATCTAAGGTGTTCCAAGATTGATAATGTAATGTTTAATTTAATGTTTAATTTACTCTAAAAACTCGTAGATTTATACTTTCCAATAATTGAGTAAATTGAAATTAGGCCTACCTTGTCTTCATACATCGACGCTGCTGTGTTTACCCATTTAACATCAGTCTCGTCTTCACATCGGATACGCCATACCTGAAAGCTATAAACCACAATATTGTATCGAAAAACATCAAATTAACCAACATCGTTATTTTGTTTTCTTCAAAAAACACTTACTTGTCATATCTTTGGTGAGACCCCAAAGTAGTAGAAACAACTAAACTTAGGAAAACAAACTTCCACATGATTCAATACGTGTTCCACCGAATAACACGTTATACCACTTGCACCCAATTGCTGCCACGGATATCGACGAATTCTTATCATAGTTGTTGATGATGGGATGAGAACTAGTATTTAGATGCAGCTGTTGATTATAGGCATTATTGTTTATATACCAGATAAGTTTAAACTTCGAATATCAATTAAGTTATTGCGGAATATCAGCATCACGCGACCATGCTGTTGTTGCTCAATGGTAATTTCGTATTATTTTCACTATACACATTTTGATATTTTACCGTCGAACAAACAAAAGTAGAATATGCTGTGGTATCAAATACATTCAAGCAATGTTTATTTTAAAGTATAGACGCATGACAAAATTCATCTTTGACAACTATTTCGTCATTTAATCAAACGTTGTACCACCATAGTATACAAATGAACAGTACAACATAGGATAGCGTATTAATACGCTCATGAGACCTCGAAAATAAATACATTATTTGTTATAAGGAAAACACTGTTTAGGTATCGTGACGTTTCTTAATCACAATATAAGCTAATAACATTCAATCATAATCAAATAGATTACTTTATGCATGCATACCTCAGTTCATGTTTTTTTTTTGGCAAATAATTATATAAACTTTTATTAAAATAAAAAAAATCCTTATAACTAAACAATATTTACTGTACACGTTGTTCTATAATAGCATTCAGCTGGTGCAGTTTGGCACGTTATTGCATTCTTACTTAAAGCATTGAGTTAGGTATAGTCTATACCTCCTCCTCATCCTATTCGTATATACATAAGATACTCTTTTAACCCTAACCCTTAAAGCATTGAGTTAGGTATAGTCTATACCTCCTCCTCATCCTATTCGTATATACATATTATTTACAACCTCGAAGTATACTCTCTGCATGAATAATGTAACGACTCTTATAAAATAGGCATACAGAACCTAACCAAACTAATTAAACAAAATTGCATGTTTGCCTATAATTGTGTTCATGAAAACAGAATTATCTTATGTTAAAATGGTATAAATAACGCCACAGTGAAGTAACACAATGTATTTTTAGTATACCAATATTCAATCTATAGTAACATAAACGTCTTATCCGAGTTCTCATTTCTAAATGAAACTTTGACTTCTTTAAACATTATAAATGAAATCGTAAAATAAAAATATACGCCATCTTTTGAGAAGAAGTCGATAATATTGAAAGAACGATAGTATTAATTTGCTAAACATAATACTGAATACCAACTAACACACTACTCCCTGTTCAGTCCTTATACGAAATAATTTGAATGTCCATTTTAAATAACACACTGATAATGTCGAGTACTGACGAGGCTTAACACACGAATTAGGGATTTTGTTGGCCGACGGACGTATGTCGCATGCTTCCGGATACAGGGGAAATAATTTAGCATAGCCGTTTGATATGGTCAATAATAATAAATCAACATGTTGCAAGGTCTATCTGTTGAATTAAGGTGTTTAATATTATTTAACTTTCTTAAATTACTAATTTGTTAGTAGAACTTAATTTATTTAATAAATAATTTAAATTGCTAATACATATCAAAATAAAGCGTACAAAAATATAACCGAAATTACTTTTCTTATTATAATTTTTGCATTTTCCAAAATTCTTTAATTATCTTGATTTACTTTTGTCTTGTATTCCCTAGAATTATAAGTATTTAATAATATATCTTCTTTAACTAGAAATAGTTATTTTATTCGTTACACCCTGCCCACACAGGCTAATCTCCTGTTGAACTCATTCTGAGCAATTACATCATCATTCGTTACACCCGCCACACAGATTAATCTGTTTGAACTTGACAATTTATGTCAATATTTTGAATTCTTATATGTATATACTGAAAGATAAATCATCAATATTGAACTTAATTCACTGAAATAATATTTTTGCTTAATAATAAACATTGTATAAAACTAAACATTCTATTTATATTTTAAATTGAACAAACCAAAAGCTAAAGCATTGTATTTCACTGTTCAGTTCATTCTTACAAAATCGCTTTAGTGTATGATTTAGTGTATGATTTCTTATTCAACTTTCTTTAATAGTTTAAAATCATGATTAAAAATACAATATCTGTTAAACATAATACTTGAGCAATAGACACTTAAAATACCTTTAAAAATTGCATTGTCGTCAAAAAAAATAAGAGATAGGTATATTGTAGTTTACAGTTTGTTAATTAACAGTTGTTACCTTGTATAGAAGTCACAGCAAAAAAACCCCAATAAAACACAGATTTACAAATATTAAACGAATCATCAATACTTGATCAAGCAATAATCAATACAGATGTATGTATGGATGCAGCTGTAAAAAAATGTATTAATAATAATAACTTTGTAATAATATTGTACATAATGGCTATTTATCACATATAAATATGAACAATTTCTCTTATAAAACACCATAAATCAATGAAAATTCTTATACTGTAGATTAGACTTGGAATGGGAGCAAGCCTATGTTACTGTTGGTGATGGGTAATGAGATCTGAGAAGCTCAATTTGATGGTAAATCTTGAGAGAGGGCGCCACCTTCATGCCAGTCAGTTTAGCTATCTGCTCTTTGGTTAGAGACATAAATTTAAGACCATCAATTTTCTGAAGAAAAAATATATAATTATATATAAATAAAAGTGAACAGGCACAGAACAAATTATAAAATGAAGAAATTCTAAACTTCCCAGTTATAATGGGAAATTATTACATTTTAGCTAATACAGTTTTTTAGAACAGTAGGTGTGTGATAAAAAAAAACTAACCTGTCTTCGAAAGGTATCTGCACAAGAACCCTCACCAGCATCAATCAGGAACTGAACAACTGCTGCCACACTCCACTTCCAGGGGTCAAAGTTGGGGCTTCTCTGTTGCACCTCTTCCTTTTCTTCTTCTCTCTTTTCAACGTTCTGCTTCTGTACTTGCAGAGCTGCTGTTGAATTGTGAGCTAGCCTTGCATACTGAACTGAAAAGCTATTCAATGGATTCAAATGGGACACTTTCACACTAGACGAGTTTATAAGCCTTGGTATTTGCATTATTTGCTCTGGTGGAACACTCAAAAGATTTTGTCTGCCTGTGTTGGGCATTGAGTGTTGAGGGCTAGCATTTGGTGAACTTGCAAGATTATGAATTGACTGTAAGTTTGGTTGATCAATCATCTGTAGTGGTTTTGAAGTCACACTGATAGCTTTCATAGCAAATTGTTTGCCATCATGTCCAGCTGGTATCAGCATGTAAGGACTGGGTGGCTGGGGGTGTGTTGAGAAGTTGATTGCAGTGTTTGTATACTGTGTTTGCAGCGACAAATTAGAAGTTGATGATGTAGGGCTAGCTGCTGGTGTCATAGGATCACCTATTGGTTTAGTATTTGAAGAAATAGTTTTTGCAATTGAGGAAGTAGCCCACATAGCAAGTGGCTCGGAAGGACCTCTCCAATGTTGGGTAAGACTGGCAAATGGCGGCAATTCAGGTCTTAAAACATTTTGAACTGGCGATGGAAGTGGAGGAGTCATTGGAATAAAATGTTGTGGAGGACTCTTCTCATGATCAGAAATGCTTTCCTGTGTCTGACATCCTTTTCCTAACAATTTATTATGTGGATGCATTCCTACAGATTGGACGGAGTGTGTTTGACTTAATACAGATTCATGTGTTTGAGGTGAAGTTACTGGTGATGTCACTTGGTGTAATGAAGGAACATTTGGATTATTCAAGGCAAATGCTTTAACAACATCTGATGACTGCCCAGAATATCTGTCTAGATTGTCACCTGAAGATATTGAATCAGTTGTTTTTAGTTTTGTTCTGGGTTCTACAAATCCATTGTAGATATGAGGTTCCAATCTTATCAGATCAATCTGACCAGGTAGATTGAGTAGAGTAGCTAGATGGCTAGTTCTAGCAATTGGTGAGTTGGGAACAGACCTTTGTTTTTCAGCCTTGGTTTTAGCTATTGTCTTCTTTGGTACTTGTGCAGGACAATTACGAGCCTTCTGTTTTGTTTTTGTTGCTTTTGATTTGTTGGACGATAGTGCAATTTGTCGTAATAATGCTCCTTGTGAAGTGCTGTTTAAGTCAAGATGTGGGATGTTATTGATATTTGGAGTTAACCTTTTTGTTGGTATAGATTCTGGTTCATTCTTGATTACAGTGTTGGTAGGATATGAAGGAGGATCTGTCTTTTGCTTGAGCTGTGATGTTTTCAGAGTTGCTGCAGCTACATTAGTTACAGCTGTTGAATATGACAAATCATTGGATTTAGAAGATAAAAGAGACTCTGTTTTTTTACCATTAACTGTTAAAACACTGCCATCAACTACTGCTCCATTTTTTTCATCAGACTGTTTAACTTCCTTCTTCAGTCTTGACAAGATTTCTAGCACATCTGGTGACATCAAATTATATTTTATTTCTGTTGCTTTATCTATATTCAACTTTAAATTCTTCTGGCTTTTCTTCTCAAGCTTTTTCGAAATTTTCTCAACCTTCCTCTTCCCCTCGGATTGTTCTTTTTTCTTTTCAGACACCTTTTTACTGGCTGGTTTCTTTTCACATTTCTTCTCATTAGGAGTTTTCTTTTCAGATGGTTTCTTCTTTTTCTCTATACTGGGTTTTGTTTTAGGCAAGGGAAAGCAGAGATCTTCTTCATCAGAAAATCTATAAATAGCATCAGCATTAACAGCATTCACAGAAATCCTCTGTTTACTTGGATTGCACTCACTGTTTTTCCTCTCTGTTAAAAATACAAGTAGTATTTCATAAAATACCCAGATAACACAAAATATGAAACATAAAACCATGCTCATTTAAAAAAAACTTTTACAAAATAAATCCAAAGGCAAATTACTCAAACAAATGACAATGCTGTGGGTATCAGTGGCTGGATCTCAATGGAGATACAAAATAAAATAAGCAGAAAGCTATCAACGATAAAGTAAAAGAGCCAGGAACATTAACAAGGTTAATAATAATAATCAAATATTATTAATTGCAAACTTACTCCTTGAAGCACATGATGATGTGGATTTCTTTTTCTTGGCCAATGATGGTGGAAGCACTGGGACAGGTGGAGAATATTCCATTTTTTCTAATTTAAAAGAAATGTTTAGCATAGAACAGTATACACTTATATTGAGTGAAAAATTGATATAAAAACCAGATTTTTACAGTTTAAACAGTTAATAAACATAACTTATAATGAATGGTTTGTTAGTACTGTACTATTAAATATTACCTGATATTTTAGGTGGCTGTAAAGGATATGAGGTCATCTCACACCATCCAACAGGGTACACATCACGACTGTGCATTTCAACCCATTGATCATAAGAAGAGTCCCAGCCATCAAAATGTACTTGGATAAGAGGTCCAGCAATCTTTGTTATGGTACCAACACAAATAAACGAAGATTCAATCAGGTCGACTGCCTCCACTTTGTGCCCTATTTTCCACCCTGGATTAGTAACATCCTACAAATAAACAACATTAATATTATTACAGTACTTTTAGTTTAAAATATTAAACTCAACACTTTCCATACCACATAGCATAAAACTTGACAATGGCAAACATTAGAATGTTTAGTAATTATAGCAGCATCACTTCTTATCCAATTATAATGTGTACTTACCTGTTGAAAGAGTTCAACAGGGGCTGCAAGAGAGTTAGTTCTACGCAAATAGTCATCCCAGTCAAATATGTTTGTGTAACCTAAAAAAGAAACGAAATAATTGAACTAAACATCTAGACTTTACAATGCATTTCATGGTTAATAGTGAGAGCCGATTTCTTTTGACCTATTTGCAAATATATTTTAGTGTATATTCTTATGGACAATATATATTTACCAGTTTAGTACGAGATAATATTTGGTCTGTAAAAGATAAACAAAGCCAACCTACCCTGTGGTGGAACCAGTTCGATCTTATGGTAGTCACAAAAACCAACTGGTAGTATAGAAGCTGAGCTGCGATGATAGCAGAATGGTTCCTTCTTAGGTGCATCACCCATTGAATCTATCTCTACCATCAGGTATCCATCTCTTAACACACAGCGTATTGTGGCTACGCATATATTACCAAGTTTCAGAGGGTCAACAGCTTCTAACTTCATGCCATTGTGAAAATTGTGCTTTTCTCCAAAAAGGGGAGGCTTGAAACAAGATCAATAATTTATCTTAATGATTCTAACGTCATCATCAATACAAAATAGTCTCTTTCAAACACAAGATCAATAATTTATCTTAATGATTCTAACGTCATCATCAATACAAAATAGTCTCTTTCAAACACAAGATACTATAATTTATCTTAATGATTCTAACGTCATCATCAATACACAATAGTCTCTTTCAAACACAAGATACTATAATTTATCTTAATGATTCTAACGTCATCATCAATACAAAATAGTCTCTTTCAAACACAAGATACTATAATTTTTAAATTAATTGTGAATTAAAAATAAATCACAATAACAATGAACTATAAAACAAAAAAGATTATTCTTACATCCTTAAACAAATGACTTGGTGCATCATAGGTGTGCCTACCCCTGTCTAGAGCTTCGTTCTTGTATGCTAACAAAAAACATGTATAGTACTTTATATTTTTTTGTAAAATTACAAACATACAAAACACAGAAAAAATGAATATAAATAATTGTGGTTGGAAGGAAAGATTATTATTGTTGGTGCAAAAGATACAAAACTTACAAGATGTGTCAATGAGTGGATGTCCTACTTTCCTTGACCAGCCTTTGGGATGAATCAACGGTGATGATGAATTATACCAAAAGTCTCTGTTTGGATCATGTATAGTATCATATTGCACTTGTAACCTATTAGATACTACCGCTTGGATAGTGGCTGAACATGTACTGGAAATCATTCTCTTGTACACAGCTTCTAACTGCATGTTGGGTTGAAATGGGCATCTTAGTTCTTCTTCAATCTGCAAGTTTTTACATAAACATTATCTATAGTTAGGTATCCACTCTGGAAGACATGTAAATCACATCAAGTGGAAATAAACATTTCTTACCAATTCTTTTGATATCTGAATTGTAGGTGCACTTTGGTGAGCAACTCTATTAACAAACTCCAACCAGTTAGAACCTATCTTCTCCATAAGGTCTGAAAATATGAATTACAGTACTAAAATTCACCAATAGTGAAATTATTACTTATTATTATTATTATGTATCTCAATATATCTCAAGAAGGATGGTAATTTTCAAATAATACATACAAAATCAGAAACAAGATAAGAGTCACAAGGGACAAAGTAAAAGAAGCGAAATGTTGATGGGCAGGTCAAGAAGAGAAGACAACAAAGAATTGCAGTCGAGAATCAGAAAAAAGAAGGGGAAGACAGAAACGCAGATGGAGGGACGATATCATATCTTATAGAGGAACAACTGGGACTAGGACAGCGCAGAACAGAAATGAATGACAGCTACATCTGACAGGGGATGATGAAGCCAGGGTAAGGTGCACTTGATTTAGGTTTTAATATTAATAATCATGTACCTTTAGGGGGTCTAAGCTTCCTGCCTACTTTTTCTGCTCCATTGACTGGGTAGCATTCAATCTTGCATAGATGAACCCAAAAGTCTTTGGAACTGTCAATACCATACCCTTCAAACCGAAGTAAAGCTTTATAACCTAAGTAAAAAGAAATAAGAAAAAAAAATATTTATACAAAAAAATTCCATTTCAATCTTTCATCCCAGCTTGGCAGAACAAGTACTTGTAATTCCTGATACTAACTAACTAATGCTAATTAATTAGATGAGATGGTCAGGGCCAATAGCAGGACTGAACCACAATAATTGTTTTATCCAGGTTATACACAAAATAAATAAGATTATAATATTCCTATTTATTTTCCTAAAAACCTTACCAGCAACCTGTACTATCCTAGCAATCCAAAAATAATCTTTATCTTCTCCACCATCTCTGTTGTTAACTTCAATTAATGCACTCAACATTGAGCATTTCCACTCCTTAAACATTGGTGCCTACAGAATACAAACAATATTATAAATATAGGTTGTTTCTTAGATTAGATTGGTATCCATTTGATCACATTAAAATAACCATCTTAATATTTAATTACACACAAGTATACTTACATGATGGAAGCATTTAATGGGAGCAGCTTCAGAGCATTCAGATTCAAGATACCTTGTCCAACTGAACATTAGGGCACAAGTATACTTACATGATGGAAGCATTTAATGGGAGCAGCTTGAGAGCATTCAGATTCAAGATACCTTGTCCAACTGAACGTTAGGGCACAAGTATACTTACATGATGGAAGCATTTAATGGGAGCAGCTTCAGAGCATTCAGATTCAAGATACCTTGTCCAACTGAACGTTAGGGCACAAGTATACTTACATGATGGAAGCATTTAATGGGAGCAGCTTCAGAGCATTCAGATTCAAGATACCTTGTCCAACTGAACATTAGGGCACAAGTATACTTACATGATGGAAGCATTTAATGGGAGCAGCTTCAGAGCATTCAGATTCAAGATACCTTGTCCAACTGAACGTTTGAAGACCGTTCTGGTTACAGATGGTCGCCACTTTTCTTCCACCCTCATGAGCAGGGAACAGCGGTTTGGCACGGTCTTGAGGGAACAATGTTGGTACCTATAGACAAATATTTTTTTTAAATTATGTTACTTGAAATTATCATACTGATGCAAACACTGTCTGTTGCACTTAATACAGAGAATCAATAAGTAGAAGTATAAACCAATACCTGAAGATTCTTAGCGTATTGAGAGTGGTCTTAAGTAAAGTATAAAACAATACCTGAAGATTCTTAGCATATTGAGAGTGGTCTTAAGTAAAGTATAAAACAATACCTGAAGATTCTTAGCATATTGAGAGTGGTCTTAAGTAAAGTATAAAACAATACCTGAAGATTCTTAGCATATTGAGAGTGGTCTTAAGTAAAGTATAAACCAATACCTGAAGATTCTTAGCATATTGAGAGTGGTCTTAAGTAAAGTATAAAACAATACCTGAAGATTCTTAGCATATTGAGAGTGGTCTTAAGTAAAGTATAAAACAATACCTGAAGATTCTTAGCATATTGAGATTGGTCTTAAGTAAAGTATAAAACAATATCTGAAGATTCTTAGCATATTGAGAGTGGTCTTAAGTAAAGTATAAACCAATACCTGCAGATTCTTAGCATATGGAGAGTGGTCTTAAGTAAAGTATAAACCAATACCTGCAGATTCTTAGCATATTGAGAGTGGTCTTAAGGAAAGTATAAACCAATACCTGCAGATTCTTAGCATATGGAGAGTGGTCTTAAGTAAAGTATAAAACAATACCTGCAGATTCTTAGCATATGGAGAGTGGTCTTAAGTAAAGTATAAACCAATACCTGCAGATTCTTAGCATATGGAGAGTGGTCTGGTGATTTCTCCTGCAATTCACCTTTTTCCTTTTTACAAACTGCAAACTTCTTTGTACAAGACACACTGCAGAATGGGTAGCGTCTACAGTACGACATGAAATGTACACTTCGCCACATATTACAATAGGCACAGGGACCTAGACAATCAATATAAAGAAACAATTATATTACAGCCTCACTTCGCCACATATTACAATAGGCACAGGGACCTAGACAACCAATATAAAGAAACAATTATATTACAGCCTCTGCACAACTTATAGTTTTCACAACATATTCCAATCAATGAAATACAATTTGGTAATATGTTATATAAATCCAAGCACTATAAATTGTGTACTAACCAAAATCCTTTCCTTTCATCTCATAAAATGGCATTCCTTCATATAGGGCTTCATCATTTCCAGCTGTTTCACTGCATTGTTCCTTTGATGTCTTTTTATCTATCTCATTACTATGTTCTGAATTCAGTAAATATAAGCTGTACAAGCGTCCTGATTTCAAAAGTTTATCATCGCTGAAATCATGACCCTGAAATAAAAGCCAAAAATAAATAAAAGATTTTGCAAAACAAGATTTAATTGATTGCCTTATGCCAATATATCAAGATAACTACCACATATTCCACACTTAATACTTATTATAGTGCAAATATTTTGAGGCCACATTAACATAAACTTGGTGTCAAGTAAAAATATTATTGATATATATGTCTACAATTACCAGATTAATTGTTTTCATCATCATCATTAAGCTTGAAGTTTAAGGTTACACATAATTAGAACTGTTTACAATGAAATACATTTCTAAGTTTGTATCTCCATTGAGATTCAGCCACTGATACCCACAGCATTGTCATGTTTTCAGTGCTTATTTTATTTGTATCTCCATTGAGATTCAGCCACTGATACCCACAGCATTGTCATGTTGTCAGTGCTTATTTTATTTTGTATCTCCATTGAGATTCAGCCACTGATACCCACAGCATTGTCATGTTTTCAGTGCTTATTTTATTTTGTATCTCCATTGAGATTCAGCCACTGATACCCACAGCATTGTCATGTTTTCAGTGCTTATTTTATTTGTATCTCCATTGAGATTCAGCCACTGATACCCACAGCATTGTCATGTTTTCAGTGCTTATTTTATTTTGTATCTCCATTGAGATTCAGCCACTGATACCCACAGCATTGTCATGTTTTCAGTGCTTATTTTATTTTGTATCTCCATTGAGATTCAGCCACTGATACCCACAGCATTGTCATTTTTTCAGTGCTTATTTTATTTGTATCTCCATTGAGATTCAGCCACTGATACCCACAGCATTGTCATGTTTTCAGTGCTTATTTTATTTTGAATCTCCATTGAGATCCAGTCACTGATACCCACAGCATTGTCATTTTTTCAGTGCTTATTTTATTTGTATCTCCATTGAGATTCAGCCACTGATACCCACAGCATTGTCATTTTTTTAGTGCTTATTTTATTTGTATCTCCATTGAGATTCAGCCACTGATACCCACAGCATTGTCATTTTTCAGTAATTTGCTTTTGATACTGTATACTTTCTACTATATACTAAACCATACTTTTCTGTCAGCTGTAAATTTTTTATTATGGTATTTAATAAATCTTAATATTAAGATTTTAAACATGACTAGTAGATCTACTTATTTACGAACTGGAATGACTATAATAAAGTGAAAACAATTACCAAATCAGCATCCATAAGGCTCTTGTAAGAGGGTAGCACACTGGCTGGCTCTTGGCTAAGAAGGGGATCAGCTCCCCCCTTCATTCCATCTCGCTCAAGATTAACGTCGTCCCACTCTATAGAAACAATGCAAACTTAATAATAATAATACATTCTTTTTTTATTTATTCTAACCAAAACAAACAAAAAGGTTAGTTAAATTGTTGGTCACTACATGAGAATAGCTTTTTTGCAATCATATAAATATAACTTCTCTTTAAATGTATTTTGTATCGGGTAATTGAACTAATTTAACATATACGGTATATTACGTTACCTGTATCTAGTTCCGTATCCTGTAAAGAAACAACATTTGTATTGTTAATTAATGATTCGGATCAAATGGATCTTGTTCAAGTTTTTTGTATTAAGAAGCAATGATTCAAGACATGTTATTGGTTCACTTAAAAAAAGAATGGAATGGAAAGATCTTGCAAAAACACTATATAGGCCCCTAATTTAGGCAAATGTTAAAATACTGTTAAAAACGATTACAAATTAAAAAAAATCAATTAATTGTCGGAATGCCTATACTATTACTGCTGGCCCTCTTCTACGTCATAATTACTAGATTATTTGATGATAAACTAGGCTAGACACATAGGCCCAGAGTGCTGTCAGTTAGTAAAAAATGGATGACTGGTATCTATCTGCACTGCATGCATGATGCCATCTTATTATTAAATATTATTAGGCCTGGCCTAGGCTAGTCTTTTTATTATGCGTAGCCAGCCATAATTTTCATAATAATTATAAAAATTATGGCTAGGCCTAGCCCTAGCTAGGCGGCACGCATTCTATGCTAGGTAGGCCTAGATTAGATAAGTTAGCATTTACCTGTACTTAGGCCATGCTAGACCGGCCTACCTCCTAGCCTAGGCCTAGCTAGTCTAGAGAGGCCTAGCCTAACTCAACTGAAAAAACCTCCAACAAACGTGGACGTTTCAGACGACGTACATACCATTTTAATTTCTTAGTTGCTTCAGAATTTTAAGTTATTGAAATCATTTATTAATATAAGCATATTTAAAAAGTTGATTAACAATTTATTAATTTTAATTGATGAAAACACATAATCGTGTGTGTTGCAGCATCAGTTTTTTAAAGAAGGGAGAATTTATCTCGCGCAACATAACGAAAAAAATAATATCAACAACACCGCAGAGAAACAGTGCGCATGCCCAGAGAGTACACCTAAACGCTGTAAAACAAATATTGCTATTGGCTCATGCCGTTTCAAGAAAAAAAACATATTGATTAAATTTTAAAAAGCAAGCTTTCTCACAGAGTATTTAGATTATTAAATTGAATTAAATATACTACTTTTAAAAGTAAACTGATTTCAGTGGTATGATATCGTAGACCTATAAAAATACAGAGTAGGCACCGAGAGTAATGAAAATTTCTCAACCAATCAATGAATGCGAAAATAACAACTCAGAGGACCACCAACACGAAGATTGATTTTGTGGTTGTGGCATCCATTAAAAAAACGACGACGCGACTATTGCGAAGATAAGGTCTAGAATAATTGTTAGTGGGTACAAAACTGCATAAGCACGTATTAAATTAGGCCTATATGTATAGTAATAGTATTACGTAATCCTAAGCTACTGTAGTATACTACTAGGAAACACATTAACCTCGAAGTGTAGCTGGCAGGACGATTCGCCCCACCCAGGTCACCCACTGAGGGACGATTTCGCCCCGGAAGGTTTTGACCCAGGCTCGGGACGTTGCGGCCTAGCCTACCTAGGCCTAGCTAAAGAAGTAGGACTAGGCCTCATTAAAAATGAAATGTTTCATCCCAAAAGTTGGCCAAATCGTTCCACCAAACCTTATAATTTTAGGCCAAGGGCCTAGGTTCTAGCTAGTTAGTTTTTTATTTTAGTTCTTTATTCATTCATTCCATAGTCTGATAGTATAGGTAGGTAGGCCTATAATATAATTGCATTTTATTGTTTGTTGGACTATTCAACACTTAAAAATTATTGTACACTCCGTCATTACTTGTTATTGAACATGTTTTTATATAATGTCAGTAGAAGTTTGTTCTGTTATCATCCAATCGTGTTCTGGTGTTACAAATGGTCTACCTATATGTAAAATAGACCAACAGGAAGAATCATGTAAGTTACTGTAAATAGATTTATTATTATTAATTAAAGTATATTTTATAAATTAAACTTTTAAATTATTATAAATGTGTATTACTGTAGAAATATTGAGATTTGTTAATGCCAAAAAAACTGTTTTCTCTCTTACTTGCTTATTTATGTCTAGGGCAACATACTGGAAGTCTCAGCCAAAAAAATTCTGTGATTTTTGCAAGTGCTGGATAGCTGAAAACAAAGCAGTTAAGTAACAAGTATATGATGCTATTTTTTACTTATATTGCAGTGGATTTCAATGTCAATTTTGCACACTTCAATCAATCAATATAATTTTTGGGATTTTATTTGTGTTACACGAGCTTGTTGAAAATAAGCACTTTCTTATCAGTGGGGGGATAGTTCAAATTACACAGTAAAATCTCTATTCTTTTGTACACAAATTTTGTAAATAGAGAGGCATTTTAAAAAGCTATGAAAACTAAACGGTGTGGTAAAAAATGTTATCAGACGACTAAATATAGGTAATATAACTTGAATTTTACATTTCTGGTATTTTTATTCAACTTCAGATTTTTATTTTCATGCTATAGCAAAAATTATCCACTGTATATCCACCATCTTTTTTCACCTTCTAGGGAGTCACCAGACATGTTATTACATTAGGTTAACTATCTAACTACTGAAAAAAAGTCTTCCTGGTTTTTATGGCAGAATTTTGCCAAATTTTGTATTTGACCATATTAAGGGAAATTCATGTTTTTTTGTCTTGATTTCATTACAAATATTTGATTTATGTACAATTAACCAGATATTACATTTAAAATTCATGCCTGTACCTGAGCTTTAAGTCTTCCACAAGTTGTATTATGAATGCTGCAGTGATAGTATATTTTATAATATATTTAATATATATAACAATACCCAACTGGATATAACATTAATTGTTTTTATAGAGTGTAGATTTTCATGAAAGAGGAAAAAAGCACAAAGAAAATGTTGAAAAACGAATCAATGAACTCCGGAAAAGTGGTTTACAGAAACACAAGGATGAACAGGCTGCAAAAAAGTCTATGGCTGCAATTGAAAAGGTATATTAATAAATGAATGATTGAGTATTACAATCAGCTGAATACTAAACATATACTACTATAGATTTTACTTTTAAGCTTCTGTATCTTCTTTTTTAAAGGCAGCTCTTAAAGCATTTGAACAAGATCTAAAGAATGACCCATCATTAGCCAGTCAGTATGGTGTTTCTGCTTCTGCAGAATTTAAACAGAAGCAGTTTGAAGGTATTTGATTCATGTTGGTTTATTTACATATTTCACAAGTGGTTAGTTTGCATTATGCCAGCAACTATTCAAATGTTACGGCCTATTTGCTTCATGTATTTGAACGCCAAGGTAAACATTTGCCTAAAAGTCACTTTTGTTGTCAGTGACTTGACCACTATATGAACGGTTAGAGTTGAAACCCCACTTTTTATGCTCGGCTCCATGGATCAAAACATAGAGATGTTACAGGTATAGGGAACTATTATCTATGATCTAAGTAAGGTTTGTCACAAAATAAAGTCGTTTAAAATCTAATTTACATTACTGTATAAGATCAAGCTAAAAAGGATGAAAAAGACCGACAGAGAAAAGCAAAGGAAAAAGGAACATTAGTAAAAGACAATGAAAGTATTGGCACATGGATGGAAGCAACTAGTGAAGAGGGATACACATATTATTGGAACACAGTTACCTCTAGTAAGTTGTAACACACATTTTGTTAATTAGTTGCATAGTATTTTCCTAAATTGTTAGTTCAGTGTAGAGACTCAATAGTTGCTTTATTGTGGTGTAGTTTCAGATCATATACATGATATAGTTTTTATTAAAAATCAAAATTATATTAACAAAATAAGTGTTTTTAACCATATCATCTGGTTAAAAAGACAAAAAATACATATATACAAGTAGTGCAATTTATGTAATATATAACTTTATATGTTAGGGAAATTATTGTGCAATTTGTTAGAAGATTATATAGAAAGTTACAGTAGAGATATTTTGTTTTTCTGAGTATATCGTCTTTTTCCATCATTGTTTTGTTCAATTACAGAAACAACCTGGGAAGTGCCAGCAAGCTTTGTTTCTTTGGCAGAACAACAAGACAAAGAAGAGAATGCAGTGGTCAGTTCTAGTGTCTTTGATAAGTGTTTCAACTATCAGAAACTTTGTTTCAACAATGCAGATATTATTTCAATATCTTCTAGCAAGCTATTTTACCACTTACAATTATAATTATATTGAAGTAAAAACATTAGGAATTAACTATTAGTATTAATTAACCCATTTCAATGTTATTATGATACAATGAATCGATTGAGTTGATACTATTTTACTTATTTACACATATTGTAAATATAACTCCATTTGGTGTAAACAAACTAAATAATTAATCTACATTACAAATCTAGTACATTTAATTTTTGTTAACTAGAATGCCATTAAATGTGTGTCTGAAAAATATACAGCTAAAATAAAAATTGTTATCTAGTAAATTAGTTTACTGCATTTTATAAGAATAATTTACCAAGTAACCAGTGTGTTATATTGTTTTTATTGTTAATAAAGTTCTTGCATTTTGTAATTAGATAGTAGGCTTCTTCATGATGTATACTGAAGACTGGGTTGGAGTTATACGGTTTAAGATTTAGACAACACTATATAGCAATATATAGTAAATACACTTGTACTGTTTTGGATAACATAAGCAATAATATTTGCAGACAAATTACTGCAGTTGCATTATTGAACTTATAATGAAAATGACAATCAGAACATTTCAATGATTTGAATTATATTGATAAGATAGATAATTGTTTTTAACATGTTCATTACTTTATTCATGATTAGACTACAACTATGGATGGTACAACTAAAGATGAAACAGGTAAAGGAGAGAAAAGGAAAGCTGCAAGTGATGCATATGGACAATGGCAGATGATTGAAGTCAGGTAACCAACTATCCTATCATCATTTAGTAAATGCACTTCGCAGATTCAATTTATTTTGATAAAACAATTTGTTTTCTAGAGGCAACCTTTTAAAAAGTTATTTATAATTACACCAATTAACAATTAGTGAAATTAAATAGGTAAAATGAAATATAATATAAACATGTCCGAAGTTGATTCTTAATTATTTGTACCTTTAGAAATGATGATCCAGTTGACCTTCAGCTTCCGGAAAGTGCCAACTACACCACCAGTCAATACAAACCACAGGCCGAGCAACATCAAAAGAGAGAAACTTTACAATTTAAAGAAAAAACTGTTGGATCTTTACAGTCAGCTGATAGTGAAGGAAACATTAATATTGGCTTCAAAAAACGCAAATTCAATGCCGGGTCACGTAAAATCAGACAGCGAGATGACAACAGTTAACTGGCCATTTAGATAGTGTATTACGCTGATCAGTTAATTTCAATGTGTGGGTGGGATGCTGTGTGACATGAAGCGATATTTATTTTACATTTGTTATGCTACAAGACCATGACATGGTTGAATGAATTAATTCTACGTTTTGTCACACGAAGCTGATGTAAAACCGGAATAGTTATTACTTATTTATAACACACCTGAGCAGATCCATGTCATTTGATTGGAGGATTGTGGGTCAGATTAGTAGTATAGTAGTACTACTCCAATAAACACATACGCCATCAACCGTTTAATTTTGGTAAATGAGCATTGATTTTCGTTATATTTTCGTTATAGTACAGTAGCATCTTTCACCTCTTTTTTTTCGACAAAACTGGTTTCTAGGGCACTATAAGATGGTTATATCGCAATATATGATCATATAAAGCAACACTATCGCATAATAATTGAATTTTAAAAACTTGATATTTTGGCCATTTTTTGAAAAAATCCCTGTACTATGGTACAGGATTTTTTTGCAAAAAATAGCCAATTTTCGACTATTTATTTTCTCAACAAAACTGGTTTCTAGGGCACTATAAGATGATTATTTCGCAATATATGATCATATAAAGCAATATTATCGCATAATAATTAAATTTTAAAAACTTGATATTTTGGCCATTTTTTGAAAAAATCCCTGTACTATTTACTACAGGATTTTTTTCAAAATAGCAAATTTTCGACCATTTTTTTTTTCGACAAAATGGTTTCTAGGGCACTATAAGATGATTATTTCGCAATATATGATCATATAAAGCAATATTATCGCATAATAATTACATTTTAAAAACTTGATATTTTGGCCATTTTTTGAGAAAATCCCTGTACTATATACTACAGGATTTTTTTCAAAAAATAGCAAATTTTCGACCATTTTTTTTTTTCGACAAAATGGTTTCTAGGGCACTATAAGATGATTATATCGCAATATATGATCATATAACGCAATATTATCGCATAATAATTAAATTTTAAAAACTTGATATTTTGGTCATTTTTTTAAAAAATCCCTGTACTATAAGTACAGGATTTTTTTCAAAAAATACCCAATTTTCGCCTAGTTTTATTTTTCGACAAAACTGGTTTCTAGGGCACTATAAGATGATTATATCGCAATATATGATCATATAAAGCAATATTATCGCATAATAATTGAATTTTAAAAACTTGATATTTTGGCCATTTTTAAAAGAAATCCCTGTACTATAGTACACTCAGGATTTTTTTCAAAAAATACCCAATTTTCGCCCAGTTTTTTTCTCGACAAACTGGTTTCTAGGGCACTATAAGATGATTATATCGTAATATATGATCATATAAAGCAATATTATCGCATAATAATAACATTTTAAAAACTTGATATTTTGGAAATTTTTTGAAAAATCCCTGTTTATAGTACAGGATTTTTTTCAAAAAATACCCAATTTTTGCCCAGTTTTTTCTTCGACAAAACTGGTTTCTAGGGCACTATAAGATGATTATATCGCAATATATGATCATATAAAGCAATATTTTCGCATAATAATTAAATTTAAAAAACTTGATATTTTGGACATTTTTTGAAAATATCCCTGTACATAGTAGCCTACAGGATTTTTTTTTAAAAATAGCCAAATATCAATTCAATTCAATTCACCTCATTTATTTTCCAGAAGACATATAATACAATCAATTACATTTTAAAAACTTTGGTACAGGATTTTTTCAAAAAATAGCCAATTTTCGACCATTTTTTTCCGACAAAACCTGTTTCTAGGGCATTATAAGATGATTATATCGCAATATATGATCATATAAAGCAATATTATCGCATAATAACTAAATTTTAAAAACTTGATATTTTGGCCATTTTTCGAAAAAAAATCTCGAAAAAATTGCTGAAATAATTGAAATGCACAGAACCAACATATTTTAAACAATCTCTACTATAGTACAGGGAAAATTTAGAAATTTAAAATTGCTCAAATATTGGCGGTCAGGTTTCGACCTTTTTTGTTTTTGACAAATTTACATGTGCGGAATCAAATAATGTGGTTTGCGCATGTTACCTCAATATTTTAAAAGTCGTTTTTTACCATTTTCCGAAAAATCCATCAACGTCATAATTTGCATGTGTAAAATCACATAATGTGTTATGCGCAAGAAACACTATAGTTCTTGTAATGTCCATAACTCTTGGATGCAATACTTGGATAACGGCATTGTATCTTCAGAATAAATATGAACGTTTTTCAGTATAAAGGTCGATTTATTTAAGATATAATATACTTCAACTTGTTGTTTAAAAATTAGCATAATGTTATTGTGTAATAAAGGTAAACTATCGCCTGCGACGCCTTGTCAAAATAGGTTAATTGTGCTTTAGTATCCTGCACCAGTAGGTTTTGGTTGAATTACAGCAAAGTAGCTACCGACCGCTTGGCATTGGTTGTATGTTTGATTACATATTCCGGAACAGCAGTTGTTATCAGTTTTGCACTGAGAAAAGAAGAGTGCGAGGTGAATTACCTCCATATATAAATGAAGCTAATAATACGGATTAAAGGTAAAACAACAATAGTATTATTACTCACCCCTTCGCCTACAGAATTACAGCCACATCGGTTATCACCTCCAACAAACCATGGTCGACATATATCCGTGCAACAGTCACTCGCTTGAGTACACTGAAATAATAATATTATTAATAATCATAGCGCAAACTACATTAACTATATTAATATACCGTCCGTACTATTCTAGCGTGTTAAAAACCAAAACATAACTAAGCAAGAGCATGCGATTTAAATTGCCTCTAAATCTATGAGATTGTAGAACAATATTCGTTGGGAGTTAATGGACATTGTAAATCCATCAATGTGCCTGCTATATGAGTACGGTGTTCTGTAGGCCTATTCCTGCAGAATTGTATAGTAGTAACTGTATAGTATATGTTTGGCGAAATCAATATGTTGATATAAAGTAGTGTGGTGCACCACGAAAAATATCTGTAAAGATCAATATGTTTCGATAGTCCTCACGAGTGAAACTTTATATCAACAGTTGTACAAAGGAAGGGCAGCACTAAACCGGGCATGCATCTAGAAACCAATAGAAATGACAAATATCAGTCACAACAGCTCTAATCCGTGCAAAACCCGTGTTAGTAGATCTGGTATAGCCCGCGTATCATTTAGCGCTTACCAAATCGCTCGGCAATGAGCAAATAACACATTGTAATTTGCCTTTAACATTACGGCACTCATTTGAACAGCATTCAGAATCCTCAGAACACTATAGGAGATTATAATTAGTCTGTTAATCTTAATTATTAATAGAACAAAAGCAATAAATTTTCCCCGTATCCCCACAGGGGAGTGCCACACCGGAGGTGCTGACCGGTCGTTTTCAACCAATGTTTTTTACTTTTTTTATGTACATAATTATTGTATGTTGTATGTATGTACATGCATTTAAATAATAGTCACTAAACTGACAAGCACTCGCTTCTTTTTGGTGTATCTGTTGGATGTAAAATTGTAAATTGTAAAAAATTGAAATTATAAATTGTAATTGTGAATTGTGAATAAACTATATATATAATCACAGCTATTATAATTAATTGATACTGAGTGCAGACTGGAATCATGAACGGGTTTACTGTATATAAAACAATGTAATAAAACAGCCTATAAGTTATACGTATTGTGTTCAAGTAACGGACCTACCTGTTCAGCCTTTTCCAAACAAGAATTACACGTTTTAAATCCGGATCCAACGTCCTGACATTTCCCAGAACAGCAATCCGAGTTGTCAGTGCACTGAAACAAATCATAGCAAATTTAGAAGCAAAGTTAATAAAACTCAATACATTATAAAAACTCAACCCCAAACAAGGTAGTTTAAGTAACCGCACTTGTTTTTGGGAGTAGAAGTAATGCATAGTTGCTAATTGGTGTTTTGGTACTACTGTATATTGTATTAAAACCAAT
Organism: Antedon bifida; assembly: GCF_963402885.1. Classification (NCBI taxonomy): domain Eukaryota; kingdom Metazoa; phylum Echinodermata; class Crinoidea; order Comatulida; family Antedonidae; genus Antedon; species Antedon bifida. The sequence goes on along the minus strand of NC_136230.1, from coordinate 32,350,159 downwards.
GCTTACAAGATTGAGATCACCTCTGCAAGATCTGCATTGATTACTAGAGCACTGTCCAACACAGCAATCCTTGTCTGTCTGGCACTGCAAATCGTTAATAATACAAGTTATGTAAAATGCCAACAGTATGACCAATTGGATCAATGGAGCCGCTTTACAAGCAGATGAGATGGGCTATCAAGTATATTAACACAATATAAGTATAGTATGTAGGCCTAATATATGTTACCCTTTCAAGTTGTCCGGCACAAGGCTCCACTGGTTTCAAGCAGAATCCACTGATACATTCGTTGCCAGGGCAGCAGTCAGATGTTTGTTCACACTGAATAAAGAGAATTCTACATTAATGTTTGGTTTGTAAAAAGTTGTTCTGACATAACCACACAATTCGTTACTATTCCTACAACCTGTAAATAGTAATTAACCATGCTAGAATAAAAATGGTGACTTACTGAATCAAATCTATCTTTACAGTTGATGCAGAGTCCATGCCCTACTGCTGGGCTGTAGCGACACTGATTAGAACAGCAGTCTACGTCTTCTTTGCACTAAAAACACAATTCGAGAGTATAGTGCAGGCTGATTTCTATAAATGTCTTTGAAGCCTTACTTGGAACAATCTTATCTCAGTTATGTATACTTACTTGAACACCATCTTCTTTACATACGTTACATTTTCCACCAAGGCATTGTCCATAACAACAGTCTTGATCTTTATTACACTAGAATGTTTTTAACATTGATTAATTAAAGTCTATAAGTGCAATTATTTAAAGAAATTTGAACAAAATGTTTAACTATCAACTTGTGCACGTCATTATACATAGGAGCTTTATAAATCCAAGATATTATTATTTTACTTTGCCCTGGGAACATGATAGACATAAATGTCGGTTGGAGTTGACTATAGGCCAAATCTTTGTTTCTTTTTACAACTTTCTAAGTATTTGAGAGAAATCATTGTATGTCAACGAAGCCGCTGCTCCCTGCAGTGATAAAGCAGCCTACCTTCTCATTCAGATCCTTGCAAATCACACACTGTCTCAAGTCATTTTGACCAAGTACACGACATCTTCCAGAACAACATTGAGAGTCCGCAGTACACTATTTTAACATATTATTTACGTTATATAGTTATAGTTCATAAGCACCATAATACACAATCATTTTACCGATGTCGTAGTATTAGGCCTACATATTAAGAATGAATTCTACACAACTAGATTTGTCCACAGTGAATCTAAAATGCGACATTTTCTGACACTATTCCTGTTTTTTTTTACATTATAACCATTGTTAATGTATAGTTACCTGTCTATCAGTATCAAAACAAGACGAACATTTGTTACTGATGCAACTGTGTTCACAACAGTCATCCTCTGTATTACACTGTAAGAAAACGCGTTCGTGGTTTTTATAACGGTTTCTGAATGATACAAACGCGTTCGTGGTTTTTATAACGGTTTCTGAATGATACAAACGCGCCGGCATAATCATTTGAGGCGATGCCACACATTATGTTATTAAAATTATGATTTAATTTATTGTAATTATCTTAAAACATGTTGATCGAAATGCCCCTACCTCTTCGTCTACGTCTTTACATGTTACACACGTTTTCTCTTCATCGGTTCCAAGTTGCCGACATCGCTCTGAACAACACTGCTGGTCCCACTTGCACTGTCATACAAAACATTGATTCAGAAAATAACCCAATCGGTTTCACAATAAACACATTCTTTTCACACCTCCACTCGTAATAATAACGTATTCTAACTAAATCATAGAGAGGTAAACAATACAAATGTTCAATTTGTCTATACAATTCTGTTCATCGGAGTATGCACCTTGTAGAATTTATATACGTGTTACCAGACCGTTCCTTCTCAATAATTATCTCAACTGTAGTGCCTAAAACGCGCGGTTACATTGAATTATTATTAAGTTGTATAATACTAATACTAATTCATTAGATTTGCTCAGTTACGATACTGAAACAACTAGTGAGACAAAGTTTACGTCTGTGCTGTGTATTTATAATTTATTTATTTATACAGTTTTAAGAAACATTAATTTAATAATTTCTATTACAATATCCACCACCGTTACCACGAGTTATCACCACCAATACCACCACCATTAATCATCACCAATTATTACAGTTTATTCTCCTGTGTTTAATATAATACTTTATGAACATCTCTAACATTCAGAATATATTGTGTGCATATACGTTTGTTACATTGTAATTATCGGAGGAATGAATACTGATACGTGTAAGATAAAACAGTCAAATAATCTGTAAGATTGTGTCACGACCACACAAGTACGTGTGAAAAAAGCAAATCTAATCAAATTTATTATATATGATTGAGATGATATGAGTGATTTATGTTATATACGAGTACGTGCATTTTGTATTCCCACTTTATACCGTAGTTTTCCGTCTTAACCTTCACCATGTGAATATTGTAGGCAATATGTGTGTTTCTATCTAAATTATTGAACCGCAACCAATAAACAAAAACAATGCAAGACATTTTCTTTGTTCTTCTGTGACTTTATTTTCCCGTGTAGAATGAGTATATTCCATATTATTATAGTTTAATTAAGTTGTGCTCCATGTCTATAGTGTGAAGAAGTCTAACAGTTGTAGTGTCCGCCGCCTACCTGAGAACCAACGCCTTTACACGTGAGGCATTGTGGGTAGCCGTATCCGATGTCCTTGCATTGCTTTGAACAACAGTCATCAGGCCGATAGCACTGAAATGTAAACGAGAACGAGAAAATAAAAACAATTTTCTAAAGTTTGTTGAAAAGTAATTTAAAATAAATATATGAATATACTTACACGATAGCCGTCTGGTTTACAAGTTGTACATTTACGGTTGTTGCAGTTTCCTTCACAACAGTCAGAGCTTGAAGTACACTAATAAAAACACAACTCGTTTGATTTAAATAATTACAGGCTTTTATTGACATTGTTCGGTTATACATGATTCTTTGAATAAATTGGCTGAATATTGAGAGCATAAGGATTTAATTATGTAAAAAATGGCAAAAGAGTTGTTTGAAGAATAATAATCAAATGTATTCCGTACCATGTCACGATACAAAACCAAAGGAGCTACAGTGGAATTAGATTGTTTACTCTCATTTTTTAAACAACATATTAAAAATTAAGTCCATTATGTCACATAAAATTATTTTATACAGTGATAACTTCTATAATAAAAATTAATGTGAATTGTATAGGCTAGGTTTTTTGGACGATAATTATGTGGAACAGAAACAAAATAACAGTTAGAAGTACTTACAGAGTCACCTGATTGCTTGCATGTGAAACATTTGTTGTCTTTACATTGTCCATCACAACATTGACTGTCCGATTTGCACTGTACAGATAATTCATTATTTGTATTTTATATTATTTTAGATCAGTCTATCATTATACGACAACTCCCAAAAAATCTGACATACCGGGCAGCTCTTCACTAGCTAACTTAAGTTTTAAAAAACACGAACAATCTTTTTAGAAATCGTCACTACTAACTTATACATGTTGTGTAATAAAACATTATTTGAATAATAAATATGTTGTACTGTTGGTGAACATTTGAAATAAACTTACCCAGGCAAATTCTGGTTTACATTCAAAACATCTTCTATTTCTGCAATCATTGTTACAACAGTCGCTGTTTGAGTTACACTTAAAATAGATCAGAATCAGTTTGTAAGATGAGGACAATTTCTGTATTATTTTTGCATATTTCATATCATAAAATAGTGAACGAGATTTCCACTTTGAATTCATGCAAATTTACTTGGATGTCTCTTTGTCACTAAAACTATACTATAGTAACTTACGGATTTTCCAACTTCTTTACAAAGAACACACTTGTTGTCTTTACAGTTTCCATCACAGCATTCACTGTCAAATCGGCACTAAAGACCACAGAAAATGTTATCTTAATAATAATTACAACACATATCTGTATTTCCTTTAATCTTTATTGAGTTAGACAATAAAGTCTATATTTACCGACTGCCATGGCTGCCTGCACACAAAACATCTTCCATTCCTACAATCTCTGCTACAGCAGTCAGTGTCCTTTGTACACTGTTGATGTTTAAAATAAGTATTATTAAGAACAATTCTTCAAAAGATCAATTGAAGATATCTATACAGTGGCAGATCCGGAGGAGACGCATCCTCAACATCCCCATTTCCTCCCCTTTATTTTGAAAGTTTATCTTACCATACTATTACTTTACTATAAACGAATTTCTATTTCAATTTATTGAATTATGAATGTTAGTTTAAGCCTAGGGTTTTAACGGATTATCAATCAGTGGCACGAATAGCGTTTATAAATCTAAGATTGTGAAAGTAGGCATCATGGTGTATCAATTCTACTTACAACTGCATTATTTCCGCCACACCTACTCTTGCATTTGTTACTGCGACAAAGTCCACTACAGCATGATCGGCCTGATTTGCACTAAAAGATAAGGGACGACTATTAGTCTTAGTTGTAATAAACAATCGTCACATTAATATGAGCAATATTGTTTTGCTATTATTGGTAATCCAACAATTGTGATTAAAGTATTTTTACACCAATGAACTGCTGCTACATCCATCTGATCTCGTACATTTAATTTTGTGTTATGTTCTTATAATTACTTTTGCTTGGACTCCACAATTGAAGCTTTACTTACCGTACCGTTTTTCATATTTGTTGTTATTATAGAAGATTTGTTTGCATTTGTTATTGTTAGAAAAAAAATGATTAGGAATGAAATTGAATTAGATTAAGAGCAATAGGCTAATACAAAAAACTTCCAAAATAAGTCGGTTTGCTATAAGTAAATATTCCTGGCTTTAACTGAGAGTGCTTAAAATAAAATAATTCTCACCCATTTTCCGAGAGCTAGACATGAGTTGGAGTCACACCCATCTTGTCCTGAACTACTTTCAGAACTGCTACCGCTACCACATCTGCTCTTACTGCCGCTGCTACTACTACCGCTACTGCCGCTACCGCTACTGCCGCTACCACTACTGCCACTACCGCTACCACTACTGCCGCTACCACTACTGCCGCTACCGCTACTACCACTGTTACTGCCGCCACCACCATGCTTCCTCTTACCACTGTTGCTTCCAGAAGCTTCGATTAAAGCGGCACATATCAAAAGGCCAATGACTACCAATTTAAGATTCATTTCGAGATATAATATTGTTCTCTTGTTGCATGTGAAAATAAATGCTTGGTTATGATTTGCTTGCTGTGAGGATGTGGTATATATAGTTGGTTAGGATTATTCACTTAAAGGGGATTAAAAGAAAACAACATCCGTTAAGAAATCTGTCGGATCGCCATCTGCCAACTTGAATAAACAAACAATCTTCAGTGATTTTATTAAAAAAAATATAATGTTATTGTTAAAAATATGTTACTAATAATGTGTTGTATGTCAAAATTGAAAAGTTATTACTTTTATTTGTACGGGAGTAATGTATGCATAAATATGAATATAAACAAGAAAAGATGCTCCAACTGGGCGGTCATCATTGATATACTTGTTGACCACAGTGACGTTCAGAAGCTTTAAATATTAAGTGGACGCTATAATGTACAAAGAGTTAAAATAATAGCATTTATTTGAGTTCATTCGATCGAATGAAATCGCCGCAAGGTTGGCGCCAGCGGGGGAAGGGGGAGTAGGGTCTTTTTGTCTGGGAGGGTTAGGCCTCCTACCGGAAACAAAAACTAACCAATTTAATTCTCTCAAAAGATGTTTAGTATATATGTTTATAGAAGCAGGACGACTATAATGTAGGAACCATTTATCCAGATTCCGTACTGTCAACGAGTTATGAGGACTATACTCATAAGTTTAATACCATGATACAAGTGTTCTCAACCGAACCTCTTCGTTCCCGTACTCTCAAACAAACGTGTACTTAAGTGTTATTGTCGGTAATTATGAGTCGATAATTGTTTCTTTATAATATGTGATGGCAATGGGCCTTGAAAGGCGTGTCGACAAAGTAAGCCTACTGTACGTATTACCAACGTGTTCAATTAATTTTACTGTAAAATTGAACCGATAACTTGTATTAGGCTTATAATGCATATAAAGTACACTCATATAACAGTTTTTCTGTATGTAAGTCATTTGAGATTGCCTATATCAAATAGCATTACGGATTATTAATATTAATAAGTACGTATTCAGGGTGGGTATGACGTGTATTTTGGATAATCATTACACTCAAGATTGTAATAGATATCACATTGTTTGCTTACTTTTACAAACGAATATTAGATTTTAAAAGATGGCTGTGACCCGACCTAATTAATCTCAACTACTACAATAATAAACACACACCTACGAACGTATTTAAAATACAATGTATATCATTTAGTGGTATAAAATAACAGGAAACCATAAAATACATGCCAATCCATTTACAATGTGTTGCTAAGAAAAAATTAAAAACCAAATCAAAACCTCACTAGTAGTTCATACATTCTTAATTTGAATAATACAAACAGTTGTCCTTCATTTTTTATACAAATATTTCTATTATTTATAATCCGTCATTTTTAATAAATCAAGAAAGTCATCCATGGGTGACGATTGTCACATACCGCAAACAAAAAACCCACCGGAAATATCTAGTTATGAGAGGAAATGTGTATAACAAGATGTGTACGCATGATACACTTGAATTATAACATTAACATTCGTATGTTTTAAAACATATCATCCTTCCATCACGAATACCACTCGCTAAAGCACATCATATGTTCTTTTTTATTTCAAACAAATCTTTCAACTATAGGCTATACTTTACTGGCAAAGAGCGTATAGGCCTACATGATGACCGCTTTTATTTTAAACATACGTTCATAAAATAGTTTTTATCAGACAAATAAGTGTATCATTGATGATAGTCCAACAACCAGTAAAATCACTGAAAATAAAATGAAACACATATTAATAATTCAATAACGAATTCGAAAAACTTTTAAAACGTTGAGCAGTTATACTATATTAAAATGATTATAACACAATAACAACCTAACACAAATAGTTAAATAGGTAAGACAATTACTCGAGTCACACACCTGGTTTCCAAATATTTCCGCTATTTTCTCTGCCATGATGATTAATATTTACACCGTCATAATAATCTGTGCCACCACCATAATAGTCATAACCATTGTTACCGCCACCAGTACCTCCTCCACCGGTACCGCCACCAGTACCAACACCAGTGTTAACACCAGTGTTAATACCAGTACCTCCTCCACCAAATCCTCCACCTCCTACCGTTCCTCCACCACCACCAAATCCTACCCCAGTATTTCTTCCACCTCCGGTGTTTCTTCCACCCCCTCCTCCAGGCCTACGTCCACGATTTGGGTTCCAATCTCTTGGTGGTGTACACGCGGGAACCGGCGTTTGATCGGTTACACTAATTTGTTGTGAAGATATACATGGCCGCTTTGTATGTTTAAGTGGTTTTCCTAAGATAAAAAAAACATCAATCATTACATAACATGGTAGAAACTAAAGATATGCTTGTTGGGAAAAGTAAACGATGTTATTTTATTTTCTATTCTATATGCCCCTTCATAAATTAGAGAAAATAATCAAAGCAGCTAGTAAAATAATTGGTATCAATGTTAATGCATCAGAAGCTGTTACCAAAAACATGGAAGTTAAAAATGGAAAGCCAATCCACTCAAAAAATATGTTGACCTTAACAGAAGTGGTGGAATTCGCTTCCCTGTGACGAAAACGATTACGAAATTATGTTCTCCCATCTGCTATGAGGCTTTTTAACGCAAATTTTGTCAGGTGAACATACTTTTATCCAATTTTTATGAGACACTGTTTTCCACATTTTTATATATTTTACTACTTTTGTGTAATGTGTGTATTTGTTGCTTTTGTATTTTACCCTTTGGTGTCGTACTGTTTGTATTTTAACCATTTTACCATATTTTTAATGTTTTATATACATGACAAGCAAGACAATTTTCGAGCCAGAGTGCTTGACGGAATAAAATAATTGAATTGAATTGTATTGTTATTAAATCCACTCAAAAAAACACTTTGACACTCTGGCATGATTAAAGGATGTATTTTATGTTAAGTTGATTCAGTTTAGTTGTTTTATGCTGATTGTTATACAAATAATAAATACCTGTAGCTGACGTCAATCCCATCGCATTTACGAGCCAATGACAATTGGAATCCATTTCAAAAAAGTGCAGAGGATCTTGAGGAAGTTGTTTTTCTCTGATAAATTGACATCGTAGAATTCCGTTTGTATAACTGTACGCGTTGTTCCATGAGTTTACACCAGCCTACAAGTAAATATTAAGTAGTATTTTAGTAGGTTTATCGTATACACACCAGACTTTTGCAGGCAGGAAATGATTATACCATTCTTTATCAAGGATTTTTTAAATTTTAATTATGTTTTTTAAAAGTTGTTATTGAATAAAATTATACCAACGATGGAAACAAATATTATCAAACTTTCTTGAAATGTTAAAAGTTGGAATGTTTTAGGAATACCTGAGATGAGGACATGTGGTTCAGGCCACCTGTATTCCATCGCCGCTCAAGTGTGACATAATCTCCTCTGCGAATGCACATCATGACGTCATCTTCTTGCTGAAATGATTTAAACCATTGAATTCACGAACGTGAAGCCTAACTTTAGATTTATCAGAACGTTACCTTAATTGTATGAAACAGCAATTATATGCACTACAAACCTATTAATAATTAATATATTGGTATAAATCGTTGAAATGTAAATTGTGGGAACAGTCCTACGACCGCGTTAGTTTACAAGGCATTTTAGAGCGTTTCGTACACAGTTCATTTCGGCTGAAATCGTACTTAATATGTGAGATATTCTGATTTGAGTTAAACGGGTCAGCGGTAGTGACTAAATCATCACCGGTAATTGCACTGAGGCCATGTTCCCCATTCGATTAGAACTTAATTCTGTCAATTCAATACGAAAGTGAATCAAAATCAGACGCACTTTACTTAATGTAAGCGATACATTCAATTTATGTCAAGGTAATATTTTTTTACCAATTACATCATCATCATTTTAATTATTGCATATAAATCATGGCCTATATTTCACAGTTTAAACCATAAATAAAGAATATAATGATCAGTAATGAACTTACCATGCCCACTTCATCATGAGATAATCCAAGTGCAACCCATCCGTCGGATCTACCTCTCAAATCAATGATAACCTGATCCACGTTACGTGGATTTTCTTTGGCAGAAACAAAATAATCGCAGTCGTTCACCTCGCAGTTTACAGGTCTTTTAAAACAAACCGTATTTATTGGACATATATATCTAGTTTCTGTCCAACTCTCAATAAGGATAGCTTTAGAAAGAATGGTTACTGCCAAAAGTACGAAAGCCATGGTTTCCTGCTGAAAGCCAACAGATGTCACCTAGAAACCAATCTTTACCCTTATACGACTAACTTTTCAAGTCAACTTAGTTCTTGAAGTTCAAGTCCAAAGTGACAAAATGACTGCAGCAAGACCTCGCTTATCGCCTCAAATGCATTTCCTGCAGATAAAGCACTATACGTTTTATTTCTTTCTTCTTCGTGTTAAATCATACTTATCCACATACCCACATAAGGAAATATAGATAGTTAAATCGCAGGACAGCTTCTATTTACTACTCTTCATCAAACAGAATCATTTCTACTTACTCATAATTCATGAGTCAGACAATTTTTTCTCAGGAAAGTTACCGCTTGATTTTGTAATTGATATGACAAGTAAAAAAATATGGCCCTTCGCCAATAGATTCAAAAACTCTGATATAAATACATTAACAAATCTTATACCCATGCATTGAAAACACTGCGGAGAATCTTATACCCATGCATTGAAAACACTGCGGAAAATCTTATACCCATGCATTGAAAACACTGCGGAGAATCTTATACCCATGCATTGAAAACACTGCGGAGAATCTTATACCCATGCATTGAAAACACTGCGGAGAATCTTATACCCATGCATTGAAAACACTGCGGAGAATCTTATACCCATGCATTGAAAACACTGCGGAGAATCTTATACCCATGCATTGAAAACACTGCGGAGAATCTTATACCCATGCATTGAAAACACTGCGGAGAATCTTATACCCATGCATTGAAAAACACTGCGGAGAATCTTACACCCATGCATTGAAAACACTGCGGAGAATCTTATACCCATGCATTGAAAACACTGCGGAGAATCTTATACCCATGCATTGAAAACACTGCGGAGAATCTTATACCCATGCATTGAAAACACTGCGGAGAATTAACCGCAAATGACTTCAAGAAAGTGTGATTTAGAGGATTGGGTGTTCAACTTTTAGTAGCTTGATGCCCTATATCGGTAACTACGGTTGTACATATACATTAAGCACATTATCTTTCAAAATAATACACTGCAATTAAAATTAAATTAAATTGTTAGTCTTTATTTCGTATGTCGATTAATTAGGAAATATAATAATAATAATAATTAATATTTTAATCAAAATCGGGTTATTAACAGAATCCAATTGCAGTATTCTGTCTTCAAGTTATACCAAATGTTGTCCTGTACATCAATGGCACATGAATGACTTCTCAAACTCAAATATGCAACTTATCTTAACATTAATAATATACCAGTCCACGCCGTCTTAAATGCCTTTTGATTAATGTGCACATTTCTCCGTGAGTTGGTTATTGTACAATGCAAAATTAAAATGACGTTCAGTCATTTTAGGGCCGTTATTCGCGATTGGTGGTTAAAGCTATGTCTTCAAGTTGTTAAATGGCATTGATGAATGAACCTCGTTTTACTACTGTGTATTTTCTGATGACGTCCATTTTCCTGTAGAATTATTTCTTTATTATCTGAAGTCCAATTATTTATTAAAGACAAAAGACAACAACGCAGTGACGAGTACTAATACGAAAGAAGCTGAAATAATAAGTACAAACAATGTGTTATGATGTGCAGTCGTCACCGAGCAAAATAGCATGTTTATATTTTACTTTTTAATTATAGGCATTCAATAATAATAATAATGACACTTACCGGTCGTTGCGCAAGCATCATCGTCGTCGTCTGAGTGCGCTTCAATGGCTTGGTTTAAGCTCAAATCCACCTTGTTAGTCGATACACAAGGTGTTGTAGTATGCTTTTCTGATTCACCTAAAATTAAAAAGTGATATTTCACCTTATGTAATGATTATATACATGTATTATATGTTGTTCGATCCGTTCAAAAGAAAATCATTGGCATTGTAGGTCTATGTCGGCGAGACCTATTTAGGATATCCAATTAGCCAAGCATACATATTATACATTGTATTGAGATCAGGTTGAGATCTTACCTGGTCTACCATTTGGTCCATATGCAAACAAGAAATGATATTGGTTAGATTCCATGTCAAACCAGTTAGTATAACCAGGAGAAGTTAGAATCTTATCTCTTATAAATTGACAACGCACCCGTCCATTCACGTAAGTATATCCAGTTCCGTGCGAGTAGAAACCAAACTGAATATAAACAAATCAAATTAGTTAATACTACGAGTTTATCTTACCCTATTTACCTTCAATTTATTAATCATAATATATCATATAATAGAATATAAATATTAATTAGGTATGTTTTTGTCGATAATGTCGTATTGTGTGCCAGTTTTTTCTCAGTTTGGACACCAGTGTTAATCTTAGGAATGGTGTTTACTTACATTAACCCTAGATGGTACATTCTGATGTCTGTCATTATTCCATGTATGGATTAAAGCAACACTTCGGGCTTCACGATCACACATTAACACATCATCGTTACCCTAAAAAACATTACAGGTTATAAGTTTAAAAATTAATTCGTCAAATACAATTACCATAGCTTTTTCCTACCGGGTAGGCCTACTGTGTCCTTCATTAGGCCTATATCCACTAGAAAGACATGGAACTTCTTTAATCTTCGATGTGATCTTTTACTTAAATAAATAAAAAAGAAGATTATGCCGACTGTAGGCAACAGTAACAAACTTAAAACAAGTCTTAGTCAAATTTTAGTTATATTTGGAGTAAACTTACCATTAACTTATCTTTTGAGAAACCAACAGCGACCCATCCATCACTCTTGGCTTGCATGTCAAATATTAGTTATATTTGGAGTAAACTTACCATTAACTTATCTTCTGAGAAACCAACAGCGACCCATCCATCACTCTTGGCTTGCATGTCAAATATGAGTTATATTTGGAGTAAACTTACCATTAACTTATCTTTTGAGAAACCAACAGCGACCCATCCATCACTCTTGGCTTGCATGTCAAATATGAGTTATATTTGGAGTAAACTTACCATTAACTTATCTTGTGAGAAACCAACAGCGACCCATCCATCACTCTTGGCTTGCATGTCAAATATGAGTTATATTTGGAGTAAACTTACCATTAACTTATCTTGTGAGAAACCAACAGCGACCCATCCATCACTCTTGGCTTGCATGTCAAATATGAGTTATATTTGGAGTAAACTTACCATTAACTTATCTTGTGAGAAACCAACAGCGACCCATCCATCACTCTTGGCTTGCATGTCAAATATGAGTTATATTTGGAGTAAACTTACCATTAACTTATCTTGTGAGAAACCAACAGCGACCCATCCATCACTCTTGGCTTGCATGTCAAATATGAGTTATATTTGGAGTAAACTTACCATTAACTTATCTTCTGAGAAACCAACAGCGACCCATCCATCACTCTTGGCTTGCATGTCAAATATGAGTTATATTTGGAGTAAACTTACCATTAACTTATCTTGTGAGAAACCAACAGCGACCCATCCATCACTCTTGGCTTGCATGTCAAATATGAGTTGTCTTGTGTTTGTTGGGTTCTGTGTTACCGTCAAGTAATAAATACAATCGTCTCGTTTACAGGTAGCCGGTTGCTTATAACAACTCGTGTTTGTGGGACACGTAAACGGGGCACCATGATCATGATCAGAATGAGCAGTAGATATTGCAGACAAACTTAATATACATAATAAATACACTAGCGCCATGTTTGCCGCGATATTTGGTCAGTAAAACATGGATTGGGTGGTGACGATATTGAGCGGAATGAGTCAATTAAATTGGCGGAAACGCAATTAGGACTATACGTGTTAGTTGAATATCTTTTTGGATCATAGCTTTCTATGCTATAGCATATAACTAGTCTGTTTTTGTGTATTTAGGTGTGGAGCATGAAACACACTAGGTGTAGGCCTAGGTGTGGCCAAACGTGTCTACCAGTTCAGTAGTAGAAGTATATTGCATTCTGTAGCCTATATTCTTTCAATTGCACCAGAATACGTTAGCCAGCCAATTAAAATAAAATCAGAAAAATGTCCGCTTCTTTGTTACACTGAGAGACTTACTTCAATTGTTGTATTTGTATGCCTACACACAGACCAAATTTATTTTAGTGTTAAAATTATTATTTCAAATACGACTCATATGAGTAGTTAAACAAATTTTAAAATTTTAAACATTAAATATATTTGATATCAATAGTTTGCAATTTGCTTTATTTATGTACAAATACGAAAATAATAAACTCCCAAAATCATTTAATAACTATACTTTTATGAAACATAGTCAATTACATAGTCATAATACACGCAATGCAAATGATTATATTTTACCTAAATGTACACACAATTTGATTAAGAACTCTATTAAATACCAAGGAGCTAAAATATGGAATTCAATCCATGTAGATATTAAAAATGTATCTACAACTTCTAAATTTAAACTAGTATACAAGAACTATTTACTTTCAAGATATGATGAACGACCAGTTAAGATCGGATAATATGATTTAAATAGAAAATGTAGCTTTGTTTTTTATTATTTATTAGTTTATGTATATAGGCCTATATATTTTTTTCTTTTTCGTATTTGTATTTAATAATGTTATATCTTGGGGTGGGTCAAACTTAAAGTCTTTCTGACTTATATGACTCTTCTCCCACATGATTACTTCATTGCATTTATTATACTGTATGTATGTTATAATATTGTGGAAATAAATTAAATTGAATTGAATAAAAGTAAAAGGGAATTTCAAGAGGGTTATACGAGGAGAAGAAATTACGGTCTTCTGACTTAATGTCTGTAACTATGGTTACGTGCATAAAGCTGGCATGCTTCAATTGGCATCATGCTGACTCAGGCTATTGCTCTCGGGTTCGGATCTTAAATGGAAGGTGAACCTCTCACTTCAAAATTAACAAACTTATGACGAACTTAAACTCATTAATTTCGCCATAACCAACCAGGTTTATGATTCTTGTCCACTTAAAACGATTTGTCTAACATTTACTTTGTTATAATTTATCATACTTTGGTAAGGTTACAAAATTAACATTGTCTTTATGCTGTATATGAAATTTTCATCAATTACACACATTATGCAACATACATACTTATTACAATATTCCATCGATTACATCGCTTAACAACGACTTGATATATCCATAGCAGCAGCAGGGACGCGTTCCCAATTATTTTAATCATGTTATCAACATCATCATTCATTCACAGTGGTGTTCTACTTTCTATTCATTTAAATGCAAGGTGTATATATATAGCACCGCTTCCTATACATTTTACATATTCAGATGATGTTTACAACATACGTATGACCGTACATGACAGATTTATATAGCAGCAGGTTATACAGACCAACGCATTACTAACGTATAGCCGCCATGAGGATATAGTAAACTAATTTTTACGCACGAACAGGTATATATACAGTGTACTGTACAACGGGTTCATTCAACAGATGAATAGGAATGATGATTTAATAAAGAATAACGTTGGACGATGATTATAAATGATATTGTACGTCAATGTTTATTGGAAATAGTATGGCAGACAAAAACACACTAGCAGAGAAGACGTGTGTGCCATTTAAAACTGATGCTTATTATAAAAGAGATAGAGGTTTGAATTATAACAATAAACAACTCACTGGATGCAGGTGGACCATGATGGCGAATAATAGACAAGGATGGGTTAACATTCATCGAAGGTAAGTTGGATTTAACTGAGCCTCAAGAGGGTTAGGGTTAAAATGTGGAACACTCGAAATGTATCGCATCTAGTGGTATATGAATCATATAGCAATGGTGGCCATTTAGGAGAAAAATAATCAGGGGTAAACTTGCAGCACTTGACAGAAATTAGGTTTTTAAATTTCATAACATGTCACATACCCTCTGATCTGTACATAATAATAGGATATATAAAGCTTAAAATTTTCAGCGGTTTGTTACGATTATGTCACCATAATCTAATAAATGATTAATCCTCGGTTACAAAGAAATCGTTATATGAATTGAAAACATATTTAACACAATGCAAAACGGTATTCCAGAAACTATGGCAACCAGGTCTTATGAATAAGGCCGCTACACAGTCATGACGACAGTGTGATACACAGAATGTACTTCCGTAATTATCCTTCGATAAATAATGTTTGTCACACTGTAATAACATGCAGGTTAGACATACATATGTTTTAACTTGATAAAATAAAACGATTTCGTTTAAAATATTATATTTTATTTTAGACCTTTTAAACCAGAACCATTTCGGTTACACCCAGCACCTGGCGGACCTAACTTAAATGACTGCACTATGCATGAAATGAAATGGTTCGAAATACACAGTCTTCAGAAAGTTGCGACAACAGAAAAGAACACTTTACCAACCAAGAAAAGTAAGGTTACTTGTTTGTAATTCCCGGTTAAAATACACTATAGTTTTTTAACAAAATATGTTAGTTTGACACGGTCTTTATATCTGTACTGTGAAGTTCTAACCCGTTAATAAAATGTATAAAATTCGACCATTAAAAAAATAAATCTATGTTTGAGAGGGGCTGAGTCTAAACAACCATATCTAAAAATAGTATAAAAATAGAAGAATCTGTAGTGGATTGGTTTAGGCAATATAATGAATGATTTAGGTCAAGTGACTGGATTTCATTAATCGACACAGTCATCCCACCCCACATCCACAATTCGCTTAGAACGAATAGGCCTAAGTACTGCATTTGTAATTTAACCTTTATTTTACAGCTATCGATGCCGAGGAAAAAGTAATCAATGATTTGGCATTGAAGATGAGAAGCCATCACAAACAGACGTCGACGACGACCAAGTGATGTCATCAACGATTATCAAATGGTGCTCATAAAATGGGCGTCTTAAGTGGTTTTAATCAAAGACTTTGTAAAACATCTTATGTCTGATACAATTAGTAAAAGATGTTTAGTTTTATTGTTATAAACATACGGTAACTACGAAGTAGAAACTCTACTACTTCGTAGTAATTGAACTCCACGTGTTCAAGTGCATTGTCAAATAAACGTTCAACATACTTCAATAGATACTCTTCATTATATTTGTATTTATTTATCCATCCATCTGTCAAAACAAGAGGTTTCACGTGTATTTAAAATTCGTGTACACAGTCTTATAAATAACCTAGTACGACCACACTATTTATATTAAATAAACACATCGGTTTAAAAAAAAGAATAAGATACCCTGCAAATATTAACTTAACTAAGGAACAGCTTGTTACATTTACTAAGAAAGACGGCGTAGTCTATTTAGTACTGCATTATTATTCAATATAGTCAAATCTTGATACAATGTACATTAAAAAGTTCATAAACATGGTGTTCTAGGCTGAGTGACAAATAATAATTAAAAAAAAATCGTTTTGTTCTGAAAATTCAGTAACATATTGGTTTAATATTAAAAGCATACAAAGAATATGAACAAAATAAATTAGATGTTAGTTATTATGTGTGAACTAATCATGCCGTATTACGTCATACATGGGACCTCTTCAACAGTCACATCTTTCATATTGGCATTGCGGACAGAATAATGGAATGTTCCAAATCCATGGCAAGCTGCACCTGTAATGAAGAAAATAAAATTACATTGTAATGTAAATATGAATCATGAATATGTATATTTTAATACTTAGAATATATAAAATTTGTATTCTATTCATCTGCATACCAAGCATCTGCCATTTTCTCTTATTTTGTAAAGGTCATACGTTTTAAAATAACTTTGATAAAATGAAAATATTTAAAAATCATTACCATATTTTCCAGTTTTATTTACAGCAACTAAGGCACCACTGAATTTGGGGTAAAATCTGAGAATCCTTTTTATTGCATCCTGTGCTGCTGTTGATGGGTCCATGCCTTGCCGCATGCTTTCAACTGCTTGGTAACTAAACAAAATAACATTATTAATAATCGGTGATGTAATTAATTAAATAAGTTTGATTTCTGTCTTTTTGACAAAGTATTATTACCTTGGTAGAAATCGCATCATGACATCACCATCACCAGTAGCAGCTGCTCCTCCTACATCATTGTCCACATAGGCACCAGCTCCAGCTATTGGCGAGTCACCTACACGGCTAAAACAAACAAATTAATTCACTCTATATCCCTGCCATATCGTACATACATTTCATAATAATATTTTTGTGCTATTTGTTTTGTATTGTATTGTCGAGGGCCCAATGATCAGCTTTGCTGGATGTGCTACCCTCATGAAACATGGTTCAATAAAACAAATAAAAAAACAAGTGAAAATTTGTAATGAAGACACATAATACTTACCCAGGTAGCTTATGATTAGCACCATTGGTGGTTGTACCTCCAGCTAAGTTGCCTTCAGTATCTACTATCACCATGCCTATTGTGTCATGGTTTGTAATGGAAATGTCTTTACTAAACCTAGGCTCAGTGTTCTTGTGTGCAGCTTGTAGTACTTGTAGTGGTGTATATGGCCCACATGAGGTGGTTGGATCAGGTGAAACATTCTACACAATAATAGAAAAACATTCAATCATCTGTAGCAACTTAATCCTCTAGGCATTGTTTTCTGTTCTGATGATGAGAGACATTTTAAGGCAGTTTGCCTGTTTATCAAATGCCTCACAATCGTTATTTTAATCCTATTAAAATAAATTGAAATTACATTAAACAATACTTATAATTGGTTACCGAGTAATTGATATGAATCAAACTGCCTTTAAAAATGGTGTTTAATTCTCTCTCAAGACAATAAAATTGAAAAAACTGAAACATTTGCAACTTACATTTCGATAATTCGGTTGACAATTGTTTTTCTTCCAATCTTCCCAAATTTGTCTGAAAAAGTCAATATTTGAATTAATCAGAAAACATGCATTTTTAAATTTTACTGCCTTTACACAGTTTTTAAATAATACGTTTTAAAACATATTAATAACACTACAACTACAATACATAACTACAATTGAACAGAATGTATTGTCATAGATTTTCAGAAATTTACATTTACAAAATGTTTACATGAAATATTGTAACAAACAAAAGTAGTATAATTAGACTTACTTTGATTTGTCCGTAGAAAGGCTTTCTGATTTGAAACCCATCTCAACTGCAAACTGTGTGGCTGAAATCATAGAACAAGTAACATAATTACAATTTAAATACAATTTTGAACTTTTTTTGGAAAAATTAAAACTGAATATATAATTGATGCAAAACAATCTGAAATCTGAAAAAATAGAGTAAATAAGTTTGTTTCTGGTATAAAAAGCAGTGTTTTGTACCTGATTCTCCGACAATTAGTGTTTCTTTTGAATATTTCATTACACTTCTTGCAACAGATATGGCGCTCTTTACTCTTCTCAAATCTGCTACAGATCCAACATCATGGCTTACCCTAAAACAATTTCACATTTTATTCATCATAATAATGATGTTCAAATCAATATAATTAATGTAGACTATTTTTTTAAAGCTTGTAATTTGTATAAAAAATAAAAACGTAAATTGGTGTGATATATTAATTAGATATTTTTCGACCTACCCATCCATAATCATAGCATCCAAAGTAGTCTCTCCACTCTCATCAGGACTTCCTCCAAATCCAACTGTACCATCACATTGCTCAAGTTCACATTGTGTACAGCCTTGTTCTACACCATCTAAAGCTGAACCTCCATTAGCAAGAACTTTCCAAGCTGAATCATTGTAAATTTACTCTGTAAAGTATGGTATCTAGTATCCCTCTGTCTCGCCCAACCCCTGAATTGTCCCGCATTTCAAATTCATAACAAAAATTATATTTTGAAAAACTAACGTCGATACTGCTGAAGTGTCTTGAATATTTAATTTATTTTCATCTACTGCATTTTCTTTATTATTTTGTTCATTTCTTGTATTCAATGTAGTTTGTCAATAAAGTTTATTTATATTTTCAAAAACACCTGGTTTTGTACTACAATAGATTATTATATTATAGAATAGGCCTTCCTAGTAGTAGTAGGCCTACAAGAGTACACTGCTAGAAGCCTATTTATTAGATTTTTTTTTTATTTCAACTATCTTATTTAAAAAAAAGAGTAACCCTGATATTCAGGGGTCCTCTTAAATTAAAAAATACATTATTACAAACAAACAAATATATATTATTATTAAAACAATAACGAACAATAATTATATAAATAACAAATTAAATATAGATATAAAAATAAGGTAGGCCATTATAAGGCCATATAAAGCCTATCTATTAATTATTATAATAATATACTACATAGGTAACGGTTAGGTAGGCCTATAAATTATATATTAAATAGGTATCACTATCATTATTTATTTTACTTAAATAATTAATATTGAATTTTCGTTGTACAACAAGCTCGACTAGCCTAGTAGTAGTAGGCCTAGCTTGGACCCCCTACCACACACACCATCACCACCCACGCACGACGGGCCGGGAGATCAATACCACAATTTAATTATTCTAGGCCTAGGTCTACCTTAGTCCTAGCATGATGGCGCTCCTAGCTAGTCTGATTGAGACCTCACTCAGCAGGAGAGACACAGAAAGATAAAAAAAAAATTTATGGATGTGCCTACCGATCTTCGTCGCATTCGTAAACGGCCATGTATTTATAACCACTGGCAATATTCCATCTCCTTTTTTATATATTTCTTTTCCAGTAGTAAAACTAATAAAACTGTTACAATAAGCAGCATGAAAGGTCCCAGAAAAGAGCAGTCCTAAAAAGTACAGAGCCATGATGATGTCCATGTTTCTGTTGTGATCAGGTGACAACTGGAATATAATACTAATAGCGCCCTCTGCTTTCAGTGAATCATCATTCTAGCTGGCTGTTTTTGTATGCGACGTGGAATTAATAGGCTATAAGAAGCAAAAAACGTGAAAATGATCAATTAAAACAAATATTGTTACATATACAATAATTAAAATCGATAAAATAATAGTCAAAATGGTGACTACCATTTATATTCAAATATCAAACATTTTAATTCATGTCAGTCCCGTGTGGTCTAGTGGTTAGGATTCGTGGTTTTCACCCACGCGGCCCGGGTTCGATTCCCGGCACGGGAAAGCAACATTTTTTTATTTTAATTTTTGGCGGTTTCTGAATTGTATATAATTTTTTAGATAATAAATATAATTTTTCAAATCCACAACACCACAAAAAAAAAAAATATTATAATATTATGTTGTTCTCTATTACTCTCAACAAATTTATTTATTGATATTCTATTTAATAATTTAAGAAATAATGATTTATTATCAATTATTTTAGTTTAACAATCACTATCGTACACATTTTGTGTGACATAAAATATAGTCTAAAATACTCTATTTAATCATAAAGCTGGGCCTATCGGGTATGAATTATTAAATACATAACTGTTTTGTCGAGGATGTGATATGATTCATTTTTTTCTTCTGCAGTTGATTTAGTTTATTTCCGGGCCAAATATTTTTTATTTTAATTTCTTTTCGAGATAAAATGTATTTAAAAATGATGTCAAATGAAATGTATTGATCATCGTGTTATCCTACGATATCAATAATCAATGACCTTTATAGATTCAACAATTGTTTTCCAATGGCACCTACTTTGATTGCATCTTGTTGACTTTTTTTCTGCGGCTTATTAGGAAATGTCTCAAAAATCATAATTATGGTAATTTGTTTTCACAAAATTTACAGCATTAAATAATCTCGAAAAGAAGCCTATCTCGAAAAGAAGCCCACGATGAACCTAAAAAAGATTAAAAAAAAGAAGCTGAGTAGTGAGTATTATCAAAGATCTTAGGTATTATCCTTCCAAACATTGAGGGCGGGTGTTGATTACGTACGTCTTAAGTTTCGTAAGCACATGTTGAGAATTTATCGTTTGTTGATACTGAATATTATTACGCAATCTTTGTTTAAAAAAAAAAATACATTAAAACTTAACGAGATGTCTTCATCCGAAGAAGAGCAAGACGTCAATGAACAAGAGGCATAATTGATTTAGCTTTTTTTTACAAAGTGTTATAAACATATTGATGTTGACTATGTGTAAATGTCTAGGCCTAGGCCTAGGCCTAGGCTAGTTAGTAGTAGAAGCTAGCTAGGCTAGGTCCCTGTTGTTGCACCATCATGTCGACAGAATATAATGCATTTCCCCCTCTTGGTCATATGTGGCAGGAAGTGATCATGTGTAATAATTAACGTGTATAGTTTGTATGTTGTAGATTGAAAGTGCTGTACCGAAAGCAATTGAATCACATGAACTTGTTCTAAACCTCGCATTTCATCCAAGTCAAAAAATACTTGCTGCTGCACACATTGATGGATCTGTGAAATTGTGAGCATTTTAAATTTATAACTAGATTTGAACTCGTCACTTCGACGAGTTCGGGTTATCCGCGCAAACGCAACATGCACATACTTTAAACTATATGAACTTCGTCAATTATTATACCATCCTATGACATGAATGAAGTATGTTTACAGTGCTGAATTGTACCTATTTTGTAGCATACAGCATATTACAGTATTTACAGAATACACTGTATGTTATATACAGTGTAGCATAGACGAAATTACGAGACCCATCTTTTAAATCCAATTATTAACATGATGATGTCATCAAATTGACATATAAGGAAAACAATTTTAGAAGATAATTATCTAAATAATTACATTAATACAAATTTGAAGAATTTTGAAAACGTAAAAGAAAGATGCGCTCTCGTTTAAACGCAATGAACTTTTACGCAAGAGATGAAAATATGACTTTTTGAATTCAACTGGCCATATGATGACGTCACAACATCTGATTGGCAAAATATTCACATGAATTCGTATCTACAATCCAATAGTTTCCAGAAAACGTTTTAATCATGATTATCACTTTTTATTCTGACGAGCTATAACAGATTGAAATTTACTGTAAAGATAAAAATAGGGGACCCACGTTATTTACATTTTTAAACATGATGACGTCATAAAAATTAAAATATTTTTAACTCATGCGAAAGACAGTTGATTGACCTAGAGAGTATTAAAATATCTGTGGAAATGGAATACGTATTAGCGAGATGCGCTCTATTTAATGTGATGAGCAATAACGAAAGAGTAAAAAATCCTATATTTTAGATTCGTGTGACCATACGATGACGTCATAACACCCGAGGGATAAAGATTCTGCATGAATTCATATCTACAACATATCTGCTTACATATTAAATTAAAAAAATTGGGTGTCATGGATGATCCTGAGGAGCTATAATGGATTCAAAATAGGCATAATTTTGACAATATTTTGTCATTTTTGTAACTAAAACGCGCGCAAATTGTCTAAATCAACGTGTTCGTATGACGTCATTTTAATTTGAAATGATGTCAATCTTTTTTAAAATGATTAGGAAAAACTGTAAAATCATAATTCAATAGAAAAACACATGATTTTCATGCTCCGTGCGCACTTTACGCGTAATTTTTTTCGCGCGCGTGGGAATTTTTGACATGCTGAAAATGTCATGATCAGCGTAGAAAGTTGATTAGAAATTAATTTTGCGCATTTTGAAATTTTAAATGCGCGTGCGCGCGTAACTTCTTGTGAAACATGCCATTTTTAATCCATAGAAAGTTCGCCCTTGATATGAATTAAATTTTCACCAAGTGTCAATACAAAATGACTTTTGGTTTATAATCTATGATCAATCATTAAGATTCATAAAATCGCACGTAACTTACGCTGCGCGACTCTAACGTCATATAACGAAATTTCTTGCACATCTACAGCTACAGGTCAATCTTTTGACAAAGTTATGCAATCTTATGTTGACAAGGGTGAGAGATATGCGTGCAACAAAATTCCGGGAAAGAAAGAAGAACAAAGATGATGAAAAAAAAGATATTTACAATCACATGGGTTATCCTGCAACTAAGTTGCGGATAACCAACTAGATTTGAACTCGTCACTACGGACGAGTTAGGTTATCCGCAGCGCAAACGCCACGTGCACGTCATACGTTAGAATATTGCGCACAGTATAACGATTATGCCATTGAAAAAATGTTAGTGCGCTCTCTATTTTATTTTCACGTCTAAGTATATACAGTATACACTATATACTGTTTACGTACTACATACAGTGAAGAATAGGTGAAAATAAGTGGCCAAAGTTATTGACGCTTTTGGACATGATGACGTCATCACAATTTTGAAAACGGTATATCATGCGAAAGATAATTGATCGGCCTAGACAATATAAAAAAATGGGGGAAAATGGAATACGGATAAGTGGAGATGCGCTCTATTAAATGTGATGAACTATGACGAAAGAGACAAAAATCCGCTATTTTATATTCGAGTGGCCATACGATGACGTCACTATGTCCAGTTAGCCATATCGATGCATGATTCTATATCTACAACTCATCAACTTCCATAATATGTAATACAAAATAAACTTCATCATGTAGTTTAGAATCTATGACTGTTTAAAAAAAGGCATAATTTTGACGAATTTTTGAACTTTTTTATCAAAAACGCACGCAAATTATCCAATTCCACGTGCTCGTATGACGTAATTTTAAGTCGAAATTGTTTAAAAGTTGGTAAAATTACTAGAAAAGGCTGAAAAAACATAAATCACGCGAAAAAATTATATTTTTGCGCTACATGCGCACGCGCGTGTAAAATTATTGCGCGTGCGTGGGAATTTTTGAAATGCTCAAAATGACATAAAACGCGTAGAAAGTTGATTAGAAGTTGATTTTTCGTATTTTGAAATTTTAAACGCGCGTGCGCGCGTAACTTTCTGTGAAACATGCCATTTTTAATCCATAGAAAGTTTGCCCTTGATATGACTTAAATGTTCACCAAGTGTCATTACAAAATGACTTTTGGTTTTCAGTCTATGTTAAATACGCAAAATTCATAAAATCGCGCGTAGCTTACGCTGCGCGACTCTAAAGTAAAAAAACGAACTGTCCTGCACTTATACAGATGGAGGTAAATCTTCTGACAAAGTTATACGATGTAATGTTGATCAGAATTTGAGATACACGTGACACAAAATTCTGGGAAAGAAAGAAGAATAACATAGAAAAAAAAAAAAAAAAAAAAAAAAAAAAAGATCCTGACAATAACAAGGGGTTATCCGCCAAGTGCGGATAACCAATAAAATAGTTAATAGTAATACATGTATTTTTTCCACCCAGGGCCCATAGGTGACCATTCTTTTTGACGGATTGGGCCACCTGGTATGTAAAATATTGTGAATAAATATCCTTTCACATGTGATACAAATTATTAATTACAAAATCTTACAATCTCTTGATGCAATGTAATGTTGTATGTTCTTGAGTTGAGGACTTTGTTGCTATGATTTCTACATTGCATTTTGTATGATTGTTTTATACACAGATACTCAATTTTGGAAGATGAAAGTAAACCTAAAGACCTCTTTCAGATAGATATCCACAAAAAGTCCTGCAGGGCTATATCATTTTCAGAGGATGGAAAACGTAAGAAAGAATATTTATTTGTAATTCAGCTCAGCTCTACTTATATCATTTACACATTCATGGTTATATTATTAATTATATTTTAGACTGTTTCCTTCATATCAATCTGACATAACCTCAGATATAATGTATAAATACAAATCTTTCTTTCAGTCCTGTATACCGTATCCAAAGACAAGAGTATCAGAGTTATTGACGTGGAAAGTGAAACTATTAGATTTAAAATGCAAAAAGCTCATGACAATGCAATTTACAGTGTATTAGTGGTGAATGAGAATACATTAGCCACTGGTGATGATAATGGTGTTGTACAGGTTTGTCATTAAGTACTAAATACATAAATCTCACAATACTCTAAATATCAATGACACCTATTTATAACGATCCCTTCAAATATAATTTTGTTAAACCACCTACCTACTTTATTAGAAATACATTTCATTTTAGATGTGGGATACAAGGAAGCAAGAGTCAATAATTACATTTAAACAAAATGAGGATTACATTAGTGACATGGCAACAGACAATGACAACCGCATTCTCTTGGCAACAAGGTACAGTACTACAAAATTATAACTATTTAAAAAAATTGAAATTTTAAATATTTTAGTCAAAAAGTAAACATTGTTTTATTTGTTTCAGTGGTGATGGAACCTTATCAGCATTCAATGTTCGCAGAAGGAGATTTGATATGCAGTCTGAAAATATGGAGGATGAAATGATGACTGTGTCAATAATTAAAGTACAGTATATTGTCTTTACTATAATTATGATTTAGTATTTGTATAGCCTCATCTGAAATGTGTTCATGTTACAAAGTGAGTTAAGAGTTGTCAAAACAATAAGACTATCTGATAACTTAACCACATAAACTCCTAGAAAGTAGTCAGCCTTTTGCCATTTTTCCCCTGATTCAATGATTTAATTTATATTTTGCTTCAGAAAGGGAAAAAGGTTGTGTGTGGTGCAGGAGACGGTGCTCTCAATTTATTCAACTGGAATGAATTTGGCAATATTAGTGATAGATTTCCTGGCCACCCAGAATCGGTAGACACATGTGCAAAAATAAACGAGAATATTATTTGCACTGGGTCTGTTGATGGAATAATAAGGTATGTTCAAATGCCATTTTTACATTGTTATTTTTCAGATGCAGGTAAGACAGTATAGTGAGAACCTACGGTAACATTCAATAATAATAATAATAATAATTTTCCCAATAATACTAATACCAGTAACTACAATGTTTAAAATGTATAGAAACACTGTAAAAATAATACATTTCTATGCAGTAAAGATGTATTTTGTTTGCTCTTTAGGGCGGTAAACATATTACCAAATCGTTTTCTTGGAGTGGTCGGAGATCATGATGAGTTTCCAATAGAATCAATGGACGTGTCACAGGAGGGTGACTTATTAGCAAGCTGTTCTCACGATCAAAAGATTAAATTCTGGAATATTTCCAATCTAGAAGACATTGAATTCAGCACAAAACAAAAAGCTAAGAAAACGGACAAAACAAAACGGTTAAAAACAACAAGAAATAATGATTTTTTTGCAGATTTATGATATATTTGTAAGGATCAACTTTAAATGATATTTGTAAGGATAAACTGTAAATGACTACTTTACTTGCAATAAGTGATAAATGTGTTGAGATTTTTGAACATTTTGTTTTTAAGAACATTTTAATAAATACATGAACAATTAAACAAGTAGAAGCATTATTTGTTTTGTCTGTACATTTGTTTTAATCAATAATATAAATTCCACCATTGATCTACACAAGATGGTTACTAGTTTTCTTTACTGTAATATTATTATTCTTAATATTCCTGGTGTTGTTTAGGTATTTGAAGCATACAATGTCATTAAAATCGGTTGAAAGAATCTGATACATGGCGCAAGATTGAGCCTCCTATAATTATACTGAACCAAAATGTGGTTTACTGGTGGACATATGATTCAGTGAAAATAATTGTACATATATTATGGATTTAAAAGAATAAAACAAGATAATTAAGTTACTCAAAAACTGCCTAAAAACAACAAGGCAGTGGATATATACAAATTGAAATCATTTACTGGGTACAACGTGCACTCAGTAGTATAGTACAAAAGTGTGAAAACTAATCAAGTATTAATATTTTATTCAGGTTATTCCGCTACATATCAAATAGTTATAAATCACCCTCAATCTTTTATTTACAGTATTTTGGGTTAAAAATTAATAATAAGTAAAAGGATAAATGCATAAACAAAAATCAGTACAAAATAAGTTAATCTATAAATAAACTTCTAGATTTCATTAGAAACACATCATTGTCCTTTGCGATGTGATTACCAAACTATAAGGCCTATACTGTAATTTTAATAAGTGATCAAACAAAATGTAAAGCTATAATTTTTATTCATGGTACTATTTGATACAACTTGTATTTGACATTGATTAAAACACTCAAAAACACAACAAAATTATTGCATGGGTTTTTAAAAAATGCAGTACCAAAAGATACCATTATATTCGATGATTAAATAGATTATTAAAAGTTTCAGTCTTTTTTTAGGTATCCATATGGAATCATTTCAGGTTTTAACTGGTTTCTTACAGTTAGATTGGTTGTGGTTGCATTTTCACATGATAATCACTTGAGTACAATTAGGGTTATCTTTAATAATCGAAAATAAATTTTCTAGCATGTCATCATATGGTAGATCTTCTGAATCAGGGAAAACATGACAATATAGTGTAAAGTATCTAAGAATAATTATCAAGCAAAAATTAATTTGTTGTAACTTGAGTAGCATGTGAAAACGCAACCTGCTTATTTTTAATACGTAGGCCAGTTTACAGAATGAGGTTGATTCTAGTTGGTACCATCAATGACGGACTGATGAACAGGTGGTTGGTAACACCTAACCTGTTCAACTGGAAGGCTATCACTGTCTCCAGGCTTTAGGAATTTGTGCAGTACAGCAAATACCTGGTTGTTGAGAAGACGAAACTTCCTGATCCTATCCACAAGCCGTTTGATTGACTGTAAGCATATAAAATATAATTTAAGCCATTTGATTGACTGTAAGCATATAAAACATAATTTAATAATAATTAGTAAAAAGTTAGACTTACAATTCCATTAACATCAATATCTTTAGTGTCCACTTCATTGACTCTCAAGATGTGATAGCAAAAGTCTAATGCTTCAAATCTTCTATGTTGCCCTAACAACGTAATCAAGGCACATCCTGCCCAGTGCAAACCCTCACCAAAACATTCTCTGTAAAATTTCAAATGTTTGTCCAAATTAAATATCTTTTTTATCCTAAATAACTATAAATATGACAAAAATCAATAGTGTGATACTTACTCTGTAGTGAGCTCCCCTTTGGTAAGTGGAAGACAGTATACAAATTGAATAGCACTCCAAAGTCTGTGAAATTCATTGCACTCATCAACATTCATAACACCATTAGCAGGAGGTGGGCCATGCCATATTGGATCATCCAAGAAACTCTTTATTCTTGTCAGTACAACTTCAAAGAGTGTCAGGCCACAGCATAGTCTCTCCTTTGTCAGAAGATCACCTTCTTTTGAGTTTATTAATTGCTGAAAAAAATATAAAATTGTAATTCATTGACTTCTAGTCCATAATCATGGGGCATATATATTATGAAAATTATAAAAACTGCTTCTTACTTCTTGCGTGCCATACTTTTCCATAACGGCAACAACTTGCATTGGGGAATATTTCTGTTCTAACTTCTTAACCTTTGTTTCTAGTTTGTCGCCCTCTGAAATATAATAAATAAAGTACATAGTCAAGTAAATTTATTGTCATTTGTAAACATATAAAAAACATTTACATTGAAATGAATTTGAACGGTTTTAGCTAACAACAAATAAATAGAACTTAAACTATATGGTGAAACTATCCCCCACCAGACACCATCCCAGTATCTCTAGAACTGGTTTCGGGGTTGGTAAAAAACTAAACTTTGCCGGACACTATTCCGGTATTTCAAGGTTTATTACTATTTACAAAATTAATATAAATCACAAGGCATGACAAAATTAAAATGCTGGTATACTTACGTTGTAGAAACTGTTTAGGAATAATGTTCTGGAAAGGTGCAGCATGTAGAAGGTCACACACTTCCTCAATTGCAAGGTTCTGTTCAATTAGTTTACAGAACAGAATGCTGTTGCCGACCTCACGGAAGCTCTGAAAAAGGTTGGTACGTACATCTGGATACTGTACAATGTCTTGAAGTTGCGCTGCATAGTAACTAATTACACCTGAAAAAAACAATCAGTCTTTAGATATAGAGGCAAAATTTAATTTTTAAATGACCCATTTAAGTAAAACAAATAGCAAAGACTAAATTACCTGGACAACCATATGCAAATTTAGGTAGCCTGCAAATCTTCGGCATTATCTCCATTAAAATCTTTACATATTGAAGAATTGTTCCCTGAAGCTGTAATAAGAATTTATTTTTGTTATCTTCCTTCATAAAAATCATAAATATCCTTGGTTACGCTAAAATTAAACAATCATCTGACTTACTAAACTCTTGACAACTTTCAGCAGCTCTTCCATGACAACCGCTATACCTTGGTAACCTAGCAACCGTACCATAGCCTGCATGTGGGGTGCTCCAACAAAGTTGTTGTATAGACTATTGATGTGACGGAATGCTTCATTCAAATGCTAAAAAAAGTTATATATTAAGTGAGATCAACATTTACTTCTTTCCAATAAATATTAATAATTGTCTTAATCTTCTACAGTAATAATTTGGAAACTTACTTTTGATCCATAGATGTATGAGGGCGCTGCTGTTGGTGGTCTTTCTCTATTTAGGGCTTCTGCTAGTGACAATGATGTCCTAACAAATCTTAAGAAATTAATAAAACAGCTTAAAATCAAAGATAGATTACAAAAAAAAAGAACAAAACCTAAATAAAAAGAAATATGTGTGGTATGCAACTTTGAGAGAGTACAGTAATTAAAATGTAACAAACTCACCTATCTGTAGAAGCATTGTAGCAGAAGTTTGGTAAGAAGTCATAGTTCAACTCCCAAAAGACATGAAGCGTTATCCTGCCATACGGAGCTAGGACGTTGTGGTTTGCCTCACGAAACATCGACTCAAAGTCATTGAGCGTCATATGTTTACTGAGTAGCTGGTGGGTTAATCGGTTCACCTCATGAAGACAATCAAGTTCCTAAATAAAATAAAACTTTTTAAAACTTGTAGCAGAAATAACACTAAATACATCAATACATAGTTATTTCATCATGTTTGTAGTATACAAATTTATGATGGTTATCTATATGCTATTAACTTAGCAGATAACTGAAATAATACACCAAACATCAATTGCTCAATATAATAATATTTTGTATTGTATTTCTTTTTTTAAGAATAGAATACAAAAAAAAGACATGACTGGACTTGGGTTACTGTGATTAAATTTGGGTTAAGTACCCACTGTAAGAATCAATAAACTCACCATAACACCAGTTATGTCTCCGCTTTCAAATCTGGCAATGGCAAGGTCCAGACTTTTTTGCATTGCTGTATTGATACGTTGTGTGATCAATCTATTCATATCGATCGACCGTCCAAGGAGCTGAAGATGGCGCTGTCTCAGCAACGTTGTGTACTTGTTTGGATGTGGGAATCTGATAGTGATATCAAATTTCTCACATTCTGCTCTGAAGCGCTTGTCTAGTAGAATACTAAAAACAAATTTGTACAACATTTAATATTTGCATTCTTTTGTTGTATTTCTATAATAAGTTGTTTCAAATTTAATATTATTATTAACTTTATTGCACATTAATTCAGCACAGGAACAGAAACAGAGGGGGCTATCAGAGAGTACGGTGCCCCAAATCAACCCAGAAACCCATTCACCACACCACA
Organism: Antedon bifida; assembly: GCF_963402885.1. NCBI lineage: Eukaryota > Metazoa > Echinodermata > Crinoidea > Comatulida > Antedonidae > Antedon > Antedon bifida. The sequence goes on along the minus strand of NC_136230.1, from coordinate 32,319,201 downwards.
CTAATATATTGATATAATATGGGTAAGTGAACTTACCTGCCAGCCAATGCCTTGTAATGTGCAAAAATCTGATCACTAAGCTTATAAACCAACTGATCAAAACACAGGTTAACCTAGACATAGATGAAACAACACAAAATATATGTGTAAATATGTGAAAGATTATTCATTACATCAACACTTTAATCATAATAATATGTATATACGCACCTCAGCTTCAATCTCATCATAGAGATACTGTTTCTTAAATCGTGTAAGGGCATACTGAGCACTATCACTGTACAGGTCTAATGGATACAATATGTACCTATTTTGGATAAGAAAGTAAAAATAAATAAATATTCATTAATTTGTTTCAATTCATAATAATAATAATAACATAATAATAATAAAATCAAACTTATTTCTTATAAATTACAGAGGAAAGAAAAGGAGGAAAAGGAAATAAAAACTTATATAGTTTTCCCCAACTTCATTACTAAAATTAATATTGATATTAATATAAAACAATGTTACATTTAAACCCCTATTATTACTTAAGCACTTATTGATTATATTTGATATACATACTCCATCATTGAAGCATCCTTGGTCTCTAGAATGTGGTCTGTTAAAATCCAGGGCATTGACATCTCAATTGGAAACTAAGAACAAATCAAACAATGTTAACACATAACATTTAAAGAAGTATGCTTTAGGTGGACATAATAGGATAGAGATGCTTAAATAAAGCATCAATTCTAAACTAGCTCCTTTCAAAGTTCTTGTTTTGTTATATTATATAATATACATTTTATATTAAATTTTAAGTAGTTTGATTGTAAATTAATGTAACTAATAAATACCACTGTTTAAATTATTTATGTACTTTTATTTAAGAAACTTTATTAGAATACCTGAATTCGTTCTCCCATTGTCATCTCTAAAAAGAATTCTCGATACCAGAGTTGAGATAAATCACAGCATTCTTGTAAAGTTTCTGTAAAATATAAAGTTTAGTGTTTCATAAATCAATGAAATAGTTAATTTTGTACACAGAGATAGGCATAATGTTGATCTCAATTTGTGTGTCACAGTTATGTTTGTAGAAAAATAAGATCATACCTGAAAAACTGAGTAGGTGTTTGTAGAAAAAAGATCGTTTATGGAATGCTTCAATGATGGCTAGGGACTTCTCATCCAGATCCTTGCGCATTGGTTTCTTTCCTTTATCCCAGAATATTGACTCTAGCATTGTACGCATCATGTATAGCTACAAAATTGACAATGTTGGAATGATAATATACAACTCAACTTAAACTACAAATATAAAATATATGAAATTAAAAAAAACAAATTTGGCAGTAAGATATTTACCTGTGTACTGCTGGGTCCAACTGTCCTCCTAGGAACTTGTATACTGTAACCAGTTTTGGGGTCTTTATCACCCTTTAAGCAAGGATCATCATTGGGTGCCATACCATTATGCCAATCACTGCATGTCTGTCTGATTGAATGAAGAACTCTAAAAACATAAACATATTATTTGATCTTATTTGAAAAATGTGTGCTCCAATAATAAAAATAATTTTTTTTTTAAATCAGTACATATTATAAGAGTTTGCTAATTTCAATCAATCAATAATACATTTATTTCTCAAACAAAAACAAACAAAAAATAAAAAATAAGTACAGATAACATTTTCTAAAATATAATAAATGAGAAAAGGGGTACCTTACTGGAAGCTTAAGCTTTGTGGGGTCCAGGCAACATATTTAAGTAAGGTAAGAAAGAATCAAAAACTTTTAAGCTATATGAGATAAGTAAATTACGTTTCTAAAACATGTTTCTTTTTCTTGACTGCAAGCCTCATTGGTTCTCTCAGCTGAAGCTGAACAAAGTCTTGTATCTCAGCATAAACTGTCCTTACAATGGCCTCATAGAATACACTTTCCATTCGGTTCATCAGCACTTGTAAACCCTTTATTGCTGCAATTACTTCAATCAGTGCAAACTTCTCATTGCTGCTGTAGTTGTATCGTGTTGACTGTAACAAATAATTCACAATTACTTCTAACATTCTGTTTATTTCCAAAATACATAAAAGCATAAATTAATTACACAATACTATTGTTGAATATTATTCAGAAATAAGCTAAGTGACTTACCCTTTCATATTCTTCTGCATTTTCTGGGATGTTGGGATTTGATCGTTTGTCTGCGGGGTGGATTAGCTTCCATGAATACTGAAAACAATATTTTACAATGAAATGCACAATTAAAATAGACTAAGCCTCTTGGGCCAAAATAAGCATAAAATAAATATTTCAATTATCATTTAATTTTAATTGTTGCATGTTTATGTCTTGTCATTTTGTATTTTTGTAAGGGTCCCTAATGATCAGCTTCAGCTGGATGGACCACCCTCATAAAATATTGTTGAAATAAAATAAAAAAATAAATAAATAAACAATTTCTCTCATTTAAAAAAGTATATTTCTTACCAACTCAGCAACAAGAGCTGTCCAATGACCTAACAGCCGTAATCCTCTTAATGCTAGATTGTAGAGGGAGACATTTTCAGCATCGCTTCTTTGAGTATCTTTCTGTGCTGTTGTAACTTCCTATTAACATATATAATTGGATGTTAGTCATAGACTATCAGTTACATTTTAAGAGAAATTTTAATAAAGCTCGTTCATAGTGAATTAAATAAATATATATATTAGATATAAGCTACTGTATATAAATAAATAAAACATTCCAAATTGAACTACTGTAAGATGACATTTTATTTACTACAAGCTGGTTTCGTATGTCCAGCAAAGATACAGTATATAGAAAAGCACACATACCTTGTTACTGTGTGTAGCCAATTCACTTATGTACCTGGTATGGTGTTCTCGTACATTAGGTAATTGTTCTACTATGTTGTATTGTGAGGTATGACTTAAACTGCCACTAGCATCTACACTCCATACTGATCGATGGCTCTCAAAGTTCTCACTTTTCATGATGTAGGAATACAGGGAAATCTGAATATCACCATATAATGGTACAACTTCCAAGTGCTGTGTTTAAAGTAAAACAATATTATTACAATTATACGTTGAATAAAGAATAATTTATAAACCTACTTACAATCTATGTAAGCTGATACCTTGAAAAACTTGTCAATTTTAGACAGACTGAACTTTTTCTTTCCACCATCCAATTTGTAAATACTGACATCTTTTCCATCCATAAGATAAAGAGCAAAAGCCATGACCTAAAGATAATAAAGATAATCTGTAATTAATAAAAAAAAAGACTGAAAACCTAAAGAAGCAAATAAGGTTTATCAATAGGACATTTTCTCTTTGGTCAGAACCTATACAAAACTTTAAGAACCAAAAACTAACCTTAAGTAGCATATGTTTCTCCTGTGGTAGTACATATTGTTTGTTTTCATACATATCAGAGCATATATTTACAATGTCAATCAATAGTTCCTCGTGACCTTGGATTTCCTGTATTTTACTCTTCAAGGTCGTTGTAATCTTGTCATTGATAGCTAAAAATAACGTCACATTCTGCGATTCTTGGATAGACTGTGGCGTGGACATGCGCTTCAGAAATTGAGCGGCCCTGTATAACATAATACATTACTGTGATTTGCATTGTTTTGTCTAAAATACCAATGCAGTACATTAATAATAAAATAAGGTAATTAATATGGTATCGTAGCTTCATTCAAATTAATACCGTAAAAATAAAAACATGCAGTGAATAATATTTAGCAAATCAAGGGTGTAAAGTAACTGAATTCGCAGAGTAAAACATAAAACAACAATGACACAAACATTTAAAAAACAAAGGATAAATTGTTCATATATTTCAAACATACTTTGTACATATATTTGATAAAAGATAAATATGTATTTGTTGTAAAAGGCATTATGTAGAACAACAAAAAAAAAGAGGCAAAGATGCAAAATGACTTTAATTTTAAATCAATGTTTAAAATAAGCTAAAGAAAAAAACAATAATTAATAGATTATAAATTTCATTTTAACGATTTAGTATTTGTATATATCACTACATAGCCAATCAGAAGCAGAATTCTGTAGCACAAACCAAAGACTAAAATGAAGTGTTTTCATGCTAAAAGAAATATGTGTAATTGTGATGTGTAATTAGAATTAAAGATGTATTGTCCCCAAAAACATGAAAACATTTTGTAGTTTGTATTCACTTTCGGTAAAATGATAAAAAAAAAACATTTGACCAGAAACCCAATGACTTTCAGAAAATGGGCTTTCTTAACTTTTTTTTAAAACTAAACCAAAAAAACAAAACAAAAATGTTTTAATCCCTTTTTCAAAGTGAATAACGAATTGTTATTAAAATGTTTTACAATTTATTTTGCAGGGAGAAAATATATCTTTAACTTAACAGTGTTTAGCTTTTTGATGTATTTTATGGAATGTAAGAATATCTATCTATAGTAACTCTGCATAATTTGACTGTTATTAGTGTAATATTAAATGCACATGCACAGTGAGGTGATGTATTTAATATGGTTAGTGCATAGTGTGTGCATGTTCTCAAACCTTCTATATTGAGCATAATCATTCTTGATACTGGCTTTTATGTTTTTAAGAGCATCTAACACTGCAAACATGTTCATGACTTTGCCAAGGGTAAGTAAGTATGCCTCAGACACAAAATCTTTGCGTCGTTCGGGATGTGATAATCGCTGGAAATCTCTGTAGAATAGATCTATGGCTTTTTGCTGAAAGGAATAAAGCAATATTAGACAAAATGTTAGGCATATCCCAACATTTCTAAAGAAAAAGCACACTTTTTAAAGAAGAAGCAAACATCAACTGAGACAGTTTTGTTTTTAAAAAGAATAAATCATCTGATTAAAATACGCTTTTAATCTGAAAAATGATAAGTACAGAGAAACAATTACCAAATGATCATTCTTGTAAAAACCAAATAAAACTGACTACAGAGTTGAAGCTTGTGTACTACAATGTGAAAATGGATCACAATGAATGAATGCATTTTGAATAGAATCCCAAACTGTCAAGCATACTACTATGCATGAATCAAGCACTTTGCAAGTAAGCGTTGCTAATGAATTATCCATTACCTTTTGTAATGAGAATAATCATTTCGGATACTGGCGCGAATGTTCTTGATGCTATCAAGCACCATGAACATATTGAGACATTTGCCAACCGTGAGGAGATACGACTCGGACACAAAGTCTCTACGTTTCTCCTGGTTGCACAAACGAAGGAAATCTGCTGTAAACAAGTCTAAAGCTTTTTGCTGAAATTGAACAAATTATTATTAATCATAATCTAATATGATTTCTGCACGTTATGGCAAATAACGAATTTATTATTTTTTTTACCTGCAAGAGAAAAAAGTAATATTTAATTCCTTGTTTGTTGTTGAAATCAAATATGGTACTACTGTATGAAATCTGAGCAGGAACTAAGTGAACATAATCTTTTATTAGTAGTTAATATTTACTTTCCTTTGTATTAATGTTATCCCTTCCTTTTTAGAAATTTCATGATACAAAACAGTCATTGCAACAATACTATTACAGGTAGGTATTCTATTGTGAAATTATGGCTGACTTTCCATTGAAAATATACTGTAGGATGCTAAACAACTCTTTAAGTAAAATAATCTACAGAATTCAGGGCATTTTTTTTCATGTTATGTTTTAGCAACGTCCCATGCCAGTTGTTAGGACAATACATTCATGATTTTATCATTTCCTTAGAGGAAATTAAAGAGGTTCCTTTTCCAAATATAATAAAATAACAATTGTATCCCTTGTGAATGTCTTAAAAGCTGTCCTTCAAAAATGATTGAAGAATAAGTGTGTGAACTGCTAAACATGGATTAAGATTTCTTCAAGTTCAAATTGATCTATGTTATGATAATTCACAAATAATACTTTGCCTCACGGCAACCTATCATTCTCAAATTTTGTATCAAATATCAATTTAAAATCTTTCTTTTTTTTCTTTAGTGATATGTCTCATTATTTTAACTATGAATAATTGTATGGTAATTTTATAAACACAGTGCAACTGTGAAGGTTTACTTAAATCATTTATTTCAATGTAGTAAACAAACCAACTGTCATCCATTTTAAACAACAAGCAACTTTTGAAAATTCTATTAAAAATGTATTCACCCTTCAAAAATATAGAATAAAATAACTTAACTTATTCACTAACTGCAGAACTTATAAAGAGACAAAATAAACAGTTAAATTTATTAAACAGGCTTCCAGTTGACTACTTTTTTCTCTCTTGTTTTTAATCCAATTTTTGGTCAGTGATTAATTATTAATATTCAATAACAAAAATGGTTTTAAAATCATTTTTTCAGGGGACAATCTTTAAACAGCAATTGTAATAAATATCAAACGGTTGATTTAAACAGCTATGATTATTCCAGTAATGTTATGCATTTAACAGTCCAGTGATGTTGAATAGAATATTATCAGATCACTGATTTTAAAAAACTGAGTTGGTAAACACAATACCACAATGAATACTGCCAGGTACTTGGAACAATAAGCCATTAAATGCAGGTGGTAACAAAAGGTCATACTGTACTATTTTCAATTGGACAGCGGTTTTTATACAGGGAAATTATTTATATTGATCTTTTAAAGTTGGCATGTCACTAAAACAGGAACAAGCATTTTATTTATACTTCAATTGTTAAACTCTGTTTCCTTAATTACTCACTCCATGCTACTTCACTCTATAGTAATAGCTTATTACTTTCATATAATTATTACTACCTCTTTTTCATCTGTCTATAGTAACATTTAAAACAATTTTTTATCTTACCTGAAAGTAAAACAGACTGACAAGTTTAGAAACTTCTGGTTCAAGTGCTTCCACAAACTTTTCATAGATTTCTACCCTGTTTGGTTGTTGGTTTGATTTTATCTGAAACATAGGGTTATATAATAATTATAAAAACTACAGGTTAAACGAAAGGATAGTGTGTGTGATATTTTAAACATGTACCTCCATGGTTTAAATAAGCAAAACTGAATTGATTAACTATAAAGGTTTACAGTATTTAACGTTATGAGATGTTTGTAATATGGATTAATAACCATAAAAGTCTTTATTTATTTTGACTTATTATGAAATGTAATTAGGACTGTGACCAGGTTTTGTTTACTTATTTTCCATTTGTTGGTTAATGTTCAAAAACAGGTTATTTTACTCACTGCAGGCATGGCACGGGAACAACTCCTCCACGTGTACAGCATCACAGCATATTCATGTCCTTCTTCAAGCAGTTTGTTCTATTAATAAAAGTATCAATTTCAATTACTACAGTTTAAATGAAACAAACAGAGGTGAAATGTGCGTTTTAAGAAAAATATTTGATTCTCTACATTAAAATTTATTGGAGGGTACAAATATTTAAATAATTCAAAAAGCATAAAAAGACACTATTATACTAGCTTTTAAACCTTGCAGAATATACGGTGGCTGGTGATTTTCTTCAGGATTAAAAAAAGCAAATATATCTCACCATTTCAGAGTGGACAGTTGCTTCTTCAATATACCTGGACATGCCAGTTACAAAAGCTGCTCTGTCCTCAAAATTGGTGTCAAAGTTTGCTTGGTATGTAATTGACACAGCTGTAGCTTCGATACATGGTTGCTGGTCAGGTAGAGGGAGCTCTTCCAACAGGTCCACATTCGAAAGTGCATCTTCCAAAGATACCGTGGCAGACATTTTGACACGGTCTACATGAAATAACAGAAAATGTATTAGGTTTTCGTAAAAACTAGGCCTATTCCTAGCTAGTTGTAATAATATATGTTAGGTTTTTTGGTCAAACTTGTCCATATTCCTAATAATACTGTAGTTACTGAATTTTAAATTTAAAGCATACCTAATATTTAATAAATATTTTAATTTCAATTTTTGTATGCTTTTATTATTTATACAATACAATCAATTTTATTATTATAACGAATAAAGTTTCCATTCCAGGTTCAGCCTATTTTTAAGAATGATGTATTACTATTGATTCTAGCCTATTTCTATTCACCTAACTTCGTTGTCGGTCTTCAGTTAGTTGAGAATGTGCCCCGCCTGTGTTTACCAACAATTGGTATACTATGTATCATGTCTAGGCCTACCACCACCATCATTCCATTATTTACACAGCCTCCTACTGTACCAACTCACAAAGTGTCAAATGCATGGCTTACTGCACCAGCCCTGCCAGCCTCTGCTGAGCGAGCGTAGCCTAGACTTGCTTTGTTTGGAAGTTTGATTTATCTTAAATTCTCGTGTGAAATATCTAATATGGAATGCTATTAAAGCCAACTTAAATGCCTACCTTACAGTCGGTTTCCTTTAACGAGAATGTAACCCCAAAGATTTAAAAAAATGCTTCAAAATATACAAATGAGCACCATTTTATGTGTCCACACCCTTGCAATAAGCAACAACACAACTCACACAGGGTTGACCATATTTCCGGGTTAGAGAGGGCGCTCTATAAACAATGCCGAACAGTACTCGAAACCCTCACAGTGCTTCCTCTTTTTCGAAAAGCCATATCGAAAAGAATCTCCGTCTTTGTTTTGCAAAAATAACCTCGAAAGATGCTTATATCGAAATCAAGCCCACTAAATAACTCAAGTTGAGGCTCCTTTCGAGACTGTATTTTCTAAAGAAGTATTGTCTCCCAGAAAAAAAAAATTAGATTTTTGTTTTTTTAAATGCTATTTTAATGTCATGGTAGTCACATACTATAATAGTTATTCACTTTAACCAAAAATTGGATCGGAAAACAAAATAAAAAACCGAAATTTAATGCAACAAAAATATTCAAATTGTCAATGGGATTGGTTGAAGGTAACCGTTTATTTTGTCATAAAAATTATTTTTTCGAGGTTTTTTTAACTTTTTAAAAACTACAAAATCTTCATTTTTCATGTTCTTGGGGGACAATACATCTTTAATGTCAAAAGGCCCACATTATTTATGGACCTAATGTTAGATTGTTCAATCAAGTCACATGTAATATTTTACAATGTGTTGTTTCAAATGATACTGTGACAACTTTTATCTTCTTCTTGCCTGCTTCCTTGGCAACATATCAAATTTAGAAGGGAATATAATAATTTTAGTTTCACAAAATGTCACAGCATTTCGAAAAGATTTGGCCGCCTCTTTTGAAAAGTAATCTCGAAATCTAAAAAAAGAAGCCCATCTCTGAGTCCTAACTTAAGAAGTCTGTTGGGCTTACGGTATGTTCCCAAATCGATTCGAATGGTTTATTTTTTAGTATTGATGGCCAGAAATTGGAATTGCAAATAATATATGCCATGCATATTAAATTGCGTATTAATCTAATGTCTGTCTGTCTGTAATTGATCCCCGAAGCATCCATGCATCCATGAAGTGCTACTCACGCCACTAACGACATAGCGGTATTAAACTTTTACTACCCATCGATATAATTTCAACACTTATACAAATATATACAAATCACACATTTTACTGTTGCTTGCTATCTCTTTATTGCTTTTCTGTGATAATATGTAACATTAATTTAATAAGCAGCATTCAGCCATACACGACTTAAATTGTATTTACATTTACAGTCTACAAAAATGAATTTTTGCAAGTTACAATACAACTAGGCCTAATGGCGGTAAATACATTTTACTACAGCTTATGGAGTACTTAATGTTGCTATTTAGGATGGCCGATCCGCCTCAAATTTAATCAGGTAATTTACAAACGTTTAAATGCAAATAATGAATCATAATGGCTGCAGTAATAGACACTATTATTAATATAAAACAACCTGCTGCTTTGGCTATAAACAAGACATTATGCTAACATTTAAAGAATTGTAAAAATTGTTCGCATAAATAAAATTACCTATAATTATTGGACAAAAAGTACAATGTATTTTTATATTAGTAAGCGTAGGTAATACTTTTAACATAGAGCTAAAAGCTATTAAATGTTCTATTATTCTTTAGGCCTATAGTTACTATATTTACAATAACACAATTGTCACACATCTTTTAATGTCAAGAAGCATCAACTAATCTAATTTTCTTCGTATTAGCTTCCCATTGCAATTATTGTGATGCCATTTGGCATGTCAACCATCAATAACATATGACCAGTAATATTACAGGACAAATTAGCCTAACATTGTTTTGCTTTGAACATTTGATTAGATCATCAAAGAATATTCTTTGGTACTATGCCGTCGCAAATCTAAATGCCAGTCGCCTATATATCGGACATACGGTACTAGGCCTACATTTGTATTAAACTAAGAGGTAGTGATTTTCTATTAATACATTTATAATATCGCTAGTCTTTTAATAGAGCTAATAGTAAGTTATGTACATCATTACGATCTGACATTATGCATTTGACATTAAAGGTATTGAAAGGAAATAGCAAAAACAAAAGGGTGAAGTAACACAATGATTAGAAAAAGATATTAATGATTCTCACTGTCTCACATTGTACAGTTTACAGGATCAGTGTATGTTTACAGGCTATTAAAGAACATGATCATTGTATGTTTACAGGCCTATGATCAGGCTATTAAAAGAACATGATCATCATCACACTTCTTAGTTTCAATCCAATGATTTAAAATGTATTGCATGTATTTTATAATTTTCCCCACTGTGTGTATTCATATAATAATTAGAACATTTGCAATGGCCCATCTATTCGGCATTGCAAATATTCCTTTTTGAGTTATTATACTTTAGGCTATATTATAAAGTTGAAATAGCCTCCATCTATTCGGCCTTGATTTCATACTTCTGTTCCAGTTCGGCTATATAAACTTGCAATATCAACAGTATTTCTTTCCTCCTCTTCATCGTCATCTTCTTCAGATAAGAATAACTGTAAAAGACAATTGGTTACTAAAAGTGCCGGTTGTAGTGCTTGGTAGCACACATACAAAACTATGATTATAGGCCTATTAATCTTTCTCTCCAATAACATACCTTTTTTACAAAAATGAAGCTATTATAATTACCTTCATGCAAAAACATGGTTTTTTTTAGAAAAGTAACAGGATTCTTACTAAAGTCTAATAATACAATATTTTTGTAGAAAAGACTACATAAATCAAAACAGAATGTCAACTCTAAAGGAAAGAATGATAACCTAATAGCAAAATAGTATCATCTACGAAGCATTTTGAAACATTCATTTTCAGCAACAATGAAAGCTCTGCAAAAATTATTGAATTGTAATAAAGATTGTATAATAACGTATAATATGAACATTGTAACATCTTCATTGAACATTATTTGTTCCAAATAATTTGTACAGAGCTTATTACATAAAGCTAGTTGTTAGTTTTTAAAGTATTAAACGTTGCTATTGTTTTTAAAGCATTGTTATCTATACAAAATATGTAGGCCTAAAGTTCTTCCTTCTTTGATAAAATAGTATTAAATATGGACAACAAAACATCACATACGCATCTTAATCAAACACTTTAATATAACATGATGTTTATGAATGTTTTGTTTGATTGATTACCAGTAATAAGCACAGTTAGTGGAATGTAGTAGAATACAAATACAGAAACACACCGAATTAACAGATGTACCTTAAACGAAATTTATTAAGAGAATTACAAAATGGACAAACTTTTACACAACAATATGCCTGGTGACGTGATCTAGAATTTAGATGTTTTTTCATCGACAGTTAGGAGATGTATACAGTTTAACAAATAAAAATGACATTATAATAACAAAATAAATTTAATGATTAGTTAAAATAATTTCGCTTATCGAGTTTTAACACGTTCTAGTTTTGTCAATTGTTAAGCATTCTAAACAATAGGACATTATGTAAAAAGCAATACGTTTGATATACATACATTGTATTTTTGTTAGTGTATATTAAATGGCGACATAAATGAACATAGACAAACAAATACAAGTTAAATGGGTTAATCTTTCTATAATTAGCGTTAGCCATTAATTTAAGATGAAATAAGTAAAATGGTTATGATGTTAATGAACACAATACTATGAGTAAGTAAACACATAAAAACAGTAGATATAGGCCTATTGTTGCGAGACAGGCTTAGAAAATATTATGCCAAGGTGTTAACTATTTTAATCATTTAGTAGAGTCTATAAATTCTACTTTTGAAATCTGTCGGACTTTATTAAATAGTATAGTAAGTATACAGTCCATTTTCGGTGGAAGATGTTGAATTTTAATACGTGAGTGATATAAAATGTTGTCTTGAATAAAATAAATAAGCAATGAATACTGCATTTTTAAACAGAAGACATAACATTCTGAAATGGGAATTTAGAAAGCAGACGAACATATTTTTGTAAATAAAATTGTGAGCCTTGATTAAAGGATGCAATTGCCTTACCGTTTCTTTCTTTTCAAGCTGTAAGGATGAAAAAGGTTCTGCTAAGTTACAAAAGTCTATATAATTTCACTGTATTAGAAAATATTACATTTACTCTAAACAACAGTGTCTATTAGTTTTTGTAGAAAAAAGTACATTCTAAATTTGAATAATATGCAAGACGTTTTTATTAACAATCTTAAATAACATTTTAACGGTTAATAACATTTATAATTGAATACGTTAATCTACAAAACAAACAAGGACAACAAATCAAATTCATTTCAATCCAGTAATAATTAGTACGCTGTTAAAAACTGGCTATAAATCTGTACATATCTAAAAAAATAATTTCTACAAAGGTAAATCTACATGTTCTGTAACTTCACAATATTACGTCAACATTTTAAAGTTGCGTCCAAATGCAAAAGAATGCAACGAGATTTTCCAATGATATTATCGCTTTTGCTTACAATTTAACATTCTTTTACTTTACACGCAACGTAATAATGACGTCATCTCATGAACTTACCACGTTTAAGTAATGATTTACCGTGCTGGTAGTTGACGGAGTGTAACGCATACTAGGAGGAGTTAACGCAGCCTTTGTATCGCGATACTGAGGAGCTAGAGGTAATCCCTCTCCTGTCACAGATAGCCTAGCCTTTTCCTTCAACACAACTGATATAGGAGTCTGGGAAATACATTCAAAGATGTTAATTGTATTCAATACAACGTGCAATTTACTAGCTTATTTGTCGATTCCACACGTTAGATATATCGTTTCTATGAAAAGTGTTGTTGTACCCTATATTAGCAGACAATAGTATTGGTTGATTCAATAATATAACAAAAACTGAAATGATGTTTTGTCTTGAGGTACAATTTGGGTCTAAGAGGTAGTGATTGTTAATGTCAGAGGAAATACATTCTTGTGTAAATTATTTTGACAAACTTTATCATGAAACAAGTTGTGGATCATCTTCATTTTCACGACTGTACGACGACTTCATTTTGTTCTCTTTTTACATCATCAATATGACGCAGTTATTAGTGTAAAGAGAATCTACTGTTCATATTTTCACTGAATAACCATTTCCTACCCTTCTCTTCTTTGCTACTGCCTTGGACTTCCAACAAAACTGGAGTATTGCAACGACCATTGATACAAACAGACCAACAATCAAAATGTAAAACACTCCACCAAGATTTGTCATGTTCAAACGCCTCTGAAAGTCAAAGTTAGTTTCTCATTAAAAACCCTTATTATTCGTTTGTGGAAGTTATTAATTTTGACTGCCAAAACATGACAAAAAGAATGTTGGAATTACAACGACACTTACCCTAGGCTTTGAAGCATCAACACACTCGCTATTGTGGTACCACCACTTATTTTCTAGCTTTAATAATGTACCATTTTCTCGCAGTTCTAAAATTGCAATGGTGAACCGTTTCCTGTACATAAAGAAGCCAGAGGTTATTTTTCCAAAAAAATAAACACTCTATACAACAACTGTTAACACAAATTGGGATATCGAGGTTAAAGCTAGGCATATGCCTATACAATCTGATATTACATGTATTATATTTTTATTAACAACTTTAGTACTAAGTATACAGACGTGTTTTAATTGCCTAATACGTCACATTTAATTAAATTCTTTTCTTCAAACCTCAGCCAATCTTTTTCCTTTGAGAATGCAACACCATATCCTTTAGAATCTAAGTTCGGTCCAATCTTCATTGTATCACATGGTTCTCTCTGGTTATTGAATTCATTAACTGATGATTCCAAAAAGAATGCATACTTCCCCTTGGAGTGTCGAACTCGTTCTACACCCTCCTTATTATCGGCTACAAAGTTATCGGAAGATTCTCTCATTCCATCCCAAATTTTCATCAAAACTGGTGTTTTGGAATTCTGCAAATAATAATAAGAGCAATCAGAGGGTTGCAACCTTCACCAGGAGCAAAAAGAGAGAAGAAGGATAAAGAATCGTGATGAAGATCCGCCTTGTAGCATAAAATTAGTAAAATAATAAAAAGTGGCCAACAATTTGGATCCTAGTCCGCATTGCCTCCACAATTTACTGGAGTTGTCCGTGACCACATATCTATCTGTGGTTTAAATTTGGTAAAGATCCTACTTTTAGTTTTGACGTTATTCTGCTTACAGACAAACACAACTACACACACAGTATCGCAGACGAATATAACCTCCTAGGTGGAGGTAATAATGTTTATTGAAAATAAGTTCGAAAATGTAAACATAATATTAAATTAGCTTACCTTAAAAAAATCCATAGTTGAAGCATTTATGACAGCACCATATTTGATAATACTCTGATTAGCAAGGTCATCGACAGAATTAAAAGCAGGTATCATAACTTCAATAGTCAAAAATGCTGCAAGATTTGCTGTGTACGATGCGATAAATATCAGCGTAAAAAACCACCATACCGCACCGACAAGACGACCGCCGACTGACCTACGAACATAAAGAACATCATACATAACATTTTTACTTCTTTACGAAAATGATTCAATTGCAATGATTCAAGTCACGTTTTAGTACCAAGTATTAAATACATTGTGCTGTGTTCGGAATATAATAAAAACATACCTTGGAGTGACTTCTCCACCCTGCTGCATCAGGGCTCCGAAAGAGAACCAAACACTGTTGTACATATTGAAATATATCGGACTCTCTTTCGAATTTGCTGATTTCTGACTACAAGTCTCAGGTTCTACTTCATATAAGTTCCATTCAGACGGACTGATTCGAGTCACCAAGTAAAGTACTACGGTGACACCAACATAAGCAAAGACAACACAAGTCCACACGTTAGCTTGAAGTGGCTTAAGAAACGAGAATATACCCGGTGTTGAGTGATGAGGTTTGTTATACATGATACTAATTCCTATGTTCATAAATGGTTTTGTAAAAAGTACAGCTTTCTCACGCTCTGCGTTGATCGTTAAACCTGCTACAGCCAAATCTACTTTCTGTAAGACAAATTGTTTTAAGTGTTAAAGTGTTTAAGTTGATTTTATCAAATGCTAACTTTTACTATAGAGTTCCACTATATTGTTAAGTCGTCATCGCCATTACGATCGTTACTATTATTCCATTTTCAAAAAAACGTTGATTAAAATGTATCACCACCATCACTTACCCCTGTCATTACTTCTCCAACCATTCCATTCCATGTACCAGTGTTATTCGATCCATACTGTTGATCAGCAACGATTTTTATTCGATATTTAAAGTGTATTTTGTTCGCAAGATAGGTTAGCAGATCAGCACAGTAACCTTCAAATTGCTCGTTCCCAGCGTTCTTGTCTTCGTCATCCTTCCTCATCAAAAATGGTTTATCCTTTTCCAAAACAAAAAAAAACACATTATAACTATTGTAAATTGTTGTAAGAATGAGTAGGTTAAATGTATATTGGCATTGAGACGTATACATTAATTTTCTGTTTGTGTTTATTAACAAAAACTTAAATTGTAAGGGCGTGTGGCGCTGTGTGTTGGACGTTCGACTACTGATCGTTAGACCGAGGTTCGAATCCAACTCTCGCCGCATTGCTTGTATCCTTAGGCAAGATACTTTACTTACGTTTGCCTCTCTCCACCCAGGTGTATAAATGGGTACCCGGTTAGATCAAGACACAACTTTGCGCTGATTACTAGCTGCATATATGGGAGTATGTTTCCATAGGTGTTTGATCAGGAAATGACTGGGGTAATAATGTTCAGCGCATTGAGAGCTTGCTTATATGCGCTATATAAGAATGAACTATTATTATTATTATTATTATATCGAATACAAGCTGCATTAGTATGTGTAGGACTAATACCTATACCTTACTTCCTTACCAAAATTGAGGTGACAATTAATTCTCTTTGTTTTAAAAGTTCAACCTCGTCTTTATTGTCAACGGAATCTTCAGTAAAATTCGCAAATTGTAAACGCACGTTCCTATCTGACTTCCATGTTGCAATCTATAATAATAGTAATCAACAAATTTGATTAAACCTTAGTATTGGTTGGGTAATGTGTTTAATATGGAAATTATTAATGTCGTCATTATCGTCATAATCAAAGACAAAACTCAACTCAACATCGATGAAATACTCTTGAATCTAAATTCTCATTCTCATCATCATCAACCGTAAACTTAATCTTTATAAAACTTAAATCCATTTAGTTATACTTAAGTAATGTAGGCTACAGTCGCTTAATCATTCAGTCATGAGTATTTACCGGTATGAATTCAGAATCCTTAATACCGATTACTTGAAGCATGTATGATGTACGTTCTCCTGTGACGTTATCAAATTGAATTGATCCGGACAAACCGTCAACTATCATCTGCAAATATATGTCAAATTAAACGACACATTTTAAGTCAGAAATACTTAATATGCATATCATAAACGTAATACGTGTTTGATTGACATCCCATGTGAATTCACCATATTATTTGCATTCTGTCAGATTGAAGTTTAAATCGTTTGACCCAGCATTTTATCTGTCAACGTAATATAATTAAAATCTAAAGAAAATGTTAATGTGATTTGCTATGTACAAATCGGTGGATATCTAGTTAGGAAAATATCAAAGTTTGAATTATCATCAAAGAATGATATTTCAACAACACTTTACAAATATTTATAACGAAGATGTATAATGATATTATGAATAATATCTAGTCGTATTCTGTCAACATTGGATTATTCTGTTATCTGTTAGGTTTAATATTGCAATACCTCTTGAAAAGCTGAGATGTAAGTTCGACCCTGGGTGCACCCATGTGCATCCACGCTGGATTCTGCCAACTTTTGCAAACAGCAACACGACATTAGACACTCGTTTTTCTGATTAATGAAGAAAATTGAAAAAAAAAATCACATGACAACCAATTCACACAGTTTAGTATTATTACCACAGATGAACGTTTATGCTAATTAGGTCATTATGTACTACCAGTAATTCATTTGATAGTACCAAGAAAAGTATTATGTTATCATGATAATATATGACGGTTGACTACTATTCAACAGTACTGTTAATTACTACAAAATCACTGAACAATCCAGAAGATTAATGTTTGACAGATTACCATAATTAATTCTAGTTTTACATCACACAAACATTTTCATATAATGTGCTTTTCATGTTATGATGCGTAACTCACCCGAAGTCTGGAACAACATTTTGAATCAAAGAACCTGCTACAGAAACATTGCGATCGTTGACTGACGGGCATGTATGAATACTTAGCAAGTACTGTTTCGAAGGCATTCAGCAAGACAAGTGAAAGGTCATGGAGCAATATGGCATCGGCCTAATAATAAATGTGAATGCAACTTTATTTTCTATTAAAGAGAAGACATTAAAGCAGCAGATCAAACCTTCTTACCTCTGTGACGTAAACCTTATTTGTAGTAGTACATTCTTTAAAAGTGTTTTCGAACATTTTACGTCAATGGTTAGTAAAAAAGCCAATTAATTTGCTCCCTGCTTCTAGGTATATCTCTTTGATTGTTATTTTTAATTAAACACAAATTAATCTTATTAATAAAAACTAAAACGTAATATAATTACGTTAACACTTACGTCAGGGCGGTCAATGGTAACGTTATTTTTAATATTTGTTCTGTCACTGCAATTGACTGTCAAATTGAATAATCTTGAGTTGGATTGGTTCACGGGTAACTGAAAGGCTGTTAAGTTCATTCCTCCGTAAATGAAACTGTTAACTTTTAACTTATTAGCATTCTGTTTGTATAGAAAAAAATAGATATAAAACTCCATGCAAAGCAAAGAAAACAAGACATCTGATTTATAATGCCTTTAGTATTAATCATATGGAAATTAAATAGGCCTAAATTAGGTGTTTGTTGAGAAATTGTATATAAATTAGTTTCATTTCTTTTTTAATACTCACCAAGTTTACGACCAAAAAATGGAAGTTAAACGTTACCATTCCTAGTAAGGCTGCCTGGTTAAATTCAAAATAAACATTAATTAGATAATCGTAAAATACAGATAGAAATACATTACACCAGAGGAAGACATTATCAATAAAAACTGTAAAATTTGGTAATTAATACTGAGGTATACATTAGATAGAGAGAGTATAAAAGCAAGCAAAACTTACGTTATCTAAAACCGTTTGTGTTATACGTACAGGGGCATCAACGACATAGAATGTCCAGCCTTTATCTCGTAGACTTTGTATATCGTCTCTTATATTGCCAGTTATTTTCTTAAATATAGTACTGTTCATGTAGGAATTTGATAAATTGGACTTCAGGTTTTGATATCTTAAAAATGCTGAAATATAATATATAAGGGTTTTTTTTTACCTTAGTAGGTCTATGTGTAAGCTACAAACGTTTTCAGTCATTACGATAAAAATAAACTGTCGGGAGATATTATACATTATCATTGAAATGATTTTATAACACGGTTGGAATAGAAAATCGAAACTCATTAGTTTGGTTGAACTCGTTTAACTTAAACTTAAAATGATTAATTCTGACTTTAATGACAATTTAAAATATAATTAGCAACATACTCAGAAGTTTTGCCACAGGTGATAAGTTCATATCTACTGTATTCAAAGAATACGATTACGGTTTGAGCATGCCTATTGTATTGCGTGTGAGTTTGTATGGCCCACATTAACAGTACAATAATGTAATATGAATTCCACTGGGAAGAAACACATTTTATAAATATTAATAATACACTGTAAATGGACAATTCATAAGAAAATTCATAAGAAAAAAATATTAAAAAGTAAGAATGTGTTTGCAATGGTAGGCGGTCTACGTTTACCGTTATGAACAGGAATGAGTAAAATGTAAGTTTACTCTTTGACTGCAGATTAATGTATGTTAATTCTACAGAAATTATCTACTGGAATTATTGCATAAAAATAGTTACTCTACTCTACTGATATTGAAATATTCTTTGGTTATATCTCAAATAATATGAGACATAGAGAATAGCAAGATCATGACAGAACATTACCTTCTTCATTTGCATATAAATAAGCTACTCTCTCGGGTGAATAACGTGTAATGATATCCAATAGCGGTAATACCAGAGAGGGTTTTAAACTCCACGTAAAATCAAAGTTTTGATTAGGATAGAGTTCTTTTGGGGACAAACTCGTTGTAATGTATGGGACGCCAAGAGTCCTTGTATATGCATCTATTACAGCCAGTGTAGCCGGAGCCATGTGTCCGCCAAGAATGTTAAAGTTTGATATTTGCCAACACACTACGGAAAAAGAAGATTTTTTTAATCGATTTTGAAGTACAATAATTGGTTTTCCAATTCTAATTGTACAATCAAGAGAATATAGGACTGTTTTATTCAAGAATTACGACTGTACGTGACAGAATATTATAATAACCATAGTATGATAACTTGGCACTGTTTCGTAACTTTGCTTGCCGGAAATTGAGGAACACAACATATAATACTGATCACATTAGTATTTATAATGAGATAACATGTATTTATTTGTAACAGTTAACATTTAACATTTAAATTCTCGATTTATAATTCATATAGATAAATAGTGTATTATTTTTTGGCACGAGAACAACTGTATCTTAATTGATATAACAGAAAGAAATGAGAGGGTGTGTGACTGTTATGGATTCCAACTTGTAAGCCTTTCTATCATAATGGTTTAATGTGCAACATTAATTTACCTTGCATGATTGTTTTGTTTAAAAATATTTCAACGAAAAAGAGAGAGCCACAAAAAAACTGTTGTTAACACTGGTGATACACTTTATTTACGCGTAACCACGTCTAAAAATCTCTGTGATCAAAATAATTTGAAATACTATTGTGTATGATATCATATAAACTGATTGATTTTTTCGCTTAATATAAGAATAAAAATGTACGCCGCCAACTGACATGGAGTTAGACCAGGTCATTATTATCTAAAATTCATACTTTCATGAATATGTTTAGTGCGCGTGGCGGTTAGCTAAGGTCACAAGGGGAAAACCAACCAATAATCCACTACAAAAACTTAGAGCTCTACGACAGAAGACGCGCATCAACGCCTTATGGTACCGCCGGGAATTTCGCGCCAAATTATACGCATCTATTATTCATTGTAATAAACCAGGCTGCGAATAATTTAATACGTAGAGAATAGCTAGAAGCTGAAAACGAACTTCTTCTAATCAATACAGTCATTTTATCATAAACAAAAATATCGAAATTTAATTCTCTTGTGCACACAAATAAATAGGATCTATGATTAGTTATTTGTTTTGCTGATCAGAGGTGATTTGATGAAAATGTTCGTATTAACAACACACATTTATGTGAATAGACAGCATGAATATTGACCGTAAGAAGGACAGAGCTAAATTGTTAGTGATATCTAAAACAAAATTATACTGGCTTAGTAGTTAACATTTAACAGAAACGTTTCTTTAACTATTGCATATTAAATAATAAAACTGTAACTAAATTAATTATAACTAAAACCACAAACAACTATCAATTATACAGCTTTTCATTATATTCCTTTTAAGTTTTACTTGGGGTTTGTTTCAAAACACAAAGTCAAGTCATAACTCCGGATCACAATAAACCTAAAGATGTCAACAGCCTGGTCATAGTGTGGATGAAATAAGCTTGCTAATTATGAGGAAGAGAAGCTTAAGGAACATATCTTGGAAGACGTACTCAATTGTAGATCAACAAGAACTTACATTTTGCTTTCTTACATCCCCACCTTAGGCCAGTACTCGCAAGAATAGATCACGTGTTGGTGCGTGTCTAGTTAATTTGCATATCAACTGTATATCAAACTTATGGAAACCATCCATCACATAATGCTCTATGAACAATGTGAATGCAGTCCACTAAATGTAACCAATGTTTATAGTTTAGTATTATCACCATGAAATTTATAATTATATATATTTGTAAGTCAATTTACATAATTAGACAGAACACTTGGTAGCCATCAACTGTGCGTTTGTAAGAAAGGTAATGTATGCTTTTGCAATCGTTCATTCGTGCAACCTTTCTATAAACGGACATGCAACAACGATTTTGTCATCAACTCGTAAAACAACACGTATTACCACCTCTAGGATTCTGCTTTATGACAATACGATCTATCTACACAGTAGAACATAATGTAGAACTTTTTAGTAGTGTGTGTATAGTATAATACTGTATACATTTTTATAGTACTCTTGTAATGCATTAAATGAATACTTAAAATTGTGTATACATTTATAAAGATTATAGGCGTGTAATGCTAATGCGATGTAACATTTGTTTAAACAAAAATAACTGTTTTGTTTATGGTTTTTTGTTGTCTTTGTGGATTTTTTCTCCTCTTATGCCAATTAATGGGCACTCACACATGAACAAAATATATATTCATCAATTACATCATTAAAACATTAATGGATATTAAAAAAAACTTGCCTAAGAGCAGTGCAAGCAATGTGAAATCAATACTGCTGTAAAGTCAATATTTTAATAGATCTATCGACATATTATACTCTAAGCACGTTCTTGACACACTTGTCTGGTCTGAAATATTTAATATTGTTTCTGTTTTAATTGCTCTTCATTCAGTGTGATATTCTAAAGTTTGATTTGTCTCATTCATAAACATTAAGTTAAGTCTGCTAAAGGCAATTTCCAACAGTTCTCTGAGAAGAATAAAGGTATGATGAAACCGCTTTAGGTAATTCTTTAAATAATTATCATTTGCAAAATATCGTTCCAAATTAAATCACTATGGTTTACATTGAGTTGCATATACGAAATTAATGAAAGATTAAAATAAATCACAGGGAAATAATATTAAATACAAATGTAATGTACTTATATTAGGTGATAACATATAGGTACCGGTAAGAACTGAAAACACCAATTTGTCAGGCAATTGTGTTTTTTTAATGCACAATTATATTTACGTGTTAACCTGTTCAAAAAATCAGAAAAAAAATATTCATAAGTACCTATATCGAGGGAATACATTTTGCATATCACGTGTTTGATTATAATGCATTATAAAGTAAAAACTGAATTTAACTTTAAATCAGAAATGCTTTTATCATATTTGTAATAATCAACATGGGAATAAAACATCATAATGCATGATATTCCTGAACATTGAGTCTATAAATTTTTTATTAGAGTTTTTTATTTAATTTCACGAATGTTTAAAACGTTCAACAGAAGGTAGAAAATTTGGTAAATTTGCTCAGTATTACGGTAGTAGTTTTGAGAGAAAGTTCAGGTCCATTATTCAAGATTAAAATCAAGGACGTTAAAAAAAACATATAATGATATTTTCCATTTACTAGATAGAAAGTGAAAATTGTTAATAATAGGCCTACACATAATGATAATTCCAAGTGAAAGCGCATTGAATTTGAAACACGTTTTGACATAAATAGTAACTATTGTGGAAACTTCATCTTTCTAATAGGAAGATAATTTAAAACATGTTTATACGTAATTTGCACTTCACAATTGTTTGACTATACGATCTCTTTCGAATATTGTTTTATTTATATATTTATGATTTTTTGTTGGATCTTTAGATTGTGAATTCGTACGTCACACGTTGCGATATTTAAAGATAGAATAATGATATACGGTATTTAACTGAGACTGATGATTAATGACATCAAATTTTTACACTGTGAATTGGTACTCTACGTATTAAGCATAATTATATATTCATGTATCTATGTAGATTTATAAGCCAGATTTATGTTGAGATAACATATACTTTTATTTAAGATTCACTGGGGAGCAATTTATTAAATGCTTTATGAAACCAAGGTAACATTGCGTAATGTTCAGCATATTATTCATATGACCTACTGTATTATGGAATATATATGAGTACGTTTCTCGACATTATAAATTTCTCAGAATATCAGAATTAGAAATGTGCACGTACGGTGCAAATACAGGCTATAAAACACCAGAATTAAAATTAATATGATCTCAATTTTTAAGTTGTTACATAATTTAAGTATAAATCAACAACTGTATTGATAAAATGTTCAATAAGGCTTCATTCAAAGTTATTAATGTGTAACGTTACTATGAAAGCTACCGACTGTCGCAATTCTGCATGGTATCACTGGATGTAGGCGAAATGTATTCAACTTATAAGCAGGCGCCGAATATATAATGACTATTGCACACACATTTTCTCTTTATATTTAATAACAGATATGTTTTATTTAATGGTAACGTTCACTATATTGATATTAAAAATTACAGGGGTTCTGCTATTTTTGTTTAAGTTCCATTTTCTTTTACATAATTGACGGTTATAGTTGGTTATCCTATTTTACGTTTATAAACTCGACATAAACGCGTATACTGCCGTGTAACAACCGAGAACGTCTTTTTTTTCTTTTTTTTTTGTAGCTAGTTTATTCGTCATATTTAAACCATTTACTAATTAAACATAACGTATTGTAAGGCATATAATTTTAAATATCTTTAGCACTACATTGCTAGACGAAGATTACTGCCAAACTTAGAACCGTGGCTCCAAACTATTGGTGCACAGCGAATATCGATGGAAGACCCATGCTGTAAATTCTGTTTTTTACACACTAAAACAAACATCAACAAATAATTCAAAGATTTTTTTGCAATGCTTATACCTAACAAGGAAACAAAGGTCTTGTAAAAATGTACACATGTTGTATCAACTTCCGTACCCATATATGTATAGTTAGACAAATAATTAATTGGTTCACTTTACAATAAACACTGCACATGCACATAGTAAAGCTCGATGCATATTATAAAAGGACTATCGATAATGAGAAAGTGAATCGTATTAACTAATGCGTAATCTACATAATTCTTCTTTTTAGTAAAAGAATGAAGTACTATTAGTAGTTACATATTATACTTACATTCCCTTTCAAATTCACGGGGGTTATTTACGTCTGTGTATCGTAACACTGCCATGGTTGTGAAGGGAGCTAGTTTATCGTCAAACACTTGGTTATGCTCCAGTATTGCTCTTGCGAAACTACAGTTCAAGACTAAGTTACCATCGAATTTGGCTTTACTTGAACCAACATGTAGAATTATTCCTGTAAAGGACAAATCTATTGGTTTAACATCGATTTTTAAAACCGATTTATTTCATTCATTCATTCAATAATATGAACATTAAATGTGGAAACAACATAATGTTAACAATTTGATTGTTTAATAACTTTTATGTAAATGTGTAGTTAAAATTATAAATATTAGTACTGTATGCATGGCAGAGCTCGTCGTGGTAACCTTATCGGTAATTCAAATAAATTATTCATGAAACGTGTAACATTCTGTGCTCTCTGATGATTAAAAGGCGTTGTAAATTCTTCAAAATGTCACTGCCTATACGCTATTACAACTATACGACTATCTATCATAATTTAATAATAATAATTTCCAAAAAGGTTATTTCAAATTGTTAGCTAAATAGTATGTAACACCTGTGCTTAACAAAAAGTCTGTTAGTACAAACACAGTTATGATAATAACTTTTATGCTAATATATTACTATTATGTCTGATGTGTATGGTTGACTAAACTGTAACACTCAATTTAGTTCAATGTCAGTAAATATTACTATGCCTATTTATGTACAACTGAGATAGTTTGCTTAGATCATGTTCAATCTAAAATAATTGCAACACAAAAAGACTAAAATAGAAACTAAAAATGAAACTAAAATAGGCATATGGACGAATATGCAATATATATTGACAAAATAATGGGTTTCCTAGTGTAAGATATTAAATCATATCTTAGTATAAACTAGGACTAAACAAACAAAATAACGTCCAATTTACAGTAGTATGTATGTACTAAAATATTGTCATTCAATGTCTTTTTAAAACAATAACAACAATAAATGAACCTACCTGCCCTAGCAAAATCGGGATTATATGGCTCTGGACATTCGCTCTTACACAGCGATGCATTGCTGGAATCTTGGCAATTTATAGACTGGATAACATACATTAATAGTACGATGCAAGGATAGAAAAACAACCGCATTTTGTTAGTAACGCAGACAAAATGCACAAAACACGATAAACAGGGTATTATTGCTTCGAATATAATTTGTTCAGACTTTATAGATAACTTTCAAACGACGTATTGGTTACAACCCAGATTCAATGAATTTCCAAAAACGAAATCAGAATTGATTACATGTTTGTTAATATCCACTGCTTCTAAAATTCTTGTTGTGCATCCCTTTAATACGATTGTACAAAACAACCGCATATTTTTACAAATGAAGTTTTTCAAAACATTGATCTACATAAGTTTAAGAAATGCACTGGAACCGGCTTTGAAAACAGGCTATAGGTTAATCTTCGTCGTCGGGTATGGTGAAGCAAAATGAAAAATCTTTCGATAAAAAATAATCAATGATGATTGGATAAATTAACAACAAATTGAATGGTTGTAGGCGACAGGTTGTTATTAGCTCTAGCGATCTATTATCCTCGTAAAACTTCGCATACGTCTGGTGCATTTTTACGTTTGTTTAGCTACAAAATGATTCCATCCAATGGAGTAGATTTACGTCGGCACATTACATTGAACAGCCAGAAAATCATATAGTAAAGTAATTTCTTCTTAATGATATTTTCATTCAAATTCGTCGATTGAGTACTTTTCGGAAAGCAGTTAAAACCTTTTCAGCATCAATCTGACTGTGAAATCGGATAGCGCTAAAATAGTTGTATGGTAACTGGCTCTCGTATAGAGTTACTAACAGCATATGCAGTAGGCGATGCCGTGCAGAAAGCAGCGTCAATCGTCGAAATACGATGTAAAAAAGGTGATATTTCCATAGATTATGTTCCAATAGAAAATGAGGAAACTAGTTCAGAAAAAAGATCGGATGCGAGAAGCCAATTACGCCGATTTACTCAAGCGTGAAATGCAAATACCTGAGTAGAAACGGTTGACGGCATATGACGATGGCGAATGAGCATACACTCTTTACTCTCTTCCAACGCTTTTCTCTACATTTATAAACAATATTTACTGTACTGAGTAATTCATGTTACTTCTTCGAAATATAGTACTATTATAATAAATAAGTAATACCGTAATTAAAATAATTACAGCCAATCATGTATCGCTGTAATGATTAGCATGATTTTGTGTCCATATGGTTTACCCACAATTTAAAAACACAGCAGTAAACCTATATACATTTTAAATAATTTGTCAAGGACGAGATTTTCTGACTAATGATGCCATGACCATAGTCGAAAACACCTCAATTATTTAAAAATAAAGAACTAAGCTAATTACACTGTTCTGATTTTGATGAATTAGAAGAGTTTATAAACATAAAATAAACTGTAACATCAATAGTCTTGATTATTAAAAAAATTAATAAATACATTCAACCATCATTTTTTAGTAAAGTTCTTTTGTAAAACGCTTATTTTAGACCTATTTTGTTTCTGAAAACTAAATCGATATTTATCTTTAAATTGACATTTGAATTGCATTACAGAATAACTCAAATTTAATTCATTCTTGTCAAACGTATAGCAGATCTTTCAATGACATTTTGAAATTCCTTTTAAACACTTCTCAAGTTCGCTTCATTCGTTCAAAATGTATCAGATATAAACTTTATCATTAACTGTTTCTTTTTTGGCCAATTTATGTCCTACATTTTTGGTAAAATAAGCATCTTTTATCATTAGCGGCTGTGCAATTTAAGTTTTCTCTTGATGTCTAACATTACTATCCAGCAAAAAAGATAATATTAGCTTATGTCATTAACACGTACACACGAAGTGTACACAAAAACACATCGTTAAAATAAAATTCGTTTCTCTTCAGTTTATTAATGGGTTTACAATATAGCACAACAAGTATTATTATCTAATATGAAATGTGGGTCTATTTTAACACTTTAGAGACATGAGCTAGTATACAAGCTTTCTTTGATCTTTCTTCCTGAATAGTCTGATACAGGTTTATATCTATGTTAATACGGAATAAGAATGGACGGTACTGAAGTGACACAATAACTGTGATGAATATACAAGAATGATGGTACTAAATGAAATGTAAAATTGTATTGAAGATACTCTATAACGGTATTGAAGAGTTGACAATAACGTTACCGACGAAATGATAAAACGGAATTGAAAAAAACCTTTTTTTTCTTCACTTTAAGGTGATTTTATTGCTGTTGTTAAAGTACTGCACTTCATATTTAAAATTCATACATTTGTATTAGTAGCAATTTAACATCTAGTCACTATTATTAATATATAGTTTATATTTCACAAATGTTCGTAAAATTGGCAAGCATAAAATATTTTGTAATACTTTATCAGTATAATACTAATACATTAAACAAATTAACAATGACGACGTTATTTTGTCTTATTGTTCTACTCCACGTGACGTATCTTTAAAAAATGCGTGGAATGTGAAATCATATAATTATATCATAAAATAACATTATATAAATATTCCAATGACTAAGTATGACAGTATTGATTTAATGAATAATAGTCAATATAATACCAATCGTCATGCCAATACTATATTTGAGTCTTTTTGTCATTTAAGTTCAATACACCATTAATTCATGAGGAAGTATTACCTGAATATCTTTGCTTTGGGACTTGGTAATCAGACTGCTGGAGCATGTCTAGGTTCAATCAAAATTTCATTAATAGCGACATGTGCTGGCTGACTTACAGCATATACAACAGCTCTACCTATATCATTAGGATCTAAAACCTTTTCTCCACTATTATCAGCATACTCAGATTTAGCCTAGAAATGAACATACAATGTTAATAGCAAACAAAAATGTTGGTTTATATTTGAATAATTATAATACTTTTATTCAGTCATTATATTAAAGGTTCCATTATTAACCTACCTCATTGTCTGTACTATGAGCTAAGAGCTCAGTAACAACATCACCAGGTTGAATGCATGTTACTTTCACTCCACTATCTGCAATCTCTTTCCGTAGTGAAGATGAGACACCCTCAACAAAGAACTTTGTTCCTGTGTAAACAGCAAGACCAGGAAACGCCTACAAACATTACAACTTATTATATATGTATTTGTATTTAGAATTCCATCAATTTACAATCTTCAGACAATGTTTTTTTTACACTATAATCACATTAATACTTACAGCTCTTCCAGCATTTGATGACATATTGACAATGTGTCCTTTCTTTCTTTCTAACATTCCTTTAAGTACAGCTCCAATCCCATTAACTACACCCTGTGAAAAACAACAACAGTTTGCTAACATCTTAATTTAAAGCAAGCTTAACCAAGATGTTTGGCTTGAAGTCAGATTTTTTTTTAATGTTTTATAACTATTATATTGCTTCGTTTCTGTACAACACCTTTCTTATTGGCAAGCTTTATAAACTGGGTAATCGATTTAAGACAAAAGGCAAAAATGATATTGAAATGATATAGAAACAAAATGTATTGTACCTTGCAGTTGATATCAATCGTCTTCTCCCATTGATCTTCCTGTATTTTCCTCATTGGGGTATAATACATAATACCAGCATTGTTCACTATGATGTCCACTGGTCCTAAGTGCTTCTCTGTTTCAGTAACTAAACACTTGACCTAAAAGAGAGGATATAAATGTATGGGACCATAAAAACATTATACAAATCATCGTCAGTTGTCAACTTTCATTGCCAGAGAAAATTCTTTACCAACATTATCATTATAATAATCAGTAATTGTTAAATGGCAACACCATCATTATGTGTATCAACATTAAATACAACAAACCTTGAATTACTGCATTAAATGCTTTTTTGTTCTAAAGGATTTATTTCTAAAGTTCTGTCTGCACTATCAAATTTTATGTGACAAACAACATGTGATGTGCCCATATATGGACATGATGATGTCATATCACTACCATATTTGGGCATATCACTACCATATTTGAGCACATAACACTTTTTTGTCAAACTAGTTTGATAGTGTAGACAGAGCTTAACTTGTACAATTTCTTTTCATGTATTTATACATTAACATACAGTTTTTTATATTATTCATGTATTGATGTATTCACACACACTATTATATATGCATAAATGTTAGCGAGGAGCTAAGTTGAGTTTAAGCGATGTAAACGAGGTGGATGAAATGAAAGTGCATTGAGTAATGTCATCAGCATGTCAGTCATTAGCAGCATGGCCTAAAAACTGAAGCAAACGACCTGGAAATCATCCATACAAGTCGTTTAATACCGTAGGCTAAATTTGATAAGTAACTATTGAGTAACTTGAGTCAAACTCGTTTAATTGTTTAACTTAAATAATCTTGCCAGAAGGTATTTAGAAATAAATTATTTCAAAATTATGAATACATAAGTGAAAATGGTCCTTGTGATGTTGAATGTATTTAATAATGTAAAATGTTTATGCTACTTTTCTCAGAATCAACAACCAATCAACATAATTCTAAGACTTCGTCCTATACGTTACAAAATATCTTACATGTTAATGATTTATATATTATGTAGTACTAGGAACATAAAAATACGATTACAGATTTGAAATATTAAAATCCCAGTGACACATGGATTTACCAAGGTCAGTTTATAGAAACTCATTATGTTTTCTAGTAATGATCCCCTTGGGGTTAATGTTAACAACATCCAATAAACAACAAGAAAAGCTTTTATACATAGCATTATTTATTTTTACACAATGCATACACTAAAACAAATACAGATTGTGTGAGTAAACAGTTAATAGTTCCATCATATATTGTTATGTGTGACAAGCAAGGTACATTTCACTTTACCAAATAAAATTTAATTGAACATCAATAAAATAAATATTGGTGGATATATCTTTTGTATTAAAGCTGTTTGGCAACTTACTTGGTCTCTGTTTGTAACATCTGTTTTCATCACGAAAACTGTTCCATTATTGGCTTCAATTTCCTCTTTAACTTTCTGGAGTTTGTCTTCTCTTCGTGCTGCTATTGCAACTGATGCCCCGGCATTTGCAAGGTGGGTTGCAATTGCTGCTCCAATACCACTTGATGCACCCGTCACTATAGCAACCTGGCCAAGTAATGGTGTATTCTCTATGGAAAAATCATAGAGAGGAGAATAAAATCAAGTTGTTTAAAATGCTTAATTTTCTATATTAGTATGTCACTACTGTAAAACTGAAAATGAACAATTATGATGTTATGTGAGTGTATGTAATAAAAAATGTTTAAAAATACATTTATACTCTTAAAGCAAATTACTTTTAACGTTCATACATAGGACTTTAATGTGTTTCTATAAATCCCATTCCATTAGATTTATAAATCCTCTTCACATCAATTACCCTAGACTTATAATCTCATGTGGCAATTGCCCCTCCTTTAGTCATACTACAGTGCGTACACACTGCTGTATTTTATGAGATTGCTACTCCATATATACTACTACAGTGCGTACACACTGCTGTATTTTATGAGATTGCTATTCCATACTACAGTGCGTACACACTGCTGTATTTTATGAGATTGCTATTCCATACTACAGTGCATACACACTGCTGTATTTTATGAGATTGCTATTCCATACTACAGTGCGTACACACTGCTGTATTTTATGAGATTGCTATTCCATACTACAGTGCATACACACTGCTGTATTTTATGAGATTGCTATTCCATACTACAGTGCATACACACTGCTGTATTTTATGAGATTGCTATTCCATACTACAGTGCGGACACACTGCTGTATTTTATGAGATTGCTGTTCCATACTACAGTGCGTACACACTGCTGTATTTTATGAGATTGCTATTCCATACATACTACTACAGTGCATGGCATAATGTTAAGATGTAGCATTGACTCCTAATATGATCTAGTAAAATAATTCTGGGGAAAATATATATCAGTTTGATAAATTAATAGTACTTCTGCATGAGTCATGGTTATGTAACACAGTATACTAAAAAGAATTCATAATTTATACTTTCATATATAGAAAATGAATATTTATTACATACATAATTAAATAGAATGTCACAATTCACCAAGTAAATGACCTTTTTAATCATTAATTTAATTTTTAATCATTGAATATTATTTTGCCAATTATAGAGTTTAAAATGGGCAAGGGGTAATTTCAATTTCTCTCTAATTCCAAATCTGTTGCCATTATTTCAACTAGTAATGATAATAGCTCACTATCCTAGTTTTATCAGTCTTGTTTAATTAGGTATATAATAAAAAATATTTCAATTTTAAGTTGAATGAAATAGTAAAAATTATCTAAAAAGCTAAACAGCTAATAGATTCAAAACTACTACTACTTGGTTTTACTAAAGATTTGGTTGCTGATTAATTTTTTAATTTTCGATTTAAATTACTTTATATGAGCTGTTAAATATAATTAGAATATAAAAATGAATGCTTCATCTTGCACTATGCTAAAAGTACTTACCACTATGCCGTGGATTTGGTGACTTAAGAATTTTCCTAGCTATAAGATGTTTTAAGTACATTCTTAATTGTTTTACATCTACTGTAGGGTATTGTATCTGCCATTCATCTAGCATTTCCCTTAAATATTGCATATCAAATTGCGACTTGTCTTGAAAGAATTCTGGATTTCTGTCGACAAAAGATGAAAATGAATAAGAAAATAAATGTATGTCATTTCAACTTTCAATCAGGCTGACTTCAAAAAATGAATTGGTTGGTACTTAAAAGCTTACTTATTGATGCCATCAAGTGCTTGGCCTAGCATCCTGGTCTCTTCAGATCCATTGCTTAGTAATTCAATCTCTTCACCCCATTCTTCAAAATTAACAACTTTTATGGGATACCCTAGATTTCTCATTGTCTGATACAGCAAACTGAAAAGTTAATGTCAATAAGATTTCATTGAATAATCTAAATAAACTCTATACCATACATTAAATAAACTTTCAATAATCTTGTATATTTCTGAATATCTTATGGTAATAAATAAATGTAAAGAAGAAAAAATAAATATGAATTCATATTTGGTATTATACTCACTTTGCATCAACACGG
The DNA here is from genome assembly GCF_963402885.1 of Antedon bifida. Taxonomy (NCBI): domain Eukaryota; kingdom Metazoa; phylum Echinodermata; class Crinoidea; order Comatulida; family Antedonidae; genus Antedon; species Antedon bifida. Next base: position 32,286,629 of record NC_136230.1, on the reverse strand, counting down.
TTTGGGTTAACAATATGGAAAACCTTGCCAACACAACACATCAAATTCTGTGTCATGTTCACAATAAGACTGCTTACAAAATCTACTGGTGTCATCTCAATTTCCCAATCAATGTCAGGAGCGGTGTGAGTGGCGGCAATTCCTTGGATAGCCAACAAGTTCGAGTCTAATGGGTTCCAGTAAGCAGTATTGGAGTCACCAGAAAGATTGCCTAAATGTTATAAATAATAAGATTGAGTGTAGGCAGTGCATAGATCAAATAGTGGGGGATGGGATAGCCAACAGGTTTGAGTCTAATGGGTTCCAGTATGCAGCATTGGAGTCACCGGAAAAATTGCCTAAATGTTATAAATAATATCGAACAAGATTGAGTGTAGGCAGTACATAGATCAAAAAGTGGGGGATGGGATAGTGAATGGGTTCGTTAGTAATAATAATAAATAATAGTTCATTCTTATATAGCGCATATAAGCAAGCTCTCAATGAGCTGCACATTATTACCCAATAATTTTTTGGATCAACATGAGTGTATGGAAACATACTCTCATAATAATGCGTCTTGATCTAACCAGTACCCATTTGTACACCTGGGTGGAGAGAGGCAAATGTAAGTAAAGTGTCTTGCCTAAAGGATACAAGCAATATGGCATGAGTTGGATTTCGAATCACGATCTCAAGATCAGTAATCGCACTGTGCCACACGCCTCCACAGTAAGACAGGTTTTAGTGTCTAGAATACAACTTACCAAGTCTATAAATCACAACAGGAAGACCACGAGATTTGGCTTTCAGCACAATTTGTTCTGCAACCCATTTAGTCTGTCCATACCCATCGGCTAGTAACGGGGCATATTTTAGCATGTCATCATTTTCCATACAATTAGTAGTGTTATGCGGGAACACACTATTAGTACTTAGTAAAACAACATTTTTATAAAGATTTGTTAATATAAAAATAACAATGAAAAGCAAAAACACAATTGTTTGCATTTGTGTTATGTTTATTTAATAATTCTTAAACACAAACTCAACTATTTTACGTATTTAAAAAAAAACTGCAATTAACTTAAACTAAACTATATTATAAAAGCAAGGTAAGCAAACACTTATGATGCTTGGCAATCAGGCAAGCATAGCACAGTCAATAATTGAATATGAAGGTGTTTAGTTATTAGAGGAGGCATGCCGCAAATAGTAGCCAATATGCTAAGACTTGTCACATCTTTCAACCCTCTGATAAAGCAATTTATTATAAGACATCCAAAATAACTTATTGGAACTTTTCAATTAGCTTTTATGACATGAATATTATTATCTTACCTTATATGATGGAGTGGTTTGATCTTATTTGTACAAGAGAAGAGGACAGTATTCTGGGTACCCAATACGTTAGTTCCATGTAGGGCATCGTATGGATAGATGAGATTTACATAGGCAGCAGCATGCACTATAAAGTCAATCTAAGAAATTATAAAATGTAATAATCTAAAGCTCTGTCTACACTATGAAACTTTATGTGAAAAAAAAATGTGATGTGCCCATATATGGACATGATGATGTCATATCACTACCATATTTAAGTGTATCACTACCATATTTGGGCACATCACACTTTTTTGTCAAACTAGTTTGATAGTGTAGACAGATGATGAATTAAAACATTTAACCTGGACCCTGGAATGGTAAGCAAGCATGTAAACCAAAGTCCTGCTTTAAAATATGTTATTGATTTTAAAATTTTAAACATGTTGAATAAATTAAGTACAAGTTACCTCATAGCTAAGGTAAGTGTAATCCTCTTCACTCATTCCCATATTTCTAAGAGAAACATCACCTGGCAATAAAACATGTATGACATCTTCAAATCAAAACTTTTCTCTGCAGCATTGAACAAATCTTACACATCACACTGAAACTGTTTATCCTACGCAAACATTTCAAATGGATATAATACTTTGTTATCAAACTATTAGCTGCACAGGTTTAAATAAATATCACCCAGCTACTTTACCTGTAATTGCTGTTACTCGTGTATCAAAGTGTTCCATGACTTTGTTTTTTTGAGAAGATTCCTTACAAATTCCAAATTGTTTGAGTGAAGCAAGCAGTCTTTGTTCACCGGTCATATCTCGAAATCTCCGCACAAGACAATAAATGTGTGTCTGAAAAGAATTCAGTATAGAAAATGATAAAATCTATGCTAGATGCTTTTATGTTACAGTAGTAAAACAATAAATAATGTTTTCTTTAATGACATTTTATAGTGAATGTGTATAAAAAATCAATATAAAAAAATGCCAGGCCATGTAAGAGTAATTATACAAGTGTAAAAAGAATATCATACCTGTGTATTTAGCAAAAGTTCTTGGAGAAGAAATGTTCCCAGGAAACCAGTAGCTCCCGTAAGTAACACACGCCCTCTTTTCCAGCGGTCACCATACTGGATGGAACGCCAGAATGCACGGAGTTGCATATCAAGCCGCATGATGCCTTGATCATGGTTCTTGACCTCTGCTACCAGGTCAATGCTTGGATGAACAACTTTAAAACTTCTTAAATGATAAGGATACAAAAACCAATTGATACAATAACAAGAAAAAAGTAGTAATGTCCAGTCAATTGTGTATTTGTCAATTTACATATCAGATACAACAATATAATTAACTAGGAATGTTATAAATAAAGTAATGAGAAATACTATATATACCATATTTTGAAAATAAAAACAATTAAAAGGCTAAATAACTTTTTGTAATACTTGCAAAGTTCTCTTTTTATGTGAATGCATCATATCTGTATTACACACTGGTTATATGACTATAAAGATGTATTGTAAAATATGGCAGATACCAGGAAAGAGTTAGATTATTAAGAAAATTGTAAAACATGGCAGATACCAGGGAAGAGTGAGACTATGAAGACAATTTGTAAAACATGTCAGATAGAAGGTGACTGGAGATACACACCTTGAGTGAAGGTTCTTTTGTTTACATTCTTCCAACAGTTGTGCCATGCTTGTAATGGTAGGGTAGTTAAACAGATCACTCACTGACAGCTTCACACAAAATGTTTCTTGAATTTTATTTAGCAGTCGTGCTGCCAACAGAGAATGCCTTAAAACATAAAATAGTTATAAAAGTTATTAAATTATTCTACCCTTCATTAGGCAGGGTAGAAATTTAAAACTGCCAAAATATAAATGTATTAACATGACAGGTGAAGAATTGTACAAAGGATAACATATACAGCATCAGTCACAAAATTACATAATAAAACAAATCAGCCAATCAAAGATGTTAACAAAAAAAAGGCATAGTTGTAAAAAGCTATGGGGTACAATGCACAAATGGTTGCTTATAAAGCAGAAAATGTAAAACAAAAAACATAAAAAAAACATAAACAACAAGTATGTATAAATTATTATTTACAAAGACAATTTCCAATTGTTAAGATTTAAAATGTATTTCAAATTGTTCAAATGGTGCTATTATCCCAATCCCAATTTTTAAGATTTATAAGTATTAAAAAAAAACATTTATTTTCAAGATTCAGTACTTACCCACCAAGATCAAAGAAATTGTCTTGTACATCAACTGTCTTAAACTGAAGAATGCTACACCAAATAGCCGCAAGCTTCTTCTCAAATTCAGTTGAAGGTGTGCCATCCTGCTCACCATTTAATTGTTTCTCAGATCTAAATGGTGGTAAGGCCTTCTTATCTAACTTTCCTGATGCTGCTAGAATAGGAATACTAAAGTGGAAAAACAAATTACTTTAATTACTTTATATTATACCAAATCAAATTGTCAGATCTATCCTCTCTGTGCAAATATGTAGAAGAAAATATTTAAGTAAGACGATGATAACATTATTGTAAGTACAGAAAATCACTGTTGCCTACCTTGAGAGGAAGACAAAATAAGAAGGAATCATAAAATTTGGGAGTCTGGTCTTCAGTTCAGCTCGAACCTCTTTCTTTGTGGTCTCGCCTTCTGGTACAACATAGGCTACCATAAACTTATCTTCCCCTTCATTGCCCTGGACCAGCACCACACAGGTACTGACCATAGGCAGTTGTAGCAGAGCTGATTCCACAGCCTAGAGATGAAGAAAGAGGATTTTACAAGATACAGTATTTTAAATTTTAGAAAATAAATGTTTAAACATAAGCAGTATAATAGATTCCTAAAGGTCTGATTTCTGTAAAATTGCAGAATATTACAAATATATTTTATTACCTGAATTTCAATACTGTATCCACGAATCTTCACCATAGAATCACAACGTCCACAGATCTCTAAGTTACCATCTGACAGGATGTAGCCCCAATCGCCAGTACGGTAAAACTTTTCCCCCAGTGATGCTGGCAAACTAGCTGGACTCTTGATGAATCTCTTAGCATTCAGTTCAGGTCGCTTGATGTAGCCTCTGGCTAATGTAGGACCTGACACATAAATCTGAAAGATGGTAAGAAAATAAGTAAGGCTTTCACTCATTCAACAAACATACCAAATTACATATAATAAAGGAACTAGAACTCGTCTCAGAATCCAAGAATTGTATACAGTAAGTGGTTATTGTGCAATATTGCATTCATATCTTATTCTCTATCATTTTTTGTAGATAGTTGAGTTGGTTAGAGTTGTTTATAAATGTAAAAGATGCTTGTACCTCTCCTGGAGATCCCACTGGCTGGACATTAAATTGGTCATCCAATATGGTCACTTGAACACCTTGTAATAGTTTACCAACAGGACAAAACTTGCGTTTACTATCTGCTGACTGCAAGAGATAAAAACAAAAAAAATCATTATAATTGAGGATTTATTTGAACGTATGGGTACACTATGTTACAAGTACATTAGCTACATTGTAGATACCTCAGTTTTCTTGTCTAGTGAAAGGTTACTAACAGCAACATCATGACATTCAGAAATACTGTACAGATTCAAAAGCTGTATCCATGGTAATGTTTCCAAAATGCGATCCCTCAACCCATTCGTCACTACTTCACCACACAACCAGATAATTCTAAAAGAAAACAAATATTTATTTGTTAACATGTATACATCAACTCACTAACAAATAACAGAATGCCACTACTTGTTTTTTTCTAATATACCTTTGAAGCATTTTATGTTTTATAGAAGTAAGACTTTTATTCTTTCATGTAAAAAAAAAACTCTAGAATGTTTTCTTACTTTAAATTCCTGAGGCAACTAGCAAGATCAGCTTTGCCTGTATCTAGTACGGTTTCTAAAAGCGATGGAGTAAACAAAAGCCTTGTTATCTTGTGCTTTCTTAGGAATTCTAGCAACAGTGGTGGATCATAGATTACATTATCTGGTATAATGTATAGTGGTATTCCTACAAACAAACAAAAAAAAACAACAGTTTATTCAGGATTGCTTGAAAAGGTTTTAAAAAAGACTGACACACACTACACAATATTATCTATACCTTTCAACAGTGACCGAAACATTTCCCATACAAAGAAGACGTTTGATGCAACTCGTTCATCTGGGTCAAATGGATAGTTTTGATGTCGCCAGGTATAAGAGAAGACAGCACCTCGATGTGGACACATAATACCTTAAACAGAAAAGCATGGCTTCATAATTATTACATTAGAGAACTTGATTACTGTAACACGTTAATTTAACATAATGACTTATTAGGCAATGAATTAATTATTACCCGTTGTTTCATCTAGGTAATGCAACCCATAATACCTTTTGGTTTTCCAGTAGTTCCTGAAGAGTATACCACATAAGCTAGGTTATCCAGAGTTGTTGGTTTTTGTTCAGTAAGCACTACTTTGGAATTCTCTGCTTTTATTCGTTCAATCCACCCTTCTTCAAGAAGAATCACATTCTTTGCACCTAAGTATACATTAACATCGCTTTTATTTACAAAACTAATAAAATACACATCAATCTGTGTTTCTTAAAGGAGCACACACTTTGTTAGAATACTACATTTTATACATTAGAATAATTTTTCAAATGAAAATATAATAATTTAATGTGCTACACTAATTTAAATGAGTAAGGAGATGTATAATGGTAATATATAATTTCTAATAGGAAATGACAGAACCAAAATTGTGCAATCTCCATTCTAATCATATAGCTGATAACTAATAACAGTGATAAATATAGTTTTATTAAATCCACTAATGCATGTACTTTGCTTGCATTGCATTAGTATAAGATTTCATAATTCTGAAGAAGCCAACAGCATGCATAGTAATGTACATTAGTGTACAGTAGCATGTCAGGGTCAATGACAAAGTCAAAACTACATTGTTACTGCTTATGTAAATATTTAAAGATAAAGTGAAACAAAATGTGTATAACTACAATTTAATTTTTGTTCTTATCATTTAACGTTTTAAATAAATCTTTGTAATCAATGATAAATATCACCTCTTTCAACTAGGTCAAAGATCAGATCGTTACTGTACATATTTCAGATAAGCCCTCAAAATCACTTTGAATGACAAAAACAATTTACGTGTACACTAAGCACAATAGAATTTGATTTTTTTTTGTTTCATCACTAGCTTTTAAGATTTCACTCTGTTTTAAAATAGAGAACGAATGAATATTATTACACAACATTTACCTCCAACCAGGGTACCTCCCTGCTTCAACCTTTTTCCAACTCAATCTACTGTCATTAGTCACATACAGATTAAATACACTATATACACTGTCATATCTTTCCCTTTAATTATCTCAATTAAACATCTTCCAAAAATCACCAATGTATTGTCCATTATTTACTAGCATTACCTTGTAGATTCTTTGCAAGCTTCTTTGTGGTTAACACAGCTACTGGTTCAGCATCAATGATGATGTCAGCTACCAAGTGCTGGGGGTATGAAGTATCCAACGGCATATATGCTCCTCCTACGTACAACAAATGAACAACATACTATATTATTAGCATCTGTTAAAAATACAGTAATTTATTGCCTTAATTTCTATACTGTATGCTAGGTATAAAGTAATGAACAAAATACTATATTTTATAATTTAATATAAGCATCTGTTAAAAATAAGCTTATTCTCAATTTTGTAACAAAGGACTCAATTGGGTTAAGAACTCAAATGGTGGAGTTAAGTATAGGTAAGGGACTTCTATATTTTCAAGATCTAAGATTTCTATTCAAAAATGATTGAACATATAGTAAATTAGATTACATAATTCTATGTATTCATTGTTAGTTAGTAAAAATGTGTTTACCTGCTTTTAATATAGCAATGTACGCAGTAGTGTATTCTATACATTTTTCCATGTAGATACCTACAATGGAATCTGGACAGACACCTTTTGTTCGTAAGTTGTAAGCCAACACATCAGTAGCATTGTCCAGCTCTTTAAACGTCATCTGTTTGTTATTTTCTGCGACTACAGCAACGGCATCTGGTGTCTTTGATGCTTGTCGGATAAACATGTCGTGAAGACATCCTTGATTTTCGTAATCCATCTAAATGAGAAAAAAAACAGTAATCATTCATTCATATCAACTATTCTTTATTTCGTAATCATTGTACGTATATAAAAATATAACATCAAAAAAAATGTTTATATAGTTATACACAATATATACTACAAAATGTATATTAATACGACTATTTAACTAGTCTATGCATTTCTTTACCCTACCTAGAGGCTACCTAGGCAGTGGCTATATAGACATGCCAGCCTACAAATTGTAGGCTCAACTACTCTACTACTACTATGCCACATCATAATAGTCTATGGGATAGCCTAGCTAGGCATCTAGCCTACCAACCAAGATCATCATGCAGCTCACGTCAGCAGGAGGCTTACTCTCATGCTACAAAAAACGGTCGGGGTTATTCATCCTCTTACCTTTTGGAATAACCAAACTGTACCTACGCTGCTGTTGTATTTGTAATGAGTACTTGTATAGTTTATCACAAATTACTTGTAGTTGCTATAAAAATGTATTTAAAGACAATTTTTATCAAAACAATTGAAGCGTGACCATGATAACGTGTGACCAATACAGTGCACGTGGTGATGTAAACAACACATGATGCAGCAGCAGGGTTTACCTCATTAATATTCATAAGAAAATAATTATATTCTGAATATTCAATTAGTTTCAATCTAGTCAGAAAATCATTAAATATCTTTATTTAAAGTATCTCTATTCTTCACCGTTTACTCTTACTTTTCCTTTCTATCTATAAATAAAACCAGGGAAGAGTTAAATTACAACTCTTCCCTGATAAAACAGTAGGCTACATGCTACTACACTGAAACTATTTTAACTTTTATTTTATTAAGTAATTTATATTTTGGATTTTTATTAGTAGTAATGATTTGTAGGTGTTATTTACGTATGTTAATTTTCAGTGTAATATCTTTCTTGATATTGAGGGCGCCAAACATAAAATTTACGAGATCGAATACATAATAAAAAAAAGATGTTAAATGCTCCCTGCCTCAGCACTTAAGGTCCTGCCACAGCCTTTTGGGGTCGTTTCCAGCACATCACCAGATGCATTGATGTTGTCGCCTCATGATCATCATTGTGGTGGAAAGGGGGACGTATAATTCTGTGAACCCCAAACACAGTTGCTCGCATAGCTTTAACTCTATTCCACCGACCAGCGTGGGAATCGAACCCACAACATACGTGTTGTTAACACGGCGCTCAGGCGACTGAGCTGGTCATTTTGGTTTTGACAAAGTTAATAATATTATGATACTTATGACGTAATGATGAATTACGTAATACACGTATAAATAGACTATTATCAGCTGTTCAATCATGTAGTACTTTGTGGCGTAACGGGTAATGCTTAGGTTTGAGTGCTCTCAGCTCTAGATTGGGTACGGTTCGAACCTAGCTCTATGGACATTTTTTTTTAAATGGAAAATGAATATTGTTTTTCTTTTATTTTGAATGAGAGATATTTAGAGGGTTGTCTAGGCCTAAACAAGTGGACATTTTTTTAAAATCAGAAACTAAGTTGCATGGCATTCACTTTTCCATTAAATAGACTACCATAACAAATCGAAAAGAAGCCCATGTGCTCCTTCATTTTTTGATACTGTTGGGTGGGCTTCTTTTCGACGGATAGGCTTCTAATATAAAAGATTAACAACATCAAAATTGTGTTTTAATTGTTTTATGATTGTACAAATATTAAAATTGGGCTTGGCAGTGTGTGTCTCTGGTGTTTGTATTTTATAAATTTGGTCGGTTGAATTACCGTCAATTGTCGCAACAACACTCGTTTGAGAGCGTTACACGATTTTAATTTCTAGATTGCAGTTTTAAACTACAAAATATCAAATTTCAACAAAAATTCAAGCAATGTTTTCATTTCCTGATCTCATTGTCTTGGTTTGTAATAACACCACTTGTGCAGAAAAAACAATTTACAAATCTTTGGAACTAAACAAATGTTTACTTATACTTGTAGAGGGTTGATAATGTACCAACACTTTTGTTATATGCACGATCGTGAAACGTTTAGGAATAAATCTGTATTAGTTAGACTGACCCGGCGGTGGTAATATTGTCGCGTTCGATTATATACCTTATAAACTCATTGATCTTTCTTTTTTTGGACAATCATGATATCATTTTCTCTGCGAAAAACCTTTTAAGAGGCCGGAGACTTCTAGAACCGGACTCTCAAAAAGTTCGACGGAAATAACCAATTGTTTAGGAAAATAAACAGCGCCACACTATGTGGTGTGATCCGCAAGCTTTACCACAAACATACAGATTCCAAACAGACAATATGTGTATCCTTGGTACTGAAAAGCGGTGATCTGTGTAAGATGGTAATTTTGACTTTTACTCCTTTCTTTATTCTTCTAGTTTTTACCACCAGCAATGGTATCCTGTCGACAAATACAAGTGAGTTGCATATATGGGGGAGGTTCCCAACGAGATTAAGAAATGGAGCACCATTTGAAGAATGTTTGGATGTAGACCTACTTAACCAACAGAATAATATCCTACGGAATTATACGCTAGTCTATAATATCAAATCACAAGTGAGTATTTATTTTTAAATAATAATAATAATAAATAGGAAATACTGTGCTGTGAATATTTATCAAGAAACTGTAATTATCACTGTATTCGTGTATACGAACGTAACAATTACATTAAATACCATTATTATATAGTTCTATTTTCAATAACAATACTACTTTGATCAGAATATAGAATTCGGAACAAGTTACCAAGTGACAAAACTCGGACCACACAATCATTTTTTTTAATGTTTAAACCAATGTTAAATTCTACCGGACGAAAAATGTTGTGTAAGGAGACCAGCAATAATGTGGAATCGCAACTATTTGTATCACTTCAGGGTACCATTTTTACCTAATACATCTGCCTCACCGAAGCATTAAGCGTGTCGATCAATATGATTGAAATTAGCCTATCAATTTGCAACATGATGCTACAGCTGACGCACAGAAGATGATCATATGTCGCATATCTAGGCACCATGCTGTTAAATTGCTCATTCTTATTATATTAATTAAGTTTCATAGACGGATTTATAAATATTGAAGAGCGAATGTTTCTGTGCCGCAATTGGTTGAATCGCATTATCTATTAACATGTACAAAACTATACCTTTTGGTGGGATTGTTAATTTTATTTGTTTCTCGGTACGGGGACATTGCTTTAAAGTACGTACATCTTGTCCAATTAGTGCTTGTTTTCAGCGCCGTAATTTAGCATTGTACCTATTGTGTTTTATGGTAACATGTGTCAAAACACTCTACATATTATTACAATACTCAATGGCTTACACTTGTAATACAACTCTTATAAACAAGTTAATTAGAAGCATGTCCAATGTAATTTGATCAACACAAAATGGTTTTACGGATACATATTTTTACCAACCAGTAAATAAATTGATTTCATCATTGAATGATGTGTGCCGCGTCGGATTCCTTTGAAAATAAATACAATAAATAACTGGGCCTAATGGTAAAGGAGGATTGTGGAGGATTTGTGGAGGATTGAATAATTATGAAAAAAAATGATAATGATGATTCCAATAAAGTTGTTGATGATATGTTGAGCATGGAAATGATAATGATATAACAAGAATAGTTTTGTCAATTCTGACGTAAAATACACAAAAACGTCAGATTTGTTAAAAAATTAGTTTTACTTCACAATATTTCAACCTCAACTCTTACTAATAAAGATACATTGATAAAGAATACTTTTTTACTCTAGTGTGAAAGTGACGTCACTAAAAATATGCAAGGTTTTTACGACGAGTCTCCTCTTCTTATCGTAACTGGAGGATGTATTTCCAACTTTAGTCAATACATTAGCTCTGACGTCATCCATATCAGTAGCCAGAAGTTTGATGATGTTAGTACCAATGAAAACACATTCTCCGTTGCATTATGGCTTGGCTCTGGTAGCCCAGGTTTGTCCGAATATTTAGCTTCTCATCAGATATCACTTGTCGATGTAGTCCATGAAGGCGGAGCTTATTACGAGAAAGTAAGTAAGAATTTCTTAATATATTCTTGAAAAATAACTTTACCAGAGAATCCACTGAAATAAAAAGTATTAATAAAATGATTACTAAAATCAGTAACAGGAATATAAATTTTGAAATCAGTAGCAAAAACATCATCTTAAACGAGATATCGTCAGTATGTTATAACACCAACATACATTGTGTCGAAACAGAGGGCTCGACATCATTGATGCAACATTTTACTTACTATACTAGGCATCTAATAATGAAAGGATTGTTTTCTTGATAGGTTATGTTTTCTGTAGTGGAACATCTTAAATACTACAACATTCAAACGTCATCACTTCTACTTTCTGGCCACGTCACCAATGACGTATTTCGAATTGAGGCAAGTAGTTTTTTTTACAAGAATTGTTTTATTGAAACTGTTGGTTATTTATTAAATCATGATTAGTTATTTTCACAAACCAACCATACAATATGATTGATGGAGTTTGAACCCAACATATCATATTATAGTCAGAAGTTGTATTTTTTAAGCCTATTCATTATAATCAACCTATGTAGCTTTTACATATTTTACTCATCACAGACCAACTTTATTCGTCACATGATCTTGATAGCCAGTGATGCAACATTAAATGCTATTCTATGTGAATTATATCAACGACCAACACTTCCACACGCAATTTACATATTTACAACCCAGTCAACGTGCAATATTCTTCCGCATTTGAACTGTATTGGAGTGAATGATTGGTCAACTCAGGATGTAACGTGTCTTGGGGTGTCAACTTATATCAATGTAAGTTTTTATTGTACCTGACTTAATAAACGTTATACTGTATTCAAATTGTAAAAAAGGGCGCAAACATCGGAGTAGTTTCTCATAGACCCTTCCCCACAAACCTATGTCATTATGAACTTAATTACAACTGTTGGTAAAAATGTTCTTTCCTCTAAATTAAACTCGTTTTATTTCAGAGTGACGACCCTGAAAACGACTGTGCCTTTGCACATGATGCACTGACGACAGCGTTACATGCGCTCAACAGTTCGAATCCAAATGTAATAAGCTCGTTTGTGTCGTCATCAGCAGTGGGGACGCGACTTAAACTTAACAACGAATTGGTGATATCAATTAAAAAAGTGCAATTTATTGGCAAGACGGTTAGATACACAATTTAAAATTTAAAATACATAAATAATATTAATCAAAAACGTAAAGAACTGACTAAAACGAACATTGCAAACGATAATTTCATTCATTCATTCATCTTTTATTTCGGAAAAAAATTCTCCATAGTTCAGTAACAAATTAGTGTACATTATTGCAAATATAACAAATACATATATATATATATATATGTATTTGTTATATTTGCAATAATGTATAAATATGAAGGGCTTATCAATATATATATATATGAAGGGCTAGTGTTGCCCGAAAGCTCTGCTAACTTTTCTGGCTGTTTACTTTATCGTTTTGATTTAGCTTTTCGCTTTTTTTTTGTATCTCCATTGAGATCCAGCCACTGATACCCACAGCATTGTCATTTTTTTCAGTAATTTGCCTTTGGATTTATATATATATATATACAGATATATAAACTCATCAGGCAAAGAACATTAATTCTAAACCGCCCGGTGATATACTGAAATTTTTAATTAATTAATTTGAAACGATAAAGATGAGGAAATCTGTGAGAATGAGAAAAAGTCGCCCCAACCGAGACTCGAACTCGGACCGCCTGCTTGATATGCAGATGTCCTAACCATTAGACCACTGGGGCTTTCATGGTATTGTTCAAGCTCGATTGGATAGCGACTCTTTAACATTCTCGGCGTGGTACGGCGGAACAGCACTAGTCCTCAGTTGTACGCACGCGCAACAGAGATCAAATACAGATATATATATATATATATATATATATATATAAAACCTACGCTACATACTCACGTGGTTAGAACAATACAGTAGGTTCATCCATCTACTATGTAGATTGGATGAAGGAAAAGCAAATTCATGAATACATTTTATGACAATATTGTTTCATTCTGGTCTTTATATTTCTAGGGTTATGTTACATTTTCTGCTCTCGGTGTTCGAGCAGCTAACTTTTCTGTGTGTACACTTGGACAGGGTAATTGTATATCTGTAGTAGATCATGACTTTGATATTTCCAGCGTTCCGGACAAACATGGCAATGATATAAGTAAGTCCACAGTAGCATGGTATTAATATAAAAGATACCCTTGCACAACATCTTCCCCATCTTCCAATATTGTATATCTAAATTGTATCGTATGTACGCCATTTTTCAATTTTTATTATTCCGATTGAATTTTTAAATAATTACATCATAAATTGAATCATTTCAACTAGCAAGTTTGATTAAAATTAACAATATAAACGTATACGTAATGCAAATTACTAATTGTACAATCTATCATTCGATCGGAAATATAACCGGAACCTGTAATAGCACTGGCGATATAAATTAATCATTTTGACAAATTACAATCAATATTAGGCCAAAATATGTTCATTAGATAAAATTATTTGATACTCCATGTGATTTACGACGTCGCGTTTTGACTTTTAACTGAACGTGTTTTTTGCTGTTTTTATAGTTTCCGTTCGAGAGGTAAAATTGGAACTATCTGCCATTGCTTATATTTGTATGGTGTCATGTGCGGGCTCAGTGGCACTACTAGCATTCATCTTGTTAATATGTAATATTAAATATCGAAATAATAGGTACGTACCGTATACTGTAGTGTTGTTCATGTCTGCAGCTGTCGCTATATTCTATTCAGTGCATGTAATCTTAGCACTCAGCTGAAGCTTCATTAGTTCCACTATTATAAAATAAGTGTGTCGCCCTCTAACATTATTTTGTTTTTTTTGAAAATGAATTAAATCGATACGTTTTAACCTTTTATAATAACCCTAGTATATTGGCTGTCACAAAATGTTCATTTTATTTTAGTGTCTTCCTTCCCTTTTTTTATTTGTAGAGTTTTAAAACTCACCAGCCCGAATCTTACAATTATGCAGCTGCTCGGAGCCATCATCACCGTCAGTGGGATTCCAGTCTTAGGAATCAGTACAGATATGATCAATGTTTACCAAGTAAAAGTTCCAACACCATTTCATATTTCAAATTTAATTATAAATTGCAATAATTAATGGATGACACAAACTATTATACTATACAAATTATTTATAATACAATAACAAACCATTCTGTACAAAACAGGAAAATATGGAAACATATCGTGGAAATCGTAATGTCGGAATGACGAAAAACGTAACATAATAAAATATAATCTACGTTACTAATGTACTTTTATGCATCTTTTTTTTGTATTGAAATCCACTATAGCTTTCAGCCAGTATATTTTGTGTTGGGTTTACTTTGCAATACGGGTCTGTAATCGTCAAACAGTGGCGAGTGTACGTCATATTTAAAGCGTTACAACCTAAAAGAAAGGTAAATAATGTTTATTTCCACAAATAAGTGTAACTATAAGATGTATAATAAGGTATAATAAAACATTATACAATCACAATAAGATCGGAATTCATTTGAGAACCATATCATGTTCTGATGCTCTTTCTTATGACATTACAAGAAGCGACTTGACTACTAAGTAATGTTTCCATTTAGCAATTTATTTAAATAATATTGATTTACAATTATTCATATCAAGGTTGTTGTAATACACACAAAATCCATATCATAACTGTTAATAATGATTGCAATAGCTTGTTAATAGCAACAAAATGCAGCTTTAACAATAATCATGGTATTCCTATATCTCATGCAATAATGTTATGGCATAAGTTTCGATTCATCAAACCCTCTGTTATTCATTATGCTAGAATCAAATTAACTGGTAAATGTGTTACCTTTATACTACTTATAGCCCATCAAAGATGAACTATTGCTACTTTTAATTGTCGGAATGGTTTGTGTCGACGCCATAATTCTGACTTCATGGTGGCTGATTGATCCAATCCAGTGCCTTTATATTAGACGCCTGCCGTTTTATCAGGTACTTTATTAAAAAACCCTAAACAAAAAGCTCTCTGATTTTCTTTTATTTTAACAATAACATCAATAATTGAACAAATACTTTTAAATATTGTGTTTATCTAATAGCTTTATAGTGTTCTTATATGCATTTGAGGTTCCTATTATTCATCAAAAGTATCAAGTAGCATTATAGATAATGTGATATTATACTAATATTTTGTTTTTTCCGACTTTAGAAAACTTCAGATAGTTACGTAATAGAGATTTATACTACAAGTATCAGCAGAAGAATATGGATGTGGTTGGGAATTATATACGTCACCAAGATTCTGTTGATGATATCGGGAATATATATTGCACATAGAACTCGGCATGTTTCGTCACCACCTCTAAGAGACTCTCGTTCTATTAGTACGTGTTGTTACGTAACAATTTGTCTCGGTGTTATCATTCTTCCAGTTGTAGGTTCGGAATCTGTGGATCTCAACTTAAAGCTCATCTTGGTGTTTTTGGTTGTTTTTGTATCGACTGGCCATGCAGTGCTGTTACTTGTTTTACCAAAGGTTTGTTAATTGATTTTAGAATTATATAAACAAAATGTGTTCATATGTAATAAACAAGTCCAATGTGCTCATTATGTAAACATTCCAATGTTTTACTTTCTTTTTCCGTTTAGATATTAATTATGCATGAGATGAATGGTTCTCAAAAAAAGGCAAAGGAAAGCCTACGTTTCGATTCATCCTTAAAATTGTCAGAAAACAATGAAAACTCAACTTGTTGTTTGTGTTTGTCTCGTCATGTATCAAATAAGAAACCCGAATACGGAAAAACCCTTCTTGAAGGAGAGTTGGAGACACTTCGATGTACATTGAAAGAGGTAATATTGTATTAACAAAACAATTGAAACTGCTCATAAGAATAGCCAATGCTTAGGTTGAAAGTAATCGATTGAGTTTATGCCATACTTGCCCTACTTTCACAGTAATGTGGTGTATCTCGAATTAATATTTCAATTGTTATTATTTGTAACACATTACAGTGTTATATGCTACCGGTCTGTCACTAAGTACAGGTCAACGGCACTGATTACCGAGTCATAATAAAAAAAATGCTTTCTGTATTTTATTTAGCCTTGGAGCACACTATTATTGTCGCGATTTTTAATTACCTTTGTGAGTACAAAGACACACATTTACATAATCATTATTTATAGGACTATAAGCCCGACTAAGCCATATAACTGTTATCTTCTGAGGCAATCAAAATATAATTTATTTTACCGCACAATAGAAGAATAATTGATTAGTTATTTCCTATCTTGATATACGTATTGATTTAATAATTGGTAGCCACTGGCACTAACAGTATAATATGTATTAACTTATTAAATATGAAATGTGATTTCTGTTTATATCTGTAGAAAGAAGCAAGAATTCGAGAGCTGAATGATCGATTGTATTTTGGCAGTGATCATTTTAGAGCTTATATTAGTAATGGCAATAAACGAGTTCATACGATAAAAACTAAAGTTGGAAAAAGTCACGATCGAAGAGCCACAGTTGGTGACGTAAGTTGTGAACAGCGTGATCCGAACGCAATAAATGTTCGAGAGCTGAGAATGCGCGTGTCGCCTGCTGCTGTAGACGATGATGGTAAAGGAGGATACGGTAATCAAGGATTTGATCATATTAATGAAACACAATTTAGACACGAGGCTACAAATGTGTTTCATGATAAAATAAGTCAATCTAATGGTGAAAAAAACAAATCGTCTTTGAAAAATAATGATAGTATTGAGAACAACAGAAAAAGTAATTGCTCACCTTTGGAGTCAGGTATCGCAATGGACGATAGGTATGAAAGTGATTACAAACGTTGTCAGGAATTTCCCGAAGCTTCATACATACAGCCACCCTTGAATTTTAACCAAACACAACAAAACATTATGACAGTTTCTGAAAAAGTTGTTCATGGTTTAAATTCCTCGAACCAAAGCGATGCATGGGACAGTGGTGTACTTCAGCCTAGCCCAGTCATAGAACGAAGGAATGTGTTGTATGCCCACAGACGTGTAACAAACTCACCTGTCTACAATATTGAAGGGACAAGCCATTTCAGAAAGCCTCCATTAGAAAGAGAAGATTACGTTGATCATAAGAAGTATATTCAGTATATATAATGTAAACATTCAAATGGCTTAGTAGTGCACGGATATTGTAGGATCTACTACTTTAACATAAAGTAATACTAAATGGTTTCACCAACAAATGCAATAAGTGTATTATTCCTATCCATGCCCGGTATCAATGCTACAAAGCAAAACAAATAAGCTTCTGAATGAACTAAACTGACTTTGAACACCTTTATTACTAAAGGTTCTGATACAGAATGTGTTATTAACACAATCTTATAATAATGTTTAAAAGGAAAATGTAGGGAGAATTATATAAGACGTGAATACAATTTGAATTATGTTATGTTCAACTATTTTAGACCTATCTGATACGGTGTAAATTAGAAACTATTTATATTCGATTTTGTTAATAGTACATATTTGTCAATGTTTACTGTACAATATGTAACAAAAACAAATCTTGATTGTGTATGTTTGTTTTCTTCCTAATAATCTGATATCTTAATATCTGATTTAGTTGATAATGAGCATAGCTACATCGTGAGTTATTTAAATTGTAAAATAATACTACATGGGTTCACTTTATTAGTACGGAGTATAGTAAATAGTTGGCTACTATATTAATATGTTAAATTTTTTTTCACTAAATTGGAAATTTTAGACCGGCAATGATCAGAAGAATTGCATGTCTCGGTGGCTCGCACTTTGGCAACAGTCCTAAATGGATGTAGAGTTGCTTATATTTTATACTCTATTCTCAAGATTGCTGACGTGCTGCGATTATCTAATAACATGTATTCAAATTCTTCATCAATTAAATAGAAAAACTATTAATGAGGGTTCCATTTTATTTTAACATCATCTTTTTATATTCCCAACAACATTCATAAATTATGACATGGATTTCTCAAGCGGTCGCATATTTTTATTGTTTTAAATGTGCATTGCGTCAATTGATGAACAATAGCTGGATATTTAAATTTTGAACATACAGATTAATGCATCAAAATTCATTATATTATTGTTATTTATTATGATAAAATACTAACATGGTGCACGGTAAAATCAATCATGAACCAATACAGTGTCACCTAGTGAACCAATACAGTACAATGTCTTGTTTCAATGTAACAACATTACCTAGTGTAGCAATACATATTTGCACCGAGTTAAATTTACTTAGATTACAATTTTAAATTGTATGATGTAGTTTAAGTTATAAATGTGCGCTCGTAACAAACATGACTAAATTGCCTTTGAAACTCATAAGAAAGCGGTATGTGGCATGTGCACAACGCCTACACCCTATACGGATTATATGCCAACTGATTATTGTTTTTCTAACAAAAATCTTACAACAGTGTCCAGCCTGTCAAAATAAAATACCAAATGTTAACATAGAAACTTTATTGAGTACTCATAAGAACCAGCCTCATGGGTAAGACATTTGAAACTTCTGTTTGTGGACGTTTGAGACGTTTGGATATTCATCTATATATAAATAATAATAACTTTCGGTTGGTAAGGTCAATTTAAATGATATCGGAAATCTTCTTCACTCCGTCGTTAATTGTTACTTGTCATTGAAAACTGTCAACAATTTTCAGTTGTGTGGGGATACATGGTTACACAAAGAATAATTCCATGTCTTAGTTTTGCCAGCATTCTCTTGATTAAGACCACTGTGCTCATTTTAACAACTTACGGCATTTTAACACGCGTTTCACCTTTGACATACTCACGTGTACCTTTACGCACAAACATGTAACCTACTTGTGATTGACATTTTAAAGTGAACATAAACATAATTGGAATGTACGTGAGAGTCGATGATCATCATTTTACAAACGTCTATTTTTTTCAATCCAAACATTTTTATTGAAATAATAATAATACATTAGTTTGGAAGTTAAACAGTTCTGTATAAAACTTATTTGTACAACTAAAACTATAAAATAATTATTATAGTACTGCGTTACTCTAATGAAGACATTCATCATTAACATCAGTAGAATTTAAAGTGAATTATGTTAGATTGTTAACAATTATATGTTGATAGATGTCTATACGTATGACCAATGACATTATTTATATATAATGTGGTTTTGTACTCGGGCATTACCACGGTAATAAACAATGATTAAACATTAATTTGATAATAAAGGCTTGCATTAATAAACCCCATTTATATCATAATTCATCGACAGCAGTTGCTTTCATAAAACCGGCTTAACTCTTTGACAAGTGCAATATAGTATTTCTTGTGTGATTAATGGCTTAACATTTTCATGTGACTGTAAAATGACTCGGCAAATAAATGGCTAGCAAAAATGTCATATTACACATTAATCGATGAAAGACACAGGCAGTTAGTCAATAACAGTATACTCAGTCATTTAGATAATTCAGATTCAGTCAGCATTCAACAGTCAGTCGTTCGGTCAATCAGTCAGTCAGTCAGTCCAGAGGTTTGTCACAGTCAGTTGTTTCGTCTGTTTTACATTCCCGTTGATTAGAACAGTTTGTCTCGGTGTATTGTTAGTCAGTCATCACTTCAGATTTGGTAATAATTAGTCAGTTGTCAGAATAGTCAATCGACACTCATCCACAGTAAATCAGTTAACGGCAAATAGGTATCCAAGTCAGATTCATTGAGTTCGTAGGTCTTTCGCACCAGGTCAGAAATCATGACATCAATGTACATTATTAAAACAGGCTAAGAAACAAATACTTGTAACAAACAATTTGCATATCAGTAAACTACCGTCAACGTTTCTTTTGCTTTGTATCCTAATAAAATCAGCCGGGTGGTCAGGTCAGGAAGATAACAATGTTTCTTCTAGGTCTACTAATTTACATTCAAGATCTTTTCTTTCCTTGTGTAACTCTTCTTCCATTTCAGACGTATCTTCAGGAAGTATGCATTCGTCGTTATCTGTCATGTCGCTGGGTAACTCTGTGATTTCTTCCTTCTGTTTGTTAGTTTGTAATGTAGGTGATGCCGAATTCTCTAGTTTGGAATAATAATTCTTACTTTTATGTAAAGAAAATATAAGTTTTGTATCAAATGTTTTACAGTCACATTGCGTTGATTTAGTATCATTGGAACCAGAAACATCGCCTTCTTCGTCAGCCGCGTAAATAATTTCAACATGTGTGTTGTTAACGCAAAAATTTGTAGAAGTTTTTTCTTTATCTTGAACACAAAAAAGTGAATATATATTTTCTTTTGGTGCTTGTCTTGAATCCATAGAATGTCTTCCTGAATCACCTCGTTCCAATAAAGGGCAAGTCTCTGGTGACTCCATCTTCGGGCTACCGTTATAATTATCTATGATTGTTTCAGGCAAATCAATAAGAAGTTCTGAGGTATCACTGGATTCAGATATGATTGTACTTAAACGATTTTCCCGTAAAGTAATTTTCTCTGAGTTTTGTAAAGAAAGTAATTTTGCTTCTAATTCAGCTATCTTTTGCTCCAACTGAAAGTTAAACAAATACACAAATAGATTAAGTGTTTACTCTACAATTACTAATTACGTTATTGTAATAGACTCTTGACAATGACTTCCATTGATAATGACTTCCATATTAGCACGACTGGAACCATGATTTCACAAAATTAATACTTGACAGTTTTTTACAAACGTCACAAATCAACATAATCCATACTATCTCATTGGGTTTTGGTATTTTGACGTAATTGATGAATTAATAATTCAAATTTTAATATAAATAGGATAATTAAAGTCTGAATAATGTATATATTTCTTTAATGTAATGGTTTTAATTATTAAAGTACACGTCACCTGAAATTATCTGAACAATTTGTTCGTGCTTTTTTTTGTGTAGCAAAATGGAATACTTGGGGTTTGCGTACAAATACTTTAAAACCTGGCACTATATTGCCAAGGTTGTTATGGTGCTATGGATAATATGATGAATATCTACTTTTGAAACTCTTACCTTTTCACATTCTTTTTTATAAGCTCTGTTTTGTACTTCCCATCTATATATATTTTCTTTCAATTCTGTAGACTCATCTGCTATGAGACGTCGTGTTTGGCCTCGAGTTTCTAGGCCTACTGAAGAACTAATTGGATCTCCTCCTAAATGGTTTGAGCGAACTGATATTACCTAAACAAAATGGAGAGAAAAGAGAATTCTGACATGACTATTTTCTTGGATTTGAGTATTAAATGTAATAATTGTTGATATTCTGCTAATTATTATAGTAGATAAAATTATATTATTTATTTATTTTTGTATACATGTAAACCCCTCACCTTTGGTATAAAAAGAAGAGCTAACGTGGCCGTAGCCATCGTCACCACGCATCCAGTTACCAGGGTAAAGGTTATGGTAACAAGATGTGGTTGTTTGACTAAACTGGACACTGCTACGGCTATAACGCTTAACATAACAACATTATAGACAGATAAAGCTATGTAGTTTGAATCATTCAACGCCGGGATCTTCACCTTCCTTGTTTCCCATGCTAGAAATACTCCGAATAACAGAAGTAAGCCTTTATAAGTATATACAATTCCTAACCAGATCTGAGCATGTTTTGAAGAACAACTTTCTACAGTGAAGATATACGCAATAGTTTCATCCTCTGATACCTTAAAATTAAAAATGAAATCTATGTGTAAATATAATAATTAACAGTTTATTATTGTTAAACTTGTAGGCCTAACTTGTGCGTTTATAGCGAAGTGCACAAATAACAAACGTTTTGCTCTTTAAAAGGAGTATCGTAAACAACATAATCACTTCCCTTCATTATTAATTAAAATTTGAATTCAATTCTAAAAGATACTAGGATTATAAGAATGAATATCATCAATAAATAATTTGTAAATCAAATTGACTTTTCTTCAAATAATGTAAACACTTTGTATGATTTAATTGAAAACTGACTACACTATGAATAATTAAAGAGACTGATTCTATGACGTGTAATTTGCATAGTTGTTCATATAGATTTTACAAATCTAGATTTACGAGTATCTCTCTAAGATCAAATCAGTATATGTTTTTATCCATCCCTCATAGAGCAATTAAAAAGAGAAGGAGGTGGATTACATCAAATATACAAAATATAGAATCATCAAACATTATAAAATGTTCAAGTTAAGATAATACAAATGTTAAAACTTATAATCATGATATATAATTATCCGTATACCTGAGATTGAGTTTTTGTTACTTGGCGATACATCGGGTCAAATATTGCCCACATAATAAAAACAAGAAGATCTAATGCTAATAAGCCACCGACCATTGCAAACAATATCGATTCTCGTAACATCTAAATGGAAAATAGTAGATAACAGTCAAAATTATAGTATATTTTGATATGATACGTTGACTGGCGTTGGAGTCAAGGATATCATTAAGAGCGTTGCAGTTAATATTGTGTAAATGTACAATTCTGCATTATAGTATTAAGTTTTTAAAGATACTAAAGGTAAAGTAACTCATTTTCTTTTAAACAAAATTCAACTTACTATTCGTTTACCAAGACCTCGACTTGTGGCGTGAGTGACTATGTGATACACACGATAGGTTTTTACAAACATGGAACCAAACGCCAGTGAAAATCCACTGGCCAGCAACATAGCTCGTGCCTATAGAAAAAATAATAATCTTGATATTCTATTTCAATAAAAAGTGTGTAATGAATACCGCTTGTTAAACACAAAAAAGTATCTTGAGGAAAATGCAATATTTTGCGAAGAGATGGAATTATGTTTAAAGTTCATCATGATATTTGATACGGTAGTCATTATTATTATTGACCGCGAACATGTTGTTTGCAGAATCTAATCCATACGAATTACCAATCCATCTTAGCCTGATTGTTTAGTTCCGAAATAGAAGCTTAATCGATCGCAAATAAATGCCTCATTATAACAATAGATGGGCAATGGAAATTAGCTAATTTAGTTGTTATTATTCCAATTGTTGTGTTTCTGAGAAATTAATTGGCACTCGAATTATGCATAAAAACTATAATTTTAAAGGAAATTGTTTAAAGAAGGTATATATTTTGTATCGCAATGTTTTGCTTAGATATTAAAGGGCAAACAACAAACTCATTTCTTTTTTTGTTTAATACAAATCAATACACATTCCTTCTTTTATTGAAAGTTTTGGAAATCATAGTGTACCAAACGATGTTTCGGTGCTAAATGTGTCTAGATACGATAGGAGATTTTATGGTTACTAAACCCGCATCATTTGGCAATATTTTTATCTGATAGGTCTACAGTATTATTTTAGATCCATTAATTTTTTCTAATGCAATCGTTGCATGTTTAACTTATACAGCTATATTTTTATACCATGTGTATTATTTCAGTTGTTCTGTTATAATGGATTGGAAAAGTGGCTATTATTCAAAATTATAATTAAACGTTGCGTGGTTCATTTTACAATACACATAGCATTATTTATTATGAAAACCATTATATCATTATTAGTACCAAATATAGCAATTGTAAGAATAATATCTTTAAAAAAAGGTAACATACTCACTTAGCAGTATTAAAATAGTATGATGTATTATCATATTAGAACTCATAGAAGCATTATGAACATCATTCCATTTTAGGTAAATCAAACTAATTAAGGTCTTTTTGTTTACTGTACACATTGTAGATTTGTTTCATTACCGACAACACGAGTGATGAGAGTCATTACATGTGCAGATGTTATTGCCATAGTTACACGAGACGCAGTACTCAGTAAATTGGCTGTTCATATTTACAAAATCCAAAAATAGTAATCCAGGATTGGTGAGTTAACTAACAGGATATTTTGATAGTATGCCTAGTTAATCACTCATCAATAATCACTTAACAAGTATATTGGAGTTAAGTAGCTAATGTTGACTTACCGTGCATAATGGAACGAACGACGAAACCGGAACAATTTCGGTGTGAAGTCCTTGTAGTATTACAGAAAGGTACACCAGTATACATCCAACCACAATACAATTGTTTAAGTTTGGGCTTGACATTTTAATTGATCTGCAAAAAAAATTATATTAAATTTGGATTCATATTAGGAAACATATTCGTTTTTTTCTTAGATTAATGAATATCAACAATTGTACTATACCGTATGGCAATTAACAATTAATATTTAATTTAAAATAAGATCCTGTTTGGCCTCGAAAAAGGGTATCAATCGATTAAATTATACATTTTCATTTAATTTTTAATGCATTAATCATCAGCGTACAATTGTTAAAAAACGTAGAATTTAAATCGCAATAGACAAAAAACAGCGTGCTAAATTACCTGTGTTATATTTCTTGCAGGAAATAATTGCAAAGTTATTATTATTATTATTATTGTCAAAAACAAACCAAACAACAAATCCATGTTACCAATTGTAATCAATTCAGCATATCATAAAATAAAGATCGAATGCGCCTTTAACAATACACCTGCATGTGTTTATTTGTTGGTATGTTATGAGATGACTTACTTATCATTACGAAAACGAATGTTGAAACCGAGAAATGCCAAAGCAACACTAATACCAACTCCATTGATGACGCTGATGACAATCAAAGCACTTGAAGACACGTGTAAAGGTTTCTCTACGTAAGTCAACTCATCAACGGGAATTCGACCTTTTGTCATTCAAAAAACAGATCAAAAAATAGTATTACATACTTTTTTTAACTAAATAATGAAAATAAAACGAAAATAAATAATTAACGATTAACGATCTAGAATTCTAAAGAAAATATTTTGATCATCATCATTGATGTTATTATTACAGTAAAACAGAAAACATGGAGCTCATTAGTATATTCACTCTTTCTACTTTACATGAATATTGATTTTGTACATTTTCACGGAAGTTTTTAAAAATATTTGACGAAATACCAATTTTTGTTGCTTTTTTTCTAAGTGTGTTCGTACCTGGCCATTTTATTGGAGAACATCCTGGATAAGTAAAGTCTAGATAACCACCGTCTTCTGGGAAGAATAGCGCCACCGTCGCTAAGCTGTCACCTGGTTAATATAATGATCGTAAAAACGAATATAATCACAGCTAGAAAATATTTGTTATGATCACAGAGTTTCATTATAATCATGTTATTAATATTACCTTGTTTTTGTCGAATTCTTGTTGTTCCTAATCGATCCGGTCCATCAAATCTAACAGTACCCTTTATTGTAATAAGAATAAATCAACAATGACAATGTAAATCTCTTGTGTGCATGTGGACATGTATAATATGCAGATATATAGATATGTGGACATGTATACGATCCATGTGGATATATGGACATGATGACGGAGGGCATGTGGACATAGAGACATGTGTGGACATAGAGACATGTGGAGATGGAGACATATGATATATGGACATGGGGACGTGGATATGTAATTCTATAGAGACATGAGAACATGTGAACTTGCCCATTCAGAAAGTACTTTTCAAGTATAATAGTTAGGTAGATCGGAGAATATGGGCATCCCACACATTGAAAAGTAGAGCAATGAAAGTTGATTCTTCAGTAATTATCTCTAACGATAACATAATCAGAGCCTCCTTTCGGCTCGAGGTTGTTCCACTCTTCACAGTAATACTACATATTTCATATCATAACAAACACATATTTAAATAATTCTATAATTACCGAGACTCCATCGAAACTCTGTTTTGCCATTTCCTGCATCAGAATATGACGCACTTGCTTGTTGTTTTTATAGTTGAGCTTAGATAATAGATCGATGGTTTCTTCTTGGCTTAATGATAGGTTTCGGCCAAGCACCGTGATTGTATTGCGCAGTGTTCGGTAGATAGTCCAAATCGCATCAAATGTCTGCGGTGCATGTGGACTTATTGGACGAGTTGATCCATTAGAAAATAGTGTTTCAAATTCTGAAGGTTTCTGAAATGTATACGTTTTTTAAAAAGTGAAATGTGTGACTATTATTTTGGTTACATACGGTACGTTGAATTCATTATTAGACATTGAACTTAATGTTTTTTCCAAGTTTTGTTACCATTGAATGAGAGAACATATCTACATATAATAATTCGTCGGCTTTATTTAAACAAATAAATATTCCTCAATATTATAATTAGAAAAAATATTAGATTGGACAATATAATTTTTACCTACACGTAATTTTTATAAACTATGCTCATAATTAGTATGATGACGTATGCTGTGACTTACCAAACCTGAAACTGACGGTTTATCTTCAATCCCTAAATTCAAACTATCAATAAAAAATACATTATTCGTGGCCTGCATTAGTTCCTGCTGCGTACACTGTATCTCGTCTGTTTCGCGCCACCATTCCTTGCTGTACCAGCCAATCAGAAGCCACACGTATTTGCTCTTGTGCATTCCGCGTCTGTATGCCTATACAAAATAAAACACTTAAAATGTTGCACTTAAATCAATGTTGCAACTGAGTACAGGCAAACCTTATGGGAGAAGGAATTTTCTAAGGTATACATTTAAGCGGCAATTTTCTCTATATTTACGAATAACATCACATTCATTTCCAGCTCATTTTAAAAGATGTTCATCTTGTTTATAAAGAAATTAATTATTGTATTTATTGGAAAATAATATTGAAACCAGCAAATAATGTAGTTAGCATAGCAAAATAAACACTTAAAATGTTGTATCCACTAAAATCAATGTTGCAACTGAGTACAGGCAAACCTTATGGGAGAAGGAATTTTCTAAGGTATACGTTTAGGCGGCAATTTTCTCTATATTTACGAATAACATCACATTCATTTCCAGATCATTTTAAAAGGTGTTCATTTTGTTTATAAAGAAATTAATTATTGTATTTATTGGAAAATAATATTGAAACCAGCAAATAATGTAGTTAGCATAATTAATGTTCGTAAGTATATCAAAACAGCATTGATTTTCTGCAGATGTTTATGAACGTTTGACTGCAGATTTTTCAATACAAACATTGGTTTAACATTACAAAAACAGTTAAAGAAGATTTTTTTAAGACATGTTATTATAAACCTCATGTTATCGACAACCGAGCAGTTAATTGAATAGATACGGTAACATAAAACATATATTATAATCGGATATCAACAATGTGTTACACATTTTATGGATTACTTAGTTATTAAAAGATCAGACAAAAATGACATTGTATAAAAACAAAAAAGCATAGTCCATGTCTATGAATAATTATAAAAAAAATCCGTTTCAAATCGTAATTATGTCGGACAAAATGTTAAGAGATACACCAGTAAGGGTTAGGAGAAATGGCCATAACAATTTCCAATAATCGTGATTAAATTCTATGCGGTCCACCAGCAAGAAGGGTTCGACCCGGCTCGGCGTTTCGTGAATAACATAGTTCACAATTTGTTTAAGTAATGCAATTCCATATTTATGTTGATTCAATGAAATTAAATGTATTAAAACGTTAATGAGTATGAGAAATAATTTGTTTTTGTCTCGTAAATGCGTTTACATAATTTTATAAGTTGCATTATTATGACTTGAAATGACATTTGAATGTGTGTTAATTATTCTAATATAATTTCTACTAATAATACAGCCTTACGTTTATATTATTTAAGATAAGATTTATACTTTAAAATGTTTAATTTCCTTTATACGATTCTCTTGATTGTTAATAAAAAGGTCGATCGTATACACATTTTTACAAGAAATATGGTAGATTGAATTGTTATACTAACTTTAAGATAATTGTATACTTTCCATTCAGGTTTAGAGTTAAGGTTCGAATCCTCTTTTTGCTGACATGATCTTATCTTAGCTAATAACGATGTTTGCCCCTTATTGTGGGAAAACGAATCTCTGTATATCCACCCATGGCTACGGGCTGGAGGAATTATGGTAGCTTTACTGGGAGATATAATAATAATAAGATTTGCATTCTATTCGGGATTTGGAATAAAAAAAAAATAAAAAACACTAGTTGAGAATTGTTAAAAACAACCTAATTACCAAAGTTTGTTAACGTCGTTATTACGTAGACAATAGCAATACAGCTTTGTTGAACTTGGTTATAATCATCGAAAGTCAATACTTGGGGTAAATTTATCAGTCATAGTAATCTATTAGGAAGCCGTAAGGTTATAAACGAACTTTTAACCTATAATAATTAAACAGTTGTATACCTCTTGTTAGCATTATGTTTTTATAAACGTGCGGAAATTAAAAGGGGTTTTCAAAATTTATTTCAGCTGTTAATATTTATTTTTCCACAGGATATAGAAAGCTTACTTATGATGCTTGTGTAAAATGTAAATTAAACATTTTTGTAGAAAGATTGGAAAATAGTTTGGATATGCATTTGCTATGAACCTGGTCTCTGACATTGTTATTAAACCGTAATACTCAGCGTAAATTTAATAACATTATTGTAACATCCAAATCCCAGAAGTACTAATTATTTATACTCATGGGTGGGAAGGTGAATCATATAAGTACCGCATAGGATTTATAGCATATGATGCCTCCAGTGATATTTCATCAGCTAAATGGATCCCCACTTGCTGTTATTAATAATTGATCAGCGTTATACGATCGAAACCAGTGATGTTTAATTCGTTGTAAATAGCCAAGGGAAATGCTGCTATAAATGGCTGTACTTTCATTCTCAAAACTCTCTGAATTGGAGGGTGTGAAAGGTAAAACAAAAATCAACATATCTTGTTTTAGCACATGGCTTACTACTGGATCTTTTAACATAAACATAATGAAACAAATAATAGACAATGTATAGTTAGATATTTGTCACTATGAGTTTTAAAATACCCCGTTTCATTATTCACTAAAATATCTTGATATGATGGTGATGATGATTATGATGATGATGCTGATGTTGTTGATGATGTTGATGATGATGGTGTTGATAATGATGATGTTGATGATTATGATGATTATGATGATGATGTTGACGATGATGTTGATGATGATGATGTTGATGATGATGTTGATGATAATGATGTTGATGATAATGATGTTGATGATGATGTTGACGATGATGATGATGATGTTGACGATGATGTTGATGATGATGATGATGATGACGATGATGTTGATGACGATGATGTTGATGATGATAATGATGATGGTGTAAGTGATAGTATAATCAGAATGAAAGTTAGGATTAAATTAGCCATTGAAAAAGTTCTTTTTAAAAATAGAATACCTATTATTTGCTACCGTGTTTAATAACTTGAACAGAACGATGTTGACAGAACTGTTCTGAGCGGCGCCAAACTAATCTAATATAATGGGTTTCTCCTTTGTTGTGTGGACAAACACTATTGTCATTTATTCTGTTTTTTTATTGACAACTACATAAATTATTAATGTAGAATATATTCACAATATTGTCATTTATTCTGTTTTTTATTGACAGCTACATAAATTATTAATGTAGAATATATTCACCTCACAGAACACCTTTCTTGCCTCTTTTTGACCAAACGTACCAATAATTATTCGACGATCTTGTTCCTGTCAAAAACAAAATTGAAATTTAAAATCACAGAATGTACCTACATTGCTATAGGCCTAAGTATATTCAGTGTTTTTTTTTTTAGAATTATTTATTGATCTAATGTATTTTAATAGAAAGAAGCATGTTTAACTTTTAATTTAAAAAGACTGCCATGTTATATTTCTCAAAACATAATAGAATTTGATTCCCTTTTAATATGTGAGGTTAGTCTTGTTTTAAATCGCTTACGTTTTGCCTCCGAAATGTCTGTCTTGCAATATTACATTTATAAAAACATCACAATCTGTGTATAATATCAAAATCAGTACAAACTAATTAGTACTGAGTACTTATAATAACATTATTATCGAGGCTAAATTGTGAAATCTATTACACTACACGGTAGTTGGTTAGAGCGAGTTACTATATTGAACGCAAGTGGATATTGAAGCTTGAGGCGTTAAAACGCACGTTGAGTGAGGAGACTGGGCCAAAGGCTAATCTTGTGTATTTTTCGGTATGATCAACGAACTAGATGAGATTGATCGTTTAAGACAAGTAACGGGATATTAAATATTCTATATAATAACTCAATTATAAATTTATCATTCTTACATACATTGGTATTCGAAGTAGGCCTATAATTGTAGATAAGGGAATCATAGCTGTGTCTTTGTAACATCATCGTTGTTGAATCGATTTTTTTCTCCTTTATTTTCATTCTAATCTCTGTTGCCACCATTAATACCGGCGTATTTATTTTTAGATTTATAATAATAGTAGACCTAGTATGGAATCTTTCAATTGTATAATTCTATTTCATTCCATAGAATCCGTTTTAAAGTAATTTTAACTCTGTGTACCGATTTTATATATTTTTTTTATTGATCTCTTTGTATTTTCAAGATTATTGTTATTTTATAGTTCCTAATGTTTTTGCTATTGCCAATTGTCTGCAGTATATAACAGTAACGAGCACACTAACTGGTATTACTTCCGAGTACTGTATTGTTATTCAAACCTGGAGCTGTCGTTAATTTTTTCATGGTGATTTCCAGAGCAATTGAGTCACACGCTTATACAAACATTTGTTGTTGTTTAATTTCTCTTCAGCAAAGTGCTCATCAAAGCAAATGCAATAACATTGCTTCAAAATCTACAGTCACTTCACATTGACTATCAACCGTATTGATTAATTCTTCTTTCTCAAATTCTAATATCCGTTGACATAAGCATAATATTAGGAATATTATCTTAATTATAGTTTGTTTTAGAGTGATAACATAGTTTTACTGTTAATCTTTGAATTCCGTTTGTCATTTTCTATAAAGTTTTTTTTTAGATTCACTTAAACGATATTGGTTTTTGTTTTTCTTTACGCATTATTATTACGTTAGAGATCCAACTATAATGAATAGTTATAAAATACAGATTTTATTATCCTTGTTAAGACTTTGTTTTGGATCACTACATGGCTGCTAACCATCTCTGTGGTATTAGAGAACCTTTCGTTTTGGATCACTACATGGCTGCTAACCATCTCTGTGGTATTAGAGAACCTTTCAATTCTTAAACACGCTTCACTAGAAGCAACGAGTAATTAAACAAGTCTGTTACCAGCTGGTTCGGTTAAGCAATGATGAGTTATTTTATTTCTAACCTTTATTTTGTCTAGTTCCGCACCTGGGTCATCCACAAATGACGCTTTTGTTGCGAATTCTACAACACCAGTTGACTCAATTAGGTTGATTATCTCTCTTGCAGCCTGAAAATAATGCATAGCTTTAATTCATTGTGCAGTTTGAGTAATTCTATAAAATATACAATAGCTCAAAACAAACTTTCTTGGTTTAGAAAGTTGTATACGTGTAAAAGTGTAGAGGACATTTTCAGATAATTCACTATAATGCTGAAGAATTATGAAAAAAAATGTACCCATAATTTTGGTCGGAATAATAAATAATGGCTTTAAAAATCTATTCTGTAAATGATGGTAATTTATTTAGTATTAGAATAAGTAGAATATTTTAACTAAAAAAAACACTTTCCATGCGCAGAGGAAAATGAAACTTGTTATTAAGGCATGTCCTTCTTCTTGTGAGTAATAATGCATTCAAATTGTTTGATAGGCATAAACTATACAAGGAAACATTTTTCGGAAATGGAATGTTATAATGTTTCTCTTTTTTCATATAAAAATTACATGTCAATGTAAATTTCTTCTTCTAGCATCATATTTCTATTAAGTGCGTGATTGATGAATGCATAAGGAAACGGTTCGTTACTCTAAATCTGATAAATCGAAAACTCTTAATACACGTGTAGCCGGATAAACGGATCTTCTAGAAAATAAATATCCGTTCAATTTAATGCAAAGTTAGAAGAAGATGAACGAATTAAATGAACATACAAGTGAGTAAAATTCAATGTCGTATGTCAGGCTGGCAACTGTTGTCCAATTGAAGTGAACTAGTAAAGCTCCAAGCGCACTTCCTTGCGATGTGTCGGGGGAAACAGTTCTGAAAAACGTTGGGTAAAGTTCTCGTTTTGACAGGGCTACGGATGTAGAGGCATAGGATAACTGCAAGAAGAATGTAAAATACAATAGGTATACTTTAATACAATGTACATAATAATAATGGTATTAAAAACATCATATAGTACTAAATATCACTCTCATTTTTAGCTTTTGTATCCACATATTCTATTGACTTTACATATTCTGGAAATCAGGTCTAATGTAAGATATTACATTAAAATCATTATGAGCAGCATTTGAGGCAAGCGAGAGAATCGTAATATGGCGGTTGTGACGATATTCGGTTGTTTGTATTCAAAACAATATTGATGGTAATGATGAAATTACTGTCGATTGACCAACAGTGAACCGTACTAAGAATTTCAATTTACTGGGGACAGAATTATACCTCATCTATCTAATTATCGGATGAGATACAATTAATTCGGATTACGTTGGTTAATATTATAGTGGCTGAGAGGAGTTTGTAGCATAAGTGTACTTGGTAATGACATACCGCGTTATAATCAAAATAGATATTTCACACGTTTGTCGAATTACCAGTTACAGTTGTCAATCATGTTATCAAACTAAAATCATCATGTTATCAAACTAAAACCATCATGTTATCAAACTAAAGCCATCATGTTATCAAACTAAAACCATCATGTTATCAAACTAAAACCATCATGTGATCAAACTAAAACCATCATGTTATCAAACTAAAACCATCATGTTATCAAACTAAAACCATCATGTTATCAAACTAAAACCATCATGTTATCAAACTAAAACCATCATGTAATATAGTATTTCAAGTTTCATAAACCAAAGTTATGGCAATAATATTAATCCTAAATACTTGGTTTAATATCATTGTAATTAAATGTTCTTAATAATGAAAAATAAACTCAGTCTTTTTTAAATGCTGTTACTACTGAAAATCTTGAAGTAGCATTTATTTCACTTGATTGTGATAACGTGTAATAAGTAATATCTGAAATTATTTTTAGGTTCAATCAGTGGTCATAATAAGATGATCATTTCTGTTTTTAAATTGTTTGAAATAAGAAACTGATTGCGTTTCTATTTGTTTCATAGATTTACTACTATTTTAAATCAATCAACTGCACGTTCAAATTGATTGTGCTGTTATGACGTCAGTAAACCTCAAAGGAATACCCAGAAAATTACTGAAATAACGTGTTATTGAGAGAAAATCATTTGCGTCTGACATTTTTTTAATCAGGAATGTTATGTTGTAAAAATAAAGATTCGTGTCTAATAATTCATATTTTATAGTAATAAATAAATAAATGCTGATATCATGTAACGAGAAATTATTTTAGACAAGCCTATTTCAATTTGCATTGACTAACTAAACTTATACGATGAGTTGCACACAGATTCGAACGTACACAATCGAGTCAGTGCAGATTATTCCGCAAGAATTCGCACGCATGAGTAAGATTGTAGTGTTCACAAAAGAATGAAATAACCTGCGACCGTCCTACTATTTTGTTTATAATGTATATTTGATGCATTGGAATATAAATAGCGTTGTAAAATACAACAATACTGTTGATAATTACAGCAGGGTTGATATTAAATCCAATTCTGATGGCATTAAAGTGAAACCTCGCTTCAAATCAAGATTAGGCTGAATGCCTACGACAAATATTAAGTTCTTAAAGACATCGTTACGGTTTAAATTTAGTACATTGATTAGTGACTTATAGTTTATTATACCAATCATTCTTTCATTTGACCATTTAAATTACTGAAAGCCAAGTAAAATTGTCAGTTTTTGTTCCGGTTCACTAATATTATACAATTATTTTACTGAATAATGACTTAAAAACAAGTTAATCAAATGAATATTTATAGTTGTTTGTGTTGTTTCTTTTAATAGTATAAGAGAACTTTTCAAACTAAAACCATATCATTGTTTGAACAGTAGACTAAATTATTGTTACTGCTCTGATTAATAAATTAAAAATCGCCCACCTTTTATCAGTTTATCTCTGCTCCTAAATAAATGTTGTTTAAATTAGTTTAAAACAAAATACAAAGGCAATCTTGAACATGAAAAGATAACTCTTATCACGTTCTGTAAATGAGGTTGACAAAACTAGGGTTGACAGATGTAAAGATTAAAATTATGAAACTATTGGAAAGATCACATTTACATTTTGGGCTGAGAAATCAACAGAGATGGTGATTCATCATATCTGGTTTTAAAGCTTTTTCTTGGACACACAGACGATCAATAACTGGGAAATCAAAATGTACATTCATGTGTATTATTTTACTTTTATAAACATTATTTTATAATTTAGTGAAGTTTAAACAGTTTACAAGACTTAGCAAAAAGTAAATTGTATAAGCAATACCGCATTCCTCGGGCAAAATACTCTCAATTAGAGTCATAAGAGTTGGTCAAGATATTATTACTAAATTAAAACGAAATGTAAGACAGAATTATGAACATTTTATAACTGCTTGCAATTATTTCTTGAAATCTTGTGCATGATATTTGATTGCAGGAAAAGAGTAATTAGGTTGTACAGAGGTTCTTTATATCAAAACAACATTGAAAGTCATGTAATCAGTGAATGAAACAAGATATTGATGTTGATTTGTCAATTAATTACTAGCAACTTGAGAAAAAACATTTTGTTACGGAGAGATTTAAAGACTTTAATCATCACACTTTTAACAATTGAATTATGTTATTCAACAAATGAGTTTTTCACTTCTCGCGTAAACCTTTCACTCACACCGTATTTTACACATTTTAACTTTAATTAGTACAGTAGTTTTGAAATATTCGCACTAGTGCCAAATGAATTAAATTTATAATCAGTGTACTGCATGTACATGTATGTCTTAACTATCCACATTAATAAAGAAATATCGTATAACTATGATGGCCGGAGTGTGAACTCAAGTTTACATTCTGCTCCGTTTTCTGCTAATAACACGTATGCCTAAGTAATACAAATATTATAGTCACTTTCTTTCCATTAATTTTCATTTCCATAAACTCATATAAAATAATGTACTGAAAATGCGCTTCCGTTTCTCTTGGTTCCAATCTTTCACTAATGTTGTCTTTTTTATATGGATAAGTTAATCTTTTTAATATTTTTCTGTTGATTTATTTTGTTATAGTTATAACACAGCTGGCACAGGCAAAGTTATTAACACATTGAATCAGAGTTCAGTGCAGCTAAATGGTCCTGGTCACTTACATGGTTAACTTCTGTACAAAAAACGCAAACATGCTGGGGCTTCTTTTATTATTATTATTATCAATATTATCAACAGATAAATATGTAAAGTAAAAACTTAAAAACACATAAACCTAAAGATCTGTTAGAAATGTTTTTTACAAAAGTCATGTGCCAATGAAACGGATAATGTCTGTGGCGTGTGTTAAAGCAAGTTCGAGTGTAAAAAAATAAAATAATTACAATTCCACTGATTCATAAAGTACATTATCTTATTATTTTAAACTCGATTAATGTTTTCCATCCAAGGAGTATGGGAATGTATATCTGTATATTCCTGTATCTGTTTCAATGTTAATCGTGATACTTACCATTACGACGTTCCAATAGTGTGTGATAGTAGCTACATGTTTCGATACTTCAGAGCAAGAGCATCCTAAGAGTATCTTCATCGGAGGTTTTCGGTAAAATTGGTCAAACAAAGCATCAGCACCAATTCCAGTGTCACACTGTAACGACAAACAGACAATTTCAACTAATCTTATCATTTTATTATCTAGGTGACGATGTATGTCCCACGTGAACTTCTATTTAATACGTTTAGTTGTTGATTTGGTTTGCTTTTAGGTAATTGAGTCAGTGGAATTATTGATAATAGATATACATGTTAGCATTGTCACCAAATTACCACGCAGAAAGCTTGACATTGTAAGAGAATATCAAGGTATATCACAGTATCATTATTTAAGTTTAAACGTTGATTGTATCGACGTCGAACGGAAACTCAATGTTCAACATTTACTCTGAGTTTGCTCGAGGGAAATTTTAATAACTGAGATTTGTTTCATTGTCGAATCCATTAATATGAAACGACCTTGTAACGATAGAAATAATTACCCAACTGAGAGTGAACAAAATACGATGATGTGAATGATAATTAGCAATATACAAATATTTCAGTTTTTCAATATATCAAAAATATCGAACGATACGAGACAAATAATAAAAAGCATAGCTTTTATACTATAAGAATACTCACATAACAGAACATAGTCCCAGATTTATTAATTTCTTTAATGAAGAATTATCTAGTGAAATATAGTTTAGCATTTAACTTTAAAAGGTACCTTTAAAACATTGGAAGCCCGAAACGATGTTTGAAAGAAGTACAGAAAATAGTAAATCATAAAAATAAAATAGAAACACATTTTTAACAAAACTATGTGTAGCAGGTCAAAATAAGGACAATACGTGGCAGAATTCAAGAAATGAATCTAAATGCACGGCATTAGTTGATTTATCGCAGGAGACCGAGGGCTAAAAATGTTCATACCGCTCACCAGCACAATCTTCGAACGAATGAACATGAAAAGAAATGATCTACAACTAATCGTAGCATATTTAATGGTTTACTATTAAGAACATGGCAGAAACTAAGGCCCCTTTGCCCTTGATATTAATGTCAGGTTGAGTATTGGTTAATTACTTAGTTTTAACATATTGACTAAATGCACAAAATGTCTCATTTAGAAACCTTACACGTTGAACCAGAAAACGTTGATGACTACAAAATGGACGTCATATTAATTTATTCGACGATAAAACTGTAAAGAAAACTTGAAGGCATACATTTGATAGCCTACGTCACTATAATACTGATAATTAGCCCTACCATTAATTATAGTATAGCAATTAGACAAATTTATGTTTACTTATTTAGAATAATAATTTGAAAATACAAGAAAAAGTCAGGGACAGAGTTTTTATTTCAATAAAAATGAATTTGTTTAAATGTAATAACACCGCCCTCTAAAGGAAAGTTTGATTACGATTATTTTTAATGGAATTTCTATAGTGATAAATCATATTTAATAACTAATTTGCTGTATATTGGACATTCGATTGAACTTAGGTCTAATAAGCATGTATGTTAACACTAAACTTGACCCAACCCATTATTTCAATTTAAAGATAGCAAATCATTTGATTCAAACTGAGTTCAGTATAATAATTCATCTAAAAAAATTGATAGCAGAAATAGACCTGCATAAACACATGACCTTAATTTAAGCCATGCTGTCCTTTAGTTCGTAAAGAGCATTTCAATTATTCTTCAATTCGTAAATTATGCCGGCAAAGAAATGCGATCCAAATTGTTATTAAAATCTGAATGAGGTGGAACCTTACCATATAAAACAAATCGATTGAGAGCAAACTTTGAATTGGTTTCTTCATGTCATAGGTTTGTTCCTGAGAGTTGTATGGAAATCTGAGGACATAGGCCCAAGAGATGACATACGGTATGTTGTGTTTGTAATTTCATCTATAATATTTAGTTTAAATACACATTTTTGAAATTGTTGAAATGCGATATTAGGAGTTTTAATACAGCATACAGAAGAATCCTGTAATTTAGTTGGATGTTTCCTCATGTAATTAAACTCAAAACCTTTTTAATTCATGTGGTAATGCTATAAGTAATCGATGCAAATCATATCTGTTTCCTAACACAATTCGTTCTTATTGCGGTTATCTAAACACTTGGTAATTCCACACATGGCAAGGGACTGTGCTAGTTTGTAATTCTACTTCTACCAAATGTGTAGGCATATAACCTAGTATTGCTGGGTACGTTGAAACGTATATTTTTACTGCTAAAGTTCTTTTTAGTATTAGGCTGTATGAGCCTACCGTCATACAATATAAAACGTATTAACGAATTAGCAAATTCCGATTTTTAATTCTGTGATAATTTGTAAATTCCTACACAAAAGAAAGGAAGGAATCATGAATACGATTAACAATACCACAAAAGCTCATTTGGTTTCTAGAAGTATTTAGCAAGTTTCCGTCACTTCTCATGGGAAATCAACATTTTTGCACGCCATTGCTGATGAAGATAATGTACACATCGGTAAAGAGACACGACTAATGATGGGGTAAATTAGTACATCAATGATCTACATCTAAGGAGACTAAGTAAAGATGCTATATTGTGTAGAAACCTTTCAGTTTGAAAGGTAACTTATTTACAAACCGTCTATGAACTGAGTTGTTTTAATATCTCAGCAGGCAATAAACCTCCATAACATTGTGTTCACATTAATCGTATCTGTCCCAACAATACCGTGTTATTGTATGGCAAATGAAGAAAAAACTGTTCATCTGTTACTATACAACTCAACTACGTGGATTGAGTCAACATTACGACTAATTCAATTTGTAATATTAACTTTCGACCTGCCATATGTATGTATATTCATTATTTTTTAAATGTGTTCACGTAAAGACCGTAATTAATTTGTAAGATTTCTTGTTGCTATGTTTCGGAAATTAATTTTTAGCGATAGACACAATAACGTAACATGGAGTTCTTTTATGAACCCGACAGAATGTCGCTGTATGAACACAATAACGTAACGTAGAGTTCTTTTATGAAACCGACAGAATGTCGCTGTATGGACATGTTAACATCGTGCTTTGGAATTATGTCAAGTTCTTTAATGAACAAAAATAATAATATATATGTATGTATATGTATGTATGTATAACATACAGTTTGATAGTGTAGACAGAACTTTAGACACATTTTCAAACCGAGATTCGTGCATATATGTATAACAGTGGCAAAATGTACGAGATGTTCAAAAAATAACATTTAGATCAAGAAAGCTAGACATTATCATCAAAAGACGCTAGCTGTATAATGTTCAAACATACAGCGCATCTTGCAGCCACATCTATACTCGAATGCTCCTCGTATCATCACGTTGTATAGTCTCTACCTGAATGCTCTGAGATTTATCATCTCGTTTAATATATCCTTGATAGTTAATATCTTCTTAAGAATACTTGTACTTCTTTTAATTATGATAGTAATGCATTTTATGCTATCCCTTGTGAATAATAAATGCGTGTCCTGATAGTCAACTTCTTAATGTTAGTTCAAAAGGTAACAATGTAGACTTTAGTTCTTCAATATAGAAAGTACAAATGGATATTCTGCACGAATTCACTGTTGATATCAATACTATTTTAATATTATTTAATATTAGTACAAAAACATAATATTTAACGATTCATTTAGAATCACTCTGCATCATAATTATACTACAACATTATAGATAATAAGTATCATAGGATGCACACTATTGATGAAAATGACACTAAACCTACTATTCGCCGTTTTCTTAACCTCTGACACTGGTAAACAAATAAAAACGAAAGAAGGTTGACTATCATTTAGTTTCCATGATTTTGAATATCGTTCTCAAATTTTCAAATTCAAGATTCCATGTTGTTATCATTACTTCATTACTTCACGACGAATCCTAAAACAACACCTGCCCGATGTACAAAGAACTACCGGCGACTATTATCGATTATCAATGATACTTCAAAGCCTCTATCATTTATTTAAACCATCAATTCCTCTCATTTTACTGTATTTTTGTAAATTCTCTCTGCACCATAGTTGACGGTTAGGACACTGTGTTTTTATATTATTTTAATATAAATTATTCTCTTTAAACTTCGTTCAATCATAACACTTATCTCAACACCTGATGTCATTATTCTGCTATGTATCAAACCAATAACACTGCTATGCGTATTTCAATCGTACATACGCGTAAATTGCTTTGCTTAGTATCGATGTAGTCATCATCTTAACAATCTGACGTAATAAACATAATCAAGTATATTGTATATCTATTTATTTTTTATTTTATTTATTTCAACAATATTTTACGAGGATGATCCATCCAGCCGAAGCTGATCATTAGGGACCCTCCTAGAACAATTCAATTAAAATATAATTTATAAAATAAAGCGCAAAACAATTAGAATAAACAATTAAATGAATTAAAATAAATTGACCATCTCAGAAGAAAAGATAGGAAAAAAGAAAGGAACTAAACAAGAAGATGGTTGTTGAAATTACTAATTGACCATCTCAGAAGAAAAGATAGGAAAAAAGAAAGGAACTAAACAAGAAGATGGTTGTTGAAATTAAATTGACCATCTCAAAAGAAAAGATAGGAAAAAAGAAAGGAACTAAACAAGAAGATGGTTGTTGAAATTAAATTAACCATCTCAGAAGAAAAGATAGGAAAAAGAAAGGAACTAAACAAGAAGATGGTTGTTGAAATTAAATTGACCATCTCAGAAGAAAAGATAGGAAAAAGAAAGGAACTAAACAAGAAGATGGTTGTTGAGTAGGAATTTGAAGGAAGTTTAAGATGAAGCAAGTCGGATATGTTTTTTAGACCAAAGAAACATTTCACTCAAATTGGTTAATATCTAAATCGTAAATATATAGATTGTATTGAGAAAATAAGTACACTATAGTATATTTTGTGACATAAAGCCACCTAGTGCAAGCACAACAGTTAGTGCCTATATTCCCTACGCAATGGAAATAAAGTATAAATACAAAAGACACACAGGAAAATGGTCCGGTGTGCAGCTTTAGTATAGAAGTTCTAAATAAATCTCATTTAAACGCCAAGTCGTCGATTTAATAACGTTGTATTAGGCATAATGTATAATAGGTTGTTTAAGTCCTTAAAGAAATTGAGTACAATAAAAGAAAAATCAACAACACTACGATATCACAAAGGGTATTCTATTATGAAGACTGGTGTACATTTCACATGTTCAAAAAGGTTTATGGAAACTGTCTATGGAAAATTATTACTTCTGCTAATATCGATTTGTTGTCTGAACGTATAATATTGTAATATAATAATATATAACATTTATCTAAATTAATACTGTAATATATTATTTAAATATGATTTTACGTGCTTGGTTTAAGTAATTTAGTACATAAATTCGTGATAGAGTACTGTGACCCGAAGGTAAACGATACGATGTAATGAGGAGCGTACAACTGTTTATTAAGCAGGTTGAACATGCATTATATATATTATTGATATCCAGCTGCTTATTAATATACTTCGTAAATATAAAATGAACTTGGTTTGTTTTCTTAAATAATAAACTGGAAGGACGTCTATTATGCGGGGTTTTATGTGTTGAACAGAAATCATGGGTTTATTTTAAAAAGTATAATCATCCAATTTTATTCGTACATAATTAGCTATAAATCGAGCGCGGCAGTTACACGTTTAGCCTGCA
Source organism: Antedon bifida (assembly GCF_963402885.1). NCBI lineage: Eukaryota > Metazoa > Echinodermata > Crinoidea > Comatulida > Antedonidae > Antedon > Antedon bifida. The sequence goes on along the minus strand of NC_136230.1, from coordinate 32,244,531 downwards.
GTGGTGCCTTCTTCAAACCATTTCAAAACTGTAGCAATGTATTATGTTTGTATTGGATGTAGTTTGAGGCTTTAGGGTTCTATACATCACCTATATTTTCAAACTGTACACGTAAATGCACGAATGTTAACCAGTACTATCCCTAAATTCACGTAAACGTATAGCAATGATGGGCAATTTTAATATACCTGTTGTGATGCACGTGCGAAGGATTTCTCGTCACAATGACCGACTGACCCTTTCTGAACTTGCCACCACATGATACCATACGTTATGTAACGTACTTAATGTTACTGAGTAGACTAACTTAACGGGATACCAAATTTCATGTAACGTACCCAGTGGTATTGAGTGGGCTAAATTAACTTGACAAGTGAAGCGAGCTGACGGTAATAGGACACCAACATGTTTATTCAGAAGTAACAAAAATTTATATCAAGTAAAGTAAAAGAAACTAATATATATAGGGATATCAGTTTGTAATCTCGAGTGCGGAAACCGCGCATTATGTTACTTCAGTGATCCCGCGTAATTGCGTGCGTAACACGTTGTCTGGGGAATCAGCTATTCATACGAATACGTACAAATGGTTGCACTAGTGACAATGTACACGTTTACGACCATTTAAGTTGACAGATTATTATGTTAGACGTACTTTAGTTTTAAATGAAATATTGAAAATAATTACAGAAAGGATTACCTCGGTGTCATTATGAAACATGCATAGTACAAATCCATCAGAACTACTCTGCTCGTTCACTAAATCCAGGGCATACCGTGCAGCTTCTAATTCTGAGCGACCTCGCACTGAGTGAAATCCCTTCCCTTTAAGTGGAAACAAACCACCAATATATATCCTTTTCATGTTAGTAACCATTCCTTTCGTTCCACAATAAGTATTATCAAAGTGTGCAGTGATTGCCAACACACCATTAGGTAAACACGGAACAAAACAGCAAATAAGCAGCCATATCCATATTGTACTCTCCATAATTATCCCAATAATTGTGTGTATAAAAGTTTCATTTAAATTGACTGATTTTAGAATCTCAAATCCTTCTTAAAGATCAGTGTTCGAACCAATGTTTGATCATTCTTCTGACTGCGTGAACCGCCAATGCTTTCCCTGGGCTCATTCTTAAACTGCCGTTCGTTCTCGTGTCATCATAGCTAGAGGTTGATTTTGTTTGTTGACGGCAAGAGATAAACGCATGAATGTTTCGATCAATTCAGTAAGCAAACTGTCGGGTATTCAGCTACCTCATTCTCGCCAAATATACGTTATATGTGCGTGTCAACTTTACGTTCCCCAAACGAGTAGACCTAGTTTTATACAAGACGTGAACAAGTAGAAATTCGCTACAAACTCTACCTTCAGTGCATACATTTAGCTCCCGTAGGCATTGTTATTTCTTGTCGTCAACATATCTGAAATGAAAGAAAACGTTGTAAAACATTATAAATCAATTATATTGTTTCGTAGACATTTTCAACTCAATTATTTTTGGATGAAATGAAATAAAAATTCTCAAAAGAGTAGTCGTTAATCATGCTGAAATATTCTCTTCGAATACACTTTTCCTGTTAATTTGAAAGTATATTGTAATACGTTCAAAATGGAAACAAGAACGATACTTGTTTAGTTGGTTTTGACACATGATTGTGGTTCACTGAGCCTATATAAGCATTTTAATGCTTTTAATTATGCAGATACTTTCTGAATTGTGAATTACAAAATGTCCGTACTGTATTCAATGACGTCATCAGTAAATTTATAATCTTTTTTCTTTTTTATTTTAGTCAGTAGTATGTTTATATTTTGTATTAATATCAAATGAAATGGTTACCTAAAGACATGAAGTGAATATCAAATGAAATGGTTACCTAAAGACATGAAGTGAATATCATTCAACTTTTTTTGTGGAAGTTACTTATATTGTTAATTTCCTGGTGAAATTGTTTCTCTTTTTGTTTTTTGTATGATTTGTATATATGGATGTACTATCCGAAATAAAGAAAATGAATGAATGAATGATACTAAATATCATATTGCGCACTAGATGGCGTATAGATGTGATGTAAACATACTTTAAAACATACTTTTAGGTATGTTTGCATACAAAAGTGTCAATCCTCTTAATATTATTAAGGATGACATTTGTGTATATATGCTTGTAAATTCTGTGGAGGGTTACCTAATGTCAATTGATATGCTTCGCACACAATCAATTGCACCACGGATGAATTGGAATTGGAATAAAAATCCAATCAATAAACTTAATGATGATAATGTTGTTTACGGATTGTGACTTGGAATATACTGTACGCGGGGAAAACAGACAAATAGCAATTGGCATAAGAATGTATTAAAATATTAACAAATGAAAATGTATTCCAATTGAGGCGAGACATGTATTCGCCTGCCTGCAAAACGTGTCTCAAATGGTATGGCATTTAAATGTCAATTCTATTGTACTTAAGTGCGCAAAAAAGTTATTTTCTTCTTTTTTTAAAGTAAAATGGAGTCCTCTCTGTCTTATGTATGTTTCGTGTATTTCTTACATGTTTGGTCACGCCATGGATAGTTTACACATTAAAGTAGCAATTGAGTCGTGAAATCTGCTCTTAGTACCAATACTGTTTTTGTTATCATTGCATGGGTTTAAATTTATAAAATGGGTCATTTTATAATATAAAATGACTTTACCTCAGGCCTAGTTTTTAGCTTGTTCAGATGAGCTCGTAGAATGACGGTGGATTGAACATTCGTTACGTAGCAACGTATTAAATGAATTGTTTGAAGTAGATTAATAAGAGAGAGAGATGCGAACAGCTTCAAACAACGACCAAAATAAAATATAAATTAGAAGAAGAAATCGCTTGGACCAATACACTCAACTTAATTGTAACAAAAAGACGATAATAAGAGGGTTGTCAATAAATATACAATTGCAATGTTTGTATTAATCATTTAAGAAAATATAGTTTAGAAAAAAATCAAAGTGCATAAATAATCGATGTTACAATTTAATTAGAGCTTGTAATAATTATGTGATTGATATAATCAATGGAAAAAATAAATGTAACTAAACATACCGGATTAGTTTCAGTCGAAAATGTTATCTGCGTATATAAGAAACGTCACCTCACATAACGCACATGCGTAGTACCAACAATGTTACGAAAATGAAAACTGCGTAATAATAAGAAACGCCAATTCATATGACGCACATTCATTCATTCATCAGTAAAAAAATACTTCAATTTATTGTCATTTGCATATAAAATATACATATAAATTATATAGTACGGCACCTGCAGTTGTTTATTTCTTCGGTGGTCAGAAACACCTGGATATACACTCGCCATTCATTCTCTTTGTAAGACTAATCGGTAATTTAGGGAAATGGATGATATGCTTGTCCTAGTTGTTCAAGCATAAACAAACTCCTGATAGACCAATGAGATATAAAACATTGGAAAAAGGTAATTTAAATTAATGAGAAGCGTAATATGGTATAGAAATTAATAATGATGTTATATTGTTGCTATGATGACGGCCTTTAGATAGATTTTTTCTTCTAAAAGAAATCATAGGTCAAGTATAGACTAAAGAAATAGCTTTCAAGTGTCTCTGATGTTGAAAATAGAATTGAAGGAATATGAAAATTAAGAAAGCAGACTGGATAATAAAAGCTGACAGTATACATTAAACAATACAACCACTTTAACCCCACATAATTAAAACACAATCATCCTCAGCGATCCAATAGAAATACGACATAGGCCTACTAATCAAGTTACTGGTGTTGCCGTGTGATATTGACCATCACGATCAGGAACAGACTATGAATATACTACGAATGTATCTTAAGCAATGTACACATTTGCAGTTATTCAGTCATGCAAACCCACCAATATAATAGCCCGAATGTCGACAATAGAAAAACTATAAAAGATATAATTATCATCACTGTGTTCAAAATTACAAGCAATCATCAAAACAATTAACTAACCTCAGCATGCAGCACGTGTACTCTTATTTACCATCAAAGTATTGAACCCCGGATTATATCATTGTTTAGGAAGTAAGTCCTCACATACGCTTACCTGGCTACCGCGTGTTATTCAAACAGTAATTTAAACTAAATAGAATTTAGTAGGTCTAAACAAATTTGACATAACCACCATGTACATAAACCTATGTTAAGTATTATTTTTAAAGAGACACATTTTCCTGGTAGGTCTAGGTTCATGCATTGCAATAACAATCTCACCATAGTGTTTGGTTAATATAGCTTTCTTTTATTTCAATAAAAAATGACTAAGACACCCATCGTAAACATTAACAGTGAAATTTGGCATTTTGCATTACAAGATAACGAAATCGTAAATCCGGAATATAATGCATGAGCTGAAACGAATCTCGTCAAAATTGTGGTAATAAAATGTATTATTGCTGTAGAAACTACAACCTGTGCCGTGGACCATGACATTACAGATTTGTGTTTACTAGTGTCAATGTCTTGAAGTAAGAAATATTGTTATCGGTTTGTGGAATGAATGAAAGAACTAATTACCCATCAAGTTGATCTTGGCAAGGAAATCATTTTGATATTCATTTCAGTTACTCGATATCAATGTATACCTTTGCCTTCATTCATCAGCTGACTTATCTAAGATTAAACTGGCAATCTAGGCACATCTTACATGTTGCTGTAATTAGTGTAGCTTATAAAGCTTTGTAGCAAAAGGCCCTGAGGAGTTCATTTGCTGTTTTGTGTACATTATCAATACAAAAAATAGATTTAGTATATAGTGGTCTTTAGAAATATTTATCTGTTATGAATAAAGAATAGTGGGGGAGTGGAGGAGTGACGATGAATGAATGAACGAATGAACGAACGAATGAACGAACGAACGAACGAACGAACGAACGAACGAATGAATGAATGAATGAACGAACGAACGAATGAATGAATGGGGGAGTGGGGAGTAGAGCAGTGGCGGTGGAAGAGTGAATGAATGAATGAATGAGTGAGTATATTGTTAATTGAGATCGCCTCTGTCCAGATCAGTCGTAATATAATTAATCGAGACATCTTATCAGCATTTCCCCGACTATAGATTTGTATTTTGACAAATTAATAACACCAATAAGCCAGCCTAGAGTAGTGTTGGCAACTGTGTCGTATGACACGTTTTTAAATGGTGACGAAATGTTGCAATCTACTAACACATTCTCGCCGTCAGCGCGCCATACTGACATTCACTTTTTTTAAGGCAAAATTTAATGAATAATAGTTAATTTTAAATTCATGGATGAGTTTAAACCTATTCCTCAATTATTGTTAATCGAACTATGTATTTCAAGACAATGATATGAAATACGTTAATGTGGCATAATAATTCCAACTATGATATCACCGATTGATTAGTTTAGCCTGCTTTAAATACTGTGGTGATAAATTATTACGGTTTTATACTAAAATAAAATACTGGATAATTAGAACTCTAGAAGAAAATGGCTTCTGGAAAATCATTAATGTCCACAATGACTGGATTAATGAGCTAGTTACCGTTCTAAATGATGTACTTATTGCGCCTGATTTATCAGAAGGACGCATTTAAAAAAGGCGTCAATATTTTCTCTACAGCCAGAAGCAATACGTGCCATTTTAAAGTAACTATCCATTGTCAATTTTCTTAAAACTACATTCATCATTATGCTTGTTACAACTGAAACAATAGCATGGACATCCAGCATTAAAGCACATCACACATGTGACATTGTATAACTTCTAAAACTGCACTCGTGAAGCAATTTGAAAAGGGTCAAGTGTGTGTTCACATACTCATCTTTAAACGTCTGTGTAAGGTGCAAACAATGGTCTGTTATGTGGACTTGTGTTAAGTTTATACCAAGAGTTTGAACCAAATATGGTCACAAAAAGTGTAAATGCTATCAACATATCGATATTTTTTTGACACTTTTAAGTCTAAAGTTCTTAAATTGATTTAAGTTTGCCATTTTGTATGTTTCATGTTTTATATTTTAATGTGCTTTTAATTCTATATTTATATCTAAAGAGTTTTAAGGCATCCTGTAATCGGCGATTTTCGCTGTTGGATGTGGTTGAAATAAAATAAAATAAATAAAATAAAATAAACATTGTGTAAGTAACTGGTGTTTTCGAGTTTTTACTTTTTACAGTTAAGCTCAATTCCCACTAGAGACGATGCAAGCGAGGACAGTTTAGATAATCCATTTATTGTGATTGGTCAAATTAGTTGCGCGTATACGTTCTTGCGTTGCGTAGAAACCAAGCTTTAACACGCAAACGCCTGTGTGGTTGATGAACCAAGTGCACAAAAAGACACATAACCTTTTAACCCCATATTGTTGCTAACTATGATATTAACAATTTATTATAAATCCCATGTGAACGTACGATGTATTAATCACATAAAACATAGACGTAAAATAAGAGGAATGACACAGTCTCAACGTAATTGGAATACGAATAAGTAAGCCCAGTTGGCAGCAAATATTGATTTTTGATATGTATATGTGAAGACACATGTACATTGCCATTAGCAAATATATATATAACGGGTGGCGCTAATAATTGCCCGGAGGTGATTACCTATTCAATGAACTAGCAACTAGTGCGCAATGCCTGTCAATACTGCCGCAAGGTTCATTTATTGGGATATGTTATTTCCAATCAGTTTCAGAAACACGTTATTTAATATAAAATTTGGTTTGATCACAAAATCAAACAATAACAGCATTTTGTGCGTGTTAAAACATGTAACATTCATATTAAATCTTGCAATAAAAGGTCATAGGCCTAGACCAATGCTAGTAGCAGTAAACATAGAAGAGAATACATGCAGTGTTTAAGGACAAGTGAGTAAGTTTCCATTGAAACAAAATAATTAATTATAAGAAGAGACAAATTAAGATTTAAAAAGCTTCGTTTTCTCAGTAACGTGCTAAGTGCTAAGCAAGGTTTTTTTTAATAAAGGATTTGCAGTCGTAGTTCAATCTGTTCTCGACTTTGTAGTCAAAACAACACTTGAACCGTCGAATTTAAACATCTTAATTATATAATATGTTGAAACTCAGAGAAAACGAAAAATGTATTTAAACCATCTCACCTATAGAGTAGTGGTCTAGCTCTTTTCATTATTCGAAACTCTATCTCTTGTGAATAATGAATCAGGACCGGAACATACCATTGTCAAAACAGAAGTGCATTTAAAAACGGAAAAGAAAACACAGTGAGTTTTGTTGTGTAGATAGCACTCTTATTCTGTAAAACACAGATTGTACACAAATTCTCTCTTGTGTATATGTTTAAGCATATAAATTAAAGGCTGTACCAATGTTTTACTTTAACAGTTCGACGAAGTCTGTTCATCAGACCTGCCTACCAATATGCAAATTACGTCATGCATTCCTTTAAGTACTCACGATTAATGGCGAACAATACAACGTGAGGTGCTGAAAAGGCAGGTTAGTTAAATTCTAACTCATATTATCAAACATTTTAAACATTATGACAAGCGACAATGAAATTACGAATTGCAATATTAACAACAATCATAATATTATTACTATTATGATAATTCTATTGTACTACTGTTGCTATCGATAATATTAATATATGTTTATATATATACCTATACCAAGCTCATACAATTGAGCTTGGTATAGGTTTGTATTGTTATTATTAGATAATACTAATAGCAAATAAAGCAAACAATTAGATAAACACACACGCAAACGGTATTATTTACATCCAGTTCGACTAAATGTGCATGCATTAATATGAATGTTCGACCCTATGTATTGTTCCTAGTACGCATGTTAGCCTCTAATTAAAGACACTACCTTTATCCAATATGTTAAATCAATGTCCACGGTGAATAGTTTACGTAGAAAGCTGAACAAGTGCATTTGATATAAGTCGTTATTATATTGAATTTGTCCGCATCAATCGAATAGACATGCACTTTGGAATCACATAGCGATGCTAATATTATTGATCCAATTGGACGACTGGTTTCAAATGTACGAAGATGACACCGCGTACGCACGTCACCGTGGTATTCAGATACGCATATAAGACGATTAGAAGGAGTTGATTAAATTTGAAACCAAAAATTATGTTTACTTTAGGAAAGCAATAGTTCGCCATTGGGTTCGTTTAACACAATAATATATATAATCAAGTATTTAGGACGTTGTAAATACTGTATTGTACTATATTGTTTTAATATAATACGTAATTATTTGTATCTTTCAAAACCTGTTGGGAATAATAAAATATGAAAAAATTAGTTTTAGTGGTAGATTCCTTTCCATAAATGTGTTATTGATGCTTACAACGCATTTAACGCTAGCTGCACTATCAGGTCCAAGTATATCTATAAGTAATATTAATGATTGTAATATCACAGGTTATAACTCAAATTGACCGATCGAATTAGGATCCATCGCGAGTGAAACCTAATTGAGGGTCGTTGTTTAGTAATTAAACAATACTACTTCACACATAATCTCGTTAAAGAGCTGGATGCCATTGATTTGGCTGTTAAAATATTGATCAATCAATTGGTTACTGATTAAAATGCGATAGCAATACGTTGCATTAAAGACGTTCAAATATAGGCATCATCTTGTAATTCTTACAATCGTGCATAAGCAATTTCAAGTTCACCATAGGCTAATACTAGAAACTTGGTTAAATATCGATTAAGCCATAACAACTAGGTCATTCCCTAACCTAGGCTACAGAAGTGTTAACAATATAATACATCTGTTGAATTTTGGTGTTCATGAATTCGGTCTCTATCCCACTTTAAAAACAACAGTCGAACTGAAATGTAAGCGCGGTTCCCACTAGAACGCAACGCAGCGACGTATCGACGCAAAGTGATGTACTGCGTAATCACAAGTGGGAACCGAAGATGCAATATTGCTGCAAACATCGTAGGTTTGATTTCACGAGGCGGGGGCAAACGCAATGATTGGAAGAGCATTTTCTTACGTTGCGTAGGTTGCGTTACGTTGTGTCACTAGTGGGAACCAAGCTTAAGCCATAAACCAAACCGCTTAATCGATGAAAAGAATATGTAAATATAAAGTTATGAGATCAGGAAGAATCTAATAAAAAGAAAGTAATTTCCTACACTAATTTCGTATTATAATAGAATCATTGAAATGTAATATATAATACTTAGACCTAGTTTGCTATAAGCGTAGGTCACGATAATGTAATTTGTTATTTTCCATTAATTAAAGCATAACTCTCATGATTGTAAATGAATTTTGTTATGAATTTCTAACAGGTGTAAATTTAAGTTATGTTTCTCTTCGGGCCTTTACTAAATTGACCATCATGTACAGTAGTATACTGTGGATTCACTTCACTATAACACATTCCAATATATACACAGATATAACAGATTCTCATTACTGTATTTCCACATTTGCCGAGTACCCAGTATCATAGGAAATTCCGTAATACTGCATCGTATGTATATCACACGTGGTGCCTGTATAATTAAGGTTTGATGAATGGTTTCAATTTGTATTATGAATTTTTTCTATGATACTGGAGAAAATTAGATACATGAAATGTGAAAGACATTGATATAATGACACTTTGCAGACATAACATAACTGTACATAAAGAAATTTTGATGATGTCTACATATGGTTTTTTATATAGGCCTAGAATTAAACTTAATAAGATATTCCAATCTTTTTAATCGATAGTATCAATATCAATTTTATTAATACAATAACAATTCTTAGACAAGACTAGCATTGATTAGACCTAAACGTAAACTGCTTCATCTTGAACTTTTACCGTAAGATTGATCGCTATGAACTCAAATGTTTCTGGACATTTGGACATAAACAGTTTAGTAAATTGATATTGTGTTCCCGTTTAACATTTATTGAGATATATTATACACAGAGTTTGATTTCAAATTTGATATTCGTTTTCGGTGGATTCGTGCATTATAGTGGATTTATTTATATTCCTACTTATACCGATATTAATCTGCGTAATAGAGGTGATATAATTCCAAGTAGAAATGCATCCCAGGAACGACAAATGGACATGAATTGAAAAACAAATCCTAGAAATATTTAACTTGACATTCATCAAAAGACATTAATAGTCGGAATGCATTAGATAGCTTTGGATGTAACTGGAGTGCTTCGAAAATAGCAGCATCTTTATGGCATCAGTAGTAGCCATGACATATCCAATACATTATGGTGGTGGTATGACCACGTCTAGCAATGTTCCCATTTTCTATCACCAGAAACAATATATGTGTGAAATGTACATTATTTACTAATAAAAACAAATGATTTAGAGACTCAATGAATAGATGCATCAGTAGTAGCCAACAAATATCCAATACATTATGGTTATATGACCACGTCTAGCAATGTTCTCATTTTCTATCACCAGAAACAATATATGTGTCAAATGTATATTATTTACTAATAATAAAAGCAAACGATTTACAGACTCAATAAATAATGCTTTGGAAGTTTGTTTTGGAGAAACATACATTAATGATTGTAGTGAATGCTGTATACGATATACAGTATGAATTTCATTCCAATACAGTGAACTCAATAGAACTTTTATTTGACATAATGATATATTAATGATGCACATTAATGTTCAGTTCAACTTACTATTCATTTCGATAATCCGCAGTTTTACTGCTGTCTAGCCTGATACATTCACTGTGTTTTTCTAGCAACAGTAATAGCAATCGTATGTTCCAATGTAGATCTCTAAACACCTAGGTAATTTTTGTATTATCTATTATTTGAAATGAAAAACGGTGAATCATTTAATATGATATTTTGCAAATTTAGATATGATAAGATATGTTTTATTATCATAGCAATATACAACCATGATGTATTCACTGTAAGACACCCTGTTGATTCTTATATCATTTGGAGCTATTTGTCTTTTTGAGGCCACTGTACTATTCTTATAAACTAAACATCAGTTTTATTCCTTGATACACTTACTTGAATCAAAATACTATTTTATTGTGTTATAGTAAAATCATCAGGCATACATTTATCATTTCAGAATTTACTTGTGACAAATGTAGTACTGAATAGCATCAATCAATGATGTACTGTGGTATCTGTCGTTAAACACCCTTACAGCACACTCATCAAAAACCACTTAACTACTTACAAAAACACTACTAACATGTTTCATTAACTTTTACAGTCATGTAAAAGCGTACAACCAGAGTACATCTTCAACGTGTACAATAACAGTTTTCTAATTTATTTTATAATTTCTTTTCTTTTAAGTAAATGTGTTACATTAGGAAAGATACCACAGGGTGGTTGCCAGCCCCATCGCTGTTTTCATATAGAGTTTAAGTAATTCCCAGTAGGAAATGATTACCGGTTCGGTATTGGTTGCGTACAAAAAAGCACACATTTTATGACGAACAAAATACTCTCTATATAGTATTAATACATCGAACGTTAGTCTTTGCTGATTTGACCTAAAATAATGTTTTACTATAATATATTTAAAATAATTGAAACAACAAGAAGTACAATAACAGTTTATTGACATTTGCATGAGGTGTTAGTTAAAATCGAATTGAGATAATAATTATTGTATATTTTGCACTAGTTCTACTTGTATTACCTTCCATGAGGTAATAACTGCATGTCAAGTGTAATAAATCTGAAGTCAATTTAAGAGAAAATATTTAAGAATGAACCATCTTTATACTAATAATAATAATAATACGCTAAGTCGTGTTTCATTAAAAAGTGTGAAATCTGACCACCTAATCAACACGTAAAGCAGTTCAGAATGTTCGACGCCGAGATAACGTTTGTAATTGGTCAAAAAGCTGTAAACGTATAAAATATATTATTAATACTAAGATGGAAACAGTGCGTGGAGATGGATATAGTATAAACAATTAGAGGCATATATAAACAATACTTATGTAATGTACTATAATATGCATAATTATATAGATATCATCAGTAAAGAATACGGTTAATTATTTATATTTAATTAGATCAACATTTTAGAAAAAAATACTGACTTTTTTTTTTATTCAAGCAGAAGCTGTAATACTAAAAGAAATCAGGCGATGATGTACCGCTTTTGCTTCTAAAAGCCTATCGTTAAAAGTAATGTAGACAAGCCGCAACTGAAATAAATTACCATCAAAATAATATGCCAAAAATAATTTAATTCAATAAATCAGTCCGATTAAACGTAATGTCCCCGAGCACATCGTAAAACAAACGCTCCATCGACTTATTTAATGTTAGCTATTGTTAAGTACTGCGTTACGATTGGAATAAAAAAATGATATTTAGAGAGAGAGAGATAATGATATAAACAACGTTAACAAATTGGGAAAAACTGCTTCGACCAACCGACCGACATAGTGAGCTGTGAAGTCGCGTTGCACGCAACTAAACAAATTGGGAAAATTTGCCCTATTATGGAACAATCGAAAATTTTCTGATTATCGGTTCTGGACGGTTTGAAATACTATCTAACACATTGAATAAGGTGTGGCTAAAATTATCTGATAATAATATATAATCTAAAATTAAATGATTTATATTTTTACAGAAACGTGGTTATCTGTACGCTAATTTGCCTTTGGATCGATTTAATTATTTGATATATTTATTTCCCCAAGCAATACGTTGATTATTTCTCTGTCAAGTAGCCGAAACAGTGGTAAAAGTGAATGAGGTAATACGTTTTTTACGGAAGACATCAACACGTCATATAATTGCCATGTGGAATTACTAAGAATCTGTAAAGCATTTTATCTTTACGGCTTTAAATTTTGCGATTGTACAAATCAAAGTATTTTGCGGCCTTGCGCATAACCTAATTGAATTGTTACTGTCCGTATTATTTTCCACATCTTACGTGTTCCTAATATTTGGATCATACAAAAAGTCATCGTGAATGTATCTCGATCGGTCAACGTAGATATAGAACAATACAATAGAAAAGTACATTTCCAAAAATATAAAATGGAACGATAGTAATAAAATGTATTTCTCTTCTCTTGATCGCTTCACGTATATCTCAAACACAAAACAAAAGTGTACAACCATACGGTATAGAAGATACATGAAAGCATAGCATATACCTTTGAGTAAAATTCTGTTACATTTTTTCTATATTTCTGTGAAATGAGACTAAGAAAATCCATCTTGATAATGAAAACTTGTCATTTTTATTTTATGCAATTTAATATTAGGTTTTGTAACTCTATCTAACGCATCATCATTCATTCTGTCTCATCGGAACGCAATCGACACCATTATTGTCAAAATAATTTCAACCATCGTATATTTTCATGTCATCATCAGTGATCACACAATACATCATAAATATATATTTCTTTTTTTTTTTTTTTTGCTTTTTACATCTGAATTTGTGATTACACTACATATCTGTTTCACCGTTTCTGTAAGTTAAACAAAAATATTCCTGAGCCTAATTTTTAAAAATGTTAAATTAATAATAACATAAATTAATTAATAATCGTCATATTTACTAATTTATATATTGATTGCTTAACCTCTTAAGCTTTAAAAACGTCTCCTCCACAGCGCACGCTAACATCATGCTACCGCCGTTAACGCCCGTAATTAATTAGATTTTATCCGTTAAAAATGCCCTTCATTTGCTGACGTCAGTTCAGTTTCATAGTCACTGTAACATGTGTGATACTCCCGCATGTGCATTAGTTACAGTGTACTTCGTGAAGCCTCTTTTACGTACACATTGTCATTTCCAATTGCTAATCTGTCGACAACGTTTCTGTAACTGTCAACTGTAGCTACTTCATATCACGTCACGTTTATTGCCAATACAGTTTTTATCGATATTTTATACTCAACATCTCAGAATGTGTAGTACATGCCAATAAAGTGTCAAGCAGATCAATACGGTATTTAGTCAGCTATCATTAGCAGCTTTCTCCAGTACGTTCACATGATACCAAAGTATGGTTAACTTGTCCAGATCAACTTGTGCCACTAAATGCTACAGATAAGGAACCGCCTTTGTATCTAGACTAACAATACGGTATTTCCAATAGTACCCACATCTATGAGCGTCACGATGTTGAGACTAAGTTAAGTTAAGTTAAACTGAGCTAAGTTAACTAAGCTAAGTTTAGCTAAGTTACCGGAAACTAACATTATGATGATGTATTCTTTTTTTTTTGGTTGACCTGTATGTTTTATATACTAGTAGGAGGATAGTGACATATTTTATAGCTTCAGTTAACGTGGTTATTCTCATCCATTCTTAGTAGATTTAAAACAATCGACATTATTGATTTCATTTAAACCATTTCACTGTATATATAAAGCTTGTGGAGCTAATGATCAAATAAATCGAGGGACTTTACCAATAACAGCAGGATTCCGTTGACCTATCTATGTCGAGAGTAATTAATAAAATCATTGATGATCAAGTGCAATTATATACTTCAATTAATGTATTCCCTTTTTCCATCGCTAGATTGTGTTTTCAAAAACAGACACTAAATATAGGCTATTGTTTTTATTATCTTTATTTCACCAGATCACCGAATAGATTGATTCTCATTTAATTTTGTTTTGTTTTTTTAAACCTAATTACTTATTCTAAAAGGCCAGTCTCCTCAAATTTGATTTTTAAATGTTTGTATAGTTTGTTTTAGCATTCAATCATCCTTATTGCAACTTAACTTGTGAACAATTTGTTAGTTTTAACAGATCATCTTAATGTCAATAAAAATCATTTACATTACAAAAGAAAAAAAAATGTCTTTTGCTAGTTATTGGTATTCTAAAACAAATACACAGCATGCATATTTCGGAATCAAAAGAAATGGCGCGGTAAAAACAAGTATGCCTAATTGGAAATAGAGTAATTAAATTGATCGATAATTTCTATTAATTAATTAAAGTAATCTATTTTTGTTATTTAATGTTTAGAAAATGAAAGTTACCGCAGTAATTATGGCACATCGAAGGTTACAAAAGACATTTTATACAGACAGTGTCGTACTCAAGGCAGGACATCACGCAATTAAAATGCATTATATTATCACGTCTATTATTTTCCCAACAAGAATTAAAACGTATTTTATTAGTGTAAATGTCAAATATAATGTACTGACCATGGTCATATTTATTACGGATGTATTGTCGGTGCATATTGAACTAACAGGTGGCGGTGGATTATAAATCCAGCAACAATGATATTACTAACCGTAGATGGATCTATCTCAATTGCAGGCAAAACAAAAATGGTTAATCAAAAAACTAGGCCTTCCAGAAAGAAAAAACATTATTCCTTCATTAGGAATAGGTAATGTATACAAATTTTATATTTTCATTATTTTTCTTTTTTTAGGAAACAACGTGTAAGCATGGCAAAGTATTCACTCGTTGAACATTGCTATATGAAAGTTTGTATGACTGAGTAAGTATCTATAGTTTAATAAGCTTCCTCTCATAATTCTTATACGCCAGAATTAGATTTCGTAATTATTAACTCTTTCAATGTATATGTATGGGCAATCAATTACAACACTGGCCCATTAGTAATACAATAATAACATATTTATAATGCCAAATGTGCTCAATACGGGGTTCTTTTTGTATACTCGCCCTTAATGATCTTTTCTTTGGCAGATAATAATCACACTAACTTACCTTGTCTGTTTGTAATTCCTTATGAAGATTCCTAAGTAAAAGTTGAAGAAAAAGTAATTACCGCATAAACTTGATCCATTATATGTTAAATGTTAACGCAAGCTCAATTGTACACAAGTACCAGAACATGTTTTACTATCACTACTGGAAGAACCAAGCTGGTCAATACGAGACTGTTCTCATGTCCGTATGTTTAATCACTCGTATGAAGGATTAACAGGTATAGGGGGCGCTAGCCTTGTTTGGTATATATTCCTCTTTCTCTTTACAAAACGATTACGTAGTAGTAATAATTGTTGTAATAAATATAATATGTAAGCTGATAATATTATTTAAATATCTTTTAATCGATAGTGTCATTAAAACCAAAAGTATAAATGACCAATTAATATAAATGCGAACTTACATAATTAACCTTGAAATGTCAAAATATGTATCTGTATTGTTAAAAATAAGTCTAATACAATAACCTACAGATCATTCTTCCATACAATCATGAATAAATTCTGTAAGATAATTTGAAGTACAGTAATACCACCTATTACTATTATTGTACTCTAGCGCCTTCTATCACCACATTATCTATTTTATTGCTTGGCGTACGTGGTCCATACTGTTATACTATATCGCCCTCTATCATGAGAAAATTAAAGAGTACATTTTATCATTATCCTATAATCCCAAATAAAAAGTATTATAGAGGGCGTCGTTTGAAAACAAAAACAAAAGCTGTGTTCAATGTATTCAAATTGAGTCCTACGTTAGTAACAATAGAAGACTGAATGTACAAAAAGTGTACCTCCTATTAATTGTTAAGCAAACCTATTTTTGAATATATCGAATCGAATCGACGTAATTGTATAGATGGTTAATTTCTTTTGATTTTTACATCAGGATTTTTCATTTCTTGGTGGCATGTTGAATTTAAATGTTATTACATCACGCGTTTAGTAGGCATAAATAAATAACAATGATGACTTGCTGCTCAAATTCGAAACAAAACTCATCCTAAAATGATTTTTAATTGATGAAAATACCACAACTGTCATCGTAAACATATTTGCTTTAGTAAAATTCCGTCTGTACGCCCTCAGTGTTAACGTACGGTTTAGCATAGAGTAGACCTATTCATCGTAAACAAACTAAGGATGCGTTTGTTAATAGCATCATTTATATGATTCTTGAGCATAGAATATCATCTGATTTGTTTGGCAAAATTTTGCATTAGATCGATTGTTGTTATTTTAAATGTTTACTTACAGAGTTCACGAAGTTCAATGGAAAAAGATACTTTAGAAATTACTTAAACGTAATCTCAAACCACGAAAACAGTTTTAAACATTTGTTTTTTTTTTATTAATGTAGACTTTCCGGCGATGACAAAGGCCAATATTTTGAAATGATATTTTATCGATTACGAATTCAAATGCTGACTTAAATTTCCATTTCATTTTAATAATAAACATGTCTTTCAAACATATGTTTGGAAAAACTGCATGTTTACTACGCTTCAATTAGTAATAATAATAATAATAATAATAATAATAACAAAGCAAAATTGTACTGTATACTGTAGTACTGTGTATACCCCTTTAATGTATAGTATAGTTGAATCTGTATAGGATACGATTAAATTTAAAACTTTGACTTATTTGGCTATCAACACATCTAGTATTAATTCATTAAGGATACATGTATGTACTAGCAGTACGTGCTACTTGTGGGTGTTTAACTTGCCTCGAGACCAATGTCCCTTCGGCTGCAGTTGGACCGTACTGCAAAAGACAATCACCTTTCTTCTTATGTCGCCTATAGATGAATTGAGCATGTTCATTGATCATAATAAGAGTCTGCAACTATCAGTGATGCATTCTTCTGCTTTTACCATCAGTCATCCTGTCTTAGCAAATATTTATATGATTAAAATAAACTTTTGCAATTTTCAAATTGGTGAGTTTCCCATTATGACCTAGTCCTAAGTTTATGTACAGAATTGTTCGTAATACATGGGTAGAACATTTTCAAGATTCGTTGTATGTGTACAATAGGGAACCAACGCAATGCAATACATTAAACCATGTTCGCAATGCATCCGAACGACATCAATGCATTTTAAATACATTTTAAACAAATTTCAATTACAATTCTCATAAGATTATACAAAAAGACAAATTACACTTTGTGTTTGTTATTAAAGACTTATAACATTGAACTTTTGACTAGTAATTTCAAAGTTAAAACAGAACAATGTCACTGAGCTTATAATGCTCACCTTTCAACACGCTTCTAGGACTACTTAGTTCAGAAGCGCTTTCTCCAAGGGATAATTTTAAACTAGGAAAATGGAACGAAACAGAAAACAATGTCGAATATGAAATGATATGTAGGCCTATTGTAGGTTTTAGGCATAAGTTATTACTACAACGTTATATTACTTCTGCTGCTGATTCTCCATAAACTACACTACAAAAATTACTGGGCTTTTAGCTAATTGTTATTGCTAATTCTGAAAATGAATAATCCATTAAGACTGTGAATAAAGTACATATATATAACGATTCAGGAATAAAAGACGTATGTATAGTTTCAGTATCTTTAGACCTAAATTATACTGGTAATGTCTGTCTTTCAGCTTCAACATTGACCACGTGATCACATATATTTAACGGTCCAGCTCTTAGTTTATAGTTAAAGTTTCTTGTCCTGTTGGGCAGGGAATTCATAATGTTTCAAAACGTAAATCAAATATTTGTTCTTCATTACATTCAAACGAACAGTCCACATCGTATACTAAGTGAAAGTAAGAATCACAGTGACGTATTTAATTATATACACACTGCCTGATTAGTTTTAACAAGGGAGTCATTTGAAGATATTACTCATAAACGAGTTTAATGAGTTAAGTTAAGTTATTGTATTTTAAGTAAATTATAAAGTAAAGTTTGGTTTTCTTTGTTCTTCTACTTGATAAACTACTGGTTATTTTATATAATAATGGCTAAGATCTGCATTTGCATAAAGCAGAATGGAAAATAAGAAATAGAGAATAAAGATAAGTCAGCATGTGTACAAACTGGAGATGCCGTTGCTAGATGTGGATCCTGTCAAACATTAAGTGAAAGTGTAGATCTTTGACTGTTCGTACCGTTTGCTGGCATAAAGAATGTCCTGTTTGTAAGAATATATATACGTTTGTATTACCGTATCTTGGAAAATAAAGTAATTTGTTGCTGTAGTTAAATGATTGAAAATGTTCTGTAAATCATATAGAAAGTTAGTGAATTATTGATTACTATGCTTATCGGTGTGAATGAAAAGTGTTACGCAGAATTCTAAATGTTTGAAGATGAAAGCTAAAACCTAATCATCGGAAGCCGCTAAAATAATATACAGAAGTAATGTTTCTTAATGATAAAATTCCAATATAAAACATGGAATCTCTAATTTCCTAGATTTTTCAAAATAGTTATGTATAGAATTTTGTTTTTATAGGCCAAATTCTAGTAAGTAATGAGTTTGGCTCACGAAGTTTAAGATTCAGGAGATACTTTAAAGAAACTGTGTTTAACAGCCTTGCCAATCCAAACGCATTTCATTTCTTCACCGGGCCTATTTTTGCGTTCAAATGGCTAGGTCCTAAATCACGTGAAGGTAGTTTATTGACTGTGTACACACTCATAAGACAAGCCAGATTTCAGAGTAGTAAAATTATTTACTAATAACGAGTCTCCGTGGGGTTCAAACCAAGAAAGATTGTTAACTCCGATAAAATTATGTTTTTTGCTTTCGAAGATAAAAGATAGCGGGAAGTTAATGTTATTCATTAATTAAGTAATTATAAATACAAGTAAAACATATTTATAATGTAGCATCGGTATAGTAATTAGAAAAAGGGTTCATCGTGTCTGCTGATACCACAGGTGCACCAAAATGAAACACTTGCACATTTTCTTTTAGATCATGTCATTGTCATCAAAATTTAAATGAAGGTATCATATGTAGTGCCTCCTTCTGTGAAATCGTTAAGAGTGAAGTGTGTCAATGTACATGGCTTATTCCGAAGCTAATATATAATAATAGCAGTACTTTAGAAAAGAAAGAAAGAAAGAATTCGTTAATATAATTATCTCACTATAGGCCTAAGCTACTAGACGACCAGTGTCGATTTTGAAAATACGATTAAACTTTTGAAATTAATATAGATCAATATTATTACTCCCATTCAATCTAATTTATTTTTATATTCATTATAAGTTGATAAGAGAAATACATTTGAAAGTAGTAAAGCGTGTGGCACAGTGTGTGTTGGACGTTGGATTACTGATCGAGTCCAAATCCAAATCTCGTCACATTGCTTGTATCTTTTGGCAAGATACTTCACTTACGTTTGCCTCTCTCCACCCAGGTGTATAAATGGGTACTGGCTTGCGCTGATTACTAGCTACATTATGAGAGTATGTTTTCATACGTGTTTGATTCACACAAAACATGACTGGGGTAATAATGTGAAGTGCTTAGAAGCATTGTGCAATAAGTGCTTAAGAACGAATGATATTATATACATACATTGTCATTTTAAAAATTGAACTGAACATACTGTAGTATAGGCTTATCAACTCTAATATTGCAAAATGCACAAAAGTAAGGCATACAGAAAATAAAATATAAAATATTTAAACATTTTGGAATTTATTCAAATATAATGGCTAGTGACACAGCTAGAGCAAATTAAATGAAAAACACCCACACATCATTTATAATGTCAGTAAAAATCAATATATCTAAAAAAGGTTAATTTTCAGCAAATATAATCGAGACTAAGCAGAAACATTACCTATTTCAAACTATCGATTTTTATTTTGTTTTAATGGAAACAAATTATTTAATATTTTGTCCAAGATTTATAAAAATTACTTTCTCGATTAATTATTGTCATTAATAATGTCTTTATATCAATTTCCCGTTGTTTCTGTTTATGCATTTTAATGAATGCTGATGAGATTAATAGAATAACTAAACTAATTAGTAATTTATAACAACTAGTATTAAAGTCATGTTTGATTTATAAAAATCCTTCAAGTTTAGGCATCATTTAATATAAATATTAATGAGTTTGGCAAAAAACGCGGATGGCCATCTTAACGCACAAGACACTGAACTAGAATGCCCAAAAGCATCGTTGTCAATAGAATATTACAATCTAGACATTTCGAATATTATTTATTGACAATTTTTTAATGATTTCGATACCACCTGTCATTCTGGGACAGACATTTTTATTTGAGCGTGTTTTGGGACTAAATGTCAAGATGATGATAATATACCAGATACGATGTTCATAAATAATCATATTATATTATAGACTGTGGATAACATTTCTCTTTTTATTCGATAATATTTAGCTTTCAAGTTTATCATTTACAATATTGTAGCAAATGTCAATTTGCAAAATTGAACTACTTTGCTGAATAAATCGTGTATATTAATTGAATGTCATTAATCTTACTACATTATGTCCATAGGCTAGTAATTTTTTTCAAAGCTAAATTTTTATCATTTTTCATCAACAACATATTTGAGCTTTTAAACGCGGCGCATACAGATGAAAGATTTAAGTTTGCCAGGTATAAGTTGAAGTTTTCTTATAGCTACGGCTAATACTCTGCCGTAAGGCAATATACAATTACCCCATACTCTTTATTCTTGTACGATTTAACGATATATACAAATTTGATATTATTAAATCGACGATTAGTCCTAGTCGTTGCCTTTAAATTGTTAAAATTTACACCTTAAATATCCCTTTTAAACAAAATCGTAAGGCTACATTTTACCTTAAACATCAGTGAATTCGTGTTTCTGATTTGTCTACTTTTATTGATATACATTATATTATTTTATTAAATCACAATTTTGTCCATTTCTTATTATGTATATCGATAATCCATGGTATACTGCAGTCTGAATAGAAACGGTTGCCAGTATATCATTGTATTTCTCCTATTAACGATCGAAACAAAATATAACAGCACATCCAATCAAATTCGGAATTAACAGCGTGACTGGCATGACGTCACACTGCGCGCACGTTGGTCGGTATTTAATTCGTCGATTGGTCTAGTATAAACCTGCGGAGTACTGCGACTAGAAGGAAATATGCCACAGATATGTTTAGGAAAACAATAAATTGGCTCCCATGGCTGTTTAATCAATAAGCAAAACTAAATTAGGGACACGGGTAATTTTTTACCGTGGGGAAGAAAAGACGGTGGTCTGTCTGCAAGCTCCGAATTAAATTACTGATGGCTACTGACAGTGAACACGCTTCATATCACATCCGATGTGCAATGGTTAAAGAAGGCGAATAACTCGATAGACGACGTTTTGTTTCTGTTGAGCAAATGGATCGACAACGTTGGTTAATCAGTTTTGTATTTGCGGTGGTTTGTTGTGGAGTAGCTCCTATATATGGGTAAGTACCTTTACTTGATTGTATTGCATTTTGAATTAATGAACATATGAAAGCCGACTTTAGATTTGTGCTCTCAGACTATAATTCTTAAATCAGCTGTAAACTACTATGTACAATACACGTGTATGTGTGTACGCTACAAAGTGATAGCTTAATAGCACGATTACATTTAAATCCTATGCCAATGTTTTGTAAAACTTAAAATGTAACACATTATTTCAAATACACACAAATCCATCGACGATCTCAATGGATACAAGAAGAAATAAAAAAGTAATCACATTTTTAACGTAAACAAGCAAAACATCATATGGATATGTACGGTATGCGTTCATCAAACTGTCTTCAGAAATTCGATAGTTTATTCAAGGTATATTTATACATGTAAACCCAAAATGAATCATACGTAGATTATTTACATAAATGCAAAAGTTACATACGTTAAATGTACTTGTAAATCCAAGACGAAAGTATGTACTTATATTCTATTCCCAAAGTACAAGACAAAAATAACACCCAGCAATAACAAGGGAACCCGGTGTAAATCCTGGGACTACACGTACAAATAGCAAATGCATGTAGTCCCAAAACGTATGTAAGGTACTTTATAGACACGAATGTAATGATAATAATAGATCTTAAAGTATGCTGATACAGCTGTTAATGTCGTTAGGATTATCTTAAACTTTATCTCTAGTATTAGGGGCCTTTTAATTATCGATGATACAGCAACATGTTTCCTGTAGTTGTCGATAACATTCAGAATATCATCGGTCAAAGCAATCGTCATGATTGGTATACATATTGGCGAAATCACCATTGTGTTTCACACATTAGAAAAAAATAGTGCCAGTACTGTTGACATAATCAATATTATCATATTTTGAAATTAACATTTATCACAGGTACTTATTGACATTGTCATTAATACCACCATTTTCATTATTGGCATCATTGTAGTTATCAATTCCACTAATAATAACATCATAATCAATCGTCGTCATTATCATTAATTCACCGTCTTTATTATTGTCATCATTGTAGTTATCAATTCAACTAATAATAACATCATAATCAATCATCGTCATTTTCAATAATACCACCGTCTTTATTATTGTCATCATTGTAGTTATCAATTCGACTAATAATAACATCATATAATCAATCATCGTCATTTTCAATAATACCACCGTCTGTATTATTGTCATCATTGTAGTTATCAATTCCACCAATAATAAAATCATAATCAATCATCGTCATTATCATTATTCGTAACCATCGTCAACGTTATCCATTCTTTATTTCAGATTACTGTGTAGGTACATTATTGTTGCGTTGCTTATGTGCAGTCACATTGACTACTCTACGGCGTTATTTATTTAATTATAGTGAATAATTAAAATAGATTCGGGCGGGAAGACAAAGCATTCTATTTACATGAACTCTTAAGATGCACTATATTCATTAAGTTCAGTAACGAAGATTGTTCTGTTTAATACGTTATAGATCAGGAAAGTAGAGATATCCCTGACATGATGATGTGTAGTCTAGAGGAGGCCAGACTAGAGCATCTCCTATTTTGCACTGAATATGAACCCAATGAACGTGTTTCACAGTAAATCTTGAAATTAGTGACATCATTTAATAAAATACTTTTATCACCGTTAGTTTGAAACATTATCGAAATGGTGACGTTCATTTTTTCTAAATGACAGATGTTAATTTTAGATGGTCATTCAAGAGATAGTTATGTTAATTTTGCTAAATGACAGATGTTAATTTTAGATGGTCATTCAAGAGATAGTTATGTTGTTTATGTGGCATTTATTTGTTGTATCATAGGAATTCTCTTCATAAACATCACACAGTAGCTTGCAAATAACACTTTATATTACTAATAATTGTAGACCTAGTACTTACAGATACATGTTATTAATCGCAACATTTCGAAATGATCTATCTACCAGTGCCATGTTTGATGTTAGTTTATTATTTTTTAACAGTGCAAGTTAGGTTAAGTTATGTTAAGTTTGGTTAGCGTTTTCACATGATTAGAAAGATTGGTTCTCACAGAAAGACGCGTATTTTGTCACCATGGTACCATCCACTTAATTTGTCTACAGATTATTTCTCATTATGTTGCAGCGAAATGGAAACAGTTTGGCAAGAGATTAATCAATTTTAGACCTATCCAATGGGACCCAAAAGTTAAGGTTGTCTAAATGACCTCAATTTAGTTCATCTTGATTGAAAATAAGAATTTGAGAATCTATACAGTAGCAATTTACCGATTTATTTTTTTTATATATAAATAATGTGTTAGTAGGCCTACTACATTATACCGATAAAGAGTGCTACCTGTCACGCTACCGAATTGCAGCATATACTAATAGACTTTATTTATTTCTATCACACCGGCAAATATTAATTGTTATATTCCTCATCGTAGAACATAGACCTATGTTAAATGGCCCGAAGAAATTCGTAACTGTCATTCGATCTTGTAATTCTCATTTGCAGCCTACGAAAATTGATTTACCTTCTTGTAATATGTATAATATATAGTCGGTTGCATTGTTTGTAATATGTTGTAGAGGCAATAAAAAAACAAATCAATAATTGTGACTAACGTGAATAAAACTAAATAAAATTATGGGAAAGAACGACATTTCTTTCAGTTTTTCGACAAATGTCTTGTCAAGAAACTAAAAACTGTAAACAGTTATATTATTCATATCAGTGAGTCAAATGTTAAATATACAATGATAGAAGTAGTAATTACGGTATGAACATAACATAAATCAAATGACGTCTCCAAAATAGTCTAATCCAATGTTTGCTGGCTTGTATACGTCGTGATCAATATTTGGGCTTAGTGTATTTTGTGCTGGTGTAATCTGTTTTCTTGACATTTACTTTGGCATTTGCTGTGCATTTTTAAAGTTATTTTATCAATTCCATCATCAGCCTTTTGTTTTGTTTGTAAATATTGGTTTTAATTAGTATAATGAACTTGTATTAGAAACGCTTGTGGCATTCATATTCTATGATTTAATTTTTGGATGTATGAGTAATAAAATCTATTGAAATATAAATACGATATGCATACATGATAGGGTATCCGCAGGGTAGATTTTTACGAGTTATCCTGATTACCAAAGAAGTATTCAATGTTACTTTTTTTCTCCAGAGTCCTTAGAAAACACGGTTGGAGACGACTTTATTCTTATAATTAGCTGAAGATGTTTTGGTTTTATCATCAGTGTCTCAAGAAACAGTTATCATCATCTCCTAGTTGTGTTCAACAGTTTTCTCAAATTGTCTCTTATATAAATGTCATCCGTATATTATTCGTCAACATCTTTAACACGGTACTGTAAAGGGATATCAGTATCAACGTTGTTTTATATTTTTTACTCTCTAGAACAGGAACCAAATACCAAATAAAAATCAGCTTCACTCTGCCAACAACTTGATTATTGTAAGCATTATCATTACAATATTTCCAGTATTCCTATAGTGCCTTAGTATACAGTACTAACCCTTAAACCACAGTGGTGTAATCTAAAATTCAATTTTGACAGTCAAATTTATATTAATGTCAAATGTCAATTCACCAAGCTTAAATCCAAACTAATTTAGGTGAAATGCAGTTTATTAAAAAGCTTCCTTCTAATACGGAATTTTACCAGTCGTTCGCTCTATATATCGATATATTTTAACTGTTATAAGTGCATCTAAACATTATATTGAAAGTGCATCATTTTTAAGTACATGCTAAACTAAGTGGTTTTATTACTTGATTTACAATCAGCTAAACTGCAGTGGCTGAGTGATTACAATACTATTTTACTAAATTAAAAGTCTTTTAAAAATTCTAAAATCGTCTTAACAAGTATAATTTAATGATCAGATCTGTGGTTAGACGTGTATGACCTACATAGATTTGGTCTACATTAATTTCAAAAGCGTGGTAAATGGCGTTCCATACGACGGTTATTAGGTCATCGATTTTCTCAATTTATGAGTATTAAATCCGCTTTAATTCAATAGATGTTGCAGGGAAGAGTTGTTAACTGCACCTGAAGTAGAGTGGACCGGCAAATTTGTATTTTTACACCCACTTGCAATCTGCCTGTAATGGCCATCGCTTATTAAAATGTAAGTGTCACTCCTGCGGCCATTTGTAAAACGGAGAAGTAAATATGCAAAAGTACTATTAGCTTACTCTGACGCCAATTTATCAATTGAATACAAGCAAAATACCAGGTTTTCACCTTTTTTGGTCCGATTGCAAAATATTGCAAAAAAATACTACACTCGTATCACGTGTTTTTTCCATTTTTAGTCGCGTGGACGCGACTCTATAGTTCACTATGTCGGTCGGTCGGTCGGTCGGTCTGTCGGTCTGTCTGTCGGTCCGGTATCACTATGCGTTTTAGCACGCGACTTATAGCTGTTGGCATTGTTTTTAAAATAGCCTATTATATATACGAAATATCTTAATTTAATTTGGAATAACAGTGTAGTAGAAAAAAAAATGTGTTTCTATTGTTTCTCATGCTTACTTATTACAAAAATGGGGGTATCATGTCAAAAAGTATCGCATGCATTTGTTATCTACGATAATACTTGATTTCATTTTGTCGTTTGTTATTATTTCCTCTGTAATATTCCTATGATTGTATACTTCTCATTTTGATTAGCTATGTGTATATTTTATAATGGTTTATGTCCAAGTAAATCTGTTGAGATAGAACTTCTAAGTTGAATATAGATGTGGGATATTAAATGTCACGCTGACTGATCGTATTAAAGCTTGTTAGATATAGTAGGATTAGGATTAATAATATGTATTGCTTTTGATACTGAATGTTAGGAAATTGAATGAACGATTTTGAATATGTGTGTTGACATGTGCAGAAGTAATTTTGCTCTTTTTTTGTGGCTAAACCACTTGTATCTAATAACAATAGTAAAACACTTTCTTTAAATAATGAGATGGAAGTCATTGGATCATTCTTCTAGAATGATAACCCATAGCATCAAAGGTCAATCAGTTAGATACATTGAAAAGATATTTATAATTTTTTAATCAGTCTTTTTTCTTAAAGAACATCCATAATGTTAATTAGCATGACCATTGATTATATCAATATAATAACAATATTATGCAAATTAACGACAATTATGTACATCATAAATTATTCTGTTCGATAGCCTCTGTAGAATATTGTCAATTTCGATTGTATTATCTCTATGTTCTGTTTTTCTTTAGCATACAGTATACATTGTTATTATGAAACTGATATTTAATTTGTAAGAAAGTAAAGCATGTTTATTAATAATCAGAGATTGTACAGTGTTAAGTTGGCTTACATGTGATTCAGTCAATCTTGTTTACGCAAGAACGCTTTTTACTATTTCTTTAAATTATTTGAAATCTTGGAACAACTGCTTACATTTTAGTTCTATATCGGTGAATGTTTGTTAGTTAAGTCTACATTGACACGATATACCGGCCTTAAGGTAACAATATCGACGTAACCCAAAAGGCGTCAAGGGTTCAAATGGACAAAATGGTAAAACAAACTCGCGTCGTATTGTAGCTTTGTTTTCATTCACTAAACCCATTATTAAAACTCTAATAATCTATAATTGACTCTCTCCGCCCATATTGTTCGTCGATTTATTACATATGTGAGTTAAATTATTATTTAATAATATTTCATTCATTCGTTCTGTTAAGCGTGATTCCCACTAGCGACGCAACGCAAGGACGTAACGCAACGCAAGTGAATTGACCAATCACAAGCGATGGCTTATTCGCTTGTGATTGCTCACTGTCTATAACTTCGCTTGTCATTGGTTAAAACGCTTGCGTTACGTTTACGTCCTTGCGTTACGTTCTAGTGGGAACCAAGCTTTAGTCGTAACCTTGCGTATAATACATTGTATAATTGGCCATTCTAACATCCAGTAGGTAAAGGAAGATATTAAACCTTTTCTTCTTTTTTTTTGCTGCAAGGTATGAAATTTAGTTGACCATTCTATATATTTATACGTCTTCTATAACTTCAGGTAGAAATGATTATTAAATTACGAACTCTATGATTGATCTGATGGAACATTATAGTTTAATAAACTCAAGTTATTTCTTCAAAAGGTTATTTTATTCAGAGAAAAAGAGCATTATTATTTAAACTATTGTTATAGTCGTTGCTAATAGATACTAAGATTATCACTAATGAACGTAAAGATGTATTTATTGATCGTACATGGTTTAGTCACTATTACATTATTGCGTGGATTAAAGTAGGAGGGAGTATCACTATAATTGATAATAATAACAATGGCCTAACGATCCATTTCTAATAGATTTTAAGGTACAGCAAGTGTACGTCGGATTACATGCTATTCCGAAGCTCAGTACCTGCTAAGATATGCATGCGTCAGTAACCATGACAGACTGTACGTATCTGCAGTAATCTAATTCTTTAATCGCATAACCTCATATTTCTCTCAAAATAAGACTCGTTTTTTAAAGGGCGTATAAAGAATCGATTAAGTAACTATCAAATAATTATGAAAGTTATTAGTTTTAAGGAGCATCCTGATTTATACATGAACTATCATGTGATTTGTTCTTAAAACATTACTGTAGGAATTTAGTATCTGAAATTTAACTTTTCGTCATGATTACGAAACCGTATAATCAACTCATTTCGTTATTGAGTGTAATAATTAAACTATTTTTATGGATCATACAAGTAATAATCTAGTTTACAATGCAGTCTTATAGAAGAGGATACACGTCTAAATCGTACGTATTATTTCTCTTTAATATCACGTGGACAGGATGGAAATTGCAAGAATGTTTTAGATAGGTTTTTATGTCATATTACCATAGTTTGCATACGTCTTGGACGTATCGCCAGAGGATAATAAATGTTGAGATAAATTATCTTATATTGCAGCTATTCAACATGTTTTGTAATGGCTGTTAAACATATTTTATATATGATGGGTTACTATCATGTTATGTAGACCTATGCGAATCTATGGATCCAGTGATATTATGGAACCTAAAAGCTCCTAATATCTCCTAATGAAATATTCTACAATGGCTTAGCATGATTTCATCTTGTCACCGTATTTTTAGTAGAATGTGTTTATCCTGCACTATAAATCTATATTTTTAATCGTATCGATTCATTTTGTGATTGATGCACTCCTTATATCTTGACGTATATGAACGGAAATCATTAACTTCAAAAATAATATTAGAACGTAATAGGATATTGGTTTTGCATTGCAAAACTCACAAGATATAAAATTAATACAAACAGAAATGCATGATGACCGCTCTGATAAGAGGTCAAGTAATACTTTTTAACAGGACATCCATGAACATCTGGTTAGTGAAAAAGTTGCAGAGGAATCTGCATAAACAAGACAGGTGCCAAAACAGGTGAATTCCGTCAAACACATTATTTCCTGGAACTCTATTTCACGTCACATGAA
Organism: Antedon bifida; assembly: GCF_963402885.1. NCBI lineage: Eukaryota > Metazoa > Echinodermata > Crinoidea > Comatulida > Antedonidae > Antedon > Antedon bifida. Next base: position 32,214,751 of record NC_136230.1, on the reverse strand, counting down.
ATCAAAATGTAAATCAAATTCGTCACTACGACGTGTGTTGCTCTTCGAATCAATTACTAACGCATTCGGTCACGTAATTCAATAATTGTTCGTTCTAGCTTGTGTTTCATTAAGTGTTTGAATCATATAATGTTGCCACCTTCAGTGCTATTTTGTATTAGTCAATCTAGGTAACAATGCAACGTTATGTCACCTTCAATGTATTGTTCTATATTTCGCCTCATATTCCAAATCTGTGCGATTCTTTTAGTTTACTTACAGTAAATCATCTATTTTGCAGAAAATATTTGAGTTTAAGTACTTTAATAAAAACACCTCAATAATCCTGGATAGTTCTTATTTGTACACGGGTTTAGAAAATTGATATTAAGGTATTTGGATTATGTTCCATTACCGAGATCAGAGTTGGAATATCCTACTCAACCAGTCGTCTCCATAGAATCGTTCATCGTGGCGACAACATAGATTACTTTACCCATGTGAAAGGGGTGTAGTGAGTTAAGTGGGTATGCTTCTAATTATCTGAAACACAGTAATGCACGTGCACACGTCATGGTGTTGGATCTCCTATTGCGCAGCTCGTTCGATGTTAAAAAGCAAGATTTGGAATAAAATATTTTAAACCTTGTATTGTGTTTATACTCAAATTCTAAACAAAATCGTACACAAGGGAGTCAAAATGAAAGAATGTGCATTGTATGACGCGCCGTTGCCGAAACGTAATATCTCAGTTTTTACACTCCTTGGTTTTGCAAACATTTTTTGTTATTAGATTATAAAGGTTGCTGTGTATGTAGTGATTTATGTACCGTGTACACAACATTAAATAAACTGGTTAATTGGCACATTATACATACATATAATGTGATTCGTTTAGGTGCAACATTCATGTTACCTTAGCCGAATGGTGCAGGTGTTGAATTTGTTTCATTAGATCTCTTGCAGTGATCTAGCTGCGATGTCAACGACAAGACAGTGAGTGCTCAAACCTGCGCATAAGTGCACAGTAGCATCGGAATTATAGTTGGCATGAGTCGGCGAAATCTCAGTCTACCCGTTTCTAAGGCACTGCTTTAATTAACAGCACAATATCAATGCATATATTATGACCTGGACCTAGATAATATGACTTTTAGGAAAGTTAGCATAAAATAAATGTAATATCTTCTGCATGGACAAGCCCTAATAGATTATATGATTCGTAACTTCCTAATTCGGTTTTGAAATAATCTAGCATAATTGTAAAACTTATACATAATGTATTATGCTGATAGTTGGCCTGATAGCCATTAGTGATATGTACCTGAATAGCTGCCAAAACAGTGTCTTATTCACAGTAACTTTGAAATATAAGTTAACTTACACATATCACTTATTCTAACATAATCATCTGTACATTTTAAAACTTATTTATAGTATATCCCTGAGTGATTTGGATTTGTCTTAATATATTGGCTATACATCGGGAAGTTAATCCTACATATATTGTTTAAATGCCAGTTCCACTTTCAACAACGGCACATATCGTGCAAATATCATAGTTCCCTACTATGATGAAGTTCGCTTTAGAACTAATTAGCAATATACACCACATGATACATTGTATGTGCCTTCCCAATAATGTTCATATATGGCCTAGTGGATTCGAGTGACCCAACCCCTGAGACTTGCGGCCGATGCAAGTACGAATACTGACACATACTCTACAGCATTGTTAAAGTCCTTTTTCCATCAATGAAACAACTTGTCAATACTAGTATTGTAAGGGTAATATATTTGTAATTTTATCTCGATGTAACTGATCTATCACAACCAATGAATATGGCCGACGTACAGAGCAGTTTATTTAATCGGGGGAAACAAAATACTAAAATGTATCCCGATCCCAATATTGAATCGTAAATTAGATGAAACTAATTTATCTGTATATAGAAACTGAACATGTTACTTGTTAAAATTAGATTAGTTTTATGAGATATGAAAGGTGTTATTTTATCACCTTGCAAAAATAATTTCACTTTTTATTAGAAAACCTCAAGGACGAACGTTGAGACAACAATTATGACTTCAGGAATCTCCGTTGGTTGTTGTAGCTTGGTTAAGTAGCAACGCAGAATTAAAAGAAAATATATATTGTTTGTTTTAAGATCGATATATGATAACTAAAGTAAGATTACACAATATATTTTAGAAATTTAACCCTGGAAAATATTTTAGGTCAACTGTTATTTTCATTTGTTTGAATGTCGTTACAGCATTGTTTTTCTAATAGTCGGAATGTCAGCATAATCAAGTTTGAATCAATTAATACAATTATGCCTACATTCATTATTCATCAAAACAATCCAGTCAGTCAGTCGGGCGGTCGGATAATCATTGTGATCAGTTGATAAGTAATGAGTTTGCATGTTGATCTCTATTAGATCAGGCATATTACCCAGTACTTTTGTATTGTATGATGATGATGCTATTCTATATACAGTATGCAGTTATAGTATTTAATGATGTATTGGACAGACATTGGACGATTCTGTGTATCCACGTAAAAGCAAATTTAATTTAAAATAACAAAATTAATTCAGATTGACTAATTGATGTGATTAATTATGACTGATTACTTCAATTAAATATTGTAATTCTAATTTAGTTACTGAAATTATTGTAATCGAAAAGGTATTATATAATGACGGAAATGCTAATACACAATCAATATTAATATAATACTAAAGAAAAAACAGGTTTGCCCTCAAGCAAATTTGTCCATAGTTACAAATCTCCACATTCATCATAACCTTTTAGTAGGATGAAAACTTTAGGGCTAGTGTATGACCAAGTTAACTTGGAACACTGGCGTAGGCGTTCACTTTAGTACAACCAGAAGGTTGTCAATTATTGAGAATCACCGCGGCAATATCAGCCTTGGACAAAGCCAAAGACAAAAACAAGTTAAATATAAAAGAGTTTCTGTAATTATTTGTCCATTATTAAATAAAAGAAGTGTTTTAAAGTTTGTAATAAATATTGATTGAATTAATAATTGATATACTTAACAGATAAGACCTTTAGGGAAACATTCCGAGTAAATATTGGGATAAGTAGACCTACATTATGAATGGTATGTTTAGTGTCTCTTGTTTTATTTTGGCTCACTGAAATCTTTTCTTTAATATTTGTCTTACTAATTGACTTGAATCTCAGGGTGCTCGTCAGAAAACGACGTTAGGCTTGTTCTAGATGTGTTGTTGTTTTAACTTGTTTGTGGTGCAAACTAAACGACGTTAGGCTTGTTCTAGATGTGTTGTTGTTTTAACTTGTTTGTGGTGCAAACAGGTTTGTTTGGGCAAAGCATTGTTCCATTAAAATATTCCTTTATGTTCAGGGGAAACATACAAGTATTGAGGTAAAATAGAAAAACAATATATAAGGTAATGTGACCTAAGATTGACATTGTATAAATTTATAATTTGAGATATTAAAACATTGTTTACAATGTCTCGGACAAATGAGACAAATCTATTCAATTATTTAGAAATTCAGCAAGTCTCCATTCAGACGACGTGCTTCACTGATTAGGTTCAATTGGGCTGCATGGCTTCTTACATTGCCCACAATTACTTATGTCAATGTGTTACAATATTATATATTTAAAATCCAGTTATTTAGCATGTATTGCTAATATGCTATATTTGTATAAAAGTGTTTCTAAACTGCCCAAAGATCAATACAAAATATACTTATAAGTATTTTCTTCATATTTTCGTTTGTATATTGTATTGAATTAACACATGACAGTACATACTTTTTTAATTATATTTTATTCATACTGTTTTAATTTCTTTTAATGGTAGTATAATGGTTAAGAAGGTATAGTGAAATCCTTGTTATTCTGCTTGATATGCAGACACTTTAACACTAGACAGATTTCATGGTACTGTATGTTCATGACAGATTGGATACAACTACCGTATGTCACCGAAAAATTGCACAAACTGATACCAAACGTTCAGTATTTTTCCAGCTTTAACTCAGCGTTGAGTTTTATTTTTTATTAGTATTTTGATCACGTTGATGATAGACCTATCGTGATAGAAATACAATGTATGTGGATAGTTTGAATGCACACTCGGTGAAAATAATATTGGGTTTAATAGAGGGTAATGTTCTGGTTATGATTGAATAATTGCTTACAAGTTATTATAGCTGTTATCATCTGCTATGTACACATTTACCAATGTTGACACATATTTCATTTAGTGCCCATCAATTTAACACTCCATTTAGAAAGTAGAACATATTGGTATCGATTACTGTCTCATTTTAAAATATCACCGATTTAAGTGGGCCACAAACATAATCTACGAGGCGGAATTGACATTAAGACAAACACAGCTTTTACTTAACATTGCAAAGAAAACTATCAATGTAGAAGAAATCAAGACACGACGGACAAAAGCTAAACAATAAGATTATAGTAAAATGACGTCAATCCTACGTCCAAATTGAAATGCACGATACAAACTTGACCGTTTGTTTTAATCCAATTCATTTGTCTCTAATGATGGTTTTTATTTCAAAGAATTCATATTACACAAATACAATACTATATAACCTAAGCAGATCCATGCATACACAACAACTTTTTCACTGTCTAAGAGCAGTATTTTTTAATGTATTCATTAAGTCAATATAGTGTGTTCTTAGATGAATAAAGTGAACTTAAGTTGTTCTGAAATGTCTGAATGTTTGAGTGTCTTTAGGTGCATTTATTTAAATGTACATAACTATGACTGTGAATGTATTCATTAAGTCAATATAGTGTGTTCTTAGATGAATAAAGTGAACTTAAGTTGTTCTGAAATGTCTGAATGTTTGAGTGTCTTTAGGTGCATTTATTTAAATGTACATAACTATGACTGTGAATGTATTCATTAAGTCAATATAGTGTGTTCTTAGATGAATAAAGTGAACTTAAGTTGTTCTGAAAATGAATGTTTGACTGTCTTTAGGTGCATTTATTTAAATGTACATAACTATGACTGTTTGGGATTTTAATCACGAAGCTCTGTAATTGCCTGCTCTTCCACTTTCTTTATCTAAGTACGAAATAAATTTAAGTATTGAATAGTTTAGTGTCATCGTTTTTTAAGTAACTTAAATTTCAATCATGCCTTTGTAGCTAAAATGCAGTTAGTATTCTGATGGAAAAACGTGTTCATTCCGTTATTGAATTTCCATTAAACTCCGTATAAAGGTATCTTTATAAATCAACTCAATATTTTGTATGTATGCTTATCAGGTACCATTTAGACAGTTTACATTGCTACAGGTGCTTTTAAGGTGTATTTTGAATTTATTGAGTATGGTAAGTAGCTAGTTGATCACTACTTACAATAAAAGGTAACCTTATACCAAACGATGATTGTATAAACATAAACATGCCATTAATATCAAAATATCAAATGCAGATTTAATGTTTAAAAATAAGTGTAATACATGATATATGATGATGTATATTATATATATATATCATAGGAAATTACATGTTATTATCTAACAGTGTAAATTACACTAAAAATTTGTATCGGTGGAAATTGTGGTATTTCAGATGTTTCATTATATTACAGGCATTTCAGTTGAAGTTCGTATTCATGCAATAGAATACGATACATACTATATGTTTTAAAGTAAGGAACAGTTTTACAACTTATATATTATTTGTAAACTTTTTAATAAGAAAGAGAAACCTCTGTGGAAACTATACGATTCAGTTAGAGAAAATGCAAAATCCTACATAGGCTTTTTTTGTTTGTTTTTTTTTATTTGGTCAAAATCAATTTCAATAACAGTAGGCCTATACAAGATAAAATAACACTGAAATGGAAATGACTTTAACAAACGTGAAAAGAGAGATGAGTTTATAGATTATAAAATAGTGGAATGGACAATTAAATTATATAAAAGCGGTGTAGATTGTTATATTATTACTATTACTACAATGAATGATAATATCAACTATACAATTTTTTTCAATAATCAATACGTTGTTTTTTTTTTTAATGTCCATTTTAAAAAATAATATAGATATTATGAAGTTATTATGTTTGAATTCTTTACCCACTGGGATTTCGAGACCTCGATATCGGTATTATTAAGAAAACCTTAAAGTTCTAAAGCAATCAAAGACGCACAGAGTATTGCGGATTTGTAGTTAAGGAGGTCACGTGAAATGAATGTGTGGTGGATATTAATAGTATAGCATCAGGTGACTAATATCATTGTACTAAATCTTATACATAATACCACTGTCATTTATTTAAGTCTTTGAAACATTTTCACACACGCCATTCTACTTGCATTAGAATGTCTAGTAATATAACTGAAAAAGTTTATTAAAACAACTAACTAGTATTCTATTGGGATAAAATGTGTTATCATAACAATAAACCGAATTCACAAACGCAATTCAAACTTGACTATTCCGTAAATTTGTCTTAGAAGTCACGTGCTTGGATTATAAACTAGTCATTAAAATGTGTAAAGTTTTACTAATAACAAAAACCGATTCGCTTGCAGTGCTCCCTAAGCTGTGGTTGTAAAGCAAAAACTGGTTACCGCGCTTCTTGTCAATATCACTACTTCAATACGGTAGTTTTGTTGATCATTGTAACGCAAAATAAACAATCAAAAGACAGTTACCAATTTATTTAATTTTATGTTATTTTCCAAACAAAAATAAATATGCAAATATCTATTAGTAGTTAATGAAATTATCAATCCATCATTCGCACTACCAACTCTGGTATTGAAAAAAATCTAAAATTGGCATGCACACAAATATGAAAAATATGATTTTCTAGTTGACTATAACTGTTTTTCTTCTCAGGTCGAAGTAGACTTGCAACTAGGCCTTTCAGTGACCACGTAAATGTACACGTTTAACTCGTTACGCTCAACAATTCGCAATTTATTCCATTCAATCCAATTTATATTCTAAAAAAATAATAACGCAGACATTTATTGCCCTCTTGTGTATCAGGCTTCTTTACATCTTAATAATATTTAAACTATATATAGTTAAATAGGTCTTATTATAATAAGCATTAACAAGTTTAATACTGACATTTTAATAAAATGTATAATTGGCTAAGAATGTGAGTGATTCCTGCCAATACAACTCACAGATGTCAGCAGTCAAATTAAAAAAGTTTTCAAAAGAGAAATAGTTGTTTCCAATAAACCAGCTCTAGACCATATATAATTGGATTCATTAAAATCATGTTCCTAAAGATTTTTATACAAGAAAGAGTGAAATTAATTTTCAATATTTTTCGGTACGTATGCAAGTAACTTTATCAATTTGTAAGACACGTAAAACGTCGACGAACGAGACTTTAAATGAATAATTTTTCTGTCTTACAAGTTGAACTGAAATACGAGAGCGCCTGTTGTATGAAATTATTGCTGATTCTACATTACGTATATTGCTATGAATACATCGGTACTTCAATACGTAGTAGATATTACCATATTATAAGCCCGGTGTTAGTATGTGTATTCAGAATGCTGTCCTTATTGAAGACACCGGGTTCTGTATTGATTGCGAATTTGAGAGAGCGACTGGTGTAAATTTGAGATGCCCTAGAATTTTCGTAGCATCTGGACTCATTCCATTTGTTTGAATAATATTAGTTCTAAAAATTGTTTTATGACTAGACAGCTGTGGTAAGGTATGTCATAATGCAGTCGTGGGTACAAATCCAATGTTGATCAATTCTGCTCTCTTCTGCTGTGGAAATGTATCATTTCATTTCACTTGTTAGTTAACGTCTATTACTGTTATAAATATAAATGTGCGTTTATTTCAGAAACAAAAAGAACATTCATGTATACTCTCTTTAGGCAAAAACCTGACTATATACTGCATAAAACATTGCTTTTTAGATCACAGTGAGCCTTTATTAATGTAAGGCAAGCCAATATCGCATGTTACCTCATTGTTCTTATTAATACAGTATCAAAATGGTACATCAGTTATTACCGAAATGTGTTACTTAATTAAACTACCTACCTGCCGCACATTCTTTATACGTTTTAGAAAGAAAAAAATATATTTGTACCGGATGTATTCATCTTTCAGAATCAGAGGCAACGACTCAAGTGCACAGCAAAGCAGGTTCTTGAATAAGATATTCAAACACTACGATGGGCGTGTGCGACCGAATTTTGACGGTAGGCATTTTCTATTTATCGTTTTTCAAAAAAAAATGACTGTGTATGCGACAGGGGAAAACATTTAACTTAATATTAAGTATGTATATAATTGAATATAAGTACAATTTGCTAAGTTATGAAGATTTTTATTACTCAGTGTAGACGTTTATGTTTATTGCAAAGCGACATTACAACCATAACAAATTTTAATGTAAGAAAATGTATTAAATTGAAACATTATGATCATAATAAATCTTAAATTTCAAATAAAATTCATTTAAAGTAATATTCTTTAACGTAATCATTTATATTCATTTTTTAAATTCTCTGTCACACTTGTAGTAAAATGTTTAGATATTGTTATATCACTATTCTCAATTTTATATTTCAATGCAATATAAAAAAAAATCAATGGATACTGTTGTCATCAAAATATTATTATTGAATATGTTGTTGTCATGAAGATTATACAGTACGGTACATTACTATCTAAATATTTTACTTTTAAACGAAACAGTAAAATCTAAACAAAATAATTATTAGACCTATGTAAAATAGCATATTAGATTGTAAACAACATAAAATAAAGTATATCTCGTTAAATTGAATAAATTCATCTGGTTCCAAATAATATTTTAGTGAATTTTTACTTCGAAACGTCACGAAGGTAATTTATTCCTTATCGTTTCTTTGGTTCAACATAAAAGTAAAAATCCACTAAAAGTATATCTCGTTTTTAATAACGGACCATGGAAACCAAACTAAATCAATAAATGTTTTGAATGAAAATAATTAACCTGTAATCTAAAAAAAATTACAAACCCATCATTTATATATTATTATTGATGAATATTGTTTGACTTCAATACTGATTTTCTAAAGGATTTGTTTTATGATACAAATATTGCATGCTTATGTTGTTTTTTTTAAGTTGAATTACAGTACACTAATACAATGCTTATTACCATAGTATGAATCGTGCTATTATTGTACACTGATACAATGCTTATTACCATAGTATGAATCTTGCTATTATTGTACACTGATACAATGCTTATTACCATAGTATGAATCGTGCTATTATTGTACACTGATACAATGCTTATTACCATAGTATGAATCTTGCTATCATTGTACACTGATACAATGCTTATTACCATAGTATGAATCTTGCTATTATTGTACACTGATACAATGCTTATTACCATAGTATGAATCTTGCTATTATTGTACACTGATACAATGCTTATTACCATAGTATGAATCGTGCTATTATTGTACACTGATACAATGCTTATTACCATAGTATGAATCTTGCTATTATTGTACACTGATACAATGCTTATTACCATAGTATGAATCTTGCTATTATTGTACACTGATACAATGCTTATTACCATAGTATGAATCGTGCTATTATTGTACACTAATACAATGCTTATTACCATAGTATGAATCTTGCTATTATTGTACACTGATACAATGCTTATTACCATAGTATGAATCTTGCTATTATTGTACACTAATACAATGCTTATTACCATAGTATGAATCTTGCTATCATTGTACACTAATACAATGCTTATTACCATAGTATGAATCTTGCTATCATTGTACACTGATACAATGCTTATTACCATAGTATGAATCTTGCTATTATTGTACACTGATACAATGCTTATTACCATAGTATGAATCTTGCTATTATTGTACACTGATACAATGCTTATTACCATAGTATGAATCTTGCTATTATTGTACACTGATACAATGCTTATTACCATAGTATGAATCTTGCTATTATTGTATGCTGATAATAAATACAGCATATTGCTCTTTTTTACAAACTCCCTAAACTGCTGTTGTTGTTGTTATTATTATGCATTTGGGACCAATCATTTTACTGCACATGTTGTCTTACTATTGTTCCACATTTTGAAAATGAGTACCAGGCATATTTTATAATAATCATTTTATTATTCATTTATGGCCGTCAGTTAATGTTGATGTGTATATTATTATTATTTCAATATGGATATGTTTACAGTACTGAATAGAACGTTTGTTTGGTGTTTTTACTTTTTTCAGGGCCGCCAGTTAATGTCACATGCGATGTATTTATCTCCAGTATGGACTCATTTAAAGAAACAACAATGGTATGATTTCAGTTATCATTAATCTGAAATATATTTTTACCAAATCAATCACTAAAGAAAGTGAAAAAGTAACCCTTGAGAAACATAATATTTGATACTATTTCTAGAGTATGTCGACTTACAGAATTCCTACATGTCAAAGCATAGCATCCCACAACATTCGATATTATGTTTACAAGTTGGAACGGCAGTATGTGTTATTCATTAGGCACTTTCTTGTTTTCTTTGTAAGCAAAGTAAACTCAAATGTGTTGTTTTGAGAGCCATCCACCTGTGTACCCATTACATGTGTCCAATTATATGTTTGTTTCATCTTCACTTCAATATGATGGATAAGTGATGATTAAATTAGAGTGTCTTGCTCGAAATGACTACGAGGTATATATCTATACAAAACGGCAAATGAAATCAAAACCGTGATAGTGATTTCAAATTGAAGGTTTAACATTTAGGAAAAAACGAACTACAGTCTGTTTATATATATTATTCAATGTCTTAATCATTAACATATGTGAACGTTGGTTGTCTCCTTTAAGTTAAGTCATTATACATCCGCACTTCGATGTTTCATGGTTTATTATTGTAAATTTTGAGAAAACTAAACATTGCAACAAACGCAATGATACCGAATGAAAAATGAGGAGCGATTTATCATTGATCTTGCTCCTCCTTTGCACGGTATTCTAGCATTGTGCCCCTTCAAGCGATTGTAGGAGCGAGAATATTTCTAGGTTTATAAATGACATGGTTTGGTAAACCTTCTGCTTTTAGTTAAACAGTAGCTACATAGTATGTTCATTAAGACATATTTAGTAACATTAGTGTCATAGTTGTGTTATTTATGATGCCAATTGGCACGATTTAACTACTATGAGTAAAATTGTATTGGTCTTACAAAATTATAAACTCATGCTGCAGGAAAGAAAAACTGATATGACGAATACTGAGAGAAAAAATCTGAAATGAAAATTACTTATAGCTTAAAGGTTAATTATGTCTTAATACTGACAACCCTGATAAACTAGAATAAATTATGTGTCAAACATCTGGAATAATTAATTTGCTACAAAATTATATTACAAAAATAGATAACAGCAGATGGGTATTCGTATGTTTGGAAATTTAATTGAAAGTAAGAATAATATTGACGAAAAAGAGAACCATTAAGTTTACTGAACTCGATTCACACGCGCAACGCAAGTGAGTTGACCAATCACAGTTGAAATGATCCACCATGTTCGTAATTGATCAACTTATTCTTGCGATGCAGTTACATTCTTGCGCTTGCGTAAAAGTGTGAAAATCTTTAAAGAATTATGTTATTCCTCTTCCTCTTATTCTTTGGCCGACGTCTGTCGCGGACGGAGATAATAATAATTTAAATGATGTATTTGTTCGTTGTAATGAATCTAAATCTGATTAATGTTTTTTGAATTCTTTTAGAGTTACGAGATGGTACTATACATGAGACAAAATTGGAACGATCCTAGATTGAAATTCACCGATTACAACCATACTGTGACTGTTGACGTTAGCTTATTAGAGAATCTATGGTTTCCAGATCTTTACTTTCCTTCAGAAAAGAAAGCCGAGACGCACGATATAACAACTGATAATAAGCTCCTGCGGTTATCACCAAATGGCGATATATTGTACAGTGTTAGGTATACTATTTTATAATTGGCGTTACTATTTATTACGCCACTAATAATAGTCGTTGCTACTATGTTTTACTGAGGTAGAACTATTTGTGACGAAAGAACCAGGTGTTGAGCAACTCAGCATCTATTACACTACACAATACTAAATATTACTACTTCTTGTCCTTTGGTTCCTGCTGATCTTTCTCACATTTCCTCTACTAACCGTATAGAGAGAATTAGCCATTCAACAACTATCACTATGAATATACAGTAGCTGCGGTAGGCCTATATACTGTTATAATTAATGGTAGAGCACAGCGTCTACTTCTGCAGTAAATTATACCTCAATCGTTCGTTCATTCATTTACTTGGTCAAAATCAATTTCTACAATTTAAACAAGAAATAGATAATAGGTACACTAAAAATGGGATTTTGAAATGAAAAGACAGAAGATAATATTCAAAAAAGAAAAGACTACTCATATATTATCGACTGCTAGTGATAATGAGTGAGTGATAATGCTGCTAACTGATACTAGTACATCTACATCATTACCAAATCAGTACACTTAGTATTATTTATCCGCTTAATATTCGGAAACCTTATAATAATGCAATCCAGAAATATGTTGAATAAAACATTCAATTATTTTGCAAAATGATAAGCTAGAATACCGTACTAACTAAAAATAACATTTCAAAAACACCGAAATGTACGGTAACGATTTTGAAATAACTTTCAATTATTGTTGTAATAATATTTCTAATACCACTATGTCCATCTCATTATATTATAGATGTTCATAACTAAATATACATTGATAAAATTATGTAAACTTTTTCCGCTTCGGCTCAGCTAATGGCTGTACACATCGTATGACGCGCCTCGATCGTCAGCTAATGGCCGTACACATCGTATGACGCGCCTCGATCGTCAAAAGGGTTAATTACAGTCCTAGTTAAATTATCGAACTCTACATGTCTCTTTGAATTTGTGTTATTCTGAGCTTATTCAATAAAACTAAACTTGTAATCATTACTTTCGACATAGCGATTTATTGTGTCATCGGATATTATGTATAAATGTCAATAAAGTTTGAGTTCATGATCGTGGCATTACCTGCAGTAAGCACAAGTAACATACATAACAGCTGCAAACGTGTATTCCTATATATTTCAAATTCATCATTTTCACACAACTGCACCAAAAATAATCAAAAACTCATGCTTTTGCCTTAACGGAAATTATTACCAATGAGTATAAAAAACCTTACAATGAAAGGTACTGTGCTTTTAAAAATGAATATTTTCGCCCTACACCTAGACCTATTGTAGGCTAGTTATAAAAAAATTATTATTACAAATGTTTCAAATTCTTCTTTTCTCGATTCTTGGTATACCGTTATATTCTACTTTGTCTTCTTTAACATCCTTCCATGATTATACCTGGAGCTTTCCTCATTTAGTATAGTGTGAATGGATTTGACCATTATACATTAATATTTTTCTAACCAATTGACTGAGTTATAACTATTATCATCTTACTTGTTAACTAGATTATCGCTACTAATGTCTTGTCCGATGAAATTCCACCAGTTTCCGATGGACAACCAAACATGTACCTTCCAATTGGAAAGCTGTAAGTAGCCACTTTGTTCTATTAAATTGTATAGAATACGCATGTATTATCGTCGCCGATATCAAATTTAATACTGATAAGAATAATAGCCCAAAGCAGTTGTAATAATTGTCACGCATCCTGTCTGTTCATTTATCTGATAATGTACTGCCGACGTGTTTCGAGTATTCTTAACGTGACAATTGTAGTTGATTTAGAGTCATATTCATTTAAATATACGTAATGTATAACAATTATAGTGACGAGTTATATTTGTTGGGTATACAGTAAGTGGGTCAAACAAAAACAGGGACAAAATAACATAATATCAGCTGTCTTCCATAATGAAATATTGAGAAGAAAAACAATGTAAATACTAGTAAGTAATAAACGCGTACAATGTTGATATGCAAGTATTGAAAGAATGGGTCCAGATTTACCAGGTTCATAGTCCTCGTGTTAATTAAACTACTACGGAAGAATTTGGCTTTCAATAAAATGTTAAATAATATGTCCTATCATGGCTGCCAACTGGTTTTATTCAAAAGATCTATACAACCTGGTATTTATGTAGAACTGGGATAGTTTCTATTTCAAGTCTTACTTGTTTATTGTGTTTATGACTTTATCTTCTTGTAAGCTGACATATTGTGTTACATTTTCATTAGTTACCACGTGCGACAATTAGATTTATATATTTCCACTTTTTCGAAATGTTGTATATTTTCCTCAGATGGTTACACAACTAAAGATGTGATATTCACATGGCGTGATAACAACCCTGTCGATGTAAGTTCAGATGTCGAGCTACCAACCTTCTCAATCGATCATATAGAAATAAGGCCGTGTACCAAGGTTTATTCTACAGGTATGTAATACGCATCATATGGTAACATCAATGTAATATCGTACAATTATTTAATATGTAAAAATGATGCGCAATAACTTCTGAGCTTTGGTAACAATGTATTCTGCCATTCAATCGTCGATGACAATGCCTATTGTGAAAACAACGTACGTAACGACCTATACCGTGACGACCTACCGACCTATAACGCGACGACTCAACGTAATAACGTACTGTATTGACATTCTACGTTTCTGTATGCATATTCAACTTATTTTTTAAAAATAACACAGAAATAGCAACAAGTCAGCAACAAAATAAAGTATATTTGTATTCATTTTTTTCTCGATAATACAATCGGCGGTTTCTACCCTTTATACAGTTACTATACATTAAGACATTTTTTATAGACGAAGAACAATCCACGTAAAAGCATACAACAAAACAATTTATTTTGATATACACATGATGATTCAAACATCCTCTGTGGATGGAAACTGTTAACAATCGATTATGAAAACTGATTTGCATTCCAAAATGATTTCGACTGAATTATTTTATTTTTTATAGAATAAATAATGATCGTTTCGTTTATAAAGTTTCGACCCACTTTCTACTAAGCCCTTTTTCAAACAAATAATGATAGTAGAATATCAAGACTATGTATTGAATATTGCTTTCATTTTAATACGTCTCACATAATACACAACGTCGGAGGAATTGTGTGATGTTTCTACAGTCTAAAAACAGGAACGTTTAATCTATTCACAGTTTTGCTTTACTAATGTTTCTGCTTTTATTGTCATATTCACTTACAAAAATCTAGGGCCTTTTTATTCTCATGTCAATTTATTTATATTACGTCGTTTTCGATTTTTTTAATATCGCATCATTTAGAAATTGGTTCAAAACAATCATAAAAACTAACATGTTATTAGTTTTAATTCTTCGTAGATTGTTTTTACACAAGTATTTGAAAATTGATACGATAGAGAAGTTCCGACGTGACGTAGATTTTAATATTTCACTAACATTTCTCACACATTTTAGTTTCGATATTACGTCATGCGAGCGATGGCTTATAATATTACCATGTAGGTGAATGTATAATTCACTTGAATGTTTTTTAATCACAATTGTTATTAATTTTAATGTAAATATACTTTATACATTGTTTCTTAAAGTCTCACTGATTGCAAACTATTGGTTTTTGCACAGACTACTGACTTATTACGCTTTGGTTCGTTTTTGCCACTATATTTGACAAGACCATGTGACTTGAAAGTCATGTCTACGTGGTATATTACGTGAACACGAATAGTACAAACAATGGCGAGAACTATTGCTTTGTATTTACTGCATGATCTGATATATCAATATTCTCAATATGGAAAACGATTCGTATTTTAACTTCCAGGAGCCTATACTTGTCTCGAAGCCCTTTTTTATCTGAACCGGCAAATTGGCTATTACATAATACAGATTTATTTACCAACAACTTTGATTGTGGTGATCTCATGGTTAGCATTCTGGATAAGTCCAGATTGTTCACCAGCACGTGTGGCTCTTGGTATCACCACAGTACTTACTATGACCACACAGAGTACTGGTGCAAACTCGTCTTTACCTAAAGTGTCATATATTAAAGCTATAGACGTCTGGATGTCTGTCTGCCTTATTTTTGTTATCTCTGCAATGTTGGAATTTGCCTGTGTTTCATATCAAGTACGCAGAAAAAAGAATGAAAAGGAAAAATTAAAGAAGGTATCTATCAAACACTAATACAAAAATGTATATTGAGAAATAGGTTAAGTATGATATTCATTAATCTTCATCAATTACTTTAAAATGTTTACTATTTAAAAGCAAAAAGATGAAATTGAGGCCTACTCAGTAATGTAACAATGTCTTTTTTCAAAAGGTCAATTGAATTTCTTCTTGCATCATTAATCAAAACTACAAAGAATAGGTTTCTGAAGAGTAATCAATCATCGTTGAGACGCACACTCAGATGCATTACTTTTAACCGTAGAAATATACAATTTCACATTCTACCTCCATTTCACCACCGCTTATAAATGTTTTTATTTAGTATTTTTTGTATGGCCAAGTCTCATATGAGGGCGTTGTTGTATGCTATAAAATAAAACTTGCTACTTAACTGATTATAAAATGATGTAAAATTAATTTTCTTCTCACTTTAATCTGAGTTAATACTGTAATTAATTAAAACTGAATGGTATTCACGATATTTTATGTTTTATGTATGCGATAATCTATCTCACTACAACAAATTCACTGATTATATTTGTTTACTGTTCTATTTTCAATGTTTATCTTCCAGAATGGGACAAGTCACCAATATTATCGACAAGGTGCAAATGGAAACGTTACACAGATGTTAACAAAGGAGGATATTTGTCAAATATCAATGTCTCCTGAACCAACGACTAAGACTTGTAAAGAAACAAACAAGTCGGCTGATTTAACTGACCGTATTTGCAGATTTGCATTCCCAATAAGCTTTGTGGTCTTTAACTGTGTCTATTGGTCATTGTATGGTCACGTACTTTAGTCTCATATGAGGGCGTTACTGTGTGCAATAAAAAAAACTTATTAGGCTTTGTTTACAAAGAAAAAGAAGAAAGGACTTTGTTATACTCCCTGTTACCATGCTAGTGTTACGGGCATTGATGGACGAACGTGAATTGGCAAATTGTACCGTGTAAAACTAAGTTTCTGTACAATTATTCACTTTTTAGTAAAAGCATGGAATAACATATGATCCCTTGTGGTCTGTGATTTGGATAGCTGTATTTGTAACCAGGACGCATGCAACTGAGATGAATGTAACCACGTTCAATGGGCTTTTTTGCAAGATGCAGACATTTATTTAAGATTCATACTTTAACAAAATCATCATATCAATAGTATGTTATGAGCTTATTCAAAATTGGGAATTTGTAGAAAAGGAGGTTATTAAATATGTAATTGTCGATATTAGCCTTCATTTACACACAATAACTAGACTAGTGAAATGGCCTATTATTTTAAGATAGCAATATTGTATTATAAACATAAATAATCGTATAGTTCAGCACTTCTCGTATACTTACGATATAGTTCTTATTTAAGGTTGCCTTTATTTTTTTAGCTTTGATAACATTTTGTTGAATATGTGAAGCTCTGTCTACACTATCAAACTAACTAAAAATGTGATGTGCCCTAATATGGTAGTGACAGACATCATTGTGTCCATATATGGGCACATCACATAACGTTTGATAGTGTAGACAGGGCTTTAATTTGTAACTCTGACAGGGTTTGAAAGACATTAGATAGGTATATGTGTTGCACTCCACTTAAACCTGTTAAGACTGTGCCCAACATACGTAAATACTACTCGGTTTTATATTTATTTTACGTTTTGCTGTTTTATTTGTAGAAAAACAAAAGTTTTTGTAAATAAACTAAATAATAATGTAAAGTATTAATTTAAGACTGATTGTAGGCCCATTTATCATTGTCAGTACGTAATACAAAAAATATAAAGTATTAGTAAATTTAAACATTAAAGAAAGTACTGGTCATTTATACTGGATATAAGGTACCGTATCGCTTTGTAAATTTAGAGATCCCAGAATATGCAAATTATATTCGTCATGTAATTACCCATGGTTCACGATCTACCAATGCTTACACCAATTGTTGGTGATTTGGTAGAAGTGAAGCTTCCCTTGTTGAGTAGAGGGAACTATTATAAGAGAAGTTTATTTACCACAATTTAATGGCATGTAAGTTCCTATTGCTATTTCAGTACAGACATGTATTTCTAACAACGAACAATTACGAATGGCATCTTCCAATATTTTAACTTTAACTCCATTTAATCTATAATTTCAGGCCACATTCAAAATTAATTCGATAATTGCATCAGACTAAGAGCTATTTATGTAAGGAATACTTAGTATAGCCTTGAAGTATGTAAGAAGAAATATTAGATTATTTATAAGATTACTTTAATGTCGAGAATGTACTCAAGAAACAACACCCACAAGTAATGCAATGTTAATAACGTTTATGCTACGATTCTATACATTTAGCAACACTATACCCGTAATAATTATTATATGAAACAGTATTAAAGAACATCATATTTGGTGAATGTATAATGCATTGAAGTACCATGATGCAGAATTGATGCTTCAACTCTTTATTTCGAATTTCTTCTCATCTATTTTCAAGTAGGCCTAGTGGGTGTTTAGTATAAACATGGTGTATCGATTTGATATAAGTGAATAGAGTGTTAAGCATATTATGGAGAATTCAGTAAGATTCGGTTCCAAAAAAACCGTAGGGTAGATCTTTATCCACATAAGCGTAAGTTTCATAAATAATGATAGACATTTTTATTCCACGTAGTGTCATGAATATTGGCTTCCACGTACACTGGTAATTTCCGTTTAATGGTATAGAAACTTGTTTAAACCTGTAACCGTAATTCCAAATGAAAACACACAACATTAAAAATGACTCAACTTAAATGGAATAACATAAAAGTGGAGTATCATTCGAATTGTGAAGACATGACTTTGTGACAACATATCTAATAATGTTATTTATCAGGTAGTAGACCTAGATATCATTCAATTATTGGAATTGCTTTAACTACCTTTGGTTATTACACAATTCGTTAAATAAATTTATATTCTAAATCATTTAATGAATTTCGCAATAATGTAAACAAGCTAATCCAATATATCTATTTGGTTGATATATAACTATTATGAAAAAACATTCTCTTATTAGGAATATAGGTAAACGTTAAACTAGAATGCATAAACTATATCACAAAAAAAAATCTACAAAAAAGAACCACACTCGTCGATACTACTATACTGTCGTCATATGTGTTTAAATATTGTAAGGAATGGATGGCCACATTTTCATAGTGCATAGTGCTGAGCACTGACGACGACGGCATACACTAAATCCATATAGTATCACTAATTTCCTTTCAATTAAATTACAATAACTTACAAATAAGATATCACGTTATACACTAAAAGAAGAACTTTATTATTTATAATCATTATATAGTCCTAATTTCTGTTTTGTTTTGTTCTAAAATGTATCACAGTTTGAATCTTTTTCACAAGGATAATACCATGGAATATATTGTTCAAAGACATATGATAACAAGCTTTCCTGTACAAACTAATAACTAATGATAATTACCAATCTCTAACCCTAATCTCACTTTATCGTTCTAAGAAATAAAAGCCTCTTCAATCAAGGAGATGCATTACCTTTCATTTTTTATTTAAATCGCTGATATCTCAACGGACAATAATTCAAACATGGCGGCTTAGAACAAACATTTTCTTAATGCGGATGAAATGGAGATCGTTGATATTGGGTAGGCTGGAATTACACGATAATCCTAAACTGTAATAGGTGTATCACATATTCAGATGACGCACAAAGGCCTAATTTTACTTTTGAAAAAACTCGTTGTAATGTTTATATTTAGTTTGTTCGGCGACGTCAATCAAGAGAAAAAATAAATTAAGATGTTAGTTTTATACATTGACGTAACTTTACTTAACTTCTACAATAACAGTTAGGCTTAACTGTGAACACTACTACTGAAGGTCCAGTTGCTTAGCAGTCTTTACCAATGCCCCTCCTTCGATGTGAGTGAGGAAAAAAATGAAGCAGAACGCGTCTATGTTACAACAGTAATGATATATTTATAGTTTAACCCGATTATATAACGAAGATGGCCAGCCAGAATCTTTCTGTTGGATATCTATTCTGCTAAATTCTGTACTGTCGTCAACGAGATGAAGCATCAACATAAACATTATAATAATACAAGTTTAAGTAATAAAAACAGTTTTATTTCATTTTTCTTATTGTATGCCTACTTTAGGCACTTTAACTCATGCTGATCAAAATACGCGGTTATCTACTAAAAGTGGGCCCTCTATATTGAACCTCATCAAGTTAAGAACGACGATGGCAGCACACTGGAAATCAAGTGTCTAAACGTTTTAATAGTATGATATAGGGCCTAAGCATAAATACAACATATAATATGATATAGGGCCTAAGCATAAATACAACATATAATATGTACTTTGTACTTTTCTTTATTTTCGATTTATTTATTTATTAACTTTTTTTAAATGAAATACAAATACATGAGCCAAATCAACTATAATTTTTGAATCAAATACATAAACAGAAAGAAATGTTACGAAATGTGGTTGTAGTCTATTAAGCAAGCATAAGTGAATTACTAAATCACTAAAAGACACTTTAAAATTGATTAGCCTACAAAGTATTGACAGACACCATACTGGCAAGCATGATAGACCAATATTTGCAAGACATAAGTGAAAAAACTGGTATATTTCGTTTCTAAAACAATTTGAAAAGTATTGGGGACAGGTGTAGGTGACGTTGTACTACGTCATCGTGGATATTCAGGACGAGTACCTCAACAATGCGGGAACATGGAGACATGGTTGTACAAAGGAACAGTGAAAATGCATTACCCTCTGACTACACCAAACGATATGGTTACGTAGTAGCAAATTATTTACAGACTTAATTTGGTAAGTAGACCTAATATTTAAAGTATTCCTATATCACTATTCTATGTTAACATTATCTAATAAAGATGACTATGGCCAAAACAAAAGCATGCGTACGTGTGATACAATGCATTGTCCATTATGAAGTTAATTGTCTCAAATACCTGCACAATTCTAAAGAGTTGTTTTATTGCTTGTAAAATACACTTTCATTATTTTATGACCAATTCGTCTGTCTATAATTTGTTAATTTCGTTAGTGGCTACCAGACTAAGTATTCAGTAATTGAATCTCTTAAATCTCATAATTATTATCTCATTAATTAGGCCTACATTGTTTCTTTATTGAATTACTCTTATTTTTTCTTGATTTCTTAATTACTAAGTCTCTTTTACTCAGAAACGACAACTATATCGTAATTATTATTTTAATAATATATCATTGTTTCTTATTCAGATGTATAATATTTAAAGTGCTTATAATAAGCATATTCGGCATCTGAAAATATTGAGTACTCTATCAAATACACACACTATGACGGTAAATGACAGTAATCAAGGCAATTTGTCTCTGCGGATGAGAGCGAGTCTCATAGACAATTCTTGTTTGGCATACTAATGAATCCGATCGTCCCAAGAGAAGTAAAGTCGTTTCGATACAACATGGCCGTGGAAACACAGCCAAAGCAGATTCGTTACGCCTCGTGGTCTATGCAATTAACCGCTCATACATTGAGAAATGTAATTTAGTTTCATTGCGTCGCTTTCCTTGCTTGATGATAACAAGATCATCCACTTGTCCATTAAAAACGATTTTCAACAAAAGTCTAAAAATCAACCGTGTTTCTGGTGTCATTTATTGTTGGTAAACCAGCTGGAAAAAATGCATTTCTGTGACGGAATAAAATTACCGCTGTTCGTCGTGTACGTCTGTTTATGCTCCGTATTTGGAAAATATATGATAGGTAAGGCAGCTTTATGATTACATACATTACATAAGAACGAACTGCTATATAAATGCACGTTATTGCATGAGACAGTTCGGACCGATCATATAGTTGTGTGATGCGTTTACGTTTTAGGTAGAATCGTGTATTGGAGAACGTTGAACATGAGAAGATTTATGCCGTAAGATAATGAGTATGACGTCAGTTTGTATACATAAAATGCACCATATATATGTATCGTACGTCATTTGGTCTGCTCTTGTTTTTGACAGAATCATGTCCATTTTATAAAACTACCTACCCTAACCCACGATCATCAAAAATTCCTTGATGGATTTAGTTTATAGGTATTATTATTTGTGTTGCAGGCCAGTATACAGGCCTACTGTTTTATTGTGTACTGCTGAGTTATGTATTATTGACGGGATAATTGATTTTTTAAACAGAATTAATACAGTTTTGTTATCCACACTTTACATTTTATGTTTAATTCATAGAATTTGTAAACATTAATGTTTAGAGATATTTGAAGGCATCATTAATGTTGATCTGCGGGTTATAATGTAATGTTAGCTTCTACGTTGTATTAATGTCTATCTAGTTAATACTCGGATGCAAGTCTAGTATGACTGAATCTGAATAATACATAATACATTTGATATTTAATTTCACCCAGGTCACGTCAATAATGATATAGAACGCTAATCAGCATTTTTTTCCGAAAATGTAAATCTACTCTAGATGGCAGTAAACGTATTTGATTTTTTTTTTAAACACATTTTTTTTTTAATGGTACATAAATATGGTTTTCTTTTATTTTGAAAGAGATATTTGACCGACTTACAAGCACGAACTCGACACAGTACTCACGTACATTAAGAGTTTAATTATGTATACTTTTAGACGTATATCACATATTCATGTCTTTCGAACTGCTTATTTGAGCATTAGTGTTTCATGATGTTGTGTATGTGTATGTATTTTATTCTATTATTAAAAAGCTTCATAAAACAAAGAAACAGGCCGCGCTACGCAATCTTATATCATGATTAATAGAGCATTGCTACACCATGTACATTAAAAAATAATCATTAATATCCACAGTAATAGATTATTTATTTAAATAATACAAATCATTTGATAATGATTTCTTTATCAGGATATGACCTCACAACTCATCTTTGTTTTTAAATATGGATTTTTAAATTAATAAATAACTATAATTTCATGGTTTGCGAGCACGTGACATTTCGGTCACCAATGTAAATGCAATATCGGAAAGCTCTAGGTAAGAATATTATATTTATAAATATGAGTTACAAACTCAAATCTCTAGTGGTTTTGAAGCCTACAACGAGTGATTAATTTCCAACTAGCAACGCAGTCAGTCAATGTATTTACGTATGATTACAATTTTAAATAGTCCTTAGTATCTTTGATTAATAATATTATTTACAAATAAACATTGTGTTATTTCCCTTATAAGCAAAGTACAAATTCAAAAGAAATAATCGTACGGGTGAAGAAGCATTAATTATTATTTCTTTCTAACTAGCTTTGTTGACAATAATTTACTTTGTTCGTACAGTCACGCAATATACAAAGCCAATCGTTTTCTTTTAAATTAATTGTTTCGTGTGAGACACAAAAGCAATAATACGTTTCTCCAAAAAAAATGTTCAATATTATTTTAATGTATTGTAAATGTCTGATTTCGAATATTTCATTTTAATATCTCTGACAATAATTAAATGTTATTATACTGTCCGAATTGTCTTTTTATTAATTTGTTTTAATTTCATAGATAGGTGGTCTTTTCCCAGAAGGATACATGCACAATCAGACAATGATTAAATGTTATTATACTGTCCGAATTGTCTTTGTATTCATTTGTTATAATTTCATAAATAGGTGGTCTTTTCCCGGAAGGATACATGCACAATCAGACAATGATTTCTTACAAGAGGGCTCTTATTCAACATAATGTAAGGAGTAATTCCACGATGCATAAATACCAAATAGCAGCCTTGTCGGACAGGGGAGACTTATCTGACAGTTTTGTTGTCTCTGGTTTAAGTAAGTACACATGTCTTAAAATGGTAGACTTCCGTTCTCAACTTATATGTTGTCATTGTGTCTGCAATTGTTCATTTGTTATATTCCCATATAAGAACATTATGATTTATGTGCTTTAGTCTTATGACGATTACGATGAATAGCACTACAGCCTCATTCATATCTAATCAGCAAATGTCGTACTGTTGACAATAGACACATTCTCTCATATATTTCCATCTTTCAAATAATAATGACATTATTATTTATATCTTTTCCCATCAACGTATGTATATTACATGTGAACTACTGCATTCTCCAATGGAAAATTATAAGCACTTTTCTGGTAAAACAAATATATTGTAATGTAAAATGTGAATGTTTTTTCATCTACAGTATGCAAGAGTTTTATAACTTGCAAAGTGATAAGAAACACAGCTCCGTTGTGCTTCGCAGCAATAGTTCATCCAAACACGGCACAGACGATGGCTTCTTACAGTACAGCCTTTGCAGTTCCATTCATAACTCCAAGCTTTGCTAAAACTGAAATGTTGAACAAGGACAACCTGGATTTCATCATTTCTGTCAGGCCACCACTTTTAGATGCTTTGATGGATTTGATGACTTTCTACAAATGGAATGCATTTGGCTACCTTTACGGTCATGACGAAGGTAAAAATATTCTCTTTTTTATTTATAAACTTTCAAAATTGTAATACATGTTAAAATGTTGTTTTCAGTTGTGGTCAATGAATATGTTTCTTTCGGTGGTGAATGCCATACTTTTTTACCAGGAAAATACAATGCAGTAATAGAAACTGAAATCGCATCGAGTTTTGCAAATAAAAGATAGTCTAATAGATATTATTTTATTACACTATCATCATTCCGATAAAATGTATATACATTACTGTAATTGTTCTATTCTTCTATTAGCACTATTTCGACTACAGGCCTTGATAGAACAGCTTCCACTGAAAAATTATAACGTGGCATTCCATAGAATTGGTGATAAAAATGAAATAGAGGCAGCATTGAAAGAGCTGATGCGGTTGAAGATTTACAATATTATAATTGACGCCGATGTACCGATTACACAGTCAACCATGGAGAGCGTAAGATGCCATGTTTTTTATTCGTTATTATTCATTTCCAGCCAACACTTTAAACATTAAAATGAAATCACTACGATAACTAGGGATGATAATGTGATTATCATAATTATTTACATTTAATGCATTCACTACTATTAATATTGAATAAAGTATCAACAGATAATTATCGAGTCCAAATCACATCCGTGGAATTTATATTTTACTAATTAGTATTCAGAATACGAGATAACATAAATTCATCATCTGTACACTTGCATAAAAATATGTCATTTTTTAGTTTGATGCTTTGACGTTAGCGTTGCCATTCCATGGAAAGATTATGCTGATAAAATCAATGTTAATATAATTACTTTCTTTTCTGGAAACATTTAAAATGTCTATATAATTATTTGTTATATTTGAAAATTATCTCACATTTTTGTAAGATTGGACACCTTTTGATATTCCTTTTAATGGGTTATAATTATTAAATTTAACATCAATTCAATATAGAATTGTTGCATAATTTACTGGTCCAATAATAAAACTCTACTAGGCGTAAGGGTGTTATATTCAAGCTATACCGACGTTAAACTCTATTCTACAAGATGAAATTATAACTTATGTATACAGGTCACTATAAGTAATCAATATAATAAGCTTACGAATATTATCCAAATTAGTTTCTTTATAAAAAAAAATATCTCCAACTCTCTATTTATTTTATTTATTTATTTATTAAACCTTATTTAGTGAGGGTGACCCTAAACAGCATATGCTGACAATCAAGGGGCCCTCATATAAACATTATAAAAAAACATAATTATATGGAAAAAGAAAAACGGATGAACTATGTTTAAAAAAATATAAAAATATATATTATATATGTACTTAAAAACAAAACTATACAAAACGTTGAGATTTTTCTTTTGGGATTAAATATTCTAAGTTTCTCTATTGATTTATTATTTTTTTATGACTTTAAACTGTAAGCAAACTACATTCGTTAATTCTTATTTTCAATTTGTTCTATTTCCAGGTGAACGCCAATGGTATGACTACAGCATTGTTTACATTTGTTCTCTTGCAGCTGGTAAGTTTTAACATTGTACCTAATGCTGTAATCAATAATTGCTGTAATCACTAATTGCTGTAATCACTAATTAATGATATTAATTGCAAAATATAGTCTAAAGATTGAGAATAACTATGAATACGTTTCGTAGAGTTATGTATTCAGCGTCTCCTCGAAGATAAATGGGCCGGTAAGCGACACTCGGTGGCTATCAGTACATTCTAGGTTGTGTCACCATCTTCTCCAATATCAACATTATTATTATAATCATTAAATACTGTAAAAGTTATTTATTACTAAAGTGTTCATTCAATCATAAAACGACTGATAAACTTAAATATAATGTTTGGTTTATTTACGTTATTGTCATTGGGCAGGACTCGCAAACTATTGATAAATCAAGTTTGACATACAGTGGTGCATCGACTTTAGCATTTAGGCTGTCGTTCCAAACCACTGATGTCTACAAAGGCCTCGAGGAGAAGTGGGAAAAACACAGAAAACTCCATCCCGATGCATTTAAAAATCAAGCAACGTTAGAGGTAATATGCATCAATATGATTTTATTCTGTATTGTTAATATTATGTTCAACCATATATGAATTAAGGCAATACATTCATAACAATGTACAACTTCACACCAAGTGTAGGTTTTGTGTCATCGATAAAAAGTTAGCATTATAAGGCATATATATCGTATTCAAACAATCATATAGCATACAACACGTCCTTCGAGTACGTACCATGCGACCTACAAAACATACTGAAACTAAACACTTTTAAACATTGATCGTTAATAAATGTATCAGTCGACAGCTATTCTTACCTACGATATGGTTGACACTATTGTGGAAGCCTTGCGATTAGCTGAGGAGAAAAATGTAAGCTTAATAGCACCACCAATGGACTGTCAAGAAAAGGTAGCATGGTCGAAAGGACCATTGATGCTAGAGTACATGAAAAAGGTATGATACATTCTGTGCTGCATTTTTTATTGGAAATTCCTTTTTATTGCGACAAGATGAATGATGAGTGTCAATATTATTATTTTTTAATACGTCTATAATTTGTTTTTCAAGGTTGACATACAGGGTCTTTCTGGAAGAGTTGCATTCAATGATGCTGGTGATCGAACCAACTACACCCTTGATGTTCTCAAGCTTCGATCTAAAGGGCTTGAAAAGGTTTGCAATATTAACATATGGACTGTGCGCCACCAATTTACAATTTCCAATTAATTGTAACTGTTGATGGCGCTGTACAAGACACATTGACAATTACAACATTATTCAGCTGTCGTTATACATTTTGTTTGTAAATCTTTATTAATATATAACATAACATAGTAGTATAAAACATTGAATTTTTTTAGATTGGTGTTTGGAATTCAAGTTTACCAGAAGCCGAAAGACAAAAAGTGTTCAGCACAGCTGACAATAACAACGAAACTCTCCTGAATCGTACATTTACAGTTACATCGATTATTGTAAGTAAATACAAAACCTATTTAATAAGTTATCGAGTCGTGTGACTGGTAAATCAGGTATCTTGTCTTTATTGTATGCAGAATAAGATGGATAAAAGCAATTTAGGCCTACTCCTGGTTTGCCGTCACAGATTCAATTCTTGATCAATCTTACGGTATTGTCCGCTGTGAGTGTGAGCTTAATCATGAGACTAAAGAAAAAATGTCAATTTTAGCTGATAATACTTCCATTTGTGATTATAGGTAATCACGATAATTTACATTTACATAATTGTTTGGTATTGTTCTCCTAACAAACCAGTTTGTTTAAAACAAATGAGTGTACCTAATTATAATCAATCTTAATGTTAAGGAACGTCCGTTTTTAATGGAGATAGAAGGCAAAACTGAAAAAGATGGCAACGAAAGGTTTGAAGGATACTGTAAAGATTTACTGGATCAGCTTGCTAAACATCTCAAGTTTAAATATACCATACAACTTGTAAAAGATGAGGAATACGGTTCCTTTATTGAGGAAACTGGTAAATGGAATGGAATGATCGGTGAACTGATAGATGGAGTTAGTAGTTCGCTTTACTTACTTGTAAACAACGCCACCATCATCATCATCACCACCAACATCATAACAACAACCCCACTATCATCATCACCTACATAACACCACTACATAACGTCGCCAACGCCAAAAACGGCATCACCATCATCATAACAACAACACCACCATCATCATCACCTACATAACACCGTCGCCAACGCCAAAAACGCCATCATCGTCATCATCATCATCACCACCACCACCATCATCATCATCATCCTCCATTCAACACCATCATCAGCCAATACCACCGCAGACAACGCCACCAACACCATCATTAATATCATCCACTGCATCATCATCGACTAGATCATCCACTATCATCATCAACATCATCATCCACTACGTCATCATCCACTACGTCATCATCATCATCATCCACTACGTCATCATCCACTACGTCATCATCCACTACGTCATCATCCACTACGTCATCATCATCATCATCCACTACGTCATCAACATAGATATCATCATCATCAACATAGATTACATAATCATCATCATCAACATAGATTACATCATCATCAACATAGATTACATCATCAACAACATAGATTACATCATCTTCAATATCAGCATAGATTACATCATCATCAACATCATCATCAACATAGATTACATCATCATCAACATCCTCATCATCCTCAACATAGATTACATCATCAACATCATCATCATCTCAACTTAAATACATCATCATCATCAACATCATCATCATCATCATCAACTCAACTTAAATTACATCATCATCAACATCATCATCATCAACATAGATTACATGATCATTATCATCATCATTATTATTCACTACATCATTCAATACATCATTCACTATCACGCTAACAAATGTTAGTTCTACTGCAATGATCCGGTGGATTGAGGTGTTGTTTAATCATAATTAATGTCTATCTTTTTATAGACAGCTGACATGGCCGTTGCTTCGTTGACCATCAACGCAGAAAGGGAGCGAGACGTTTTATTTACAAAACCATTCATGACGCTTGGAATAAGTATTATGGTTAAGAAGCCAGTCAATCCAGATCCAGATCCATTTTCCTTCTTACGCCCTCTATCAACTGAGATATGGTTGTGCATTATTTTCGCTTACACAGGAGTAAGTGTTGTATTGTTTCTTGTAAGCCGCTTTAGCCCCACAGAGTGGTACACTGTACGAGAGGATGGGGACGTTTCCCCAACACCAGTGGAAGACAGTTCGACAGAAGAGGATGAAGCGAAAACCAATGATTTCGGAATATTTAACAGTCTATGGTTTTCAATGGGTGCTTTTATGCAACAAGGTTGCGAAATATCACCACGGTAAACACTGAGACAGTTCATTAAAACAATGCTAAGCTAAAATGAATATACTACTAAACTGCATTTACACAAAACTTTTAATACCCGGATATTTAAATAAATGTATTGCCTTGCTTGTGAATTATTTAGTATGTGTGCACATCTTACATTAGGCGGGCGACGTCTTAACATAATGTAACTATATTATTATTATTGTTAAACAAATATAAACTAATAAGCGACTTTAAAAACAGTCTGTATTAACAACTGGCTTATTTTTTTGTTGTCTAGGTCCCTTTCCGGTAGAATTGTCGGAGGGGTTTGGTGGTTCTTTACACTCATCATCATCTCATCATATACCGCTAACCTGGCTGCGTTTCTAACTGTTGAGCGGATGGAATCACCCATCGAGTCCGCTGAAGATTTAGCAAAACAAACAGATATAACATATGGAACACTAGCTCATGGTGCAACTTTAGAATTTTTTAAGGTATTCGTTCATGTTTGTTACATACGTCAAACTAGAGGAGCACTAAACCATCCTTTAAAATCTTAGGAAAATCGGGCAATATCTTTTGAGTAATTCTGGTTACTAACAAATATAGAAACAAACAAACATGCACACACATGCGCGATCGACGATCATATACTGGTGGAGGTAATAATACATCTACAAAGGTTAATTTAACAAACATATTTTTTTAGCTAGTTTGTAATGTAATGTATTGTACAGTTACATAATCATATCGAATTTATAAAAAAATACCTAAAGTTCCCTAAGACACTATTTTGCAAAACTATGGCACTGACGTCCAATGTTTTACTATAAATAATTAATGTCACATTATATTAAAGCATTTTTATTTTCTCTGCTTAGTATTATGTACAGTTACACAATTTCAACGGATTTATAACACAATACGTAAAGTTCCTAAAGTCATTATGGCAATTTAAAATTATTCATTTACTACTCCATTATTTAATACTACTTTATTATTAATTTGGTATTTTAACTTCTTGTTAACAGAATTCAAAGATTCATGTTTACGAACGAATGTGGAACTTTATGCAATCTGCGGATCCACCACCTTTTGTTAAAACCAATAAACAAGGTGTCGAACGCGTTCGACAGTCAAAAGGCAACTACGCCTATCTACTGGAATCCACACTCAATAATTACTACAATCAGAGAAAACCGTGTGACACATTAAAAGTTGGTAGTAATCTGGATTCTAAAGGATATGGGATTGCTGTCTCTCCAAGTTTACCAAAGTTGAGGTTGGTTTCAAGCTTTATCTGTAACTCTTATTCCCAGGTATTTCAGTAGGTTTCTTAAGAACCTAAAATGGTTTCTAAGATGAATATGACACTGACCATTATGTATTATGGAAATGATATATTAGTAACAACTTAACAACGTACTAAATCAGTGTATTATACACGCATCAGTTGAACTAACTCATGGTTTAAGTTGTAATATATACAGCGTAGCTATGATATTCTTATAAAGTTACTATACAAAATGGTATTATATTACATATAATCTAGGAACACTATATAATTAAAATATATTTACTAAACCCCATTATGTAATATATTAATAAGTATTTTATAAATCATTTAAATCCTTAGACTAGCAAATGTGTCAATAATTCTTTAATATTTCAGAGAGCAGTTGACATTAGCTTTACTAGAGCTTAGAGACTGGAATAGTACCTTACAACGTCTAGAAAAGAAATGGTGGTATGACAAGGGTCATGACTGTGAATCAACCGACCCTAATTCACAGGTATTTTCTTCTCATCATAGTTTAAACTTATTTTATCCATCTCCAGAAAATTAAAGTTCAAAACAGCGCCGCCTATGGTTTATAAACGTTATTATGCAAATTACCTTAAATAAAAGTTATGTGAACTACCTTGAATATTTTTTTATCAGACATTTCAAGTTATTTATTAATTTTTTATTTTTTATTTTCCCATTATACACTTAATTTTTACTATTAATATTTTTTTAATTGTAGGATACAGCTAGCGCCCTCACATTGAGCAGCGTGGCGGGTGTATTTTACATTCTTATCTGCGGTCTTGCACTTGCAATTATTGTTGCTATCTTGGAATTCTGCATGCGGAGTCGTAAACACATACGACAGGCAAAAAAGGTAATTGTCACATTCTCCTATGAAATGACATTTTTGCGATCCTCCACGTAACTTATAATTAGTTCAAAATAGTTTATCATTTGAGAAATAATGACGCGACAGAAAAGCACTCAGAAATCAAAGCGAATGTCAAATATTACATGCATTTCTTTTTTTGAAATATGATCAAGCTACTTATATTAACACTAACACTGCTTCTGGAAAGAATGCCGGCTTGTGTCCTATTTACGACGCAAACACTTTAAAACTGATCTGAGAAAATCACATAACTAACCTGCGTACACTATGTCTACACTAACAAAATAAGTAAACATTGTTGCATGTCTTTTGTTTAACGTTTCTTCGCAGAAATGATTGGTGTATCTTAATTTAATTCATTAATCTATCATTCAACAAGTATTTTAATAATTTAGATATTTTACTTTAATATTTCCAAACATATTGTTGGAAGACAGATTTTTTTTCAAAATACTGAAAGATGATGTTACTTTGAAAACTAAACAATAATGTTTATTGCGGAAAATTATAAGGAAACTACAATTATTAAACAAGCACTGTTTTACAATGATTTGTCCAAACGACAATCTACTCTAATATTCTTTATAATTGACATCTGTATTAGGCCTACATAAAATATTGTAAATTAAAGTAAAGTTTGTAATGACTACTGAGATATAATAATGTTCAGGCGCACCTGTTATCTTCCGTTTGATTAATCACTACTCGTGTGTATATGCCAGTTATGAGCAAATTCAGATCATCAAATAATTATTTTGTTTTAGGAAAACTACTTGAAATGTCACAATTAGAAGTATTAACTTCCGATACAGCTATTAACCTTCTATAACGTTAGGTTGTTAAAATTAGGATTAAGCAATGTATTTGGATTGCATTCAGACAGATGTTATTTTGATGGTTATTAAAAATGATGGTTGATCTCATTTAGATGAAATTGATATGAAAAATGAAATAGAAGAATTGGGATAAAAGTAATTTTCATATTTAGCTTGATAAATATCAAATAAAAGACTACATTTTAAAAACACTAACAAAGTAAACTTTTCAACATCAAAAGCAGACATTTCAGAACACTCTGGTACAATTATGTATCTAGGAAACGTTCTGCTGAAACGTTTCCTTCCGTAA
Organism: Antedon bifida; assembly: GCF_963402885.1. Taxonomy (NCBI): domain Eukaryota; kingdom Metazoa; phylum Echinodermata; class Crinoidea; order Comatulida; family Antedonidae; genus Antedon; species Antedon bifida. The sequence goes on along the minus strand of NC_136230.1, from coordinate 32,181,817 downwards.
AGCGCTCCCTTCCGTAAAGCGCTCCCTTCCGTAAAGCGCTCCCTTCCGTAAAGCGCTCCCTTCCGTAAAGCGCTCCCTTCCGTAAAGCGCTCCCTTCCGTAAAGCGCTCCCTTCCGTAAAGCGCTCCCTTCCGTAAAGCGCTCCCTTCCGTAATGCGCTCAGTCCGACTCTCGGCTTCTAATTTGAAAATGTACTCTTTAAGAACTTTTTAAACTTAAACTCAAATTAAAATGAATTGGTTAATAAAACATTCAAAACAATGACGTTTACGCGTTTTTCTTCATGATTTCATATTTACGGGATTTTAGCCAAATGTCATTCCTAACATTGACTTTGTTTGTAATCTGCAAAAAATGCAGTAAATATGAAATGAATGAAACGTGATATTATTTAAAATTTTTGGCTACGATAATGTGGCAATAAAATATATTTGAAGTCGCCAACAAGTCGACATTCATCTGGTTTTATTACTATGACTATAGCGCGTAGACATTCCATCGGTGTTTCGCGCACCGTTGTAAAAAAACTACTGAGTAAAAACTGACGTTTATTTTTATCGAGAAGCCTGTGACTGACATGTTATCCATTTTTCTATACAAATAATTAATTAATTATATATAAATATCGATAGAATTACATTTTTTGACCGTCTAGTGAGTGCGATTTAATTGCATGGCGCTTACAATTATTAATATTTTAACAAAAAAAACAGGCTTTTAGTAGATTTGTTGAAGTTTCTGTAAATGTAAACGTTTAAAAATTAGCAATAATGAGAAGACAATGTAGATTGTCCTTAAGCAAACCTTACAGTGCACATGCTTTATTTGAACATTTTTAATTGTATTTATTTGTAATGTACTCTTGTCGTTTCTACATCATGAACACATGGTTCTCATGATAAAAATGAATGCAACTAAATGAAAATACAATCGTTGAATATTGTTGAGCGTTATACCACAATACACACTAGTCTATCATTTAGTTTTCGGCTTATTATGGTTTGAAGATGATAAATGTTTCTATCAAAAAAATGAAATCCGTCAAACGAATCCGTTAATCCCCCGGGGGAGATGCCGCCATTTATTTTCATAATCGTTGAGACTAAATTATAAATAATATTACGTATTGACAGACTGAGTATTAGCCGAATCTTAAGGGAGGACATACAAGTTTGCTGCGCTCCATTCATTCGTTCCGTTTCACTAAAGTTAGTTCTCCTTAGTAACATAGATGATATTGCATGCGCTCTAATAAAAGTATTTTGCGTTGGCCTAGGCCTATATTCAGTGTTTTTAGTAGTTATAACTCATACCTTCACGTAAGCCATAAATCAAGTAGGATTATGATATATTTATGAGATTAAAAACTAAGTTTGTTTCTGTCCAATTTACACGATTGATACTTATAGATAATCCTAATAATTATTGATATCACTTACTTACTATCCCTTTTTATATCAAGAAATAGTAGTATGTTTAACAGAAAACAGTATAATTTAACAATATCGATTAATGGAAAATGGTAAAAAAAATAATACAATCTCAAGACCGTACATATTTATTGATTTTTAATTTTATTTTATTTCATCAAAACCAAAAGCAAAGAAAGTTGCCACTTAAAGGTATGAAACAGAAAACAGATACAAAAAATATATGTAATAAATATACCCGCTGCTTACTTGGACTCGAATCTGACCACTAGCCATCAACGCAAGCTCGGTGGTCTAGAGGTATGAACGCCAGGCTAGTGATCTGGAGGTCGTGGGTTCGGGTCCCACCCGAGAACTACTTGCGAATTTTTTCGCAAGTATTCTCAAATGTACTTACTGTCAGAGTAGGGCAAAACATCTAATTAATTAGTTTTAAACTAATTGTAAAAAGGTATAAACCGTCTATATATGAAGATAGAAAAGCATACCAAATATGAATTACGTTTTGTAGGTAAATCAACCGTCTCCATACCCTACAATCAGCAAGGCCTCTATGGCTTTCAGGGATGAGGACCAGGCTGATCACCCGATGCTTCAAACTAGACACCAGGTAAGATTGTCATAATATGTATAATATGTAATCAATATTTATGTAGAAAAGTCTCCCACTCAGTACAGCATGTGCCAGACTTATTATCATGGCGCACCAAAACAGAAACAAAAACATTGTATTCGAAATATGAAACAATGTTCAGCAAATGGTTTATTGAGGTATAAACCAATGCAGTGTAAACCAATGCAATGTAAACTGAATGTTGCTTCTTTTTTTTTTTACTTTTGTGAAAAATACTGGTAGGCCTACTATTCTGCGTTTTTGATAATAGTTCAATTTAAACAAAAAATATCAATATTCAACTATTTAAAATATATGGGAACATCTTAATGAAATCATTATACACATGAATACACTTTATACAGGATCTTTCAAATTGCATTTATATGTTTAAGCGTCATTCCCAACCAGATATGCGTTGCGTTTATATGTTTAAGCGTCATTCCCAACCAGATATGCGTTGCATTTTTATGTTTAAGCGTTATGAAAATCATTTCCAACCAGATAAGTGTTTTCCACACTTTACTTCTGCAGCGCCCTCAGTACAGTGATTAATGGTAAAATGACTATCATTTACACAGAACTTCGTATATTTTGAATTAAGAAAAATGTTTCTATTGACTCAATTTAAATATCATAAAAATACACCATGCCCTCGTCCTGTTTAATCTGAAATAACTGTCCATATTCTCATAAAACATCTTTAAAGTCTCATCTGGAAAAACCTTAGCCGGTGTTGACGAAATTTTATTTTTATGATTAATATTTTGTCTATGAGCGGTAGAAATATGACTGGAATTTATGTACTGAGACATAAAGACTAATTTGAACATGTATTCGATTCATTTGCATACATTTAGTTTTAATTAAAACTGATATGAACTAATTAACAATAAAGAGACATTACTAGGAGATTCAGCTTAATATAGATAATATAAATTTTAGGAATCTGATACATTTATGCGAAACAATTTTTAATCCCATTCATTAAATATTTGGCATTTCAGATGCTAAAGTTACATGGAATGGAGACGCGATGTACCAGCAGACGACTAGGACAAACCGAAGTATGATTTAAAATTCATACGAAAACGACGAGATTAGGCATAGAGAGTTGTTGAATGGTCACGATAGCATGCTGATGTTATCCTTACACTATTTAATGACAACTTTCCTATAAGCTAAGACAATAATTATTGTCTGGATAAAAATAATCGAATTAAGGTGTGTTCAAGTGTTGTTTATTAAAAAACACTTTTTTTTATTATACAGTAATATGAAGTAGTCTCGAGTATATTCGAGCTGATATACAATAATTATATTGATTAAATCTTTTATTGTGTCCATTTAAACCAAATTTAAACCAAATAATAAACTTATTAGACCTATAGGCATTCAATAAAACAGTAGTATAGGAAATACATTTTATAGACTTATTAATAGTACATGCTAGGCCGATTTTAATACAGTGGCAGTTTATGTAAAAACAATAGCAATAATTTCTATTATTGTTTTGTTTCGTGTCCATTTCATATTTGTGCCCACCCAATTTTTCTATTCCCGTTATTATTCGATCATCAAACAATATATATAAATAAATATTAGAAATGTTAATAATGTGTTGTCATGTATATCTTTATATGACTTAAACTTATGCATAATAGATTTGTATAAGCGTTTATGAGCAATATATTTATATTTAGTAAAGTTTAGTCACAAGAACAGTAAATATTAACATAATTTGAATAAATTGTGTATGTATCAACATTCAACAACAAAAATGTGAGAGTTTTTACATTAAATATAATTCATTCTGTTGTTTCCACACTTCTGGAAATTGACAATTTATTGAAATAAGTTTTTTACAATATGCCCAATCCCATTTGACTGAGTTTTAAGAAGTATCATGAATTACACTTACCGTATCATAAACGCTTATTACACATATCATACATGATTTATCGCGATTAGATATCGATCGCTCATTTCCATTAAACAATTAATACGTAAACAGCATTTTCTCGTATTCTTAAAATAAACTATGTTGATCTGGCTTGTGAAAGTATTACAGTTCGATTGAACATCGACTAACATCAAATACCAACAATTCGTTTTATGTGAACATTGTTAGCTTAATTTTAGCTTAGTTTTGGCAATAACGGTCTTACGTACCAGTTGTGTATTCTAAATATATTATGTATATTTTAGATAAAGTTAATCGGTGCAATCATATATCAAATAATGAGAAAATGTAGTAATAATCATTTTAAATAGGTATTGACGTGTTATCATTTAATAAAATCAAAACAGATTGTTTTGGGTTGTATGAATAAAGCACGGTAGCCGGATTGCTAATAAATACGTTATTGCTATTAAATGTTTCAGATTTTAGTGTTTTATTTGTACCAAAAGGAGTATAGAGTGTAAATTGGCATTTTAATACTAAACCCATTTTAGCCATATGTTTGTACTTAACCCATTTTAGTCTTACTTATGTTTGATACTAAACCCATTTTAGTCTTACTCATGTTTGATACTAAACCCATTTTAGTCTTATGTTTGATACTTAACCCATTTTAGCCTTATGTTTAATAATAAACCCATTTTAGTCTTATGTTTGATACTAAACCCATTATAGCCTTATGTTTGATACTAAACCCATTTTAGTCTTATGTTTGATACTTAACCCATTTTAGCCTTATGTTTAATAATAAACCCATTTTAGTCTTATGTTTGATACTAAACCCATTTTAGCCTTATGTTTGATATTAAACCCATTTTAGTCTTATGTTTGATACTAAACCCATTTTAGTCTTAGTCATGTTTGATGTTAAACCCATTTTAGTCTTATATTTGATACTAAACCTGCAGTCTTACTCATGTTTGATACAAACCCATTTTAGCCTTACTTAAGTTTGATGTTAAACCTATTTTAGTCTTATGTTTGATACTAAACCCATTTTAGTCTTACTCATGTTTGATACAAACCCATTTTAGCCTTACTTAAGTTTGATGTTAAACCCATTTTAGTCTTACTCATGTTCGATACTAAACCCATTTTAATTCTTACTAATGTCTGAGTAAGTACCCACATTTCTTTTTTGAAAAATAAAATAATAATTTCTAACTAAAAGTGAAACTTAAAATTGAAACTAGTACGGTATATTATTTAGCATTGATTATAGTTTTCAAACACATGTTCGGTTAAGACAGCCTATTCCACGCTTGATCAACTATGTTTTATAGCAAAACAGGTGAAGCACCAAAATGTGGCGTTAACAAAATTACTACAAATATCATAGCGAATCTTCTTCAAAAAATGTTTTTAAATTACTCAACTAATACAAAGCAGCTATAATAAACTCTTAAGATGCGTTTCCACTCGTTTGACGCTCTGTTCAAATGACGCATAAACTAGTTTAATCGCTTGTATCAAAAATGCATATAATAATATTTCACGCAACATTCACACCATCAAGCGTTCGTTACCTCAGAACTATATTTTCTTCCATTTATCATATTATTTGTGTATAAAACGGAATATTGTAATGAGCACGACGGGTACAGTACACCTTCTATCGTTTGAATTCATCGTTAATTGTTTTAGCTTTAGATACAGGACACTTCAAAGTTTTGAAGCCGATAATTAATTGGACGTCACATGGTAATAATTGTATAGTTTTGCATTATCTTTGTTTTGTATTAGTCGTGTATAATCTTGGATGTGTTTAGTGATTACCACGGGGCATTACTCTCGCTAGCAGCGTAGGCCAACTCAGTAATGTATGCGTCTTTACTTCCCATGATTTGGATTCTTTCTACTTTCTATCAATTTGTTAAAATCCATAGCTCAAATATTTTTAAACCGGTATCTATACTTTCGTTGTCAAATTTATACTTTGTATATAAATTGTTACCACTCAATAATAGTAATGATAATTCTATAATATGCATAGTACTATGAATGTGTGTTAACATGGCTGATGATGACACTTGTTAGTTTAAGGCTGATGTGTATGGCATTTAAAACGTATGACCTATGTATGGTACTTGTTGGTTCATAACTGATGTATGGTACTTGTTGGTTCATGATTGATGTATGGCACCTGTTGGTTCATGACCGATGTATGGTACTTGTTGGTTCATGACTGATACTAGTTGGTTCATGACTGATGTATGATACTTGTTGGTTCATGACTGATGTATGGCACCTGTTGGTTCATGACTGGTGTATGGTACTTGTTGGTTCATGACTGGTTTATGGTACTTGTTGGTCCATGCCCGATGTATGGTACTTGTTGGTCCATGCCCATGTATGGTGTACCTGTTGGTTCATGACTGATGTATGATACTTGTTGGTTCATAACTGATGTATGGCACCTGTTGGTTCATGACTGATGTATGGTACTTGTTGGTTCATGACTGATGTATGACACCTGTTGGTTCATGAGTGATGTATGGTACCTGTTGGTTCATGAGTGATGTATGGTACATGTTGGTTCATGACTGATGTATGGTACTTGTTGGTTACTTGTTGGTTCATGACTGATGTATGGTACTTGTTGGTTCATGACTAATGGTACTTGTTGGTTCATGACTGATGTATGGTACTTGTTGGTTCATGACTAATGGTACTTGTTGGTTCATGACTGATGTATGGACATGTTGGTTACTCGTTGGTTCATGACTGATATATGGTACTTGTTGGTTACTTGTTGGTTTCTTGTTGGTTTATGACTGATGTATGGTACTTGTTGGTTTATGACTGATGTATAGTACTTGGCACACATCAACAATATGTTATTTATACGCATTTCAGATTTTTTAAATTCTGGATTCTGTTTGGAATAAATATAATCATCTTCTAATTGTGTTAGTTTTAAGCACAAGATCTGCACTCACTTCTAGTTAGTGAAGCTCACTACTAAATATAATTGGTATTTCATTTTTACTGTGTTACGATGACGCGTTGATTTCAGAAAAGGAATTATTTTCAACATTATATTGATGCAATTATTATTAACTAGTCTTACCTACTTTCTATTCGAATAGACAGATGTTAAATAGTAGCTCCCATTTTTCCAAAAACCAACATATTTTTGGTTTGATTTCTGTCATGTGGAATGTTTCGATTAGATTTAAAAGTTTCTAGTTACTGGCCCCTTGTCAATCGTCATCATGCAATAGTAACCTACAGTCTACAGTTAAACCAATAGTAGAAAAATGTTGATAGATAGAAGTTTAGAATAATCGTGTAGAGATAACTCATCACTTGCAGGAAAGTCTATGATACCGAGTGTAAAGATTGCCATTTATGATCGTCCAACATCTAATTCTAATGTTACCTTAGTTTAGCCTATTGATCTGGTATCATTATTTTGGTATTCATCATTAGCAGTATGTCCACTGGTTAGACGAAAGACTCAGAATGTTGACGCTTGGTTTGATATTTTGTCGATAATTCTAGTTGTATTTAAATCATTACATAGAAGAACCAATCGAAATAAAAAGCTAGCTGTTAGATTTCGAATACAGATAAGTATTTGAAATAGTATAGTACAAATCTATAGAAATATATCATAATAATTAATGTGTTGGAATTGACTAAAACTATTTAAATACGGGGGTCACTATTTATCTTCGACTTATAATAACCTGTGTGTGTTCGATCATTCTTCATCATTATCGCTATTATTAGGGAAAACAACTCATGTACCGTAGTCTGTTTATAATGCCGATTGCATTATGTTTATACTTCTACCCCAGGCACATTAATGTAGACTGCAACTATCTTTCATGATTATTATTAAATAATCATGTTATAATATTATTAATTGATATTTTTTTAATGTTTCGCACAAATCATCAAAGTATGAAAAATGTAATTAGAATAATTGTTTACACCTGTGAACCCGTTAATATTTTATATACTGTGCTAATATCATACCTTATATTGCCTATTGTCAAAAGTATTAGGAAAAAAATTAAAAAATGATGACTATAGCAATACATATAATTGTAACTTATTATTTCCATACCTGGTGTGATGTTAATTTCAATCGTTTTGCCGTTTTTATTTGTTAGTAATTAGCCATCATAACTATAAGCAATGTGTAAACATTGAATAATTTTATCCACATCTCATTTACGGTTTACAGATACTAAAGGGACTACTACGACACACTTTATATCATAAAATGCCATCATATATCAGATATGCATGCGGAAAAATATTCATAATTGGTTTAGTATCAGATTGTGTCTAAGACCCCTTAATATCAATTTATCGTCTGCATTGGCAGGGAATACCACTTGTATGAAAGTCACAGGTGATTTGACACATCTCACGTTTCATAGTTTGATATCTGTTCAGAATAATGTTAGTTCTATGTTTAGAATTTATTTAAATAGTTACTTAAATATTAAAACAACAAGTTTAAATACAAAGGTATACATTCCCACACCGTTATTATGCGATTGATTGATCCATCTGTACCTCTATTTAGAAAACTGTATTTCAATATAGTTTTATAGTATTTTTGGTTCTAGTGGAAACAAGACGTTATATTTGGTAGTTTCTCTCACAAATATCACTGTTTTTTCCTCACTAGACTTGGCCAGAGCAGGTAATATCACTGTTTTTCTCTCACTATAGTTGGCCAGACCAGGTAATATCACTGTTTTTCCCTCACTAGAGTTGGCCAGACCAGGTAATACCACTGTTTTTCCCTCACTAGACTTGGTCAGAGCAGGTAATATCACTGATTTTCTCTCACTAGAGTTGGCCAGACCAGGTAATACCACTGTTTCTTCAGTAAGTTCGGGAACTTCGAAAGTCAAATGAATTTCTTAGACGATTGATAGATTACATTTGGCAATAATAACGTTAGGTATATAAAAGACTCGAAAGTACTGTACATCATCACAAATTCAAGTACAATTGTTTAGAGAGGTTTCATGGTCTAGAGAGTTTAATATTCAATTTAAATATTTTGATTGAATATTTTTCTGTTTTTAATTTTCTTTAATTTCCTGTTCTGGTCTAAATTTTTATTGTTTACTTTCTTCTACTTGTCTACATTTGGTTTACTTTATTATATAGACATGACGAAATTTACTAAATCTTTACTTAGTACTCTGCCTTTTCATTTTGTTCTATACAATTATATTTCAATTCAATGACATTTTACAAACTATGTCACATCAATAAACGTAGAAAACGAATGCATGATATGTTAATTTCTGTTGTGATTAGCATTATCAGAACAATTTGTTGTAGACCGTTGAGGTCATTCGACGACACTTCGAATTGATTGTTCTATATATTATAATGTAATGCAATAACGCCAAAGAGGAAGCAATTAAGTCATTGTAGACTTTACTTTTATTGATATCAGAACATTTCAAAATGAGCTCGAGTCAGTTTTTCCAATATTCATTCATTTATGTAATTTTATTTCTCATTTGTTTTGTTCATGTCACAAAACAAAACAGATTTGAGTCGAGAGAAGCTAAATCCGGAAAGTAAACAATTATGGGAGTCGCCTAATACAAATAGCAAAAAACAAAACCTATTACAAACACAAATGACATTGTATTAGTAGCTTTTGGTTAGGGGTGGAGGGACACTTTTTTATTTAATGATTGTATGTTAATAGTATGTGCCTTTTTAGTTTGATGAGAATGTATTTCTCGAGGTTGAATCATGTTATAGGCAAATTGTTCCAGTAGGCCCTATTTGAGTATATTCCTTCTTATGTTGCTGAGAATAACATTGTTTATAAAAACAATAAAAAAACATTTTTAAGTTTCTGATCAGTCTCAAGTTATTGTAGACATACGATGTTTCCAATTTATTTTTAGCAAGTTCTACAAGTTTCTACATTTCGTTAACTTAGCCGCGGTGTTTAAGATCCTTCCGTAGCATTCATTCATTCCGATCACGTCTACCTCATGGTTGGCGGCATCTACTATTTAGTATTAGGTCAATGTGAACAGCCTTTTCAGTCGAGAGTCACTATTCATATATTGTATTGGGTCAATGTGAACAGCCTTTTCAGTCGAGAGTCACTATTCATATATTGTATTGGGTCAATGTAAACAGCCTTTTCAGTCGAGAGTCACTATTCATATATTGTATTGGGTCAATGTGAACAGCCTTTGCTGTCGAGAGTCACTATTCATATATTGTATCAGGTCAATGTGAACAGCCCTTTCAGTCGAGAGTCACTATTCATATATTGTATCAGGTCAATGTGAACAGCCCTTGTTGTCGAGAGTCACTATTCATAATTGTAGTAGGTCAATGTGAACACACTTTTCAGACGAGAGTCACTATTCATATTTTGTATTAGGTCAATGTGAACAGCTTTAGGGAAGCTAGAACTCATGACTACCCAGTTTCTTGAAGCAGAAGAATTTTGTCATTAATTAAAATGTTTAATGTCAATGTTCATTCATAAGAATTATTTGAATACACATGATATTATATTTCTATTTGCTGACAACTCAACTATTACCATGTTAGATCAATACATACAATACTATTACTAGTAAAAGATTGTAGCTCTAATATGTTGTACTGTCACCGTTTTCAAATGTATGTTTAGTTGCTCAAGGGAAGCAACTGACTACTACTTCAGATTAATTTCAATTGCATACTGACATTATAACTTCAATGTGTATCCGTACACTTCCTGATCTAAAATAATTAGCATAGTTATAATATAACTGTCAACTCCTTAAAAGCTAAAGGTAATTCCAAACCTCTTTCAGTGTGATTTTAATTGATAACATAAATAATTTTTCAACTCTTTTATTTTTTTTAATACAGTACTGTAATATTTTATTTAATGATGATTTGTATTACAAGAATAATTCTCAGACACAATTGGTTATTTTTAGCTGTGGTGTTGAGTTAAATCCCACGATTGCGACACAATGGCGATCACGCAACGCAAGCAATTTGACCAATCACAAAACAGATTATACGAACTATCGCTTGGATTTGTCAACATTTGTTACTAGCGCTACGCGTTCGTCCTTGCGTCTTAAGAAACAGTTACCCATATCGCTGTGTGTTCCTTCTGTTGCTAATTAATTTACTAATTTGATTAGGACTTTTTCTAATTATATAACCAAAATATAATTTCAATTTGTATAGTTTTGCTTATAAGTTACACAACAAAGTTTTAGAAAAAGAAATTATACTTTTATCACAATTGTTAACAAAGTTACCACTGTAACTGTAGTAAAGATGAGATTCCATAAAACACTGATAGGTATCTGCGGCACTTAAATCCCTACCATCATTACATTTTATGTTTACCTACGATTCATGGTTCCCACATTTATTTCCATATAACATGTTTTCCCTTATGTAAATAAAAATATTACATTGAAAACGACTGCATATTGAACCTGAATGTGTACTAGTTTTAACCACAGTATATGTAACTGTGGCGTCATTTCTATTCGCCAAATTAGAAAGTTGTTATTCAAGGCGTCGTTAGTTAAAATTTATTGTTACTTTTTATAACATTATCAAATATTATTTTCTCGCTCGTACATTATTATTGATTGTAATTTAAAACTTTAAGCGGGAAGGTTGTTGGAATATATCACTTCCGTCTAGGTCATAGTACATGCGCATTAACGTTCTTACAGTAAATCTGCTCCAGGACTCTGTGATGAACAATAAATATCACTTAAGTCATTATCAATTCAAAGATATCTAACATAGGTGTGTGTTTAGCCTATAGACGGCCTAGTGAAACGGTAAGTATTCCATTTATTTCGTAATTTTATTGATATTAAAAATCAGCAAGCTAAGTAGATTGGGTGATGAGCCATAAAACTGTTGTTATGCAAATTGTTCTCAATAAATATATATCAAGAATAGCCTTACTGGTTATATATAAAATCTTTAATGACTGCCGATTGGATATTTTAATTGTTTAATTGTTGATTGAACAAAGTAGGCTGCTATGCGTTTTTACGTCCATGGCTCTGAGGCTAAAGACATTGATTACTAATTACTAATAAAGCTCTACGTAGAAAGGTTTGTTATTATTCATTAACAGTTACGTTTTCCTAAAACATTAAGTATTGACAGATAAAATACAATAAGTATTTTATTTTATTTAATATTTCATTTTATGTTTTTTTTAACTACTTGGCCTCAGTTTCTATTGTAAACTTCTTTTCAAACCTAATAACTGTAAGTTGCTTTTGCAATTTGTTTTAGATTTGTTTTGAAATTGTTCATAACAAATCTGCTGTCTTCTGTACTATATGGCATTGAAGTTTTCACAATACTGAATTACCGTAATACAAAATTACGACAAGTGCGTAATCGCCACATAATTCTTTTATTTTGTACCAATTACGTAATCTCTCCTCTTCTTCGAAGCATTGTAATTATAGAATATAGCTCACTCATTAACTCTTAGTGATTAATGTCTGATTTCCAATTATGATTGTTTACAGTGTTCTATGTTACTCTATTGCTTACGTAGAACTACTCTCCAGATTTTGAATTCAAACGTGTTAGTTAGTTTCCATTATGCCCATCTCCATTTGACTCTATTTGCACCATAGGGCCTATCTCAATCAAAATTGATGTATGTCTGATTTTCTCATTATCTTTAAATGTTTTATATACATATACTCTTCAAGATTTATTCCAATCTTTGTCATTTAACTACGCTCTATCTTCGCCTTCATTCATCTGTAAGAACTTTAAGAAGCAACAGTGTACACATTATAAAACGTATTAGACGTTCGATGGAAATTAGAGAAATGATTACTATGAGACGAAAGGTTAGATAGGAGGTTAACACTGTCGTCGTCATTATGACGGATTGTACTCGATAAGTACAGTAATTTATAAATAATTATTAGTATTCCAATATATCAAAAGGTCTGTCATATTACTTAATTTTCTTTATAGAATGACCGGAAACAATAATCATGGAACATTTGAACAAGTCTAGTTCATAAAAGTGTTATATATATTAAAATATTGAAAACATTACATTTCATACGAAAGTGTAACTTTACTTTGAATTTACTTGTTATCGAACTCTGTCCTGGTTTTGAATACCTGTATATACTAGAGATATTATACAGTCACATTTTATATCAAAATGTAGATTCTATAAAACTTTTGCTGTTATGAAGAACTTGTTAGGGCTGAATTTATTACCTGTTGTTTTCCAATATCCTGATTATATAACAGGTTTGAAATCACATTTTTGTATAATAAACCTGCAATTGCATAATATGATATGTTGGAAATCTAGACAGATAATTATAGCACGAGTCATAAAGAATTATGGTTACTGCACCAACGATGCTAAAGTTACAAAATAAATAATATGTATTTATTTCTTTTATATTATTATAATATAATATACTTTAACTATGAGGATAATGTTATCAAGATAGACCTTTCGTGTATTATATTTCATGTACTTCCAAATTACAGAAGTAAATCTATACCAAAAAGTATACTGAATCTTGGATCTGATTAATGATGAATTTTATTGGCGTGCATCCGTGGTTTCTTTCTCTGATATATTTTTAATTTTGAACGACATGAATAAAAATATTTTCCAGTTAGCATAAGATAACGCATATTTAAACTCATCAAGAATTGGAATCTAATTTAATTTTCATTAAAATTAATCTGTTAATCAATATATTTTATGTATTTATTTATCAGCCGAAGCTGATCTTAAAAGGACTCTAAAACAAATGCATATATACATTAATTATTGATAAGTATTTTAATAATTTTTTTTCGTTTGAAATCATCACCTTTTACAAAATTCATTTAATTATTTATAATCCTTTGAAATAATTATTGTAATTAGTAACATCATTAGTTAACTAGTATGCCTATTATGAATTGATTCCAGATAATTGTGTAGAATTGGTTTTTAATATAACCATATATATTCTATTTTGGTATATTTGCTGCGGTGGTATATCCTTCAATTATAATAATTTAATTGCTGATGCATTTGGCAACACTCTAGCCAACTGTCAGACCAACATTGGCAGTATGTAACCATTACACAGCCTACAACACCTGTCTATGTAATCATCTTTTAGCCAAGTTATCACGTGATCAACATTTTAGGTGTTGTCTTGTAATATTATTTCTTTTGAGCTAGGTAAATGTGTTTCATTGAAAACATTAAAAGAAACATATATTTAATACATAATATGTAGAAAAACAAACCACCATTATGTAATGTTTGTAAAATCAAATTTGGTTCTTATGGTATTAGTGGCTTTGGTAATCGTATGCTTAGTAACTCAAGGAAAGTTAGCGAGGTTTTATCACATAATAATAATATAATATATTATACAATGCTCAACATACGTAGGCCTATATATAATAATTTATAATCGTAAAAAAAGCAATAAGGACAGTTAAAATGCGTTGATGTATACATAAGTTCATGCTGATCACACTGTAAGAGAACAATTACTTTTTATCGTTAGCTCGCCTTAAGGTAAATACAATAATCGAACATTTTAATCAAAGATGAAAGTCAAGATTAGAAATCAATAACCTTTCTGTATTTATTGTTTATCATACCTTGAAAAGGGCTTCAGGCCTTGCCTAGAACGTGTGTGAATAAATACTCAAATAAAACCAATTTGTAATTTATTTGTGGATTCAATAAGGATACAAACGTTAACTGTTAACACTACTGATCCTACAGTAGTGCATTAACTATTGGCTTTACAAACGTCGTTGTGTTAGGAGTCTACTATATATCATCATTATTTGTAGAAAATGTATTGCTGTACATACTACACAATTCATGTTCCGATTATGGTAACGTGTTGAAATGGCCTACTGTTTTCAGAACAACCAACACTATAGGTTATCATTTTTTCTGCACAATGCATCTCCATCTTTCAAGTGGTAAGTTTGCAATTGAATTGTGTATATGGAGCTCTATATACCTGATGTTTTCTTGTGGATTTTCTATGAGTTATTGCAGTAGTTTGGGTATTTGATTTTAGTGTTGAAAGATCATAATAGTCATCTTATTCAATCGCATGTTTTTGTTGCTGAAAATGTTTGATAAGGGTGAGATGGATACAGAACTAGGTGAATGGTTCTCCTTATTAGATATTTAGAAGAAACTTTTTGGAGATGTGCTGTCCAACACTTTCTGCACTCACTCTCTTTCCAATGCGTCACCGACGACGACCACGCTGCAAAGTTACTTCTAAATGATGTTTCACTTAAGCTATGTTCAGCCTTGTTGAAAGAGGATGATAATAGTCAATGCATTTATTATTGTGACATCTAAGTACTATATCTGTTAACTGTACACATTATCCGTACATTCGTATACGTAATTGAGTACAATCTACTGAATACACAGATTTATTCATGCTATTACGCTAGTACTTATGACAGCAGTCTGTCAATCAGGCGCGTAGGTGGATTGGCTTGAAATGTATCGAGTAAATAATTACACAATAAACCTCTAATTTATTTGTTAATTTGGGATTTGAAACCCAGGTTTAAGATATTCATATTTAGAGTTTTCCTTGGATAGCAACATATACACTTTGCCAGACAATAATCAGTAGTACAACCAGTAATTGATTTAGAGACCATAGATAATAGAAGATATGCCGTTTCTACTTGTCCACAAATAGTAAAGCGCGTGTAATTTAATCTGTGTAATTACTTTCTGTCATACTAATTTTAACTTAATTGGAATCATTATTACCATTTCTATGGTTTTATATAACATAGGAATATTGTGGATAATGTGAGTTTAATTTCTAGTAGAACGGTCTACAGTGTAGGCTCATTGTCGGTACTTTAATTATGTTATTTACCAGGTAGATCATTGCCGGCAGTGCTGAATTTCTGGCCGGACCGGTTTTTGGAAAACGCAATGTGGTACAACCACTACGTGACATTTCACCTCTGCCTCGGTTATTATATAACAGTATAACAAATTGATTGACAAAACTAACAGTCTTAGAAAACATTATTTAGAAGAAACAACCTTTTAATTTTTCTTTTATTATAAAAAAAAAACTATAATAATTATAAATTTTTATTTACAAATGTTATGAAATCAGTTAAAATGTTACTGTAAATTATGAACTGATTTGAGTCACGTCCGCCAATTCAAATAGTTTGATCGTCTGTTTAAATTTAGTGCGCACATCGTGTTTCTCTACATCGTAATTAGCCAAATAAAGTATCCATAGTATTGAATAATGTGAAAAGTAGCTAGTAATGCAACCATACATAAAGTTCAGAAACATTTCTAAATAGCCTAGTTAAATTTGGTATTTATACTCGGCAGTTAAATTGTTTTGCCATTTAACATCACATTGCATTATAGTTGTATCAAAAATATCAAGAGTGATACATGTAATTTCCTTGTTGCAGGATGAAATCAATGTTTGAATCTTTAAAATTAGAGGGACGTTCAAATATGAAATCACGTTTGTACGTGAATTAGTAAAATTTATGTAGAAAATATACAAAACGAACATTTTAATGACTTTTTAAAGGCAATCAAACTGTTATCAAAATAGCGCCCTCTATCTTATAAAAGTTTTTTTTTCCAAAGCAAATAATGTATTATTAACTAGGCCTACTTTTGTAATCATCATTAATATGTATTTATAATTTTTTGTAACGGAAAGTTACAATTTTAGTGACTTTATAAAAACGTGGTTTTTTTTTATGTGAGAAATGAACTTTTTACTATCCGTCCAACGCGAAACATTCATTAAATCATAAAACATATTATTGATTTGTTAATCTGTTTGCGCTCAAGGCAGAAACTTTAACTCGTAGATATTATTCAAATTATTTTAGTACACGTGTAAACACTCTCAATATCTTAACGAATCAATTAAGGACATTAAAGAATGGATATCTACAAATCCAAATTGTTTAAAGTTACAAAACAACTGATATTATTGCAATGTTTATGTTTCTTATTTCCAAATTAATTATTTTAGACGAGCTGATTTTGTGTCGGTGAGTAAATTTGTAAAAATACCTGAGGATAGAATAGATCGTTCCCTTGCAATTTAAGTTTTCATAAATGATTAATATTAAATTGATGGCTGCGATTAATTTGTGTAACCCGCAAAAATTGAAGCTGAAATGCTATCATACCTCGTCGTCTTGTACGATGACTTACTTCGTTTTATAATTTGGCTTAGTGATTCATTTTCCAGTTGTACTCTTTCTTTAGGCTATGAAATCTGTAATAATTTATTGTGTAAACTGTTTAATTGTATATTTATAACAAAAACAATGGTATATAAAATAGTTGCACGGTTTTCCTGTGATGATATTTTAGATTTTTTTAATCTATCGGTACCGTATTTATTTATCGTATTGTTTGAAGCACTCTATACATAAACACTGTACGAGAAATAGACATAAATTTTAAATGTCGATATAAACACCATTAAAAAGCCATTTTAGTTATAATTATAAGTTTTAACATCACGTTGTAATTATTGCCATAAACACTATAGACTGTCAACAAAGTGGCAAATGTATAATAACGTGGGATATTGCTTTCGAGAGAAAAATGTACACCAAATGATTGCATAGTCGGCAAGATATGATTGATAGGCAATCAAGGCAAGGATCATAAAACTCAGGTAGATTCAACAAGCTTTTGTGTGACAGACTTCAATAGTAAATTCCAACTTTATCCGTGAATTATGCACGTGTCTGTTGGAAATTAATAAAACTAAAAATAAAAATAAAGTTTTATTTTTTCTTGTTTGGAAAGGTTTAATGTTTTTTGCCCCGAGACCTGACACCTCGCATCATCTTATTTGCTTAATATGATATATACCAACATGATTATCTATGCTTTCCACCTGTTGGGTAATTAGTCAATGTGTTGACAGGGAAATCTTGACGAGTTATAAATATCGCCACCACGGCCCAGATTTTTTAATCAATATATTCACCTCCTCGAAGGAATGCTTTTTAAAGATAAGTGTATTGATTATTTGTTGCTCATATTGCTATTAGAATTGCTTACTTTACCGTAAATGTGTCTTGTTCTTCACCTGTTTATCCAATGACTGACCCCTGTCGGCATTCTCTCTTTACCACATAATGCATTTTTTCTTGGTAGTTAGAAACTTATTAGAACCGAGGGATCTTTTTTCTAGGTCTCTTTATGTAACACTCATCGATTTCGTCAATTTAACTTCATAATGAGAAACATTGCTTCATGTCCATTATAGAATGTATATATATATTCAACGTTCTTTATGAGCATTCCTTCAGTTCTGTGAACGACATAGTCAAGTTTGTTGTGCTGCGAGTGGCGATCAAAAAGAAGTCCCGTGCGGAGATCATAAAGAAGGGTTTCATACGTCAGGCGGTGTTTTTACCAGTGATTGTATCATTGATCTTGAAAAATATTATATTCAAGTGAGTGGTGATTACTACGTCCAAGACAGAACAGAATTTTAACTTGCTGACTAAACACATATCCACAATGAAGCTGAATGTTATAGGCTTATGCCTACTGTTTGCAACATTTATTGGGATATCGATGTCTCATGATTCTACAACATTTGAGAATGAAGATACCGGAGAAGATAGACCACTCAAGTAAGTGTTTCCTTTTACTTTATGAATTATTATATAACATTCACTTTAGGTTAGCATCGTGATTTGATTGATTTGAACTATCTATTTTTTTAACTATAAGAATCTGGCGAATTACACTCGTCTCACAGAAGTCGGCACACAGCTTTATTATGATTGTACATCATTTATATAATGTGCCCGTCGCGACAATTGACTACCGATAGTTAGTCACTTTGCCCTGCGGGAATAATTTATATAATAATAGAAATAATTGATTTACTTTATGTCGAATAGCTAGATGTCTCAGATCGATCAAAGTGATTGAATATTATCGGTATTGTTCGTATGAACAGAATCTTAAAATGTTATGGAAATGGAATAGTCGTATCTATTTTTCTGTGGTTGATTTTGATTATAAGCAAATTAATATTTAACAAGAGAGATGAATCACCAGGGCGATATTAGTCTACGTCACAAATAGATTAAAGTCACGATTAAGTCGGTTTGATTTAAAACCAATATTAAATGTGACTCAGTTACTATGTCTACAATCTAACTGATTGGGTCACAAATGACTGTTTAATTTTGCATCAGGTGAAAACATAAATAAATCTGAACCAGTTGTATGTGCCGCAATAACTATATTAAATGAAAATATAGCCCCGAGCAAGGGAGGAGGGTGGTCTGTTTAGGGTGATTGACAGTAAAGAGGTGGCGTAACCATAGCGCCACCACACGCTAACCAGGCTCCTCGTGTCGTGATCATACAGAGAGCAGCTAATGCCCATGATCAAACGCGTTAGCTCAAGGAATAATAGCCTTCTTTCGTGCAGCCAAGCATTCTCTTGATTGACAAATTATCACTGTTGTTAGCATGTAAGTAGAATTGTGCCTAGGTTGCTTTTAGCTCACCTGTTCTTTTTGTGGTCTCTCGATAGTTTTCAAAGTATTTTTTACCGTTTAGAGCTTTTGTAACGGATAAAGTACCAATAATCAAGTAATTACCGTCATGGATTGTTTTAATTCTAGAAGAATGATTAAGATGTTGTTCTTTTTGATAGGGGTGGAGAAACACTTTTGATGCTCAATGTCTCGATGATCCTCAGCTCTTTGTTAGATGACTACGATCAAGGCTTACGTCCAAATTACGGAGGTATGTACTTCAATTCTTCATAAGTAATGGTACGATATCGATACAAATTACGGAGGTAATTTATTTTAATTCGTTATAGGTATTTATACGGTCTTTTAAAAGTTACAGTTAGTAATGTAGAAGATAATAGCGCTATTGTCTGTAAGCATTGTTGAATTCATAATGAATATTTCCTATCGAAAACAAAAATAAACAACCGATCGTAGGATATATATAGCATTGCACAGTGAACAATTTACTATACATACATTATATCATTTAATCTTTCTTAATTTGTAAAAATGTAATTGTAATGTTGAGTTATAACACTAACGATGTACGGTAAAACCGTCAAAACCCTTGGGAAATTGAAATTATGTTAATTTAATATTCGGAGGGTGTAAATACCCTGGACCTAAAGTGCAGAGGCTGATTACTTATTACTATTTCTGTTTTTTTTATGCAGTTTTTTATTCGTTTATTATAGCTTGCAAACATACATACTTTAACACTAAACCCGATTATCTGTACTGTATCTAGATTTAGTTTCATAGAAACATTTTCGTAAAAGATCAAGTTTGTTTCACATGTATCGCCTAGTATATAGTATCATACACCATAAACTAACCCTTAACCTATATACATGATACAGACACCACATGATACACATGGGATACTGTATTACGGAATGTTCTTATGATACTGGAGCGATACCGTCGTGTGGGGATTTGGTAAATTTACAGGCGATATGCCTATCACTACACACACATTGTATACTTGTGTTTCAGTTAAACCCTGGCTTGGTGATTATAATTCTTACAATAGGTTACAATATGACATTTAAATTTATACCAAACATATCTGACACTATTGACAATTGCCTTAATGAGTTAACGCAAGTTAAAACTATTTGTACGACACATTCTGTTTTTAGGTGTCTTAGTTCCTATGCAATAAACATAGTAATGGCACTAAAGTAAATCATTCCAGCTATACTACAGCATGTCCTATATTTAAACGACAGGTTATGTTAACACACATCATGATACCCGAATGTGAAGGAATAGAATATCATTTTCTATATTAAATTTCATATTGTAATTTACTTCATAAGATCATTTTTCTACAGTGTATTCGTATTAAATGGTATAAACAATGCTGTAAGCACTTTCTTACAGGCTTTTCTCTGATAAAGTCATTTATAAAAATATTATATATGTTAAATTATATATTATTTAGGGCCTCGACTTGCGTAAATATTTAATATTGTCGATTCGTACCCATTACGATCATTCGATGGCCGTTCCCGTACCAGCAGATTTTAAGCTCTTATATCAAATCTTTTAAATTATTGTAAGTTTAACAGCCTCAATTATTATTTATTATCAATTGTAATTTTTAATTACTATCTCCTACATAAATTTGAGTTTTAAAATTGATAATTTAACTCTTTATAGTAGTATTAAATATTATTATGCGCGTCATTTATTCTGTTTTTAAAACCCACGGTGTATAATTATCTTCATCATGACATATACAGTGAGCTAGAGAGAGGTTTACATTAGGTCAAAGCCATGCCTGTCTGTTTATCGTCCTCTATGCTGTATTCTTTTAAGCCTCGTAACATTACAAATAATATTTCATGATGCCTTTATAAAGCTAAATACAATTTATGGATAATTTTGCAAAGCTACAGAAGACAAATGATTAAATAAACCTAAAACGACCGCTCGTGTCATACATTGTTACCTTTTATTGATTAAAAGTCATTTACCCGCTATTTTAATTCCCAGTTCGTGTTAAACACGTTACTCCTGGCATGCTAAAAATCACATTTTACAATTAAGTCCAAAATGAAGAAAAAACAATTTCCTAATACATAGTTCAATTATGCCTTAAAATAACTTATGACCCCTGAAAAAGATGCACATGAAAACATAACATTTACCGAAATTCAATTCAAATAATCGCTCCATTTCAGAAACACACTGAAATATCAGCATCGGCATAGCATATAGGCCTATAATGTTGGAAAGTGGGTTTTGTTTCTGTAACGTTTATAAATTGACATAGGATATAGTTCAGTTACCCATGTTATACATTGGGATCTGTAATTAATCAAGTTGATAGAAAATGGTTAAAACCAGTCAATTTTTTTTCTTAGGAAAATGTTCGTGATTAAAAGCACTGAATAATTAATTGATATTTCATAGTAACTAGATTTTCTCATCATTGTATTTTGCAATCATCTCTACACAAATTTCAAGAATATTCACGAATGTTGTCTTGAAGTTAAGTTTTGTCTTCACTGCCTAAGCTTGGTTCCTACTTGGAAGCAACGCAAAGACGCAAGCGCACCGCAAGTAATTTGACCAATCACAAGCGATGACTTATGTGACATGTCGTTGTGTGGTTTGTCAACTCACTTGCGTCGCGCTTCGTCGTTGCGTTGCTTGAGAACTAAGCTTTAAGTGTATAGTGAGGTTTCCTCATCTCTATCATAGTTCAATAAGGTATTGTACATTTTTACAATAATAATATTACTCTTCGAGTGAAACAATGTTCATATGACATCAATCAATGTGAAGCAAAAGTAGAGTAATAGTCAGTTTATGCCTAATACCATACCATAATTTATAGAATTGTTCCATTAGTTGACGATTGTTTTGGCCAATTACATTAAAGTGCTGACATTGTATGCCCGTCTGATTCATTTTATTGTTAGAACTTGATAATTGGTCTAACGTTTAGTTTGTTACGTAATATCTTGAAATGTCAATCCTAGTTAGTGAAATTAATTAGGCCTAGTTCATATCTACTGTACCAGAGGTTATACAGATGTACAAAATGCTGTAGGAAATGAAGATGAATGTAGCTGCAGATCTTAAGTGTTTTGTTTTTGTACACAGAAGTAAATTGTACGCAATTCAAAATGGTGTCAAAGAAACACGTATGAATTTGAAATCACTGAACATCTCTGAACAGCTTTCATGACTAATATAGGCCTAGTTAGTATAATCCTGTTTTGAAAAATAAAACAGTTTGTAGGGCCTTTTCTCCTATTACAATATAATAGAATTAAAAACACATAATATTGAAATTGTTTAAAGTGTAAAAAGGAAATTATTTCAATATTATATTTCTTATGTAAGATACAATCAAATTAACTCTGTTTATGCTACATGCTTGTTTATAATCTTAAATAATGGAAACTTAGGCATACAGTAGGCCCTAATATACATATACAGTAGGCCCTAATATACATATACAGTAGACCCTAATATACATATACAGTAGGCCCTAATATACATATACAGTAGGCCCTAATATACATAAACAGTAGGCCCTAATATACATATGCAGTAGGCCCTAATATACATATACAGTAGGCCCTAATCATTTTAATGAAAAGTCATTTTAACTTAAACCTGTTACCACCTGTAATTAATAACTTAGTCATTATTACATATTGCAGCTGTCGTGAAAAATAATATCGTTTAGTTTCGAAATAAAATATAATCTTTTAGATTTAAAAAGCCAGAATTGGAAGGATCAAGCTAATAATTCAGACTAATACATCAACCAGTAATATTAATTCAATTAAAATGTACAAGTTGATCTAAAAACAATGTTGGATCTAATAGAGTTAATACAATATATTTACTTACGGTATATAATTGTAATAATAATATAATTGTATCTACAAAATGTGGACATAATACATTATTGATAATACATCCTATAATTTGAACTAATAGAATAACATCAAATATGTTGAGGTATAGTTTAATTTATCTTCCAAAAGTCGAGATAAATCAACATATGTCATTGTGATGATTTTCTATTTAATTTCTTATGAAGTAAGCCGCTAGGTGATTTTTAACTTCTTTATTGTACACAAACAAAACGTATTCATTGTAATAACAAACTATTGGAAACGAATTATAGATAACGATTTTAATATAAAAGTACAGTGCCGGTTTATAAAAGAGTCAACGTTCTATTTCCTGGCTATGATTTTTGTTTTAATCAATCAGGAATATTTTGTTAACAGAATAATACAAAGTATTATATTTAGTAGCTGCCTTTAAAACTAGCTTTCTTATATTCAATGTATGATATAACATACAGAGACAACATCCTATACCTTACCGTATACATTACCAGAATCAATATTTTGTAGTTCATTAATAAGATGCTTAGAAACAATACTTAAAACGATACGTACAACAATAAGGAATGAATCCTACTAATTCAAGAAATATTGTAATTGTATTACCTACATTCAACACTTCATATTCATTTTAAAGGTCGTTTCCAAGAAAATAAATTATGCTAAAACGCAATTTTACTACTAATTCAATTACACCATTTTGCTATGTACCATCATGTATCATTAACAGTAACTGAATGTCGTAACACATTTCTTTATTCTATCATCATCATGAACCGCTGTCTCGTTCAGTGTATGGTCTTTCATTCATTTTACACTACCACCACCAATAATAAGAATGTTCTCAGATTTATTCTAAGCACGTGTTTCTGCTGCAACCACCTTGCACATTATATGTGATGTATTAAATCTGATGTTTTTAAACATAGAGTTCTACATTATAATTTTTATTTATTTCGATGTACGGTGGTAGGGTCAGACTCTGCTTTATGCCTACTGTATAATTGTTGTATGCTGTGTAAAATATTCGTTTCTATTTAGCTATAATGTATATCATTTTCTTCGTAGAAAAATATATCGTTCGGTTCTATTTATAGTCGGCTATAATTTCAGAAAATGAAACAACAAAACTTTTCTGTCACCGCTGAAATCATGCCTATATTTTGAACCCAATATTCTGTTACACCATGTATTATTTTCTATTTTAAAAATGCAGTCATTTTCTTACAATTCAACTCATTTTACATGTTGTCTTTCTTCTTCAGCCGATTATAAAAAGCAATTTAAGTGAAATATCATAAAGGAATACTTTTACGTTTACTAAATATCATTCAGTTTGAAGATTGGCATTGATGAATTAGGTACTTGAAAGTAGAAGTGTAACCATTATTTGTTGTAAGTAAAGTACGTTGGTCTGTGATTTCAAAAGAAGCCTCGGGATGTGTTACAACATTCACACCAACTCTGTCAACATTCATAATATAGATATACTGTATTTGGATTGACATGAGTTGCTTCTGCAAGGTTGTTATATACGATCTGTATGAGGTATAAACACATAGACCTAGTATAAACTGGTGCGCTGATCTGAAATAATGGAAGATAAAGCGCCATGCACACACAATTTAGAACGAACCTGATGCTGGATTCAATTCCTAATCTTAATCATATATTATACTTTTTGTTTTTCCAGATAAAAAAGTCGTGGTGAATATTAGTATGTATATTTACAGCATGGGAGACGTGTCTGAAACTGCGATGGTAATGTACAACAGGGAAAAGAGATTATTTAATCTCACTGTTCCCTGATTACAATTCTCATCATTTTCATCATCATTAAAATAATTGCCAATTTAATGTCGTTTTCAAATTGAATGTATTTGCTTGGCCTTTTTCTTATGTGTTATTGCTATTGCTTGGATATACCATTGCCTTTTTAATACTACATACTTTTTACAGTGTTAATTATATACAGTACCTTAATTGTGTTTGTGTGGCCTAATTTATTTAGATATCTGTTTATGACTATTAGTATTTCAGTTCAAACTCTACCACTTTTTCATTTTTTTGTTTTTGTTTTGGGAGGTTTTTTAAATTTTAATTAAGATATACGTTATTACAATTATCACTATTGATAATTTTATCTATGCCTTTTCTTTCTTTTTTTCTACAATGTTATTTTTAAATAAACGTCGCATGTGTAAATCTAATCCTCACATAAGTACGATCGATTGCTTGTCCACCACCGATCGATAATAATAACAATAAAATCAGCTTGTATCGGTTTCTTTCAATAACCAATGAAATAAATCTCTATAAGTAGCCAAGTCTCATTACCAAGCTAGACCTTTCTCAATCTAATGGGAAATCTTCTTAGCATCCATCGTATTTCAATTAAAACACAATTTCCTATTTTGTGTAATATCACCTTACTTAAAATTCCCATTTTACGAAATCTGTTATTATCGAATGCGCACTTTGAATTGTACCCTTTCGCGATGTGTCTGATAATGTGACCTATTTATTATTATCAGGTAACCTTACCCTTAATATTTTCTTCATTTCACACTCCTACCGTGTTCTTAAAAGTAACGGCTGTTGCGATGATTCAATCTCACCCGATGTGAACGCTCGATGCTTCATTATGATTTAATGTGCGACAAACGTCACTGACATTTCTTTCATTTGCGCTGGCAATTGTGTTAGTTATGTAATTATGAACCTATTCTTACCTTTATGAATACCTACCTAGATAAAGTATGCTCTCCTTATACCCCACTATGTTACCTCGTTCACTATTAGTAGTATCTGTTTGATAATTTACAACAAATTGATGGATAAATAAAGCTATATATTCGGATCAGTAGGTAGCTTCATCATTTAAATGAAATTGTATATCAGCACTTGAGTTAGAGCAAGCGGGAGAATATTTATAGTCTAGCATCTGCTGCATGTCCAGACAAACTATCTTACGAAATTCGTTTGACCATTAAGGAGATAATTCCAACGACATAAGATCTGGTACGCCGATCTGGTAGGATTGAGTTTGAGGAGAAAAGAAAAACTAAGCATAGTAAATAAATAAAATCTATGTTTTGAATAACAACCTCCGTAACTGAAACGAATCGTTTGTACATCATATATTTTCTTTTTTAATTTGGTATTAAGGGCAAACCTGTGATTTATCAAACAGTTTAAAACAATGAAGAGGAAAATAAATAAACTTAAGTGGAAAATAATGAATATCAAAAATAAGTTCAGTTAATTAATAATATGATTGTACTGACTTGTATATAATATAAATTTGAATGATGCTAGATGATGAATATCAGAGCTACCGTATTTATATGGGTCTGATGAACGTCAGTCAATACTGCCCTCAACCATGAATATAATCGATACCGTTTTATTGGTGGGATATCAAACATTCGGTTCTGTAAACTGACCCAAAATCCTTCAAAGTAGCAATATCGAGGGAAATCAACAAAATATTTTCAAGGCCAAATTTGCACAAAAGCTACATTAAGTCCCGGCAAATGACAACAGAAACAAACGCTATCTTCTCATTATTGGAAAAGCAACCTTAGAAAAATAGAAATTCGCCGCTTTTAAATTTAATACTCTTGGTATTTTGTTATTCTTTATGTTATGTGATATTTCATCTTACCGTCTTTAGACGGTAAAGTATATTCAATGATATCAATAATAATACCGTATATGACAGTTATTGGCATTGACGGTATATCTGTCACTATATCCCTTTGTTAGATGTGGACTCTAACGTTCTAAGTTTTCGTAAAAAGATAATTCTACACGCACAATCTACACAATGATACTTTTCAATAATACCCAATGTATGAGAACCGCTTTGAACGAATCAGATACACCTATGTGTCGAAGTATTACTGGAGATGTATCCATCAAGTATTCTCTAAGTTTGTTTTTTGTTTTCTGTACTTGACGCAACAATTCTCAAGCGTCATTATTCAGCTCTAGTAATAGCGTGAACTCTAAACATAAACATCGTGTTTTGAAAAACTCCCGAAAGCAAAAGTATCTACACAACATGATGCCAATATAATTAAAAACATTCAAATAACGTTTTGTTGTTTTGAAGTGTGACAACACGCGCTTTAGGCTCTGCTCCGACAGGTGCCGTCCGCACCTCACTTCTTCAAAATGTAATTATTTCACAAGAAAAAAAATACGTAGAGTCACCACAAGGTCAGATTATCATGTCTTTCGTTGTTGAAATGAAAGGTAACATATAACAAGAAGTAAAGGAGGTGACAAACTGGGTATTTACTATATCATTGACAATCAAATAATGTGTATATCGACATTAAACATTAAAATGCCATTTACTAACTAGATAGATTTGCTAGATTGTTATATGATATGTTTGCAAAAAAAGATACATGCATGTTAACTGGGTATTTATTGTAAACCCATGACACCCACATTAGATATCACCCATGTTTGCATCGTTCGGTATTGCATTTTATGACATTTTTTAGTTTTATCTCCAAAGCAGTTAAATATTGAACACTATATGATATGATGTTATCTTGGCATAATGATAAGCATAATATAGGATAGGATGAAATTACTAAGTACTGTGTTATTAGCATCTCAAATCACATAGGAATGCCTTCTAAGCCATTTCATAAATGTAATTAAGCTTTACATAATAATGAAAATGAGTGCTAGTTCAGAAACAAAATTTGCAGCGGCACATTTTTTAATTTTCGAACTCGTCTAGAAATTGTCATCGGGTGTGATATTTCTGTGAATGAACGGAACCCCTTTCTCAATTCAGTTTTATTTTGTTTTTATTTTCGTGAAGCCGCGCCACTTATGTTAATAAGTATACTTAAAATGTATTGGTATACTTTAAAGTACCTAGAGAATATTGTATTATAAAGTAGCTTGATTGATATATAAGAACAAATACCACGGGTTGGTTTAAGAGTTCTTTGTTTGCGTTTAATTTTTAATAGCAATTTATTTTGTTGTTTATTGTTTACTATTTGGATATGTTTTTTTAATAATTGAAACATAGGCTGTTTATTTTGTTTGGTGTGCATGTTATTGTACTGTTGTGATTTACATAATCATTTACATAAAGGTGATGACATGTTGGACACTCATACCGGTTCGTTGTGGGGCGACTCCTGATTCTCTTACTTGTAATTACAAAGATTATTATAATTAATATAAAACGTCAACTTTTCTTTTAGGAATACACAATAGATTTGTATTTTCGGCAGCAATGGAGTGACCCCCGGTTATCGTTTGATGATAACATTAAGATCGAAGACTTAGCTCTTACCAATGAAATGGTAAGAAAACTGTGGGTTCCAGATACATATTTTATTAACGAGAGACGGTCTAATTACCACACTGTATTGAGTGAGAATTCTCTTATACGAATCAAACCTAACGGGAACCTACTATATAGTACAAGGTAATTATGTATTCTTTATATAGCTCTATATTGATACACATCTGATGAGTGTCATCTTTCGCTGAAAAAAATAGACTTCATAGACAATCATGATTATTTACAAAATTATATCGGCATGTGGAGCTAGCTCTAAAGCTTCGTTCCCATTTGGACGTAGCGAAACGTTGACTAATCACAAGCGACTTGAATGATCCATCGCGTCGTGATTGGTCGAATTACTTGCGCCGCGCTTACGTAAAATTGCAGTATATATAATACGGTAGAAATAATCCCATTCCCACACTATATGATAATAATTTGCACATCACATAAAGTAAACCATGCTTAAAGTGCGCCCTCTATCTCGTCACACGGTCTTGTTCTTTTTCACCTTTGTCAATTAAAATATGATGAGTTGTTTAAAAACTATATAATACTTTTTAGTTTCAAAACCCGGAATTACAAATATTTATTATATTCAGATACGTTAATGTGCCTAAGCCTATTAATGTCTGCTATGATAGAACTGGCACGTAGTTAGGCCTAAGTGCGTATACACTAGTCTAGTCTATAATCACAAGAGAATGCAATTCTTGATTAAGCTTTTTATCTAATTACATTGTGTTCGTCGTAATATATACATTTTTTTCAAGACACGGTGTGCAAACACGTTTAATGGAACATGAATGCCGTTGTGTTTTTTAGTCGCGTGCAATGCTACTCTCTACAGCATGTCGGTCGGTTGGTCGGTCGGTCGGTTGGTCGGTAAACACTAACTTGAGCACGCGACTGCAGCCATGTATATGTCCTTGTTTTTTCTTTACCAACACAATAGGATAACTCATAATCATCCTAACTTCACTACCCTTTCTATAATAATAATCGCTGTCATTGGCAGTGACATTGTCGCCATTTTTACATATCGTCATTATCATTTATATTCATCGTCGTTATCATCATCAATCTTATGTTGTAACGTGATTCATAAATCACTGTTGGTATCACATTTCGTATCACAACAATTATAACTAAGTTTCGTTTATTATTAGTAGATTAATTTCACCCCTCTTCAAACGGCAACAGAAAGAGCAATTTGTAAATTTCAACACACAAATACATTCAATTTGATTTATTACAAATCAATGCATGATTCTTAGACTCTTTACATTCAACCAACCAGATTACTTATAAGATAGACTGGTTACTTGTATTAAATTGATGAGCTTTCATTAACTTTGATTGCCTCTGAAGCCATTATTATTTTTCCATCGATGTTGACCTAGAAACAGGCCATATCATGAGGTGGTTGCGTATTAAACACACGTGCAAAAGTACCATTTAATTTTACAATAGTTAGTTGATATAATAAGTTCTACAACTCAATAAACAACATCATTTAGTTTACATATAAAAATGACAATTTAAAAATCTGTTTAAAAAAGTAACTTTATAGTATACATGCTTTCCAATAAAACTATGATCGAAGTATTATTGTTTTACAACCTCCTATGTTTCAGCATTTTTTATACAGTAAAAATACAGTTTTTTGTTCTAAAAAAATAATAATTCCACACCATAGGTTATGATAGAATAATGGTAAAACATACATAAGTCAAAAGATAAATGTTGTACTATAGAAGTGGAAGACTGTCACGTAATTCCATTACACATAAATCGCAAGCAATTTACTATAATTATCGTGAACAACCGGAAATAAATAAATCAAATACAACACAGGAAACAAAGAGAATGATGGAAATTTAACTACAAGAAAGAAGAATAAGTAAAACACTCGACTGAAAGGTCGACGAAAGAAGGGATAATAATTTAGGTAAAATTTATTCTAGCATATGTTATTTTTACATTATAAATTCCAACAGAATTTATACATCAATCATCGTTAAGTGAGACAGATTTATGATTGAATTGGGTTTTACTATTAGAGTGGGATAAATGTAAAGACTATTTATCACCATATGTTCGTTTACATACATTTTCATCTACTAGAATGAGCACCAAAAACTTTAGCTACAATTCCAATACCTTGAAAAGCACATTAACAGTATGTACTACATTCCAGCAACATTTCTCGAAAAGTGTCCTAGATTTGATCACCGATTTTAAAAGCAAAATATATGATATGGCTTTAATAATTTCTGTTTCATTTTTCTTGTTTCTTCTTTTACTTTTAATGAAACATGTCTCAACTTTCAAAGTATAATTAGATTGACCTATCGAAAAAATGGAGCTTCATTTGTCAAAAATATCACTACTGTAATTATGTACGTGGTATTCGGTTACTTTTTCACTTGTTATCACATTCTCTGATCGAAAAAAATATCAATTTTATAATATAGAGAAAATAAACCGATATGTAAAAAGCAATGAATCAAACTGTAATAAGGAATGATACTGTTTATCTTTGAAGCGTTCCATATTTGAAAGTCTCCATTTTCCTTTGCTTTGATTTACAAGATATTTACTACATCGTAAATCGTCACATCAAATTATTCATATTTCGTACGAGAACATTCACTAAAAACTGTAATACTTTTCTTCTCATCATCATGGAAGAATCTTCTTTCTCATTATCTTTCTGAAGTTCCAATCAAGATTTAAACGTTTAGTATCAACCACTTTCAACTTACGACTGTTTTATGAGTCACTTTTTAGAAAATATTTACAGTTGTTAAATTACTTTATAATTTATATTCAATCGAAAGATTATAACTTGTAAGTTCAAGGCCTTGGGTTATATATAATCGGTTCTAAAGTAGAATATAGGTAATATACAGATAACATATTCCCTGACATGTATCTATATGTATGTTACTTAAAATATCCGTGTTTTAATTTAACCGTCGAGTGCCTTGGTGTAATACAAGAACCACTCAATTAAATGTTGGTTTTGGAAATATCCTACAGAATCATTCGGTAAGAAACTATAAAATCGTTATCATAGCAAACAAATATATTCAGATTCGAGGCCTACATTTACGGATTTATTTGAAAAAATTCTACGAAAAAATGTTATTCGAATTTTATGGATATGCAACTTTAAAGGTATGCCAAATATTTTATAAAAGTCGTCGACTATTCAAACATGTAGACATTTGGCGCCAACGATTACAAAAATCGATTAATTCAACATAGTTACAAGATGATAACATATCGCCAGATCGCCAGATCAAAGTTGATGTAACTAATTTTCTTTTTCATCATTATTCAAATTACAATTAAAAATGTTTCAAAGTACATCTAAAACGCATTGTTTTATTAACTTGTGTTGAGGCACATTAACAAACATTCGTTTGTCCTTCAACTTTTTTTTGTGTAACTTTATGTGTTCCAAATAAGATGTCTGTTATCTTTTAAACCGAAAGTATTATACAAAAGTTTCAGAAAGAAACCAATTTACTCTGATCAAGTAAGAATACAATATTTTGTGTAAAAGAAATACTACAAAAGTATCTGCAGAAAATATATTGTTTTCTTCTACAATTACGTTTCTTGTGTTTACAGATTAACTATAACACCGAGTTGTCAGATGGATCTTAAGTATTTTCCAATGGATATGCAGCATTGTATGCTTTGGATGGAAAGTTGTAAGTAGTTGTAAACATTTGTTTTAAAAATCTTAATGTAATCAGTTACACAAAATTTTCGAGTACAAAATCATATTTTCGTATCATTGGAGAGTATTCTTTCCAAAACTCTACGTTATAAACTATTTATCATTTCAACCAATTTATTATAAAGGATTGAAAAATACATTTTAGAAATTTATAACATGTTTTATTGAGTCTTTTAAACACCTGTTCGCTGTTTCGTTGTGTTAACATATTTATAATCTTGCTGTTTTTATATTCTATCTCTAAGAAATAATTTGAACGTTAATAACAGTTTCTGTGATTTGTATTCTAAAACTGACTTACTTTATCTTACTAAGTGCTTAATTAGTTTAGCTTTCTCTCTTTATCTAGACGCATACAGTGACCGAGATATTGAGTATAACTGGGTAGACCAAGACGGTATTACAATGGATCAAAATATATCATTACCACAATTTAGTCTTTTAGGTTTCAACCACCGAGCGCATAAAGCCACGTATTACGGTAAGTAAACATATCGACGATATAGTTTAAATGTTTGGTAAATACTAATAAATTCTCAATTTCAATGTATTTATTTCGAATCTTAACCCAAACTTTATTCAACTGTTATTCATAAAACTGTGTAAACTATCAGTCTCCCGTAAAACTTTTCCTATTTGCACGTGTTCAGGTTTAGTAATTTACCCAGATACATTGGTTACTTAATCAACAAAGATAGTTGGTCCAAGCGTTAAATTATCTAATCCTGAACGAGCCGAACGTTTATGTTGAGGACCAAGTTGCCTTCATAAGTTGTAGAAAATTGAAAAGTAAACAATAAAAATGTTTTTATTTTCTCTTACAGTCGGAAACTATTCGCAATTGGTTGCTGACTTTTACCTTGGCCGTTCAATTTCTTATTACGTCATCCAGGTGTATGTCCCAGCATCAATGATAGTACTTTTATCGTGGGTATCTTTTTGGATAAATCGAGCTGCAACGCCGGCCCGTGTAGCTTTGGGGATCACAACCGTCTTGACGCTAACTACTCTAATGGCCAGTGTTAATTCTTCTCTCCCAAAACTTTCATACGTTAAAGCAATTGACTATTACCTTGTGATGTGTTACTTGTTCGTTTTTGCCGCCTTGATCGAATTTGCGTTGGTCAGTTACACGGGTTCGCTTGCTGATCAGAAGAAAAGGAATAACCCATCGTTTACTAAGATTGTGCAGTCTGCTTCGTGTGACGACGATAATGACATTGGAAATGAGAAGGATAGAGCTTTGCGAATTATCAACTCAAATGACGTGGTAATAGGAAACTAAACTCACATTTGTTCCACCTAAAACATTTCTTTTTTCTTTTTTTAGTTAATGATAATAAGTAGCCTAGATTGATTTATATTATTTTTTTTTTTCGATACAATTTAATGATTTTTGAGAAAATAAATGCAAAATTAAAATTTCTGTTCTTTTATAAGCAAACGTGGGTGATTTCATTAAATACCACTAAACTAGCTAAGCCTACGTCATGGAAATAAGTACATCACTATCATAGAACTCTTAATATTGAATATAAGTCAGTAAATTCTATGCCTATTCTATCTCCTTTCAAATTGTTTAAATCTATTTTTTTTTTATTTTTCATAGAAAATTAACGCAGGCAACGACTGGGGAAACGACAATAAATACTTGCCGTCACAAGAAGAGAGTGGTGTCTGGAATTACCTTACTACTTTTATGGACACGACTATTGATGCGGATCGAGTTGACAGAGTATCTCGTGTTTTGTTCCCCTTTATGTTCATGTGCTTTCAAATCCTATACTGGGTGTACTATATGACTGTCACAAATGTGGATGTTCAAGCATTGGTTAGATAATGACGTCATAACTTTATGATTCGTTGAACAGCTGATCATCAAAACACAAAATCATTTCTTCGCATACTTTTTATCCTTCCATTATCGTAGAACTTACTCGGGACAAAGATGTATTTATTTCCAACTAAATACAAGAAATATGATCAGAAATCGATAGCTAGCTGTAAACAATATTCTTCTTGTGCTCACATTGTCACCAAGGTTGTAATAGGTTATTCTAGAGAATACCTTATTTTATGTTCCAAGGAGAAACAATAGGATTGGAAATGTATGAAAACTATAATGTGTTTAGGTACGTTTCAAAGTTGTAAGAGCACATGGTTCCACTAAAGAAAATTATGCATTATTATTTTCCTGGTAATGTACCCACTGGGTTTTATACTAAAAACGCAACAAGGGCAATGTTTGAAAGCGGTTTTCGGTTTGTATTTAGCCTACGTACATATGTATTTAAACTATAAAAAACAGGCGTTTGTTTGCGGTTGGTTGTATACCAACAAGAAATGTTGTTCTTACGACCAATTGAACCAGTATTCATTCCATCAAGCGTGGTGGGTCACGATTCGCACACAGAGAATCATCTAACAGTTGCAACTTGCGTATATTTTCACATGAGAGAAGTTCAGTAAACAATTATTACAGTATAGATATTGATTTAACAAGACACGGAGCGGGTTCAGTAATATATTGGTTTACCACAATCCGAAGAAAAATGGTAGCATTTTGTTATATCCGAAAAATGATGTATCCTATACTATTCTTTATTTAACAGTTGCTGTTACTGTTCTTGTAGCCGTCTTCTTCCGTCATTGACGGATACTTAGTATCAATTGACTTCACTGCTGGTGTACTCGAGATCTACGTTTACACCATGCTATACACATTGATCAATGGTCAAATACGTACTCATATCAATTAATAGTAAAGATATAATAGGTATGTATTGTTATCCAAGTATGTACATATAGATCTACAGTAAATAGTATGTTAAACTACAAAATGATATTTAAAGATAAAACACAACCTGCACATACAGTATTTACTCCAAAGTAACTCGTATATCTTAACTCGCATTAGTAGGCTGCTGTGCATTATGGAACTTTATTAATTTGGAAATTATAAAGTTGTTTTTGCATCTTTATGCTTGAAATTAGATCACATAATTGGCAATCCAACACCAAATCGAAGCCCAGTCTTTTTCATTTGTTATCGCCGTAATCATCTTTTAATCCGCCTGTAATAGTTTAATCCCAACCCAAATCCAGGTTTGATCCAAAAGGCCATATAATAGACAGGTAATTAATATCAAGGGACTAATCTATATTTTTGTGAAACAAAAAATATTCAATAATAGTGTTAATGTACCATACATCTTTATTCAACCATAAAGCTCAAATCAATAGCTTACCAAAT
Organism: Antedon bifida; assembly: GCF_963402885.1. Classification (NCBI taxonomy): domain Eukaryota; kingdom Metazoa; phylum Echinodermata; class Crinoidea; order Comatulida; family Antedonidae; genus Antedon; species Antedon bifida. The sequence goes on along the minus strand of NC_136230.1, from coordinate 32,146,004 downwards.
GTAAAGAAATAATACGTTAAACAAACTTGACGTAACAGACACGACATGAACATTCATACGGAACTGTGCATTAGGTCTATTTGCGCATGCGTATTTATATTTCCCTCTACTTTTTGCGATGCAAAAAAATGCGTAACCAATCAGAGCTCAGGAATGTTCGATTTGCGCAGATAGGTTCGCCTATAAGTGGAAAGTCGTCGTTTTCCACTTATCGTTTGATGTACTGTACATTACGTTATACTTAAAATACCTTGATACTAACTGTACTTTGTGTTGTATTTATGCTACTATTTAGTATTCCAAATAATATTTGATTTTAAACTGGAATGATAAATGGAAAAGTTTTAATATTACGTTGTACATGACGTAACACATGCCAAGACAGGAATCGTGATCGGGACCTGTTACTATTAATGATACCTTATTTAATATCGTGTTTAATGCAAGTATATCCCAGTATTTAAGTAGATTTTATTCAAATAAATAATATTTATCCCTGTATCTTAAAGCAATATTGTCGCAATACTGTGTACGTGTGTGTTTACTTATTTTAATGTCTTTCTTTGTAAATTAACTAACAATGATTATCATTATGCAATTTTATAATTAAAAGTGGGACTAAAGTTACGTGATCAGCACAACAATGCGGCATGTGCATAATTGTGTTATAATATTAAAACAATCAATTTCATTACCACATTTATTCATTAGAATACCATAGACTGTGTTTTTGCATAATTCAAGTATTGTTCTATTGACATTACCTTAACAAAATGGATGATAATTTCAAACCACCTCAATTTAAATTTTTTTTTAACAAAAATATACAAAGTATTGTAATGGTGCTGGTCAGATAGAGAAAAATAATAGTAGAATATAAGATTATATTAAGTATATTAGCCTATAACTGTAGTACTAAAAAAATGAGTAATAGCAATATTGTTAATAATGTAAATTAGGAATGTAGTATATTCATGTTACAGCTGGCAATGTCTTTATGTACAATACAAGTTATGACCGTTGTCCACTTTGCCCTACCTTGCTGGCGAGTTTAGGATGCAGATAGTTATTGCTGGAATACACGATAACTTTATTTCATTTTAATTTCTTATTCTCTTTTTATTACTTTACAGTATTAATAACTGCTGGCTCAGTGTTGTCTCCAAATGTTTCAACATTGGGAGACAACATTGAGCCAGTTGACCAATGACAAGCAACCAATACTCAGCGTCCTAGTGGAAACCAATCTTTAGTATGCTCAATGACGATTATATTCTGAACAGGGTTAGAGGTGTTCACACTTTATTATTGATTGAAAGAAAGAAAATAAATGTTTACGTTGAATTGAATTGAATTACCACAATAATTTGTTCCAACCATGATTATTTCAAGTGTTTTAAACAACATTTTGAGTTGGATTCAGATTATATGATGGAAAATGTATTTATAAAAATGTAAATACAGTACCACATTTATTCCGGTTACTATAAAACACAATATCCGATGAATAGAATAACAATAATGTTGAATGTCTAATCAACCTACATACAATGTCTAATTATAATCACGCTAGTGTTGTTTCACATTCGTTCGTGTGTATACATACGTTGCGCAGAATTTTAATTAATTTGGAAAATATAAATTTCTTTTATGAGAAAGGTAATTAACGTTATCTTAATAAATAAAAAAAAAGAGCGAGGCCTAACCTAATTAGTATTCACTATTAGAAAGCAGTATGTGAGGCGCGCCTGTATATAAACACATAGATGATATATGTATTTTGTGTAAAACGTTTATGTTAAATAATGTAATATATTATAATATTAGTGTAAGGACAAATGAACATAGTAATAATCCATTATTGATATTCCTTGATGTAATTCAGGTTATACTTGTGTACCACCATTTTATTTTTAATATCTTAGCTAACTGTTGTAAAGAACGTATGTTGTATTTTATATAAGTTATAATGTAAATGTAATTGTATTATTACGTCAGTACACTGAAAAGAGAAGCACGCGCGTCCATGCGCACGCATCTTTGTGATGTCTCTGACGATGTGTTTGTAGATAACATGAATGTGTCGATAAGTACAAACTTATCTGGTATCAATCTGAATATCATAATGTGTAATATCCTAATAAACATGATGGCAAAAGATCTGATAAATATATATTAAGAACCGATGCAGTATTTTGAAGTTCAAATAAATTCATCTCCATGCCAAGTAAATTGATTTCCGTTTCATATCATACGGTCTATCGAACTCTATTAATGGTTATTATATTACTATTATTTAAGGTTTTTATAAATTGTTGATTTTTTGTTGATTTTAAATCATCTGTTAAACAATCGCGGGAGATAATCAAATTGGTGAAACATAAAGATTGCCATAGAAACCATACATTATTAAGCTCTCAGACCACAAGCAGTCTTTGACGCCCTCTGTAGAGAGAAAATAATTGTATTAATCAGACAAAAATCAATTGTCACAATTGTGTCAAAACTGACTCGTTTCTATCACATGGTCGTCCCTTGTATCTCCTGCGTTGTTTCTTAGTGACAATATCGATTATAAAACAATACAAAATCAATTGGGTACAATTCGTGACACGGTTTTTTAAAAGACTTCTTCAAATCGCAAATAACAGTTAAATGAAAAACACGTGTTTCCAGTTTAGTCTAATTTGCTAAGGTTTAACAAAGACCGAGAATGTCCTCATTTACAATTTACTTCACTGCTCTGCTGTGTACAGTTATATTTAGCAGTATTAATTCTGGATCAGCTACACTGTAAGTAATTTGTGTTTTAAATACATTTAGAATATTCGGGGTGTTTTATTTGTATTGTAACTAGCACACAAACCAAGTTCATAGTATTTTAATCGTGTAGTCTGTCTGTACTCTATTTTATTCTGTTTATTATAGGCTTATTAAAGTTGTCAAAACCGTGATTGGAATATCTTTTATAAAAGGTATACGATTATAATGTTTTGATCTTTACAATTTACATGAATATGTAAGAGAGAACATATATATTTGACATTTGATATTATAGTGCCGAAGATCACCTTCTAAATAACGCATCTGAGATACTTAATACTTTGCTTGATGGCTATGACAAGCGTCTTCGTCCTCATTACGGAGGTTAGTAGGTTCATTTCTTTTATTCTAATATCTTTTTTTACATTTCTCTTGTGGAAACCCTTCACAATTATTCATTTGATTTCGATTTTGATCTTTTTAATTTGATTTACATTTTACATTTGTTTACTATATTCTGCCTTGTTATATGCATTTAATTAAGTTTTTTTAATCCGGTTTCCAATACAAACCAATATACTATTTGTATTTGTTATTATTTGTATAGGAAAACGTGTAAATGTCCAAATCAGCATGTATATTTATAATATCGGACCAATATCTGAAACAAACATGGTAAGACATTTAAAATATATAAATTATTTCTTTTAACAATTCTTCAAAGTAGAATACGCACCTAAGCGCTATATCGGCATCTATAATATTTTCACAATAATTTAGTTGTGCATATGGGAAGAGTTATTACAACGATAATGTAAGATTAACTATACGTTAATAACTACCGTAACTATGATGCAAACAAAATAAAAGGGTCTTTCATAACAATATGGTAATAAGCCACCAACAGACGGTAATATTTTCAATGGAAATGTCAATCACCTAATAAATAAAATGTAAATTATATTATAAAATCGATATAATGTATGCGATACTTTTAAATTACTACAATCATAACACATTATTATTCACAAATCAATAACAATATGTTGATCTATGTACGTGCAAACTATTGTACATCACAACTGAGGCTATAGGCCTATTGTGATAACCGATTATTTCACATTCAGAATTATGGCCGTCGAACAGTTTATTTAAATGCATTATTACTGTTTAGGCCTATACATATTCATGACGGGACTGGCACGTTACAATATAGGCTATTCCATTTTTTAAAAGAGTATTGCGTGTTTTTAAATAAATCAGTAGTTATTATTACAAATTGCCTGATGACCTTTCAATAGGCTTAAGCTCTGTCTACACTATCAAACATAATGTAACAACAAAAATGTGATGTGCCCATATATATATATACGTGTTTGATGCAAAAATGACCGGGGTAATAATGTCCAGCGCTTAGAGGTTTCACAACATTAGGAGCTATATAAATCCAGGATATTATTATTATTATATTATTATCTTATATATCTTAGGCACATCACTACCTATATTTGGGCATATCACTATCATATCTGGGCATATCACTACCATATTTGGGCACATCACAAACTAGTTTGATAGTGTTGGCAGAATTTTAATGTCGTCACGAAAACAGCGAAAGAAACTATACCATATAATTGTAATTACTTTTTGTATTCTATTCTTCAATGTGTAAACTTTTAGGAGTATACAATGGACTTCTTCTGTTTGGGCACATCACTACCATATTTGGGCATATCACTACCATATTTGGGCACATCACTACCATATTTGGGCATATCACTACCATATTTGGGCATATCACTACCATATTTGGGCATATCACTACCATATTTGAGCATATCACTACCATATTTGGGCACATCACTTACTTTTTGTATTTCTTCAATCTAAATCTCTTAAAACTTTTAGGAGTATACAATGGACCTATACTTTCGACAACAATGGAATGATCCCCGTCTTGCGTTTGATGGGTCTGTCATTACTGGACTTGCGTTAACAAACGAAATGGCAAAACGCGTTTGGATACCCGATACATACTTTATAAACGAAAAGAAAGCGTCATATCATACAATACTGACGGAAAACACACTGATTAGTATTACACCTTCAGGTGATATGCTGTACAGCACTAGGTAAGCCAACTGTAACAAAATGATTAATTGAAAACAAAAAGATGTCTTAGTTTTAAATGGAGATAATTATTTCTGATAATAATATATCTCTATTAATAAATCCAAAGGCAAATTACTAATGTGGGTGGGTAAATCAAAACGATAGAGTACAGACAAAAAAATGTGCAGATCTTGCGGGCGACATTAATCCTTTTTTTGCAAGTGAGAGTACTTATGTATTATATATATGGATTTGGGTTTGCTAATTGTCTATTTAATTATAAACAAATAATTTTTAATAGGACATAATAGAGATAAATAGAGACATCAAACTAAGATATCTCTATCAATAGAGATATTTTAGTACTTCTCTTTATTTCCGAATACATAAGCTCGGCGCGACTGTATTATAATTGTATTTAATGATGATGATGATGTTAATAATTATCTATAATTCATTCTTTCTCGGCAAGATCAATCGGCGTTTCCCAGCTGCTTCGGCGATACCATCATTAATCTAATATTATCACAAATATATTTGATGATGACAATTTATAATGATTTAACCAATGTTAATTATATTTAAATTATTATACTCATTTAGGCTCACACTGACTGCAGGTTGCGTAATGGATTTGAAATACTTCCCAATGGACACACAGCATTGTGACCTGTGGCTTGAGAGTTGTAAGTTTTGATACGCAAAGCTATTGGTCACTCTCTGACGCGCAACGCACGTTGGTTTGACCAACCACACGCGATGGATTACTGTTGCTCGCTTGCGTTGCGTCGACGTCCTTGCGTTGAGTTGCGTCGACGTCCTTGCATTTCGTCGACGTTCTTGCGTTGCGTTGCGTCGACGTCCTTGCGTTGCGTCCTAGTGGGAACCAAGTGTTATGCTTACTTTTTTCATCAGATGTGATAAAAGTAATAGTATGCACTTAGTGGATATGCTATAGTTTTACTAAGAGAGCACGAAACTGTGTCGTAAAAGATAGGTTAATAAAGTCTAAAGTATAAAAATATAAGTACTAATTAATGTTTCAATATAGGCTATACAAGAAATAACTATGTGTTATATTTGTACAACTGAAAAATACAATTTTTAATTAAGTCATACCTTAGCCAAATCAATAAATAAAAGGATGCTTGGCTCTCATTTCAAAACAAACAAAAACGCATGATTACTTATTGAACACCTTAATAAATAGTTTCCAGTATGATGGTAATTATATTATCACATGGATAATAATTATCGATTACAAAATAAAGGTGTTGCCGTGCAGTTATTACTTCTAATTGAGCAAACTAACCCACATAAAAATACACATGCTTGGTTCCCACTATGACGCAACGCAAGGACGTAAGTGTACAACGTAATAATTTGACCAATCACAAGCTATGGATTATCAGCCGTTTGGCATTGGTGAATTCGCTTGCGCAAGTTTAGTGTATAATGTTATGTAAAGCCTAATTTCCACAAGGCGAATGTGTATATACGGATTTGGAAGATAGAAACATGAATACGCATATGTATTAGCTGACGCTTTCGATCCGCGTGAACAAATTCACCTAGTGGAAAATAGGCTTAATGTCACTCCAATACTACTTACGTTGCGGAGCGGATATTGAAAAATTATTAAGAAAAGATAAAGACAATATGTAGGTGCAAAAGTAGGTCTTAACATTTTGTATCGTTAGTATTCATGTTATAAAACGGTTCGTTATTTCGAATCCATTTTATTTTTCTTCATTCACGGTTTTTCTTTTTTTTTTATCAGACGCTTATAGTAATCAACATATTAAATATTCGTGGGTAGGAAACGATAGCTCGGCTATTTATTTGGACCCATCGATAGCGTTGTCACAGTTTAACTTACTTGGAAACAACGGCGTTGAAGCAGAGGCTGTGTACTATGGTAAGTAGGAGCATTATATATGTCTATTTCTCATCAGGATACCTAGAACCATAATAGGCAAGCGTATTTGTGTGCGTTCACACGAAATATGGAATGTAGATACGTCCTCCAATATGAATGGCAATTGCTGTGGACTGTAATGATTATTATAACACTTTAATTTATTGTTTACTTTCTTTTTATTATTTAATAATTTATTATTTTATTTAATTTACCTAGTTGGAAACTATTCGCAGCTGATTGGTAACTTTTACCTTGGTCGTTCGATGTCGTACTACGCCATCCAAGTTTACGTTCCAGCAACCATGATCGTGATCCTTTCGTGGGTCTCATTTTGGATAAACCCGGCTGCCGTACCTGCAAGAATCGCACTTGGCATTACCACCGTTCTTACTATGACAACCCTCATGAGTGGAGTAAATAACTCTTTGCCAAAGCTATCCTACATTAAGGCTATCGACTACTACCTCGTGTTTTGTTACTTGTGTGTGTTTGCGGCTTTGTTAGAATTCGCAATGGTCAGTTACGGTTCCACACCACCGCCAAAGAAACCAGAAGAAAGTAAACCACCTCCACCAAAACAAGTAAGGTCTTCTTCCCGAATCAGCAACTATAGCCCGAATGAGGGAACAGTATGTATTCAAATAATCCTTAATAATGTGTTGTACTGTCTTTAATTAGTACTTGAGACAAGATCTACACATAAGTGTTTTCTCCGAGGAGATAATTAGCACGCATCAGTGTCCATAAATAATATTATAATTAATATAAATATTATAATATAATCCTAACATTTTTATTATTAACAACATACAACATGCCTTCAACTTACAAATGCATTTGCATTTACCGAACGCGAAACAATATAATATCTAACCGAGCTCGTCTGTCCAACTAAATTACCGAACTTTGACGAACAAAACTGTTTTTTCTTTATTTCAAACTTTGATTCCGTCTCCGATAGATGAGTCTCGGGACCAATCTATTTCCTTAACACAAATACAAGTGAGAGGTGTGGTATGGTTTAAACCATCAATATATAGGCTCTAATTATAATATATATACTAAGATAAAATTTTTAATTTATGTATTTTTAGGACACCAACAATTTGAACAGAAGACAGTCTGGAATTCACAACAGTGGATTCATCGGCGATGGTGTTGGTCCAAATACGAAACAACCAAAGAGCGTCGAGGCTGGTGAAGCCAAAGAGGAATCGTTCAACTTTCGCAATATTGATAGTTACAGTAGATTCTGTTTTCCATTAACATTCATTGTATTCTTATTCGTCTATTGGATTTACTATCTCACTAAAACTGCAGTTGATATCGATGAGCTTACCAAAACGACTTAGACAATACACACAGAATCGAACATATTTTATTGTACATAAAAATAAATAGAAGAATAAAATGAAGTTTTGTTATGTATCTAGATAGTAGTTACAATAGTTAGTTGTCGTAGATCGCCTCCCATCCATTATAATCTTCGCCGTAGGTGGGGCATTGCATTTTCACACACATGCATTTATTGATTTGCATACCATGTGGTCCCTGTCGCATGAGAAGAAGACTTTTGTTTGAATGGAGAACGTGTTTCATGAGGTTACTTTGAACTCGTGTAAGTAGTTTATATATTTAATGTGTTATGATGTACAGTATACAATTGCTTGAATGACATTTTTATTGATATATTGTATCATATTGTGTTTAATCTTGCCAAATTGACGTGAATACAATGATATTCTTATTTTGACTTGACTTCAAGTAATACTATTTATTGTAGAGCATTCGTTATAGTTAATTAGTTGTGTATATTTAATTCGTAATAAGATATATTATATTATATATAGTTTTTTTACCGTAACACAGCACTGTATTATCGTAGATTATGATATTATTTGTACCATTGTATTTTAATTTTATACTATAATGTGCTGATGTTATTGTGTTCTGTATATAGTATTGTTATGTACGAAGTTGACAGGGCTACAAAATTAGTCCTCTTTGATCTGCCGACTTCGCTTAATATATTATTCTATTTTATACTTGATATATTTTAAATATTATTGTGATAAATCTAGTTATTTTGGTCGTACAAAGTTGACACACAATGATTCTATCGTCAGTCTCCCTCTCAATCCCCATGATAAGCCCAATGCATGCGCCATCATATCTAGTTTATACCAGTGATGTAGTTTGAATTGTAATGAACATAGTTACTTTGGTCTGTATATAATAATTGTGATATGATTGTACAAAGTATAAATGCAAATTGGATCGTTAGTTCTCCGCCATCCACTCGCCCCCTTCCTCCTAGCCCATGTCTTCTGCTTGTGCCATCATTCAATTCTACAGTATTGTATACGAGTAATATTGTTTGAATACTGTGATGAATATGCATATTTAAGTTATTTGGGTCTATATATAATAGTTATGATATAGTCTACAAAGTTTGATATAAAATCTTCAGTGACATCGTGAAAGTACTGGCAGCAAGCATTTACACGTCACGCGTGTTTACTGCGTGGGTCAAATGCAAAAGTAGCATGAATTATGAAATCACTTCTTATTTTACTATTAACTATTTGATACAATCATGTTTTACGTAAATCCACGAGCACGGTAACAGAAGCCATTAAATAAAATCAACAATCGTTATTAACTTGTTTTGTTTTATTTTTTAACTCGTGTTATTGAATAAAATTAAAATTTAATTAATTTATCTAATATTAAGCATAATATTGTTTATTTTTGTTTAACTTCACACAATTGATAATAGGCATATTATATGTTGCCTGTTTTAACGTGAAATACAATTTAATATTATAATCATTCGTGAAGACAGTATTTTGATGAACATTTAGAATAATAATGGCAAAGTGCACAAAGCGCGTCTGGTATTTTACATTTACAATGACAAATGTTTAATCTTATTAAGCTCAATTCAAAACTAACTTCAAATAATAATAATAACCATAATCAAAAGCTGTGCATTAAAATGTTCAGTTAATTACTCTCCACCAACAGGTCGAGCTACTGCTGGTCTTTCTCCACCCTCTGGTAGAGTAGGTCTTTCTCCACCCTCTGGTAGAGTAGGTCTTTCAGCATTTGGGTTTAAGGCTGGTCTCTCTTCACCTGGTGGTCCTACTCCTGGTGGTCGCTGTGGTCTATTTGGATTCCCGATGGGTCTTTCTGCACCCTCTGGTAGAGTAGGTCTTTCAGCATTTGGGTTTAAGGCTGGTCTTTCTACACCAGGGGGAAGTTCTGGTCTTTCTGCACCTTCTGGTAGAGTAGGTCTTTCAGCATTTGGGTTTAAGGCTGGTCTATCTTCACCTGGTGGTCGCTGTGGTCTATTTGGATTTCCGATTGGTCTTTCTGCACCCTCTGGTAGAGTAGGTCTTTCAGCATTTGTGTTCTCGCTAGATCTATCTTTCAAATGGGGACGGCCAAGTACGATCGTTGAACAAACGATGTAGAAAACCAATACAACATTTAACTCGAACAACTTCATGCTAAAGAAAAACAAATACTAGAGAATGCATTCTGAACTATCAGTCAAACTGAGTTTATAATGTAAATGTGTTACTAAACACAATTATAGTAGTAATACAATATAAACGAGAAACATAACTTACTTAGATTCTCAATGTAGTGTAGAACTATACAAAATAAATTCGTTCAAAACTGAGACTTCAACTGATGTTAATGAACCAAGTGGTCCCTTTAAATATACTCTCTAGAACCATAAATATGTTAACTATTCTCCAATTAAAATGCAAATTACGTGATTATTTTTAGTACAGTTCACTATTATCGATGCAATAACTGGTCCCAGTCATCCCTTTCTTCACCATATTATGTCTAAATTATTCCTAACGATATCATTAGTTTACTTTACAATAGACCTACTTCGACAAATAACAGCATAATATTATAAATTTGCAACAATATAGTACAAGACATATTCAATGTTGAAAGTATTTGGGCCTACTATATAGAAATTCGGTTGCCATGTCGGCAATGTCATCACTTAATAATAAGTTACAATCGTGTTTTATAATCATATCGGGAGGTGGTAATAAATCGGTTTTAAACAAGTGTTATTTGTTAGTGCTAATGAAGAAATTGGAAATAATTAATTAATATACTATTTATCAGTTTATCATGAAAATGATTGATTAATTATGTTTAAAAATTTGTTTTTATATAGGCCAAATATATTACAAAATGACTATACATTTTAGAAATCGCCTCCAAAGAGTATTCCACCTCTTCTTTCTCTTTGTCCTCTCAGTTCACCTGCTCCACCGACTCTACTTGCGCCACCTGCACCACCGACTCTACTTGCGCCGCCTTCTCCGACTCTACTTGCGCCACCTGATCCGACTTTACTTGCGCCACCTGATCCGACTTTACTTGTGCCACCTGATCCGACTCTGCTTGCGCCACCTGATCCGGCTCTGCTTGCGCCACCTGATCCGACTCTACTTGCGCCACCAACTGATCCGACTCTACTTGCGCCACCTGATCGTTCTCCGCTGTCTCCTCCTGACCCTTCTTCGTCACTAGTTTGCGTGGCTTTCTCGAAATTACCGACTCTGCTTGTACCACCTGAACCAACAACCCTGCCACCGATGTTTCCACTTCTTTCTCCACTATCTCCACCTGATCGTTCATGGCCCCCGCGATTGCCACCATTCATAGGCCTAGTTGGTCTGCAATCCACCAAACATGTGGTGACAGCGACTACTAATAAGATTAAAATCTTGGTATTCATCTTGTGTTTTTGCCTGTCAAAAGGATGAAATATATACGGTAAGTAAAATAACATGTGCCGCTGACGATAAAAAAAGCGTTTTGTTTAATACGTATCACAATAAAAAGAGAAATTGAAATAAAGTTACATCGGGATGATGAAGAAATGTCAAAATTGTCATAATTGTTAATACTAAACAATACAAAATATAATCATTATACAGTTAATAATGGCATTGTATTTCAAATTACAGTATATGAATTAGACTTCAACTTAGTAAGAAATTATTTGGTTAAAAAAAGCTTACCTTTTTACTGGGCTTTGACGAGCACTAAGTAACTCCTCCTCTAGAGGTTGTCAACGTTCTTACTTCACAAAACTATGATAATTCTAATTTATATGAAGCCTGTTAATGTGAATATTGAATTAAAGTGATTGATAAGGTTAAATAAGGCTTTTCCAACATATGTTACCAAAATGTTTTAATGGTGGTCGATAATCAATGAAAAGATTGATTGGAGAGCCACTGCACGATCGAAGGCTTTTTTTTTTATCACCGTTGTCTTTTTGTTTCTTTCGGATTGGGTGTGCCTTACACAGTTTTGTTTTTAATGTCAATGTGAATTATACTTCTGTATATAAAAGAAACAAAATAATCGAGCTAGGCGAAATCAAATTGAATTAATTTATACATAATAAATAATGCTATTAGAATTTAATTAAAAGGTTTCTGTAGATCAATTGTAACAGATGATACGCATAATTTATTTAACATTACTTAATTGTTATTATGACATTGGCCATATTATTAGAATGGTCATTATAACACAATATGTTACATGGTATAATACTACAATAACCTCGAAAATCATACATTGAAAGATAATGGCAAAGCATCCCAGATATCGAAGCAAACTAATTGTACCATTATATAAAATCGAACTCAATAATACCTTTAATTTAGCTGTTTTAGAGGAGGGCGTTTTAAAACGGGGGATCACCTTTTAAATAGATCGAGAAGCCGGCATTACAGTGAAATAGTTTTCTGTAACCACTTGCTTATTATTTACATAATGATGCTTACTGTATCTTCATAACCATTATCATATCAAATAGTGCAACGACCATACTAATCATTACAAAGGAGGCGATAAATTGGCCGTAGAGAGTACACAGATATTCAATAAAACCAAAAGATATTCCATAATCAACACATAGTTTACGATTGTATGGTGTTAAGTTTATTTAGAATAAATACGGAAGGGAATTGGGCGTGTGAATAATGATAGAAAAACTAACATCAATGCAATTAAATAGCTAGTAAAATAAAGAGAGTGACCTTTCGGGGGGGGGGGGGGGGGGGTTGGCGGGTGTCACGAGGTTCTTGTTTTTAAGGGAAAAAATGGTATTTACCATGAATGTTTTTATCGATTATACTGTAGTTATCTGACCCTGATGCGCTGATGATTCCAAGTTGCATATTATTCAACTCATTAACAACATACCACGTATGCCCTTCACAAACATCGGGATGGACAACCATAATGTTAGATATCATTGAGTATGATTTTTAATATTTCAATGTTGATAATGATAATTACACTTTTGATACGTATGCTAGTTACAGCGCGTAGTACCGGTATCGAAAGTTACCACATTGATTTGTGCAAATCATAAATTGTTTATTAATAAACTCGGCAGTGTTAATTATACATATTGGTTTATAGTTATCTGGACTCTGAATTATAAACAAAACAACATATGTTTTCACAATGTCCACATTTATTTCTTGAAATTCCTCCTTTAATGAAACTTTAATATGAATTACAAAAGGCAAGATGTTGTTTACTTGGATCACAAAGTACAAATAATAACATTTAAATTACAATCACTAGTTTAAACATGGAATCATTTTTCATCATTTATTTGAGCTTTTGTTTTTCATTAATTTAATTTTAACATTAATTTTCTTTTAATCATAATACATTCAAAAGTACATTGAAATTGTACCTTATCTCATCTCAATTGTAACATACTCATTCAAGAAACATTGAAAAGCTTTAAACAATGTTTATTCTTCCAACCAACTCTTAGTCTTCAAACTACTTTTGCTTTGCTGTGTAAACACAAAGCCACAGATCATCTTGCCATCCTTCTTGGTCACACCAATTAGTCTATCATGATTTAAACATCTTTGCGTATGTTTGCTTTTCTTTGTCAAGTTCAGCTTTCTGTAGTGCTTTCGTCTTTTGAATTTCACTTTTTATACCTAGAAAAAAAAAAGCAAAATTCTTATCCAATCAATATAATCTTATATATTTTATTAACAAATCAAACAAGTTAAAACTGCCTCAATATAAATTTATTAACACGACATGTTTTAGGCATAGTCCATCATCAGGTGAATAGAATTGTAACAAAGGATAATATATATCAGTCACAAAATTACATAATAAAACAAATCAGCCAATCAAATGTGTTAACAAACAAAAGGCATAGTTATAAAAACACGCCTCCAAAAGCTATGTGGTACAATCATGGACCTATAATAGGTCTATGGGGTACAATGCAGGAAATGTAAAACAAATGGCCCTAAACAAAAAAACATAAACTACAGAGTTTTATTGTAAATATAATGACAGATCATAGATGATTTAAACTTAGTGACTGCACTCTTGAAAACATGATTAAAAAACAAAACATTGTACAGTGCAGAAATTACAAATGAATTTTAAATGGTAAAAAGAAAAAGAATTTGAGACTTTTTGAACGCAAGTTATTCATATTTGATATATAGTTTCATGAAGTGTAGTATGGTATAAGTTCCCTTAGTGAATTACCCAGAGTGAATATGCTCCTTACCTTTATCTGATGGCTGTAGTTTGAGGGCAGCATTGAAGTCTTTCATAGCAACATCATAATCTTTCAAGCCTTGATTTGCTCTACCTCTCCTAAACAAGCCTTTTGCATTCTCTGCATCAATATTCAATGCCTGAAATTATTTTAAAATGTATAATTAACTTCTGTATGTGGATTTAATTAGCTTCCCATGTAGTGTTCATTTCAGCATTAGTAATAAGTTTTATTTCTTTCTTTTCTTCAAAACTCATATTAGAAATGGAAATAACTACCAAGAAACAGGAATAGCACCACAAACACACAAGTCAGTAAAGTTAAAATCAAATAGTATTTGGTTAAGCATCTCTTTAAATTTACAAAAAAAAGTGAATATTATTTGTTACAGTGAGTTTTAAAAGAAACTAATCTGAATTAATATCATATTAGAAAATTATATAATTATTAATAAATATCTAACTTTCTCGCATTCGTCCTTTGCCTCCCGATATTCCTTAAGTGCTAAGTGGCAAGCTGCAATGTTAAGATGGAGTGGTAAATACGCCAGATGAAGTTTCTCTCGGTCCTCCTTAGTCAAGTTCTCATTTAGTTCTACTTCAGAATTAGATGAATCCTCATCATCATCAGTCAGGTCCAGATAGCTATATAATTATAAAATTGATTAGAAAATAATGTTTATACCAGTCAAAATTAAAATCTGTGGAATAGGAACCAATCCTGCTTATCATTCTTAAGCTCTGTCTACACTATCAAACTATTTTGACAAAAAAGTGTGATGTGCCCAAATATGGTAGTGATATGACATCATAATTCATACATACAGTTTGATAGTGTAGACAGAGCTTTATATCTTAAGGACCCACTATCACAGGATTGATAAACTCTATGTACTGTACTTCTGCTCATTTTAACCAATTTAAATTAATTGGAGTAACCCAGTGTTTCATGCCTTCATTAGAAATGTTTTTATATCATACTTTAGTGCTTTCCTGTATTTTGATTCAGCCATTTTGTAGTTCTTTGCCTTAAACTGGTCGTTACCAATTGCCTTAATATTATTCACAACATCAAGAATCTTTTTAGCCTTAAAAAAAATAAAATAATTTCTTTAAAATAAGAAAGTTGAAATACTAAATTGTGTTCAAAATATTAGGATTGTATTTTACATTTTCAGAGTCAATGCCAGCATCATCAGGCCAGTCAGGGTAAACATCCCCAGTACCATCGTCTTCAACTGATGTTATGTCTACATCCTCTGCAATCTCACCACAATCTTCAATTTTACACTCCTAAAAAAGATATGTATAAATTAATAATCATCATTTGTTGCCTTGTATATACTTGAAAATATGAAATGAAATATGCTGTAATTTTACATACTAAAAACTGTGTAAAATTACACATGAAAATACTCTATTCGTTAATATTACAATTAAGTGCTAACAAACTTTAGCTACTTTCCAATTTCATTATCTTTAATAACAAAATACTGTACTGAGAAATTGAATGTCAAAATTGACCTAAAGATAAAACATTAACTTATGGATTGCAGGCATTATTATAGCAGAGAATATTTACCAATTTTGGGTGTTCTTCTTGTTTTTCAATATTCTCAAGTTTTCTAACGACACCCATTCCTCTGATGACCCTGCCAAATACAACATGTTTGCCATCAAGGTGTGAAGTCACTGCAGTGGTGATGAAGAATTGTGAGCCGTTTGTGCCTGGTCCTGCGTTAGCCATGCTAAGAAGTCCAGGCGTATCATGCTAAGAAGAAAAGCCAGTATGTTATGAATATTTTATATTTTCTCCTTGCGTCGTGTTTTTAAATTTGTATTATAGTTTGTAAAATGTATCTTTTGCCTGAATAAATAATAATAATAATAACTAATATATTAAATTTAATTTAAATATTTTAGTTTTTTTATAAAATACAATATGAGGCAAACAATCATAATATAATCAATAGAGGATTCAATTTACATCTCTCTATCAATCTATATTGTATGAATAATTATATTGGTACCTTCATTATAAAGTTTTCGTCATCAAATTTCTCTCCGTAGATACTCTCACCTCCAGTGCCATTTTGATTAGTAAAATCACCTCCCTGGCACATAAAATCTTTTATAACTGCAAGAAAATCATTGTGTATTATTATATCATTTCAATAAACTATTAGAAAAAGAAGCATACATCAATATAATATTATATAATATAATGCATGCAGGAAAACACTATCATTAATTAAATATTAATTCTTTAGACTCACTTCTGTGGAATATACTTCCTTTGTAGTGCAGTGGTTTTCCACATTTTCCAATTCCTTTCTCACCAGTGCAAAGTGCCCTGAAATTGTCTGCTGTTTTTGGCACTACATCAGCAAAGAGTTCAAAATATATTTTTCCAGCTGTAATTAATAGAAAAATAGATTGACAAATTGACTTCTTATATAACATTGACTGAATCAATAACATTTATTATGAAGAGTTTATTGCCTCTAATAACTATAAATTCACATGATTTAATAGTGTGCAAATAAAGAATGTGCTAGGCCACTCAACCATCTAAACGGTTTGCAGTGCGCAGCACATAGCAGGTGGGTGTGAGGGGATCCCACGTTGTTGGGCGTTGTTGTTCAGTCGGCCTAGGTAGGCTAGATTACGAGGCTCTTAATTTGTCTATAACGTGTTTTAAACTTACCAGATTTGCCACCAATAGTTATATCAAAAAACACTCTGGGGTTGTTCACCTTTTTTTCTTCTTTTGGAGCAGTGCTTGTTTGTTCATTTTCTGGAACTTTCGTCGCTTCCACAGTTTCAGCCATGATTCTTCTAGAAATCCCGGTTGTAGAACTTTTGTTGTGAACACGTGAGTTTACAGAAACACATTCATAAAATGTTTTTTATTAATTATATTTATAGAGATTTAAAATATATTATAATTGCCATAAATTAATAAAATAATAAATATAATGATACGATATTTAAATATTCAACTTTAATTATCATTAATTATTATGTTATAAGTAAAATTGTATTATCATGCTTAAACATTTTGGTTACGAATCTAAAAATAGAAATTGCTAAGTCACGAGTGTGGGGTTTCCCTCTATCTGACGTCAGAGGTTTGCCTAAAACACAACAACCACGACTACAACACACACCACCACCGCTGCTCTATCTGCTACGTAGAAAATAGGCCTAGACCCTACTATTTACAAGTAAATATGGAATTCCCTGAATTAGGAAAACACTGCTCTGACCAGAGCTGTAAACAGCTAGGTAAGATCACCATATCATTATTGAGCCTGCTGACTGAGGAGTTACCGAGCAAGCTAGCTCACTGTGACAGACACTGTCAGTCATCATGTTTTATTCCTTGACTTGCTGAGGTGAGTTAGGAGCGAACCATGACTGTTAATGCCAAATGGTGTCGTCGAACGCAAGAGTACCAGCTAGGCCAGGCCTAGCCTTTCAAATATAGATACTTACTAGCATACAACATGTGTATTGTATTACAGATTTCTTGCCGATGAAGTGCGATGCTTGTAATGAAGTATTTTGGTAAGATTACTTTATTTTTTTTTATTTGTATGTCTGATATTTAAACAAAATGAAAATGACAATTGAATACACAAACTGCTATACCACACCGAAAAATAAATAAATGAAATTTAAATATAGCCTCTATGCCTAATAAATCTTTAATTATTTTAAACATGAAAATAATATTTTTGTTTTAACAGCAAAGATCATATTAACTACTCAAACCATAGCTGTCCATCAGCATATAAAAAGGTAAAGTGCCATGTTTTTCTCCAATCATTCTTTTATGTTATAAAGTTAAATTAGAAATGGAAAAGGAGACAGTAATAACGAAAATGGCTGACAATTTTAAAATGACTGAATAATAAGTTCATTGATATGTACTTTACAATAAATAGATGTCCTTAGATATTTAAATATACAATTGGTTCCATATTTAAAGAAAGTTAATTATTATATAGTATTATTATTTGATTCACAGGATGTTCAGGTTCCTGTTTGTCCTTTGTGCAATAAACCAGTTCCTGGTAAACGAGGAGAAGCTCCCGACATTGCCGTGTCGGGACACATCGATAGAGATTGCCAATCTGATCCTGCAATTAAAAAACGTAAAGTTTATGCTAATAGGTGCAATGTGAAGGGTTGTAAGAAGAAAGAGGTAATTATTAAGTTTTGATTTGAGTTCCTACAGATTGAAATAAAATCCTTTCATTTAATTGGATACATAATTTACGACCCAAACAAAATCGATCACATGACTTTAAAAGCCAAATTCCTAAATAACTCCTAAATAATCAACCTACCCCTAAATAATCAACATAACCTCCTAAATAAAATGTATTGTCCCCCTGAAAAATAATTAAAAAAATTTTTTTTTTAATACACCATTTTAATGTTACATAATAGTTGTCCACGTTGACCAAAAATTGGATCTGAAAAAAAATATATTTACCTGAAAAACTGTAATTTAAAGCAAATTTTTGTTGAATTTAACCATTTATTATGTTATTTTATAAGTGAAAACATTATTTTGTTTTCGTTTTTTTTCTACGAAAGTGATTAATTTTATTAAAATAAAACTAAAAAATAACCTATTCAAAGTCTGATTTAATTAATCTTCATTTTTCATGTTTTTGGGCGACAATACATCTTTAACCGCAAATGATAGATATTATTTTTAATAATTTACCCACAAAACCAAGCTTTGGAACAAAATACATTTGTATATTGTAATATTTTATGTTTTAAAGCTTGTACCAGTTATATGCGAATCATGCCGATTGAATTACTGTTTACGACATCGCCATCAAACAGATCATGAATGTAAAGGTTTTCGAGGAAGTGGCTATTCTATTTCAAATCAAGGGTAAATATATGATGATATTTAAGAAATATATTATATTGAAAGAAAAATATGTAGGCATAAATAGTGAAGATGGGTGTAGAAATACAAATATGATAATGATTTGAGTACGAGATGGATTTTTATGATACGCATTTCTGCACTGTATTGTATTGTAGAGGGCCCCCAATGATCAGCGTTGCTGGATGGGCTACCCTCATGAAACATGGTTCAATAAATAATAATCAAGGCGTGGTAATGAAAGACGTCAATGAATGAATAATAATGATATTTTTGATACACACACAGAGCAGCAGCAATGAATAGATCACAGAAGTTTGGACCAGTCAAGTCTAATGAGCCAAGATCAAGACCACAAAAGACCACCTTAAGTTCTATTGGTCAAAATCTTGATAGGTGCATATGCCATTTTACTTTACAGTTATTGAAATATTAATGAAAAATAATTTTACATTTTGCAAAATTTCACATATCAATGCTATTACATTTTGTTCATGTTTTGTGTATTTTTTTGACAGAGAGCGACAACAGCGAGCACGACAGAGTCATCCACCTCGTACTCAAACCTCAGCCCAGTCCATACAAGGAGGAATGGTAAGGATGTTTAGCTTACAGGTCAAGAGAGACAAAAATATTCAAAATAAAAGTGAATTTGTTTAAACAAATTTAACATTACTGTTCTAATTTTAAAAATTTATGTTAACAAACAATTCATGAAACAAAAACAGATTGGGAAGAAAGCTTAGGCCCAGGGAAGATTTACCAAAACTCTATGACTGTGTACTGGAAAAAAAAGTCATTGAATTAAATCTAACCTTTGTAAATTTTTCTATTAAAGTGTATTCAGATTTGTCTGCTAATTTATATTGTCTTAGCAAATATGTACATAATAATGGATTAATTGATAATGTAACTAAAGGGAGAGCGCCGCAGATAAAATATGTTTTTCTTTTTTATTATACCCTACAGTCAGAAGATGAAGCGATGGCAAGAGCTATCCAGTTATCTATGGTTTCAAATCAGGCTAGACCTACGTCAATGCCAGCAACAGTCAGAACAGAAGAAGCTAGGAGGCAAGAAGAGGAAGATCAGGCATTGGCTAGAGCAATTGCAGAAAGTGAAGAAGAACAACGAAGGCAACATAGAAATAGAACGCAGGTATATCATACTGTAATTTTACTCTTCCCTGGTGATTAAGTTCTCTTAGGTGACCCTGGTCTCCCCAATTCAATTTTTATGTAAACATTGAAAAAGACCAATTAATGAAAGGTGAAAAATGTTGGCTCAAACAGAAGATACAAATGTAGGATATTGCCTTTTATCTAGATTTTATTGTTTGAAATGCACAGTATCAGTTACCATCCTACATTTATTTTTTTTATTTGAAATGTTTTTACTAATTCTCTGCTTATAATATATGTATCGTATCGTATAATAAACAGTCCGACATGAAATGTGTCTACTAATCTTAATGATATAATAGGTAAACATGCTAAATAACTGTTTATATTGAAATAACATTGGAAATATATCTTCCACAGCAACAGAATCAACAATCTGAATCAAAATGTGTTACATCCTGAACAACAATACTCAACAATTGGAAAGAATATACTGTAAACTAATCAAACAGATTGAATGAGAAATCATACCACATGTGTATACTGCTTGCTATTTTATGATTGTAAGGTCAAACAAAATAATTTTTAAATATTTATTATTGATGTAGTTAAAAATAAAATGTTACTACTACATTTTGATACATTCAGGTATTATAAAGTATTTATACTATTCAAATTTATATAATTATAATTTGTAAAAATTTGTGCTGGAATGCAATTTTACTGCTTTAAATTTAAATTGCATTTCACTATTTTAATTGATGTACATTAATTGAATGACATACAATTTGATGTTATATTTTATTAATCCACTTATGTTAATCCAAACATTGTATTTAAACTTATTTATTTAAACTAACTTTACAATCAATTGTTGCATTTTACGTTAAAGGCCAACTCGAGGAGTGAAAGCTGATTTATCTTGATCGTTTTTGTCATATTTGTCAATTTTTATATTATGTTATTTGAGTGATAAATAAAGTATTTACAAATGTTATCCTATTAAATTCATTTTTAGTATTTTTTAATTGACTGATATATTTGTATTATTATATTGTTGAATGTATAGTAACTTTAAACATTGAGGATATATAAATGTCTTTATTTTGTCTTTTACATTGATATTCAATAAAATATACATTATATAATTGTATGTGATTGTATCTTTGTTTCTTTGCCCTTGATTAATTTATATGTGTAATTTGTACATCTTCAGATGGAGGTCATGTCAATATTAACATACGTATCATCTGAAATGAAATTGAAAAAAAAATCATCATATCATGGGTTATGTCACATAACAAGACTAAATGTGTTATTATGTAAAAAATAGAATTTTGATAAATATCTGAAAATGGATCAAATCATAAAATGGCAACCAAGAACTGGAAGATAAGAAAAAGAAAAAATGCATGTAACATTGCATTTAATATATACATATATAAAAATGATATATATAATATATACATATGATACTTATATTTATAAGATATTCAAAGAAAGTATTGATATACATGTAGTTAAAATATCAAACACTATTATTAAGCCCGAAGCTGATAAATCACGAAATTGAATGGTAATGACGACGATGTTCTGTTTCGGTAAACGAACTTTACAGTTAAGTATGATACGTGGCGGAAATAAACACAAACATTTTACATAAACCCGAAAACATCAGAAATGGTAGTTTTTGTGGTAATTTACCTGGGAATTAATTAAGGGATTTTCGATCAGATTAACCACCGTTTCCGGAGCAGTTTGCCATTCCAAGACTTATAAAGGATCTTTATATAGCAACAATGGCTGCTGAGGAAACGAATGACGATATTTCCGAGAAAAAAAGTATTTTTACCGACAATATGCCTGCGTCGGCGAATGCATCGACGAAGGTGAAGTTCGGAATTTTGATCGGTTTGATGGAAGTAAAGGAGGTTTCTGATCGGGATATTTTTGATACTGTTTTTAACCTGGTAAGTTATTATTTATTTTGCGACGGTTTAATATATGTTTTTTGTATGCGCTGATAAATGTTTGCTCTAAAAACATCAGGCCTCTGTTAATGTTATGAACAACCACCTTACTCGCATACACACACCGGCTGGATGCTGCTTGATGAGGGTTGACGAAAGAGTTAATGGGTGGTGGTTTGAACTACAGTAGGCCTAGACTAGAGCCTAGGCTATACATTAGGTTTAAACCTTTGCAGTTGATAGAAGAACCGCCTAGGCCTAGGAAAATACCCACCAAGCTAGAAAACATCCATCAATAATAGACCTACCACACTACCACCAGCAGGTTACCATATTTTATTATTTAATAATTAGGCCTATTTAATTAATTATTAATAATAATAATAATAATAATAATGTGTTTGTATTAAATTCTGTTCTTCTGGGCCAGGGTGTGTAAACAAGATGTTCATGATGTTGCGTGGGTGTGATACCATTTGTTTTAGGGCCTAAATTCTCACGTCATGCATGATCTAATTCTTTTTAAATTACACATAAATTTTCCTTTAAATTTAAATATGTTATTGTTATATGCATTTATTTTGAGTCTGAAATTTGTTTACTTGCATGCATTTTAAAGGTTGACAGCAGTTGCATTTATGCATTTATTATTGCAATACTTAACTGTACAATAACTAATAGTAAATCGCTGGGAGGTACTGTACTACTATAAGGCCTGCAGATTTTATCATGCTGAGGCAGCCGGCCCATTGGATCAGCAATGATAAAAACATTTTTTTCAGTAAAAAATGTCCCTTTGAAACTGAAGTTCATGGATTATTGGAATTCTAAATTGTGACTTTATAACATGAAAGCTGCTATTCTCCATAAAACCATTAGTAATGCAAAGGATTTAGCAACGTATTAGATTTCTACTTTCTACACTTGAGGTTTGCTTGGCTTGTCATCCTTGATGTATTGCCAGTCATTATATGATATCCAATATGGCTGTCCTGCTTACTTAACAAAACACAATTATGCAATTACATTCAGATTGCATTCTTGTCTTTAGTTTTAATTATAAACATTGTCAATATTACCAAATTATGTCTGTATGATATTGCAAACTAGAATATTTGAAGAATTCTTTTTCATTCTGATCCATTTACTGCAAACTACTGAGTCTTTTCCTCTTCTTTTAAAAGCTTCCATGGTCTTAATTCATCTGTCACAAGTTGTCCAGTATACATTTTACACATTATTACAAAAAAAAAGGACATACTGTACAACATTTTTAACGAAAACCCCCTAAAATATCAAAGACAAATGACATTGTACTGCTACTGTACCTTTTTAAAATTTAAAAGCCTGTTGGCAGGATTTTATGGGTCGGTTCTTTTTTCACAAAATTACGGTATCGTAAGCTGGCATCACTCCCCTTCTACAAAAATAGGTTCCTTCAAACCCTTGAACCTACTTGAAGTTATTAGGGCTTTGTTGATTGAGACTTACAAAAAAATACTTAATTAAAAGGACATTCTTGTACCCCTGAAGGGTGAATTTTAAACCGATGAGATACATACAGTGCTCTTAGAAATTATACTATTTAAAACAAAAGTCGGCAATATCAACACAGCTGTATCTCACAAAAGCCATTGGGGTTTAATAACAAAGCATTATAGATATTGATAGAATTATGTAATCCTCCGGGAAAATGCATCACGTCCATTAAATTTCCATCCCTTAATTGATTTTCAATCTGATCGAGGGCGCTTTAAGATCAATGAGCTGTTCATTCTCCAAGTGTTAGCGTAACATCCGAACGACGTGTCAATAATTTAAACATTGTGAAGGATTTCAGATGAAAACACTTAACTTCACACACATTCATGAGCTGAAGTTCAGCTGGCTATCGTAGGAATTGCAGCTGACTAACATTGTACTGTACAGTAATAGACGTGTTAAGAAGGTAATCGTCTGAATGTACTTTGGTAGTGGACGTGTCAAGAACATAGCCACGTATTAAACCATATTGCAGTTTGTGTGAAGAGTTAATCTTATTATATTTTATTGATTTAAGAGATTACAATCATGATTACAAAGTCAATCAAAAAACCAGAGACAATCTTAAGTAAAGATAACAGTTACAAATTGCATTGACTGCGCCAGTGGTTTTCTTTCCACTGCAATCAATTTCTTGATTATAGAAAAATACATTTTCAAGCTCCAAAAATAATTTTAATTTTGTTGCATACTGACAGAAAGCATTTTTATTAATGTGGTAAAGTTTGTGTCTCCGCTAACCTACCATTATACACAGTAATAATAGTTTATTCAAAAAGTAGGTCATAATTTCATTTAGCTGTAAAAAGGACCTTGGTGTTGGACTAAACTTCATACTGGGTGTGTACTTTAGGCCATTGTGTGCCACGCCCATTGACAACTTTGTCTTGGGTCATGCTGTACAATACTGCAGTAAAACAATACTAATAATATTCATAGTATTTCCTCCAAAATACAATGTTAGTGTAATGTTTGTATTTTGTAAAAAACAACAATGTCTTTAATTTTGTAACTGAAGCATAATGGTGTACAACAACTGTTTATTATATGTTAATTAGTTTAATTTGTGTCCATTGTTCATACTACTACTAATACACACTATTATTATGAGAACTAACTGTATTTTATTATCTTGTGTCAATCATGCTCAAAAGCTCTTGGTCTGTGTACATTTTAAGTTATTAAAAACCTATTTAATATTGTGACTGAAATAAATGATACTGTACTTACAGTACTGTCCTGGTAAGTCTACATTGAATATAATATGAATATGATTTAGTATTTAATGATTAAAATTGTAAGAGTTCATTGACTTTTGAATAACCCTAAGTTTAAATTTTGGTAGTGGTTGTTGACCATCTCAATGAATATTATGAAAGAGAATCAAAT
The DNA here is from genome assembly GCF_963402885.1 of Antedon bifida. Classification (NCBI taxonomy): domain Eukaryota; kingdom Metazoa; phylum Echinodermata; class Crinoidea; order Comatulida; family Antedonidae; genus Antedon; species Antedon bifida. The sequence goes on along the minus strand of NC_136230.1, from coordinate 32,120,663 downwards.
CAAATAGTTTGTACCAATTTAATGCGATACGATACGCTTTGCCTGTGAATTGCTGAACCTTCGTTGACGGCATCGATATTACGATTGAGATTCTTAGCCTACATTTGTTGACACAATTAATCAAGCGAACATAGCCCAAAATGCTACCGAGTTAATTGCATTTAACGAATAAGATTTGCTTATCTATTTAATTGAAACTATTATTGAAAGTTCCTGTTTTAACGCAAAACATTTTTTTCAATCTCAAAAATGTACTGTACACTTTTTGTTATGTCTTTAAAAACCGTAAATTAGTTTAACCCATTGAAAATTGTAATACTGAGATAAAAATATTAATGACAAACATAAAATAGCAAGAAATATGTGAACAATTTTGTTTACAATAGAAAATCCAAAGTATTTTTTTTTGTATCGGTAAATTAACAATGATTCTCTCCGTTATGCAACCAATATTAACAATCGAGAAGAACAATTTTCATTTCACTTTATAATGGATTTTCTTAGACATATTGGATATAAAAGAACATTTATTTTTCCCTGAAGGTTTAGAATCGTGAAACTGCATGGCTGTTTATGGGTTCAATTAAATACATACAGACTTCTAATATTTCCTTTATGTTACCGCTTTGATGTAAATTCTTTTGTCATCAGTACCATACTTTGTTATTCGTTTAAATAAATAGATCTGATGTGCTGAATGTGCTCTTTGGAGTGTCTCTCTTCCTTTATTGCTGTGTCCATACTGTGACATTCTTACAATTGTATCCTTGTGTTGTTTTTGTATGGTTTTTTTAACATAACAACATACTACTAGTATCAACTTGACGCATTTGTGTTTTTAATAGCTTTCTTTAATGACAAATGGCATTTTTTTCTATCTGTAAATTAAAATTCTAAACCAGTGGATACCCCGAAGATGTATCATCATCAAAACAACAGTCTCTGATGCCCATTCTGTGACACTCGTAATTAGCGTATTATGAAGTTGGAGATTTAAATAGATTGAAGTAGACCCGAGAGATTGTAAGAGGATAGATAAATATTTGTTGTCATTGACTGTTAAGGAAATCAATAACCCTCAGTAAATTTTGTAATTCACGGTTTAAACACAATTAATAAATGAGTTATTGATGATTTAGCCCATTGACTTTTTTTATTCAATTTTTTTTTAGGATTATAGAATTGGTTAAAAGCTTAGTAGAAAGTGTGAAATATTGAGACCTGGTAGTCAATGACTTTTCTCTTAGACCAACTACAGTATCTATGAATTGACTAGAACCAAACAATTAACTATTAAAAACATATTCTGATTCATGCAAAACAATTGTTACTATATGTGCATTGAGACGACATTATATTATGCATGCATTTCAGTTTATTGCGTATACAGTACTGACGATTAAATATAGATTTGATGGATACGGATATTTCTTGCATCAGTATCCAAGAAAGTGGTATAATAATAATAATAAGACTTAAAGCAAAAAAAAATAAATGTGGAAGTGTTGTACAATGCCTGCTGAAAACATAACATGACCAATGTACAGTATATTCTAATATTATTTTCACTTTTTTTGATTTCCTGTTGTACAGTAGTTACACAGTGCTTGGAAAAATTAAAATATTAATAGTTTGATTGTAGATTAGTTGTGAACAGTTGATTTTTTGATGGCTGATTTATAGGCCTCCATACATCGATATATATACAGTAAGAATACAAAATTACTACAGTAGTAAAAGAAACGAAACAACTAATAAATTCCAAAAAGAATCCATTTCAATGTGCATAAAATAAAATCTTCTTCAAACGAAGCAAAAGATAATATTTGCAAGGTTTTTATTTCTTTTATCAAAATGGTTGTCTCCTGTGATGAGTACTTTAATACTTTAGCTTTCTAGCATCGACTGAATACAGCCCACTAATTGTATTAATGCTCAAAATAACTTAGCCTACATTGCTACAGATTAATAAATGTTAAAATAACTTAATGAATTTAGACATTAATCTAATTCATACTACATTATAATACAAGCATTTCATACATTGAGTAATGTACCAGGACTATTAGAGTTAGCAACTTAATTTAGACTGCATAAATTCATGAAGAAGATTTACTGAATCTATTAAATGCTATCATGGTAATTCAGGTGAAATAAAATGAAATGGTCATTGTAAATTTAGATATCAAACTTTACTTATTTTATACTACTGTATGTAGTTTAAAACTGTCTACTATCTGACTCTCACTCAGTGGATTTACTATCCCTATGTAACCCTTGCTCTGCTACAACTTACTGGCCAGTTTAGTCACATACTGTAGGTTGTTTCAGTAAAGGGGAGGGGTGAAAAAGATAAGATTACAGAGCACTTTGTATTATATTTTAGGCCCTAGATTATGACAGCCTTCAATAAAGAATCATGAACTATATTTTATTATTGTATATAATATATGACTGGAAATTGATATGCAGTCAGTAAGTAAATTGCAAAGTTCTTGTTTTTAGCATGTTCGTCTTCATTCAATCTAGTTAATTAATTTTGGTGTGTGTCACAATAAAAAGGATCAACATCAATTATCACCGTAGCAACAACTGATGCTTTGAAATTAGTTGTCAACTCGTTAATGATGACATCATTATTGTGAAGAGTATCTATATTAAATTCTATACAATTTATAGTCTACTTAAACTGTAGTATTATAAAATAGATTGAATTGTAAATGTTGTATTGCATCTTTATTAAATTAAATGCTACTACATCATTTACTACCACTGTTTACTAAACTAAAACTAAATTTTTAAGTGTCATTATGATAAAAAAAAGTATTTAATTTTACTGTCTATTATGTGACCAACTTACCTAGATAAACCGACATAGGTTTTCCCCTTCAATATCAAATCGAAAGTAAAAATATTCTTAGTATTCCCCTACAAGTCATTGGTATCGTCCGTGACCACGCCCTCAGGTGGGCAGCAACACCCATACATCACCTTTTCTTTTTCTGTGTATGTGGAGTATTGTAAAGCTATCATTGAAAGGGCTTACAATGTTTATGAGGGAGATTTATTTTACCTCTCCCTACTTCATTATTACTGTACTGTATGTGTTTACTGTACTGTACAGTATACACACATTTTTGTTAAATATTAATAAAAGATGAAGACAAAACAGCAAAGATTTAAAAATGAATACAAATTTAAATTATACAACAATATAAATAAATATAAGATGATAAAAAATATGTTGTTTAATCATTCACATTGATTGTGTGCTACATTTTGTATTACAATATTGCATAGTGAGTATTTTAGTCCAAAGAGTAAATTACAAATTCTACCATTGTTTATCTACTGTACTGTACACCTACAGTTATTATAATAGAAAAATGTGGACAGCTTAGTCTCAAGCTACAAAAGGGAATATTCCAAAACTCTGTATTAAAGAATGCAGAATGTATGAGGGATGGCTTTTTAAATCATCAATGAAAGAAATTATAATTTGTTCCGTCAGTAATCTGTATGCTAGCCAGCGGACTGAGTTTATACACTTAAGCCATTTAGTTTGTATTATAGACATATTATGACAAAAGAATTTGTAATCAGTGTTTGTTTTTCAATAACCACAAACAGTCATAAGTATGCTTGAGGTTTTATTTCATGGATTTGATAGATACAGATGTTCAATAAATAATTCATGGTTCAATTCTACACATTGTTTGTATTGTTGTCTAATTCTTAATCTTGCTACAGTACTGCATAATCTAAAAAGATAAATAAAAGATTTTTAACTTTGTGTTTGTGACAAATTTCTATTAACCAATATATATAAACTTTATTTATTCACGAGACTGATGTGTAGTACAACTTGTTTTTACACTTGTTTGTGATATTACAAAAAAACCAACGCCATATAAATACGACAAAAAAGATAGAAAAATTGAAATTGAAAAGAAAAAAGTTACTTACAGCAGAATCCCTTTCATCTGACATCTCTATTACCGGTACTTCCCGTGTAAACGGGAACCCCTATCCAAGTGTATAATTTATGGGGATTCTACTGCAACATTGTTTATTTTATGTTACCTTGAGTTTACTACAGGTATACTTTGATAACTGTCAAGTAGTACTGTATATTGATTTTTTATTAATTTTTTTTTTTTTTGCCTTTAGCTTGTTGGTCGTGAATTTGATTTAGAATGTGCTTTCATCATAGACGACCCGGAAAATGTCAACCATCTCCTGGAACTTATGAGTCATTGTCAGGTCACACAACAGGTACGTACTGTAGGTTACATAGGTTCAGTACTGTACGTACTGTTGATCACTCATATTTAACAGTTTACATAATATTAAATGCTCAAATGTCACATTAAAAGTACAAACACAAATAAAAGTCACTACTGTACACTCAAGTAGTTTTACTGTAGTCCAGAAAGTTGCTTTTACATTAGATTTAAATACAGGTGGCCATGCTACCTGTATACATTCTAAAGTGAAATTTATATATCACCTATTTCAGTTCTGAAACCATGTTTATTTTCTCCATGTACTGTATTGTCATTGTCACATGTTTTTCTAATGACTATGATTTTTTATTCCGAAGGCTGAAATATGGAGTATGTTTTGCGGCATTGTTCGCCGAAGTGTGTTAAATTTACAAGCCTGTACAAGTGTTGGTTTGATTGAGAAACTGCTAGACCGCTTACCACAATCGGAGGAAATCATTGCAGGTAAAACTCTAAAACAGCTCCTTCGGATGAGTTATTAAGCTGTTAAGCTGCGGTGCATGTTAAAGAACGCAGTACACTCTTTGAAAAGAGTAGGGCTCGTCTCCCAATGTACTTCTCAATTCATCACCAGAGTATCCCACCTGAAACAAGTCTAAGGACTTTAGTGGGTTATCCTTGGTGTGTGCAACACAAAAATATTCTATCTATCTACACCTATTGACTTATTTGATGAGAGAGGGTATAATATCAGTACACTATACATCAATCAAAAACACAATGAGATACATCAGCAAGATACACCAACCACATAACATTATCCTGTATTATGGATTGTGCTGGTATGATGGGATATTGTGTGTTGGTTTATCAGTAATGATATAATGCTGTCATTCTCATATTATTATGGAGCTTTCAACACATATTGTATATTGCATCAAGGAGTCCCTGCAAGCTCATAATGAACTAATGACATTACAATCAAACATAAGCTCAATTGAAAAAAGAATATAAGACTATCCATCCCAAATTGGGCATCCTTGGGCAAGCTTGGCTACTAACTCATAATTGACACAGATTTCAATGCTTAGTGCACAATTATATAAAATGTAAATTATTTCTGATTGTCAATTACTACCACCAGTATGCTGCCCTAAAAGCCTCTCTCATAATGAAGTGCACTTAATAATAGCAAGATAATTAACAAATTTACCTTTTATTGTCTTGTTTACAGAGTTGCTTGTAGAGATCATAGGTGTGCTTGCAAACTATAGCATATCGGTGAAAGAATTGAAGATTCTGTTTAAGAGCCTCAAGGGATGCGATGGAAAATGGGTAATGTAGAATTGTAATATTGAATTAAAAATAACAATGAGAGTTTTGTTGGCCACAAACTATGAGATGAGCACATGGGTATTAAGAGTCTGTGAGAGGTCACCAAATTACCAAAGCAACAAAAGTCTCAGAAAATGAACAAGCAAGTATTGCTCCAAAAAAGGCGAACAACCCCAGAGTGTTTTTTGATATATAACTAATGGTGGCAAATCTTGTAAGTTTAAAACATGTATAGGCCTAGACAAGAGCCTCGTAATCTAGGCTGACATCAAATTACCATATGGCACCAAAGGTACATAAAGCATACATGTGTGGGAAAGAACCAAATTATCATGGTACCAAAGGTACATAAAGCAAACATGTGTGAGAAAGAACCAAATTACCATGGTACCAAAGGTACATAAAGCAAACATGTGTGAGAAAGAACCAAATTACCATGGTACCAAAGGTACATAAAGCAAACATGTGTGAGAAAGAACCAAATTATCATGGTACCAAAGGTACATAAAGCAAACATGTGTGAGAAAGAACCAAATTATCATGGTACCAAAGGTACATAAAGCAAACATGTGTGAGAAAGAACCAAATTATCATGGTACCAAAGGTACATAAAGCAAACATGTGTGAGAAAGAACCAAATTATCATGGTACCAAAGGTACATAAAGCATACATGTGTGAGAAAGAACCAAATTACCATGGTACCAAAGGTACATAAAGCAAACATGTGTGAGAAAGAACCAAATTACCATGGTACCAAAGGTACATAAAGCATACATGTGTGAGAAAGAACCAAATTACCATGGTACCAAAGGTACATAAAGCAAACATGTGTAAGAAAGAACCAAATTGCCATGGTGCAGAACGTTCAAAGCAAACATCCGTGTGATTTTAATTAAAATATTCCAAATTAATTTTCCGAACTAACAATTTCAAACTGAGAAAAACTATAAAACATCAATAATAGTTTTCATTTTTCACATTACCTTATTGAACATGAATGTACTTGACATACTCTACATGATTCACAATTCAGGTTTTTTTTTCCTTTTAAATGTGAGTCATAATGTCAAAGGTGAAGGCTAATGTGGCTACATATGATATGCTACAACTAATAATCCCAGTAATACTTAAAATTTTCTGTGCTTGTGGATACAAACTCAATGATTGTGCCATTGGTTGGATTAAAACTTTGATAAATTGATGATCAAAATATGAGCATATTGAGATAGATTCTTAGCACTTAAGGTTGGTAGGATGAGGAATAGACCAATCACTTGCCGAAACATTCAGGATGATTTCATTTACATAATGTTGCAGGATTAATCCATAATGTGATGAGCATGTTAGCGAGATGATCCATAACAATCCCATGATGCATTTGATATTTAGATTGTGCGAGGTGTCTTGTTACAAGCATGATGTCACGTATATACCTACTCTGTATCTCTAATGAGTAATTTGTTATAATGAGCACACATATCTTGCCACTGTTTATATGTTTCTATGTACATTTTGATTGGATATGTGTCTGTTAGGAATTAAAACTTCACTCTTAAGATAATCTCAATGATGTCTTTAGGCAAACAGTCTATTCACATATTTATTCAGTGTCAAAATTACTGTAATAAAACATTGTATGAATGAACAAGCACTTTTTATTTTCTTGATCTATGATTTTACGAAGTCTTAAGCTCTGTCTACTGTACACTGTCATATGTGACAAAAAAATGTGATATGCCCATATGAACATGATGTCATATCACTACCATATTTGGGCATATCAATACCATATATGGGCACATCCACATTACATTTTTTAACATAAACTTTGATAGTGTAGACAAGGCTTTAATGTGGTTCCATGTTTCCCTTAAAATATGCTTTTGATAAATTTTGTAATATCAATTTATAAGCAGCATATTTTTATCCAATTTTTATGAATTAAAATGTTCAATGAGTATATTTGATTAAAAGGTTTTCTATTTAATTGGCATTCAGTTGAAAATGAAATACAGAATTCAAAATAACTTTTTTTATTATCACTAATGTCTTATTATAAAAGCTTTGTTGATTTGTAAAAAGACTAAAATATTGCTTTTAATGTGCACTATATTTCTATGTTTTTTAGCCCAAATATTCAATCAAGTTGTTACAAGTTCTGCGCCAAATGCCTTGCAGACATGGACCTGATGTTTTCTTCAATTTCCCTGGTACTGTTGGATCAGTAAGTGAATTTAATCATAAATTGAAAACGAAAAAAATTCTGTGCAATTTCATTTCAAAAGTACATTTTACTATTTGAGTACTGTAGTGTATGTAGTAAGATACAAACTATTAAATTATTAACAACAGTACATTCAATGCGTTGTGAGAAAGTGATTTTATTGATCTGACTTAATGTCTTCCTTAATAATATGCTGTGATGTAGTGCCGGATTCTATACATATAGCAATATAATTCCATTAAATACAATAGATTAGGTTATATAATATCATTTTATAAAAATTAATTTATGATAATGGTATTTAAATATATAATATAATGAGTATCTAAATACTAATGTATCACAACCCACCTGCTGAGCAAATTAATTTTATACCTGTACAGTAGTAAATAATATATTATCAGTTATATTATACCTGTAGCATATCCCTACCTTGCATTATATACTTCCACTTCCAAATGTTGCTGACACGTCCTCTATCCCCCACCTTGCATTATATACTTCCACTTCCAAATGTTGCTGACACGCCCTCTATCCCCCACCTTGCATTATATACTTCCACTTCCAAATGTTGCTGACACGTCCTCTATCCCCCACCTTGCATTATATACTTCCACTTCCAAATGTTGCTTACACTTCCTCTATCCCCCACCTTGCATTATATACTTCCACTTCCAAATGTTGCTAACACGTCCTCTATCCCCCACCTTGCATTATATACTTCCACTTCCAAATGTTGCTAACACGTCCTCTATCCCCCACCTTGCATTATATACTTCCACTTCCAAATGTTGCTAACACGTCCTCTATCCCCCACCTTGCATTATATACTTCCACTTCCAAATGTTGCTAACACGTCCTCTATCCCCCACCTTGCATTATATACTTCCACTTCCAAATGTTGCTTACACGTCCTCTATCCCCCACCTTGCATTATATACTTCCACTTCCAAATGTTGCTTACACGTCCTCTATCCCCCACCTTGCATTATATACTTCCACTTCCAAATGTTGCTGACACGTCCTCTATCCCCTACCTTGCATTATATACTTCCACTTCCAAATGTTGCTGACACGTCCTCTATCCCCCACCTTGCATTATATACTTCCACTTCCAAATGTTGCTTACACTTCCTCTATCCCCCACCTTGCATTATATACTTCCACTTCCAAATGTTGCTTACACTTTCTCTATCCCCCACCTTGCATTATATACTCCCACTTCCAAATGTTGCTAACACGTCCTCTATCCCCCACCTTGCATTATATACTTCCACTTCCAAATGTTGCTGACACGCCCTCTATCCCCCACCTTGCATTATATACTTCCACTTCCAAATGTTGCTGACACGTCCTCTATCCCCCACCTTGCATTATACTTCCAAATGTTGCTTACACGTCCTCTATCCCCCACCTTGCATTATATACTTCCACTTCCAAATGTTGCTGACACGCCCTCTATCCCCCACCTTGCATTATATACTTCCACTTCCAAATGTTGCTGACACGTCCTCTATCCCCCACCTTGCATTATACTTCCAAATGTTGCTTACACTTCCTCTATCCCCCACCTTGCATTATATACTTCCACTTCCAAATGTTGCTGACACGTCCTCTATCCCCCACCTTGTATTATATACTTCCACTTCCAAATGTTGCTTACACGTCCTCTATCCCCCACCTTGTATTATATACTTCCACTTCCAAATGTTGCTTACACTTCCTCTATCCCCCACCTTGCATTGTATACTTCCACTTCCAAATGTTGCTGACACGTCCTCTATCCCCCACCTTGCATTATATACTTCCACTTCCAAATGTTGCTGACACGTCCTCTATCCCCCACCTTGCATTATATACTTCCACTTCCAAATGTTGCTTACACGTCCTCTATCCCCCACCTTGCATTATATACTTCCACTTCCAAATGTTGCTTACACGTCCTCTATCCCCCACCTTGCATTATATACTTCCACTTCCAAATGTTGCTGACACGTCCTCTATCCCCCACCTTGCATTATATACTTCCACTTCCAAATGTTGCTTACACGTCCTCTATCCCCCACCTTGCATTATATACTTCCACTTCCAAATGTTGCTTACACGTCCTCTATCCCCCACCTTGCATTATATACTTCCACTTCCAAATGTTGCTTACACGTCCTCTATCCCCCACCTTGCATTATATACTTCCACTTCCAAATGTTGCTTACACGTCCTCTATCCCCCACCTTGCATTATATACTTCCACTTCCAAATGTTGCTTACACGTCCTCTATCCCCCACCTTGCATTATATACTTCCACTTCCAAATGTTGCTTACACTTCCTCTATCCCCCACCTTGCATTATATACTTCCACTTCCAAATGTTGCTTACACTTCCTCTATCCCCCACCTTGCATTATATACTTCCACTTCCAAATGTTGCTTACACGTCCTCTATCCCCCACCTTGCATTATATACTTCCACTTCCAAATGTTGCTTACACTTCCTCTATCCCCCACCTTGCATTATATACTTCCACTTCCAAATGTTGCTTACACGTCCTCTATCCCCCACCTTGCATTATACTTCCAAATGTTGCTTACACTTTCTCTATTCCCCACCTTGCATTATATACTTCCACTTCCAAATGTTGCTTACACTTCCTCTATCCCCCACCTTGCATTATATACTTCCACTTCCAAATGTTGCTTACACGTCCTCTATCCCCCACCTTGCATTATATACTTCCACTTCCAAATGTTGCTTACACTTCCTCTATCCCCCACCTTGCAATATATACTTCCACTTCCAAATGTTGCTTACACTTTCTCTATCCCCCACCTTGCATTATATACTTCCACTTCCAAATGTTGCTTACACGTCCTCTATCCCCCACCTTGCATTATATACTTCCACTTCCAAATGTTGCTTACACTTCCTCTATCCCCCACCTTGCATTATATACTTCCACTTCCAAATGTTGCTTACACTTTCTCTATCCCCCACCTTGCATTATATACTTCCACTTCCAAATGTTGCTTACACGTCCTCTATTCCCCACCTTGCATTATATACTTCCACTTCCAAATGTTGCTTACACGTCCTCTATCCCCCACCTTGTATTATATACTTCCACTTCCAAATGTTGCTTACACGTCCTCTATCCCCCACCTTGCATTATATACTTCCACTTCCAAATGTTGCTTACACTTTCTCTATCCCCCACCTTGTATTATATACTTCCACTTCCAAATGTTGCTTACACGTCCTCTATCCCCTACCTTGCATTATATACTTCCACTTCCAAATGTTGCTTACACTTTCTCTATCCCCCACCTTGCATTGTATACTTCCACTTCCAAATGTTGCTTACACGTCCTCTATCCCCTACCTTGCATTATATACTTCCACTTCCAAATGTTGCTTACACTTCCTCTATCCCCCACCTTGCATTATATACTTCCACTTCCAAATGTTGCTTACACTTCCTCTATCCCCCACCTTGCATTATATACTTCCACTTCCAAATGTTGCTTACACTTTCTCTATCCCCCACCTTGTATTATATACTTCCACTTCCAAATGTTGCTTACACTTCCTCTATCCCCCCCCCCCCCCTTGCATTATATACTTCCACTTCCAAATGTTGCTTACACTTCCTCTATCCCCCACCTTGCATTATATACTTCCACTTCCAAATGTTGCTTACACTTCCTCTATCCCCCACCTTGCATTATATACTTCCACTTCCAAATGTTGCTGACACGTCCTATCCCCCACCTTGCATTATATACTTCCACTTCCAAATGTTGCTGACACGTCCTATCCCCCACCTTGCATTATATACTTCCACTTCCAAATGTTGCTGACACGTCCTATCCCCCACCTTGCATTGTATACTTCCACTTCCAAATGTTGCTGACCCATCCTCTATCCCCCACCTTGCATTATATACTTCCACTTCCAAATGTTGCTTACACGTCCTCTATCCCCCACCTTGCATTATATACTCCCACTTCCAAATGTTGCTAACACGTCCTCTATCCCCCACCTTGCATTATATACTTCCACTTCCAAATGTTGCTTACACTTCCTCTATCCCCCACCTTGCATTATATACTTCCACTTCCAAATGTTGCTTACACGTCCTCTATCCCCCACCTTGCATTATATACTTCCACTTCCAAATGTTGCTTACACTTCCTCTATTCCCCACCTTGCATTATATACTTCCACTTCCAAATGTTGCTTACACTTTCTCTATCCCCCACCTTGCATTATATACTTCCACTTCCAAATGTTGCTTACACTTCCTCTATTCCCCACCTTGCATTATATACTTCCACTTCCAAATGTTGCTTACACTTCCTCTATTCCCCACCTTGCATTATATACTTCCACTTCCAAATGTTGCTGACACGTCCTCTATCCCCCACCTTGCATTATACTTCCAAATGTTGCTTACACGTCCTCTATCCCCCACCTTGCATTATATACTTCCACTTCCAAATGTTGCTTACACTTCCTCTATCCCCCACCTTGCATTATATACTTCCACTTCCAAATGTTGCTTACACGTCCTATCCCCCACCTTGTATTATATACTTCCACTTCCAAATGTTGCTTACACGTCCTCTATCCCCCACCTTGCATTATATACTTCCACTTCCAAATGTTGCTTACACTTCCTCTATCCCCCACCTTGCATTATATACTTCCACTTCCAAATGTTGCTTACACTTCCTCTATCCCCCACCTTGCATTATATACTTCCACTTCCAAATGTTGCTGACACGTCCTCTATCCCCCACCTTGCATTGTATACTTCCACTTTCAAATGTTGCTTACACGTCCTCTATCCCCCACCTTGCATTATATACTTCCACTTCCAAATGTTGCTTACACTTCCTCTATCCCCCACCTTGCATTATATACTTCCACTTCCAAATGTTGCTTACACTTCCTCTATCCCCCACCTTGCATTATATACTTCCACTTCCAAATGTTGCTGACACGTCCTCTATCCCCCACCTTGCATTGTATACTTCCACTTCCAAATGTTGCTGACACGTCCTCTATCCCCCACCTTGCATTGTATACTTCCACTTCCAAATGTTGCTTACACGTCCTCTATCCCCCACCTTGCATTATATACTTCCACTTCCAAATGTTGCTGACACATCCTCTATCCACCACCTTGCATTATATACTTCCACTTCCAAATGTTGCTGACACGTCCTCTATCCCCCACCTTGCATTATATACTTCCACTTCCAAATGTTGCTTACACGTCCTCTATCCCCCACCTTGCATTGTATACTTCCACTTCCAAATGTTGCTGACACGTCCTCTATCCCCCACCTTGCATTATATACTTCCACTTCCAAATGTTGCTGACACGTCCTCTATCCCCCACCTTGCATTGTATACTTCCACTTCCAAATGTTGCTGACACGTCCTCTATCCCCCACCTTGCATTGTATACTTCCACTTCCAAATGTTGCTGACACGTCCTCTATCCCCCACCTTGCATTGTATACTTCCACTTCCAAATGTTGCTGACACGTCCTCTATCCCCCACCTTGCATTATATACTTCCACTTCCAAATGTTGCTTACACTTTCTCTATCCCCCACCTTGCATTATATACTTCCACTTCCAAATGTTGCTTACACGTCCTCTATCCCCCACCTTGCATTATATACTCCCACTTCCAAATGTTGCTGACACGTCCTCTATCCCCCACCTTGCATTATATACTTCCACTTCCAAATGTTGCTTACACGTCCTCTATCCCCCACCTTGCATTATATACTTCCACTTCCAAATGTTGCTTACACTTCCTCTATCCCCCACCTTGCATTATATACTTCCACTTCCGAATGTTGCTTACACGTCCTCTATCCCCCACCTTGCATTATATACTTCCACTTCCAAATGTTGCTTACACTTCCTCTATCCCCCACCTTGCATTATATACTTCCACTTCCAAATGTTGCTTACACTTCCTCTATCCCCCACCTTGCATTATATACTTCCACTTCCAAATGTTGCTTACACTTTCTCTATCCCCCACCTTGCATTATATACTTCCACTTCCAAATGTTGCTGACACGTCCTCTATCCCCCACCTTGCATTATATACTTCCACTTCCAAATGTTGCTTACACTTCCTCTATCCCCCACCTTGCATTATATACTTCCACTTCCAAATGTTGCTGACACGTCCTCTATCCCCCACCTTGCATTATATACTTCCACTTCCAAATGTTGCTTACACGTCCTCTATCCCCCACCTTGCATTATATACTTCCACTTCCAAATGTTGCTGACACGTCCTCTATCCCCCACCTTGCATTATATACTTCCACTTCCAAATGTTGCTTACACGTCCTCTATCCCCCACCTTGCATTATATACTTCCACTTCCAAATGTTGCTGACACGCCCTCTATCCCCCACCTTGCATTATATACTTCCACTTCCAAATGTTGCTTACACTTCCTCTATCCCCCACCTTGCATTATATACTTCCACTTCCAAATGTTGCTTACACTTCCTCTATCCCCCACCTTGCATTATATACTTCCACTTCCAAATGTTGCTTACACTTCCTCTATTCCCCACCTTGCAATATATACTTCCACTTCCAAATGTTGCTTACACGTCCTCTATCCCCCACCTTGCATTATATACATTATACTTATTATCTATTGTTATATATTCTACCAATTAATTATTAATGTTTTATTAAACATTGCATTGCATTTTACTCCGTTTATAAATGTATTGTATTCTCAGTTATATAATAAACTATACTGTAATGTAGTATTATTATTATTCTGTCGATTTTAAACATCATTTAAACAGAAATAAGTTACTATTGCTGGAATAATTCAAAATGTCAACTTTGCCTCTAGAAATTGACCTCTCAAGGTTCAATGTCTAGCCCTCATTACGTGAATGAAGGTATGGGCTGTAACATCCAATCAATATCAATGTACAATAACCTCTAAGCACTGCTCAAAATATCTATAAAATTGAGTTTAATTTTAGAAATGCCTGTATGTAAAAACGCATCTATCATTTCAAATACCCCTAGAGAAACTTACTATTTAGTAAATACATTTATGTTAAAAATAATAATTGCAATGTACTAACAATCAGATAAGACTTGTCTTCTAGAATGAATCTACAAGATTAGAGTATTATTCAATAATGAGGATTATTAGACAAATTTGTACTGATAATACGATTATCATTAGCGGCCATTTGCAATTACATGGATTAGCATGTCATTATGATGTACTTCTTGATGTAGAGTGCATCAATAGTCCACTACTTGGTTGCTAATTTGAGGAAATTGTTGATTCATTAATTCTAAACTGAATTAATGTGCACATAATGTTATTATTTGATATTTTGTTCAAATACTAAGGTTCAAATTGATGAATATTCCAGAAAAGCTTGGGGGATTCCCCAACATTTCCTCAGCTTTATTTTCTAAGTCTGATACTTAGGATTAGATTTATGCATGTATATCTGTATTTATGATCTTTAGCTTTACTTGATGGCATATTATTGTTACATCTCTATTTATGTCATCCCAGGAAGATTACTCATCTCCATCATTCAGAATTTTTATTTCTTAATCAAATTTGTGTTTTTCGAATACTGACATAAAATCCCTTCATATCCAGCATACTGTCAAATAAAAAAAAAAACTGGATTTCAGCTACTCAACGACTGTTTCAAACAGTGCATTTATATAACGATGAGAGTTTAAGTTAGTATTAAACATATTTCAGTTTTTCTGCCTTCATGCAAACTAAATTCAAATATTATAATGAGCGAAAAATTCAAAATCAATGATAATGTACATTGATTTTGAAATTAAGATTATTGATTTTATATGAAAAGGAAGAAGAAATTACATTTTTTTTTAGAAAAATTAGTTTGTTTATTCATTTTAATTTCTTGGTAATAAAGAAATACGTTCTTAATAGCTGGCCTTTTTTAATTGAAGGACAAAATTAGTTTTTTAATTATTTCAGCAATAATTATCCCAGTTAATTATATTTGTTAAATTTATTTTCAGGCAATTGCTCTACCACCCATGTCAAAATGGCCGCACCAGAATGGATTTACTTTCACTACCTGGTTCCGATTGGATCCTGTTACCAACATAAATGTGGACCGGGACAAACCATACCTCTTCTGGTATAATATGCCATCTTAAATTAAGTCTACTTAAGCAATACCTCTTCTGATATAATATGCCATTTTAAATTAAGTCTAAGCAATACCTCTTCTGGTATAATATGCCATATAAAATTAAGTTTAAGCAATACCTCTTCTGGTATAATATGCCATCTTAAATTAAGTCTAAGCAATACCTCTTCTGGTATAATATGCCATATTAAATTAAGTTTAAGCAATATGTGAATTTTTATAAGCCGTCATAAAACTCACAACTAGTAATAAATAAATCATTAACAGCTTAATTTTCCATTTACAAAGTCTCAAATGAGTAATTATTTTACTCTTAACTGATAAATGTAGTTGTAAATGTTATGAATACCACTAATAAACAGTCTATAAAAATGAATGTAAAATTGAAGAGAGTTTAAATATAGAAATAAAGGCTTAAATATATTTAAGTAGGAAGAAATTAAGTTTCGGTTTTTACCAATTTTTTGTTTCAGTTTCCGTACAGGTAAAGGTGTTGGCTATTCAGGTCATTTCATGGGGTCATGTTTGGTCATTACATCGGTCAAAGTGAAAGGAAAGGGATTCCAGCATTGCATTAAATTTGACTTTCAACCAAGAAAGGTACATGTTCAAACTCATATGTACTTAGCAATAATAATAGCTGATTTTCTGATACGACCATCCTTTGGTACATTTACTATAAGAGACAGTTTGTACATTTTTCCCCTATACACCATTTATTTTATATTAAAAACATCCATACACATGGTTTCAAATTGATTGGAATTGTACTGAGAAGGCTTGAAGCTACAGTAAACCCGGGAGTACTTTGGGTTTTGTAAAAGATTTTTAAAAATAATAAAATATTTGTATATCTATATTTAAAAGATAATACCTTCACATCACAGCCTAAAGTAAATGCAATTACTGAGTAACTTATTAACAAGGCTCTTTTTTTTTCATTTAAGTGGTATATGGTTTCTGTTGTACACATCTACCATCGGTGGAAGAATAATGAAATCAAATGTTTTGTCAACGGAAAGTTGGTGTCATCTGGTGAGATGCCATGGCATGTCAATGTTAATGAGGTGAGTCACTTTTAAGACTCAAAAGTCAAATTTTACAAGTTTATTGAAGTAGACAATAACATTATTGTATTAAATATCTGTATATGACCCTTCTGATGTTAGCCTCCAAAATCATGGAAGCTATTTGTTACTGTAAAATTGTTATAGAATTGTAATGTCATATTAGTATTTTCATATTCTCTATATTTCACTAGTCCAGCCTACAAAGTCTAGTGAAAATCACTCTGGTCTTTTAGTCAACTTTCTATAAGTTAGTACATCCTTACTTCCTAAGTCAGTACACCCTTACCAATTAAAAAATTATATTAAATAAAAATATATAGAGTAAACAAATTGATTAATGTTTTATTCTATTTTTTGTTTCAACAGCCATTTGACAAATGCTTTCTTGGAGCAGCACCATCTGCAGACAAAGAGAGGACATTCTGTGGCCAGTTAGCTTGTGTTTACCTGTTTAGTGAAGCTCTAACTCCACAACAGATAGAAGCTATATATCTAATGAATCCCAATTATAAAGTAAGCAGTTTCTTATTCTTTTGTCTGTCAGTTTCATCTACAGAGCATTTAATAAAAAGAAAAATGAGTTACAGTGTTTACAATTACAATTGTAGTGTCTACAATTACAACCTTCAGAAGGGACATAAAGGTTTTGGTCCTGTGTGTATAATATTAATAAAGAACTTGGTACACTATTTAAAAAGATTGTTTCCCAGTTTGCTGATCATGATCCTGGGCTGGTCTCCCAGGAGAACAGTCTTGTACTGAAGAGGTCAGCCAGTATAACCATTACAAGTACCATCACGCACTACTAACTCTATCACCAATACCATACAATTTGTACCGGACAACCTTTCTTGTATACACTAAAACATTTTCTTGCAGAATCACTTCAAGTTCCCATCAGAGAGTGATGTTAGTCTGTCAGAAACTCATAAGAAAGTGTTGTATGATGGTAAACTTAGCAATGCCATTGTGTTTATGTACAACCCAGCAGCCACTGAGAGCCAGTTATGCCTTGATTCCTCTCCTAAGGGAAACCCATCATTTTTTGTTCATTCTCCTCATGCACTAATGGTTCAGGTAAACCACTTTTTTTTTTTTTTAGAAATACGTAAGAGCTTCACAATAACTCACTATTTGAAGTTAAAAAAAAAAAATACATAAATATATGAAAAGGAACAAGGTAGACCTAATATGTTATTCAATTTATATAGTTTGGTTTCCATGGTGATAGTTAATTGTCTTATTGGTTGTTCAAAGAGGGCAGCATTCAAAACATTTTGATGAAGATATTTGATAATTGAAAAAAAAAAAATACAAATTGTATACAACTAAGTGGAAATTGATTATTACCTTATTGTTGTGTCATTGATGAACCAAAAATGTGAATTTATTTTTGTTTGTAATCTTTTTATTTTTAGGATGTGCGTGCGATTGTAACTCACTCTATACACAGTACTCTACACTCAATTGGTGGTATCCAAGTGTTGTTTTCACTATTTACACAATTAGACTTTGAAACTATGGATGGCACCATTGATGAAAGCGCTTGGTATGTTTCTTTAGTTTCATTATAATTTTTCTACAGTTTTACATTTTTCTTTTATATTATTAAATCAATATTGAGTTGCAGATGTTTTAAGTTTGCTAATTGTGTATGTATTAATTAAATAAAAATTGTACTTTTACAGTATGACATTGTTGAATCTACTAAGTGACTTATTGAAAGGTTCTCTATGCACCCAGCAACAGATGTTACAGGGCAGAGGTTTTGTTGTTTTGGGTCACTTGTTGCAAAAGGTAGTCTTTTTATATATTATTAACAGCTGATTATCAATGAGCCCATTGTTTGTAGCATATTTGATGAGAATCCAAAAATATGTCAGCAATTTTAAAGAAAGATGCAAGTGTCTAAACCACCCAGCGATATGCTGAAATGTATGTTACATAAAACTGTCTTTAGTACAAAGGTTCATCTGGATCTCTGTATAGTATTCATGAATAAAACAGCCTGTTTCTGATTTTTTTTAAATTCAGAATTGTAACTTCTAAAACTTTGGGGACCCCCTGTAAATGCTTTTTATTATACTTAAATAGTGTATTTAATAGCTGGATGTTTAGGTACATGTAAAATTCACTGTAATGTTTTCTTTATTCAATGTTAAACTGATTTATTTTCTTACAGGCCTCGAATGCACATTTCACAAATGATGTTTTGGAATTATTTATTGACCTTGCAAAGTATTTCAACACCTTGCCCACTGGCAATGCGCTGCTCCGAAACATAGTGGATCACATACTGTTCAACCCAAACCTGTGGATTTTTACCCCTGCTAAGGTAAGCTTGTTTTCCAGTAAGTTTAATCATTGTCCAAGTTACAAAGTTCATACTTATATTTTATACTTTCATCTTGTTAATTTTTACACAATTCTTTTTTCTTTAGGTTCAGATATCACTGTACACATTCCTAGCAACTGAGTTTGTGAACCAAACTGTGATATACACCAGTATCCGCCGTGTTTCTACCGTTCTTCAGCTAATGCACACGCTTAAGTACTATTACTGGGTTATCAACCCAGAGGCACGTAGTGGTATTACTCCTAAAGCAGTTGGTAAGTATACTTTGTTTTCCTGGTACTTTGAATAAGTAATGTACATTTTGTAGTAAAAATCATTGTATTATTTATGGCAGAAACATGCATTGTATTTTGTATTCAACAATAAGTGAGATGTTTCCCTTAAATATTTCACAGAAGTCAACACATATTTGTGGTATGAATATAGATAATATGGCCACTCAAGCATACACACTTTACAAATTAATTCGCTTAACCACAGCCATTTTCATGATGATAAGATAACTTTTAATTTGCATATTTAGATGGTACACGACCAAATTTGGAAGACATGAAGACGATCCGTGGACTATTGGTACAGATTGCCAAGCAGCTGATTCTGAGGGAGAAGTCGGCCAATGATGATGAGCTGCAGAGTGTTTTGAACTTTCTCAGTACAGTACATGAAGTGAGTTTACTTTTCTTTTTTCTCGAGACACCATCACTTCAAATGGAGTGCAATCTATTTATTTGCCACTGAGTTTGTGACTAAAGGTCTGTCTACACTATCAAACTAGTTTGACAAAAAAATGTGTGTGTGCCCAAAAATATGGTAGCGATATTCCCAAATATGGTAGTGATATAACATCATCTCATTTTTTGTCACATAAAGTTTGATATTGTAGACAGAGCTTTTGTCACAAAGTTAGCAATATAGACCCATGAAACCAACTTACTCAGGTAAATAACAAAGTCTGAATGAACCCTATGTAGAATAGGTGGTGTGACAGCATTTAATGATCTATTTTACCACACTTGATCTTACCGTTGTGGTAGAAAAACTATTGTTTACTTAAATTGCAATTTTTCTAGGATGAGAATATCCGAGACATCCTGCAGCTCTTGTTGTCACTCATGGTGGAGAATAACACAAGTATGGCATCAGCATTTGACAAGAAAAATGGAATCAAGTGAGGACACACCCAGTTATTAACTTTGAATATATTATTACATTCATTGCAATACACGGCTAAAAATGAAAATACAGATACGGTGGGAGGGGAAAAAAATGAAAAATTGTTGAAATGCTTCTATGAATGTAATTTGCTTTGTTTAACAGAGTTGTGTTCAAGTTGATGGCTTCTGAGGATGAGCAGATTAGAGCAATGTCTCTTAAAGTACTAGCACTATTCCTCAGTAGAACTCTTCTTAAGTAAGTACTTAAGCCATGGACCATCATCACAAATGGTCTTTTTTCTACATACATCAATCTGCATACCTTATAGATAGAGGGCCCCTGAATATCAACTGGCATTAATTTGTCCAGCTGGAAGGTTTACGCTCTATAAATAAATTTGAAATAAAAAAATAAAATAAATGTTTTACCATTGTAGAAATTTTATTTAATACATTTCTAGATACAGTACTTAATTGTCATTGCTTTTGTTCTCATCAGACATAAATTGGATCTTCTTCATGGCCATAACCTGTACTCACTCATTGGGGAAAGGCTAATGCTGAGTACTTCAGAGTTAACACTTACAATGTATAATGGTCTGTTTGAGGTGAGTAACAGTATCTAATAAAGTGGGTACTTAAACGCTAAGTGTGGGTAACAGGGTTAAATGTTAAAATGGCTACTGATTTAAACTTAACAAAGATTAACTGGGTAACATAATTCATCTTCATGTCTAATGATTGTCTCATAATTCATTTCTGGAAAATGTTTTTGTTTTAGCTTTTGACTGAGAGAGTGTCCATACAAGTACAAACATCCAGGCATACAGAACCAGATAAAACTTACAGAATAATGAACCCAGGTGAGGACTAGACATTATGGCATTCTATACACACTACAGTGTACTAATGAACAATAGTTCACAATGTTAACCAATATTTGTTTTGTTTCGTAATATTTATTAACCAAGAAAAAAAAAAAGTATAATAGTACATTTTAACATAGCATATTTTTTTTCCTTTTTGGTTAGGATCTGGTTTAGAAGTTAAAACACTTGTCTCAATCAGACCCCTCACAAAACAAAATATTAGAAATAATTGAATACAAAAATGCAGTTAATACCCATTACTTCACTGAAACCAGATAACTTGTTTCCACATTTTAATGTTTACTAAGTTTTTCACTCACTTGTTGGCTAGTATTTACATGAATATTTTATATATTTTCAGGTATGTTCCAAATCATTGCTAGATTACTGCGTCAATCAACTCCAAGTCCATCTGTACAACATGTCAAGAGACTCTTTCTGTCTGACATGATCTTGCTATTCAACCATAGTAGAGAAAACCGAAGGTATTTTATATATATATTCTTTTAATTAAAGTGCTTTTATCTCAACCTTAACCTTATCTACCAGCCCATTCAGTCTTTAATATTTACCCAGGTAAATTGATTTATGGGCACTAATTTTGGTGGGTAGGAACCAGCTTAAATGGTTAAATAAGAATGAATGGGCCCTATGTGATAAACTTAATTCTAGGACACAAAACTTTCCATTTATGTTATTTTTTGCTTTAATTTTCTTTTTCTGCAGAACACTCTTACAATGCTCTGTTTGGCAAGATTGGATGATAAGTCTATCATACATCTACCCAAAGACGGACGAAGAAAAGAAAATAAGTGAGATGGTCTACTCACTCCTACGTATGCTGCTACACCACGCCCTCAAGTATGAATGGGGTGGTTGGCGTGTCTGGGTCGATACTCTTTCAATCATTCATTCTAAGGTTGGTTATTTTCAATTTTATTTTGAGAAATTCTTAAAAACACCCTCCTACTGACTCTCTGAAAACCGGAAACTCTATCAGGTCCCAAATTCATTAGAAACACGTTCCTAATACCAGACTTTCCAGAAAACCAGACATTTTAGGCCAGCCCAGAGTTTGGTATTTGGAGAGGTGACTGTAATAATAAAATGCATGTTCTAATCAATTAAATTGTGTTTCAGGTATCGTATGAGAACCATAAAATTGAGTTGATAAAGGCATTTGAACGATACCAGAGACAAGGAGAGAACAGCCCAGGTGGTGCTCTGTCAGTCTCTGCAGTCATGGATGACACTTCTAACCTCCGTCCACCTGAACCCTACAGTCTCCTATCAGCTATGACAGGTGGAGATGGCACTGACATCAACGTCTCAGAAGAGTATGCTGGTAGTGATGCTGGAGCTGATATTACAGGAAATGAGGTGAATTCTGGGGGAGATGCAATTCAGGGTGGAGAAGATGGTAAAGCAGCTGAAGGAAAGGATGAAGCAGAAAGTGAAAATACAGAACAAGCAGAAACAACAGTAAAAGTAATAAATTTAAATTCAATTGTACTTTGGTATATTGTACTATTTATAGAAATCATAACAAATGGAAATGATATTTTCACCGATATGATTTCATGAATGGATTTATATTTAGATTGTTACTACTGTTATCTTTAGATAAACTTGTATATATTTTTCCTAAGACTTTTACCTATATATCTTTTTTATATATCTTTTTTTTCTTTAAATCTTGATAGCAAGAGACATCTGAGCAGGTAAATCACGTTGGTGAGGTCACACAACAAGGTCAAGTTAACTCAGCTCAACCAGGCCAGTACTTTAGTCCAGGACCACATAGAGCACCTTATAGAATACCAGAGTTTAAATGGTCTCTTATGCATCAAAGAATGATGTCTGACCTGTTGTTTGCTATTGAAACGGATATACAAGTTTGGAGAAGGTAAGATCTTATCATATATGAAGTGCTAAGCCTCAAATCATAATGGTTGTGTAACAAAGTATACCTTTGTCTGTATCCATACAATGTTACTTTTCATCTGGCCTAAGATATGCACAAAAGTTTGTTTTTTTTATTCCATTCATAATGGTTGTGTAAAATGTATCTACCTGAGATGCATAAAAGTTCCAGCTTTTTTATGCTATCTGATGGGAGAGTGTTGACATAATATTAATAGTCTTTTCAACAACAACCAGTAGTTCATTTTAGCTGTCAAAATTGGGTCCAGGCCCAACCCGCTGGATCTCCCCTTGGCCATGCAACAATGTATCAACTATGAGAATACATTGGTAGAATATTTTTAAGATGCTGATTTCTTGTTGAGATTAATTCTGCAAACTATGTATTTAGTTCAGAGTGCTTGAAGGTAGGATTTATTATTTTTTAACACATTTTTAATCTCTTTTACAGCCACAATAGTAAGACAGTCATAGATTTAGTCAACTCTGCTGAGAATATAATCTTTGTCCAGAATGTTACTCAACTCATCTCACAGATCTCTGACAATCTGATATATGCCTGTGGTGGAATCCTACCCCTTCTTTCAACAGCCACATCCAGATCTGTAAGTTTTAGTTTGTGTACATTTTTTCCATTTCATACAGAGAACTGTAAACTACAGCTATAACATTGGCATATGTTCAAGGCTCTCTTTGGTCTTGTTCTGGTTGTAAAATAAGTTTTCTAGTGTAGGATAATAACTTAAAAATAAAGATCCAGTATACAAATTTGGCTTGTGTGCACTTAAAAGAATCTTTTAGAAAGAGTATGTTAATTTCACCCCTTGTCGTTTATTCAACCCTAACAGTCTAAATACTTTGTTATAGAAAGTTTGATCTTAATTTGACATTTATAGAATGAGACTGATGTGATCGAGCCGACACAAGACCTTCCTTTAGATGTTGGTATCACGTTCTTGAACAGAATCATTAACCTTGTTGATGTACTGGTGTTTGCCAGCAGCCAAAACTTTGGGGAGCTAGAAACTGAGAAAAACATGAATAAAGGTGGTATCTTAAGGCAATGCTTAAGGCTGTGTAAGTTTGTTTGTTGGTTGTTTTTCCAATGTTTAATACTGAATCTGGTGAACATAACAATTCTTGTAGCCGCCTTCTTCTGAAGACACATGGCCGTCATTGACGGATACTTAGTATTGGTTGACTTCACTGCTGGTGTACTCAAGATCTACGTTTATACCATGCTATACACCATGACACTAAAGATGTATGCATAATGATTTATTTTGTATTTATCTACAGCCTGCTATTGTGCAATCAGGAATGTTCTAGAGTGTAGGTTTAGACAAAGCCCAGCATCAGCTGGAGCAAGTATACGCAGTGGACAACTAGAGGAAAGTCCTGGACAACGATTGCAAAGTGTTATTAATGCCACACATCCATCACCTAAGGTAAGTTAGACTTGTTGCGTACAGCTTGCACATTGATAGCTTGTTGATAGAGAGATGGCATGTGGGAATGTTACATTTTGAATGGAGAGATGAGATGGAGAGGGGAAGGAGGAGCTTTCATGGTTGGTGGTTGACCATTATATAATGAATTAGGGCTTTGGGTGTGGAGATATGTAGGTGTATAATGAACGGATGATTGGACCTGTCCACATTGAGATAAAAGAGGATACCTGTAGATGAAGAGAGTTGTTGTTTGCTTGATAAAGTCATTGGATGTACTGTGTGCTGTGGCTTTTTATGCATTTGCAGTTTATAACATTTCTTGAAATTAATTGTGTTAGTGATTGTGATTGACTGATGTTTTCTAAGGTCTGTGTGTTAGTGATTGTGATTGGCTGATGTTTCCTAAAGACTGTGTGTTAGTGGTTGTGATTGGCTGATGTTTCCTAAGGAATATGTGTTAGTGATTGTGATTGGCTGATGTTTCCTAAAGACTGTGTGTTTGTGATTGGCTGATGTTTCCTAATTCCTGATTGCGATTTGTTGTTGAAATAGTGTAAATGACTGTTTGCATGTTCAGGTAGTCTTTTGTTAACTGAATGAACTAACATTTTAAAACTAACAGCTTCTTGCCATGTACTTTAAATTTCTGTTTTAAATCAGGTTTCTGCCGTTTTATCTCATTGTTTGCCATCTTATGATTTTCATATTACAATTAATGTAAATCAATGTTTAGATCATTCTGTTCATGTTGAATACTTTTTAATAGGAAAATAATTTGCATGTGATGAATGTGATGTTCTGCTGTTATAAGTTTATTTATTTTAGTTTAAATTAATGATGTTGCATTCATGTTAAGAATTTAGTGTTATTAATCATCGCTAATGTAATTTATGTTTAGGATTAGTTCTTACTATTCCATCGCTTATGTGTGTAATGTTTTTATTTCATCCTTTTCATAAAAGATGCTTTGGCTATAGAGTGTTCTTCCTACTAATTTTAAACATTATAATGCTTCAAATTGTACAATAATTGGTTAACCACAATCTAATAGAATAGGTATTTAAACATTGCATACCAGGGACTTATATAATTAAAAAGAAACTAATTAATTAAGTAAATAAATGAAAGAGATAAATTTAACAAAAATAACAGTATGATTTATTGGGTTTCCATATCATTAATAAAAGAATAGGACTATTATGAATTACACTGTGGGTCTAGATATTTATATTTACCATTATTAACAATTATAATGAAATGTCATTTATTTTGTACAACAAGAACAAGGAAAATTTGGAAGACGTTTTGATTCACTACAAACATCTACCATCGGTAAACTAACAGTATAAACACACACTAAGATCACATTAATTACACTTCTGTTCACACTGTCTGATTATTATGAGAAAAAAAACCTATTGTATTTTTCATGTTGAAATATTACAAGACTTCTAAAATGTTTAGTGGAACAACATTATTAAAGGAATTGTACTCCTAAAATGTTTTTGAATCAAAATACCAAACAAAGCATCAGTTTTGCTCATCTGCTGGAGTTTTTAAATTATTGTTGAAATTTTGTTTACATATTTACACTATAAGTATAATAATGAGACAATGTGAACATACACCATTTTATACAATAGATATAGTCACATGACCACATGCTAGGGAATGTGCATGTATACAACTGGGTGATTGCACATTTAGAAATGCCTGCTCTACTAATGTGTGTAGGCATGAGGAATTTGTTTTTGTTTATTTTTGACAATTGAATTATTTCTCAAAACAACTTTGAATAGAGAAGCATAGAGCTATAAACAGTAAAGAATGCTGTGATTTCCACTGTTTGTTTT
This sequence comes from Antedon bifida, assembly GCF_963402885.1. NCBI lineage: Eukaryota > Metazoa > Echinodermata > Crinoidea > Comatulida > Antedonidae > Antedon > Antedon bifida. The sequence goes on along the minus strand of NC_136230.1, from coordinate 32,093,983 downwards.
TATCTAGATGTTATTTTTAATATAGAGTTTTATTAACACCATTGAATGTATAAGTGAATCTTTCAAAAGGCTTATATGTTCTGAAAATTTATTAAAAAAAAATTTGAACTTTAAATATTTGTGTCATGTCCTGCTATTGTATGTATGCTTATTGAGATGTGGAACAAATTATGTTCTTTCAAATGGGTTTGAAGAGTTGCTTAACTACGTCAGTTTGATCAATTGAATATATAAAATAGATTATCCTTAATTGAATATCCAAAATACAATAGATTTTCCTAAATACTGTGTATTCTATTAATATGATACGTTTAATTCACAAAAGTCAGGAAAAGCAAATCTGAAATTTTAAAAAATTAAAAAATTTGTAAAAAAAAATATTTCAAGTTAAGTGAACAGCTTAATAATTTAATGTTAAGGTACTCTTTAACCCAAGCTATGAACAATCACATTTGTATTTTCTAATTCTGGTGATGTTTTTGGCTTTTGTTTATTTGTTCTGGATTTTTTTTTCTTTGTTTTCGCTTCTCTCATCCGTTGTTTTCCTGTGTAGTTATTCGGCATGAAGAAAACTTCAACTGTAAAGGTATATCATATTTTTTTCACTTTTTCTTGCACTTCTGATCATAAAAAATGTTGTTAATATGTGTAATCACGTTAAGCTAATCATTTCTTTTTCCCTATAGCATCACAGAACTACACGTTTCCATCATTTGAATATCAAAGCGTCTTCAATTGACGCGAGAGCTAGCCCTGTAAGTCATATTTCTACAATGCATGTTGTACTTCCGGACATGTGTTTCCAAATATTTGGATTAGTAGCACTGCACAATTACAGGCTGTCACATGGTACCCAAGTTCACCAATCACATTTTGTGAATACATGACATCATTTCTAAATCTGTGCTAAAGCTTTTTCTTGGAAAAAATTAATTTAACCGTCATTCATTTCAAACAATTCCTAATTTCTTTATCTAACTTGAATACTAACATCACAGTTTATTTGGAAATTCAAAAACTATTTTTTAGATAAGAATTTTTTTTAGAGGAAATTATGTTAAAATAACACAACTAACATGACTACACCGCACAATAGCTACTCTCTCTTGTGTTTTCTTCAACCATGTTTCTATTGATTTTAGGTTTGGTTATCCTAGATTATTTCCAAAACCAATTAAAATAATGTTGATTTATATTTATTAATGAGTTACTTTTCTATTTGTTATGTTTTATTTCTATTGTGTATACTGTACATAAATTCATTCCTGACTATCCTTTTATATAAAAGTCACCATTTGTTTAGCTTTCTCAAAGTTTGTTATCACTTCTCTTTAACAGAGTTTTATACCAGTTATCACCTGTAGGCTCAAAGTTGATATTGTTACACAATGGTTTACTATATTAATGATCTATTGATTATATAAGGCACTATACATTGGATGTACTGATTTGTGGGTTTTATTCATTTGGTGCAACAATCCACGGTTTATATATTGTAGTATTATTTTATAGTCGGTAAAGAATCAAAAGTTTAATCTATGCAAATATGCAATATTCATTATTTGTAGCATGTAAATTTACCATGACTGATATAGACCCTCCTTGCAGTAAGCCAAACTTGTGCAAAATAAAGGAGTCCCTGCATGTTCTTGACCCACTGTTGGTATAAGTTCATGTTAAATTTTTAGTTCAAAGAGGTGAACACCTGAAGGGGTAGGTAAATCTAACTGTTGAGAAGTTTTTATACAAACTAGTTTATTCATCCAAGAAAATTTTCATAAAGCTCTGTCTACACTATCAAACTAGTTTGACAAAAAAAGTGTGATGTGCCCAAATATAGTGGTGATATGCCGTAATATGGTAGTGATATGACATCATGTCCATATATAGGCATATATATCACATTTTGTTGTCACATAAAGTTTGATAGTGTAGATAGAGATTTAGTAATGTGTGTATAATGTAATGTATCATTAAGATATTGAGTTCATGTACTAACACTGTATCACAATGTTGTTCTTTCCAGTATGTTTTCTTTCATGATTAACCTTTTGTTCCATTCATATTCTGTTTCATTCAGTAAATTTGTATTTCAGTTACTATGATTTACTCAGACCTCTCCTGGAGCCTCTAGAAAACCAAAATATTTGATTGCTTTTTTTTATCAATTGAACCAAAAATATTTTGTTATGTGCAAGAACCTGTAGTATTGATATATTGGCTGTAAATTGAAATAATTTGACATCATCAATTTGTTGTTAAATTCATGGTTTTGTTGATTTGTTTACAATTTTATAATTGTTAAATTTTGCACAGAACATAGTGGATAATCTTACCGGCCCAATGTCACCTGTACGTGAAATTGAACGATTATTACAAGATATGGACATTCACAGGTTGAGGGCAGTTGTCTACAGAGATGTTGTAAGTACAATCAGTTTGAATATAAAAATCAAATCAAATTTGTTCCATATATAAAAATATGTACATGGAAAAATGTTTTCCTTGACAGAAATATGGTAAAACAAACAAAACATTCACAACCATCATACATGATGATGAGTCTTTATAAATATACAATATATTGATTAAAAGTATTTCATTTTCGTAATCTTTTTTTAACTTCAGGAGGAAAGCAAGCAAGCCCAATTCTTGTCTCTTTCCATCGTATACTTTATCTCAGTACTAATGGTGGCACGTTACCGTGACATAATTGAGAAGGAATCTGGAGGTAGACGTCATAGAAGCACTTCTGGGTCTGTCGTTAGTCAGGATTCATTACCTAAGAATGAACCAAAGTCACCTGAAGTAAAGCAGGAATCAGTGGCAGAAGTAAAAAAGGAATCAGTGGCAGAAGTAAAGAAGGAATCAGTGACAGAAGTAAAGAAGGAATCAGTGGCAGAAGTAAAGAAGGAATCAGTGACAGAAGTAAAGCCAGAACCAGTTGCAGAAGTAAAGAAGGAACCAGTGGCAGAAGTAAAGCCGGAACCAGTGGCAGAAGTAAAGCAGGAACCAGTAGTTAAGGAATCTGCGGCAGAAGTTCAGAAACCAGTAGCAGATGTTAAAGAAGCTGTGGCAGAAGTTCAGAATCCAGTAGCAGAAGTTAAGGAATCAGTGGCAGAAGTTCAGAATCCAGTAGCAGAAGTTAATGAATCAGTGGCAGAAGTTAAGGAATCTGAAGGCGATGTAAAGGAACCAATATCAGAAGAGAAAGAGCCAGTAACGGAGGGAAAGGAAACAGAAACAGAAAAAGGATCAAATGAAGCAGTACTAAAAGAACCCGAACCTTCTGTAGTAGATTCTGTGAATAAAGAAGCTGAAACACTTGAGGAAAATGCTGATGCAAGTGATGTGAAAATTGAAGTAGAAGATGAAAAGAAAACTACAGATGGTAATTATTAAATTTATTATTTCAGTAATTTAATAGTTGCTTTTCATTTATTATTATTATTTTGATTTAAAAAAATTTGAAGTACAAAACTGAATTCATTCATTTAACTCGACATCATAATATGAATGATTACATTTTTTTTCAATAATATGACATCATCCACAATGCACATGGAGAATGCATATTTTAGGATCTGAGCCTTTAAGCTAATAATGCACTCTTGAATCAAATAATTAATATTGACAATTAAAAAAAAAATTTAAATAAATGTACAAAAATAGAGAAATACATATATCTAAGAATTATTTTGCCTTTTTTTTTGTAGCAATTATAAATGAAAATGCAACAAATGAGGATGCATCGGCCGTTGATCAAAAAGAAACCAGTGCTATTGAAGAATCTAGTAAACAAACAGATGGCAACGAAGTAGAAGCAAAGACCGAAGAAACTGATGCAGAGGTGGAGAAACAAACAGCAGCTGTGAAAGAAGAAAATGATGTTTCCAAAGTAGAAAGTGACGTTTCTGATGTCAACAAAGAATCTGGTAGTTTTGAAACTGAAAATACAAATGAAGAAGAAGGAACAAAACCATTAGAGGATGGCAAAGAGGAAGACACCAACAGCCAAACACCTGCAGATGAGACGGTTGGTACACCAGAAAGCCAAGAACAAGTAGTAGAACCAGTTGAAAATTCTGTTGTGGATTCAAAAGAGAATGCAGCGGGTGAGGCTCCAGCCAATGGAGATTCTAAACAAGAGGATGGAAGTCCTCAAACAAATGGTGTGGTAGAAGATGTCCCTGACAAGTCTGCTCCTAGTGCCTCTATCTCATCTATAGTTGTCCAATCAGATGGTAAGATATAATCCATAGTTTATGCCATAAGTTTATTCTGTGCATTTAACCTTTGGGGAATGTATATTGAGTTAAAACTGTGTGTTGGGATTGAAATAGAAACAAAAGCAGATAATTATTGTGACAATGCTAATATCTCACTTCCAAACCTTAATTACGTTTAAACTAATCTAAACATTTTGAGTTTAAAGTGTAAATTTACAAACTTATTTAAATATTTACTAGATAAGTCAGCCAGTCAAACTTGGCCATGGACAGGTAGTTCAAAGGAAGGTGATGGAAAAGATGTAGCGACAAATGACCAGATGCATCCGGAAGGTGCCGCCATCCAACCAGTACCATTCCCTGTACCGTCACCACATGCCCTGATAAACTCCAACCAAGATTCTACCTCTGTGATCAATGGTGCTTCAAACCATGAAGGAAACAACATGTACAGTGGCATGGGAGTTGAAGAGAAGCTCACCAGATCACTGGAGACATCTGCACCTCTTTTACGAGAAATCTTTGTTGACTTTGCTCCCTTTCTTTCCAAAACCTTGCTTGGAAGCCATGGACAGGAACTGCTTATTGAAGGTATTGTTCATATAATCACTTTGTTTAACTTTTTTGAACTCAACAACAGAAACAATGCAATAATATAGGCTTTTGGTTTTTGTACATATTGAATATTATCTTTTAAATCATCAGTAAATGAAGTAGTGAAGTAATAAAAGGTAATATTTTAAATCTTGTTTTACTTTTGATTCTAGGCTTGATCAGTATGAAGTCTTCAAAGTCAGTCATAGAACTAGTCATGATGTTGTGCTCCCAAGAATGGCAGAACTCCATCCAGAAGCATGCTGGCCTAGCGTTTATTGAGCTGATCAACGAGGGCAGAATGTACTCGCATTCAACTCGGGATCATCTATTACGAGTCGCCAATGAAGCAGAGTTTATTTTAAGTCGCCATCGTGCAGAAGATGTCCAAAAACATGCTGAGTTTGAAGTTAGTATTTTTTTCTGTATACTATCATTTTATACTTATACTCATTTTTATACTATCACTATATATTACTGTAAGTAAGCCCCTTTTAAATACTCAAAATATTAAATAATATATCTTTTACAGTCAATGTGTGCCCAGAATAGCCTTGATCGTAAAGATGAAGAAAACATGTGTGATCACCTGATTACGGCTGCTAGGAGACGCGACTACATCTACGCAAATCAGGCATTGCAAAAGGCACTTGATATGCTGAGGACCAAACACGGAGCATGGGGAAATCCAGGAGAAGAAAGGTATTATAATATTTACAAAAACAATCTCTAAAAATTGATCATAAATAGATTGTGCAAACTTTGTATTTTTTATATCAAAATTTCCACAATTTTATTTTTTATTAGACCGATAGAATTTTATAAATTGGATATGTGGGAAGATAACTCTCGACGTCATCGGCGTCTGATTCGCAATCCCCATGGATCGCATCATGAGGAAGCAGCATTGAGAGCAGCAATCGAACACTGTAAGTCTTTAAGCTCCACACTATCAAACTAGTGTTATGTGCCCAAATATGGTAGTGATATGCCCTAATATGGTAGTGATATGACATCATCATGTCCATATATGGGCACATCACATTTTTTGTCACAAAAGTTTGAAGTGCTCATGTTTTGATTGTATATCCCAGATTTGAAACCCTCAATACAAACGTTTCTTTTTTAGCTCAACCTGATGATATTGTAGAGAAGGCTAAGCAAGCACTGCATGCTCAACTTGCAGCTAAGCGACCAAACTTACAACAGAAAGATGGGGAGGAAGAGGCTCTAAACCCAGAGGATAAAGATTTAGATGTTGAGAGTGAACTTGAAGGTAAGCAAGGGCAGGTGGATCCAGCATTGTGTATAAAAGGGGAGGTGGCCCATTTTGGCACAAGCAATAGGCTGAGGGCCTGGTTTGCTAAATCTGCCTTTTGAAGGGGAAATTAATATATAAATTTGTTTTATAGTTGTAGAATGCATGTAATAATTGTGAGCTTATATTGATCTCTGTTGCGCGTGCGTACAACTGAGGACTAGTGCTGTTCCGCCGTACCACGCCGAGAATGTTAAAGAGTCGCTATCCAATCGAGTTTGAACAATACCATGAAAGCCACAGTGGTCTAATGGTTAGGGCAACTGCATATCAAGCAGACGGTCCGAGTTCAAGTCTCGGTTGGGGCGACTTTTTCTCATTCTCACAGATTTCCTCATCTTTATCGTTTCAAATGAATTAATTAAATTTCAGTATATCACCGGGCGGTTTAGAATTAATGTTCTTTGCCTACTGTGTTTATATATTTATTTATATATATATTTTACAGTTTTTTTATTTCTAATTGTTTTTTTTTTTCTATTTTAAAAGGTGCAATTGTGTACAGTACAAAATGTTCTCTTGTTGCTCCATGTGTGGTTGTCAGGGGAACACTATCTATCACATCGTCAGAAGTTTACTTTGAAGTTGACGAAGAGGAAGATCAGTTCAAGGAGATTGATTCTAAAGTAAGTTGATCAAATTATTTCTAATTTGTACTCGAACGTTCATCAATTTGACAAATACAGTACAACCCTCCTTTGGGATAACTTTAATTAGGCACCTAACCTTAATTAGGCACCCCTTGTTGGATCTACTGTTTGTAAGTAATGAAAGCTGTTAACTAATGAGAGAATCATAGTAGAAGCATTTGACGTGAACACTGGAGAAGCGGAGACTAGAAAACTAGAGGGCAGCAGATTTTGATATGGGTAGCGTTTACTGATATTGAAATAATTATATTACTAACCGTAAATAAAATACAAGACAATCTACAATGTTAAAACTATGAAAGACATTTAAATTTCACAAACAATTTTTAGAAGCCAATAAAGTTTCCAATTATATGCAGCAAAAAAAAAGTATTAAATATTTAAAAAGATATAGTTATAAGCTGTTTCCTAAAAAGGTCTTATTAAATTATGTATAATGTGTTTTTATTGAAGACAACATTAGTATTCAATCAAAAATGTTTACTCTTAAAGAACAAATCTGATGCACTTGTCACAAAAATTTACTGCAACAAAAATGTGTTGAACTTAAACAAACAGACATAAGATTTAATCGGTGTTCATAAGACCGCATAGTTCGCAGTATTCGTCTGTATCAAGGATGTTGTTCTGGGCAATATTTAAATGACTAATACTCGACACAGAGCATTGACATTTTATATCTGTTGTTTTTCTGTACAATTTGAAGTTTTATTTTGGATTATGTTACAATAGCCAGAAGGTTAATTAACACTACATACAAATTCAAAAACAGAAACATATATTAATTTTTATTTATTAATTACCATTTTTCAATTTTTCTGAGGATAAAAAACAGTTTTAATCTAAATCGATTAGGAAAATTTTAACAGGAATGACAAGAAAACATAATTAATTTTGGGTTTGTGTATCTAAAACCTTGAACTGTGGTTAATTATATTGGGTGGTTACGATAACGTGAACGACTTGTTGCAATTGGCGTAGATAATGCCAGCTGTTGTTGTTGACAAAATTATGACTGAGGACTAGGAGAATTTTCTCGGTTCCACTAGGTCTCCCGCAACATTGCTAAAGAATTTTTAATTTATGATCGCTCGCAACGAGGAAAACGAGAAATAAAAATGTTGCAAGCTAAAGAATCAGTTCTTTCAGTTATGATTTAGTCTGATGTTTAAATGTCCCAAATCATGAGTGAGTTATTATTGCGGTAAAAAGTTCAATGATGACTAAATTATCCTCGTTCATTGCTCTTAGCGTGCGGATATATAAATGTAAAAATAACTATTGACTTGATAATGTAATGAAACACTGACACTCAACAATGACGTAAAAGTTACTGACCAGTCTCTTTAAATAGTAACTTTCATTTCGGAAATAAAGTCCATAAAATACAAACAAAACATGTATATTTAATGACATATCTCTGGGAGGTGCATAGTAATTATACTTACCCATATAACACTATCTAACAGATACAAGCGTCCTCAATATTTTATAAATAACATTAAATATTTTTAGTTTTGAATAGAGAATTTATTATTTTGATCATAAAGGTCTTTCAATTTATCAAAATTTATGGTTATATGAATTTGATTAAACTATTTTGGTTACTCTAGTTGGTGAGTATTCCAATATGCTGCTTTACTACGTATGTTTCCTTGGACTGCGCCCTGGAATTAAAACATATCCTTGGATTGTGTAATAAACTGTGAACTCTGTCACCACTCATGACTGAATTTTGTGATTAAAATTGAATAGAACGTGTCAACGAATAAACTTAACGTTGCCACGCATAATTTAATAACAGATCCCCCTTTTCAAGTTTCAACTCAGGATCTATTTAAGACTGAATAAGAACGTTACCCTCCTGACCAAGAAGCATATATAACTGTTTACCATGTACAGTTATCAGCCCAGAACATAACAAGGTTAATAGTAACGCTATTCTCCTTATGGCGAAATATGCATTAATATTAAATAAGCCAATTTCTCATTTATAGTTTCAACCTAGAATTTAATAACAACGCTACTTTTCAATCTAAATAAGTTTCTGATTTATCACCCAGCAGCTTGCGTTGATTTTTTTTCGAAGCTTGTCTTTCATATTCGCATTCGTCGAAGGGTTGGCGAAAGATTTACATGTTGTTTCACATAGTTCTCTCATTGGTACGCATTGTCTTGTAATTTGTGGTTGGTGAAATTTCAAGAATAATATGTTTGATCCCTAACGATTTATTACGTTAACGAAAAAACATTTTTGTAATAGTCAAATGCAGATGTCACAAATTATTGATATATGTGTTATTCATCAAAGTGTTACTATATAATAATGTTTGTGCCATGTGTTATGTTTGTAATGCATGTTAGCAACATTTTGTATGTAGTTGTAACCGTATATTTCTAAAATATAACATTAATGTGTTTCTGATTGCTCTTTTGATTTAATTATTTAAATAATGTGTCCTTAAAAACTAAACAGGGTATCCTTGGATAATGTAATCATAAATTAATTATACTATTATTTACCATAAATTTATTTCATTACATTTTTTTAGAATGAATAAATAGTTACAGTAAATTAAATAAAAATTCAGTTATTAAGCTTAGATTTGTTGTAGGGCTGTAGCTTGTAGTGGTTTTAAGACCTTTCCTTCCATTATTAAGTATATACCTTAGTATAGATTCTAATTAAACACAATGATCCTAAAAGCGCAGGTAACTAGTGTATTTGATATACACGATTTTACTGTTTGGTAGGACTGTAGCTTATAATGGTTTTAGACTTTGACTTTCTTAAAGTTATTAAGTTCAATTCTGGATCTTGAGTTGTTTTACTATGAATTTATTATCTAAAATTCACATCACTCCTCCTCAAACCTCATAACAAGACTCAGTTTAGAAGGAATATTTACAAAAAAACTTTGTTTGGTGGCTAAAAAAATAAAATAAAAAAAAGATCAATTTATCAAAAATGGAAAGAATTGCTGTGGAACACAATAACTCAGAGGCCTTGTTTGTACAAGCTTGTGATTTACTCTAGATGTTCTTTTGAATCTTTACTCTGTTTCTCATTTTAGTGATATAGATGTCTTTTTTAACCCTCATTTGTATCTTATTGTTTACATATCTTGTTCAACTGCTGTACAAATGACTTCCATGATGGCATGTATACTTAAAGGGACTAGGTTAATACTTTAAATGGCCCTAAGTACAATTTGGTCATTATGATAGGACAGTAGTAAGTCTATACTTATCTATCAGTTACTTTCTTTACAGAATCATAACTTAGTTTTATAGGAATAAATACTCACAATGGCAAATTAATTAATACATTTTGTATCAAAACTTTGTTTATTTTTCCAATATGTTTGTCTAAAACAAATATACTACTGTATAAACAATTTTGAAGGAAGTACCAATTTAGTCAGTTAATAAACTTAAGTTAGAAACTAAAAATGATGTCTGTTCGATGTAACGTCTTATTTAGTTTGAGCACTGTCCCATTAATACATTGAATAGAGGCACTATGTGGTGTTATTAATGTCTCCAGTCCATGACTTGAGGTATAATATCCTACATACTTATTGATCATTACATGTTTAATTACATTAATAACATACATGATTTGTAAGCTGTGAAGTATGATGGAATAGCCATTATCTTCATGCTAACACTATACAAGATACTTTATTGGTCTCGCTTTAGGCATGCAAGACATATTTTAGTTGGTACTTGTCTAACTTTAGCTTTAAAAAAATACTTTGTGGTTGTCAGAGACAATCTTGTTTGTTAGTGAGTTATATTTTGATGATTGTCAAATCAAACAAAGAAATCCTGTTTCTTTTTATTAAAAAAAATTAAAACTCTCTTATAAATGGTATATGTCTAATATTTTATAAGATTTAATTTTAAACTAAAGAACTTTGTTTAACTATAGACAAGTAATTTAATATTAAATGATTAATGTATACTTATTATTATACTTAGCAAACATTAAGTTAGTGGTAGCAATTCCTTGAATAAACTTAATTAAATTGCCAAACAGTCTAACAACATAGAGAAAACATATAAATTGAAACTTCTTCTTAGAATTCTAACAACCGCAACTGGCCCATAGAAATCATTCAACATTGACCATTTCATCTTACTTCATTAATCTAATTACATTGCGGTAACTCTGAATTCTTACGAGACAGCAATAGAGGTAAAGCAGTGTGTAGGCTTTACCCGCTATAAAATGCTGTGGTATACTTAGGAAGAAGACCCCCCTGGTAGACTGAAACTCTTGTGTGCCCACCATCAGCGGGGGAATTTGCATCCTCCCTTGCCCATTTAACAACCCTGTCAAACCATTTAACTAAAATCATTGCTTAGATTATGAGAAAGTTCAAGCTTAGAAGAAAAGTGCAAGCCATATTTTTATGTTATGTTAGTCGCGTCTTGCAGGCACCAATAACAAATTTATTTATTGCCACTTTTATAGAATTCATTAAAGTAAAACCTTGGATTTTAGATTTTATAGTAACTCTTGAGTCTAGGGAATATGTTTAAATTGTATTTGTAACATGATGCATGTTCAATTGTATCAATGTTTTTAATTTAGTTTATTTTAAATTTAATTCTGCATTTTGAAAACTGACTTAATATAGTATAGAATAATTTATAGAAATGATATTATTGATTATTAATATTATTGATTATTAATATTATTGATTATTAATATTATTGATTATTAATATTATTGATTATTAATATTATTGATTATTAATATTATTGATTATTAATATTATTGATTATTAATATTATTGATTATTAATATAGCATTTAAAGTTGTGTTGTCATTTTTTGCAAGACAATTTGCTTACAAAAACCTAATTGTATTAGGTAGGTCTAAAACCATAATAGCATAAGGTAGATCTACTAAACCTATTAGTATTTGGTCTAATTAGGTGAAATAAACAATAATTACAAGGACATTAACATTAATTTTACATATATTATAGTTTTGGTAGTTAAATTGACATTTCATCAAAACAAATAACATTAAAAGATGTTAAATAATAATTCATTACAACATCCAAGGATACCCATACCACCACCTATGGAGTTGGTACCCATACCACCACCTATAGGGTTGGTACCCATACCACCACCTATAGGGTTGGTAGCCATACCACCACCTATGTAGTTGGTACCTGTACCACCACCTACATAGAGTTGGTACCTGTACCACTACATATGGAATTGGTACCCATGATACCACCACCTATGGAGTAAGTTCCCTTACCCCTTTTTTCCCCAGCCACAGGTAAGTTTTACATGTACAGGTGTTTTCTCTGTAAAAAGAGAAAACGAAGTAAGAAGAACAGAAAGAAAAGTAAGCAATGTAGGTATTAGTAAAAGACAAAAAAATAAAAAATAAATCGCAATTTTTTTTTCCGGAAAACAACTGCGGAAAACTCGCGTGCGTGATTTGTAGAGTTTTTCAATAATAATAATTTGTTTATAACGTCGTTTAAACGTTTAGTATTCGAAGGCACTGCAAAATACAATGTTTGAAAGTTGATTGAATATGTTACCAGGTTATTTAGTAGAATTGTTGTGTGATCAAGTTTATGCAGTGTTGATATTACAATTAGTAAAGGGATTTTATCGAAACATGGGCAATTTTTTTCTAGGTATGTATTACTAAAACGAAATAGCGCCATCTATTTTGAAACCTTACAAATTGTTGGTAGGCATACTGGGGTTGTCTTTTTATCTTTACTCCATGGTTTCATGTATATTTTTCTCATTTATATTCTTATTATTACATATGTCATGATTAAATAACTAAACAATATAGAAAAGATAGATTATACTCGTCTATAGCAGACCCAAAGCACCAAGACCCTCCCTGGCCCTCCCACACACACAAACTCTTTTTGAATTTGAAATTGCGCTTCTGTATTACTATACTACGATATTAGATATCGTATGTTATGTATGTACGTACATACAATACGAAAACTACATACTGTGCAGATTTAGTAAATCCTCGCCACGTTGTTGCCAGTGACAATCCATTGATTGTCAAAATGTTAATATTGAAATACATTATTTCATGTTAGGTATTTATTGTAACTCTCCTTAAAAAACATTTAAGTAATATTCTATAAGACTTTATAATGTATGTTCCGAATAACATTTCAATGTTAATTGGTTACTTGTTATTATTTTAACCCCAAACGTGATAGTTAATAGATTTGTACATTGGCGCGTGAGTTCACCGTCTGCAAGTGTTTGCCAGACGCATTCAGTTTGTTTCTTATAGTCTATATCTGACAAAAAATGACATTATTCACGTTTCAACTACGGATGATATATGGATTTAATTTCTAAATTATGAGCTAATAACGTGTGTATGTAACACGATACTTTTGTGTATTTTCACACCAGTGGCTTTCGGAGGAGATATCTTCATTACAAAGATTAAAGTATATACAAACCAGGTAATTACACGCCCTTACGTACATATTAAGTATTCATTTCGTACGAAGGATGAGTCGCTTTACGTCGTTTTACCAAAAATCAGGCCATGCTTCATTTACTCATATTAATAGAAAATGATCGATGTACAAATGTCCAAAGCAGACTATGAGTACATTGATACTATTGTAGCTGTAGGGGATGTTGGTGATTAGCTGTGCTCTCTACGTATTACCATTAACGCCCGCCAGTACGCTGCTCACTCTAACCATTACACGAATCCAGTATTATTAGACAATGATCGATGATCTAGCGATTCCTGTAGTCGATATTGTAGCTTTAATTTGCCCCTGGTGCTGCAAGGTTTGCGAAAAAATAACGGTTTTCGCAGTTAATTTGCTTTATAATATCTAGCCAGCCTTGGAACACCTACTCGTTTTTTAAAATACAAATCGTTAATTTAAATATATAATTTAGATAGGTCTTATTTTTAAATATTTCCAAAAAGTTAGAAATGTGTATTGTTGGCTTAGTGTTGTCGTGAAAACTAGTTCATAGAGATTTATATATCTTTTTATACCGTTAATGAAATCACTTTGTACAGTTGGTATCATAAGTTAGCAATGTTTACCTGACTAAAATAAAAAGTCGTTCCAGTATGGAATCAATATAGGATGGCAAATAGTGTCTTTCTGTTCTGTGGCTAGGTGGCATGGTTTATGCTCACTTGCCTTCCAATCTCATGGTTCGGGATTCAATCAATCCAGGTTCAGTGTGAAGTTTATGGAGGAAAGCTTTTAAGCATGATATAGTTTACCTTCCGTATTATTTGCTGTAAAACATGGTGGTTACTTTTTGATAAACTGACCAGCATATATTCAATTATTAATGTAATCCCAAAGCTAACAAGATGATTGTTTTTTCTATCGAAGTATAAGTAGGCTTACATCACGTTTTCACGCATTCGCTACTTAAGTATCTCACACAAATGGTGAAATTCAAGGTGATAGTCGGGTGGCCTAGCCTTGATGTACGAGAATTGGGCTAAAGAAACTATACGGGACTAAACGTGCTTGATGCCGCCGAGGGCCAAACCACCGAACAACGCCACCAAGTCGGCTCTAATTGGTTACATGTTGCATTATACACTAATATCATGTCATTGATTTCATTGGTAGACCAACTTTAGTGCCCCTGTCGCAAAAAAAGCAGTTTGTTAATTTTCTGCCGTTCTTGTAAATTGTGGAGTTTTGTTACTTGTATAGTAAATTTATGATACAGTTAGTCGATATAGGTCAATTAATTTGCATTAAAGGTGCGATGATATGTCATATTTAGGTTTTCATGCATGTAAATAAGCAAGATTTTAAAGAGTGAGTTCTTAGTTAGGCCCTTGTTTTGCGGGTATAATGTGCACAATGTTAGGAGCACATGTTCTTCAATAGGTCATTTACTTCTCAATACACAGTCATACTATGTTGGTACCACGTTGTCCAGTGCTATATACGTGAACAGCTGTGTGTTTTATACTGTGACTACATTCAATCATCATACACCACAGTTGATTTTGTTCATATCCAACAGTCCCTGTACCACTCACTTGCACTTTCTTATTCTCAATGATCCGTATACTTTTAAATTAAAACCAGAAGGGGAAAAAGCGTTCATTGCCTGGAAACCGTACGCGCTGAATGCATTGATGGACGGTCGATGACGTGTGCACGTAAGCCAAACGTCGTTGTGGAACCTATGGTGGTGCTTCTTGAACATAATGTCCCAATCGATAGCCAGAATTGTGAATCTTTGCAAAAAAAACAAGCACGTACTTTAGGCCTAACATTGTCGAAAAATAAGAGTAAAATAAGAATTGCGATTTCAATGTTCTGAATAAAACTTTAACATTAGAAGATAAAAACAACATTGCCATACAATTGAAAACCTGAATTTTTGTCAATTGATTTTATTGATTTCGAAAAATCAACAAAATAATGTTTTGGAACAATTAAACAAATTAGCGTAGAATAAATCTTGACCCTTTTCAGGGTAAGAAAAAAGTCGGTTGACTAGTTAGCTTAGCCAGATAATGCTATGGATGATGAGATAAAGTGCCTTCCCTTCGCGCTACTAAAACAAACCATTTAGCCGTAGATTCTATTCGACTCTAAAAACAACTATAATCTTGAGAGTAATTCTACAGTTACAGCCGATACCCAGGAGGCAAAGACAGGTCTAATTCGAATGACCCTCTGTAAAACATGCTTTTACATCACAACTTTTATTAGCTACTCTCACAATGTTTTATATTTACAATAAGCAAATGGAGAATGTTTGTTGTTAAATTCGTAAACAGACGATGTGGTTTAGCCAATGGACAGTCTGTCGCGATTTTAAATGCTCAAATTCGTGATTAGTCCTTGTAATAACACCCTGTAATAATATTAATAGAAATAAACGATGTGGTATTAATTGAAGTGTAGATAATAATGTTAAGTCTATGTATTCAGTGTTTAATATTAATAATATAAGTGTTGTTTTAAATTCATATTCAACTGACAATACCACACTACACCAACACAGCGACCACTGATGACAGTTGCTACTAACTGGATTATTGTTATTATAGGCCTAAGTTATATTTTTATATCTTTTATGCAAATTTAAAAATCCAACAATATTCCAATTAGGTCAATTAATCCGATTTGATCTTTGATGTACAGGAGTGCCCATGTGGTATTATAAAACTGTTGAAGAGATGTCAAAGGCGGAAAAAGATTCGGGAAATCCGACAGCCTGCTCCACACCCAGTGCGTGTTAAGAAAGATTATCTCAGAAAGAAAAAGCCTACAAAACTTTCATGGTGACTTTTGTCAAGAGGTGGACATTGTTAGACAAGTATAGTACCCAGATGTACACCCTTCAGCGAAGTATACAAATGGTGGATTTATACAATATTTCACAATATTTCCATTTAAAGTCCAGATGATGATTGATGAACAATTAATGAACTATTACAGATACGAACAAGTAAAAATGTCGTCATTGTCAGATGTCCTTCTGTTTCTTTTTTCTTTTCATTTTCTATCATTTTAATTAGTGGACTCGTTTTGGTTTTGTATATTAAGGAGTCTAAATATAATAACAGTATTATTTGTTGGGCGTGGCCCTTTTAGATGAGTGAAATAATTTCATTTTAGTCTTTAACCTTTCTTATAACACCACTTCAGTTGTATTCAGTTGAACTTTTGTACCAAATGCCTAATCAGATTTGGAATAAATTAAACATGTTACACTTTTATCCGTTCTTAGTGAACATCATCGATACATAATTTAGTTTATCTTAGAAATTAATGTGTTTGTTAATTTTGTTGTCAACGAACTGTTACTATTTGTACCGAATACTTAATCAGATTTTCAGCGAATTAAATCTATTAACTCTTGGAGCGTTCTTAGTGAACATCATTAATACGTAATTCATTAGTGGGCGTCCTCCGCTGTGGGAAAACTTAAGAGTTACTTCAGCATCAATTGATGCAATTAATTTGAGACTTTCCATCGCTAATAAGTTCGAGTATAAACATCGGATTCTTCTCCAAACACTTTACGACTACATTATAATCCAATTTAGCAATAGCCTAGCGTTGTTCATAGCAGTCGCTTTGGCATATGATACAAGTGTTGACTTTATTCATCCCCTTGTTAAATTACTTGTGAGTCAATGGCATAATGTCAACCTAAACGTGATGAATTCTGGCCACTTCACGAATTAAGATTTCGAACTTAGAATAAAGTTCACGTAACATAATTTTAGTCATATTCTGTAACTTTCAAATGGACATTAAATAGGCCTATGTTATAATACTCATTCATTTATCCATGCCTTGCAAATTTTGACAATATTGCAAAGAAAAGGATCTCAAATTTCATTTATATCAAACTTGAACATTAAATGGAATGATAATGTTAGCGAGAATTCGTGAAGAGAAACATGAATATGATTCCGTCGGTTTTAAGCAATAGGCCTACTATACATTATGCGTAGCCAATACAAACTTCTTGAATATACTGATGTTGAAACGTTTTTTCCATTGTTCTTGAAAATCACTTATCGTTGGAAAACTTCGGTTTATATTAATGTACGGTACATTTCTTTGCTGATAATCACTTTTGATTTAGTTTAGAGTCATTTTAAATGTAATTATTCCGACACAAAGGTAAATGAGGCATTCTATTGAATACCGTCAGCTTTTGTTGTCGATGTTATTATGTATAAGACTCCTCAAATAGCGACATAAATGCTGATAATGATAAATGAACGCATTAACGGTTTAAATCATTTTATTAACTATTAATTGTAACTTGCGATTAATTACAATTAATAGGTTTTATTTCGTTTTGTTGCCCGAGTTTGATCAACTCGCCTTCACGGCGCGCGTTTAACAATATTCAATAGCCGCATGATGTTGTTTCACTTACAATCGATTTGTCTAAACGAACAAAACATATAAATGTTTATAAACATAATGTATTACATTTCTTAAGCTTTAAAAATATAAAAACAAAGAACAGAAATCAGTTATTAAACTACTCAATGCACTTGACCTTTACTAGACACCTTTTAGACTTATGTAAATATATGTAAATGAGTCATTACTAATGACTAATGAATGACGATTTGTAATACCACGTGACACGCATAACATTTCTTGATTGTTGCAACAATTAAAAGGATTTGTTTGTCATTAGACATTCGGCGCCTGAATAAAAGCTGGAGTCTTTTAGGGCGAAGGATCCGGCAACGGGACATCCATGACCGAGGGGCTAGAGAGAGAGTGCAACCTAGTGATTGAATCCGTCACCTTGCTACATAGGCCTACAATGATGATAATACCAATAAGGAAGAACGCATTAGCATTTTCCATTTGAATGCATCTCGGAGTCGAGATGTCTAAAGTCGCAACATCGATGACATGCCTACTGTTACGCTTGAATTCATATTTGACTCGGCTGATTTGCGAGTAGTCGTGGTGCTAGGAAGTTTTCATTAGTTTCCATGTATGCTGAGACACAGCAAGTTCTCGACGCGCCAGACCTGGCGTTCTCAAGGAAAACATTAATTTAGTCCCGGGACTGGGTTGTGTCATCTCTCTTCACTAAACTAGCAAAGTTTATATAAAGAATACATTCATACAGCAAAAACCCTGTATTATTTAAAAATTGATTTACTGTTTTGCCTAATTGATATATACTCCGTGTATTTTGAAAAGGAATTGACGGAGAATAAGCAGTAGTGGTCGTAAATTGGTGGTTAAGTATCCACTTATACGTTAAGAACATCGTTAGTGGTTCATTAATTCGATTTGTTGCAACACTTTAGCAACGGATAGATAACACGGTTTATTAACTTTTACCTCAATGTTTGTCTGCCGGTTAATTCATAGAATAACACTAATTTATTTCTGTGGTAAAATTGGCAGTGATACCAAAAAAAGACGTGCGCGTTGGAATAATGATGAAAATGATACGCGCACGTCAAAATGATGATCCACGAAAGAAACGGTCATACATTGCATCATTCGTTCAGTATAAATACGAATTGGAACTAATTTAAAAACTGAAATAGTCTGCAAACGACCGCGTAAATACGTTGTTAGCATGGTTTTTATGTGAACCATTCTAATTCAACCGTCAATCTTAACGTGTAAGCCTAATAACAATGTAAGACCTGCTATTTTTAACTGTTTAAGATTTTCTACTACAGTATCAACATATTATAAGTCAGTTTATTAAAATATTACTTCCAAAATCGTGTGATAAAACATTTCTTCTGGCATCCATACAAATTACTTTGTCAGAAGTTTTATAGATAATTAGTGTAGGCTTATTTAATCTCGTTCGCGCGTCAAACTATGTTAATACCCGAATAGTAGCGCATAAGGTCACTGGACTGTGAACCCAGCATCATCAGACATGCATGATACACACTGCGCAGGCTATCTACTTTGATTTCCGTTCATGTCACCCTGAAGTAGTAAGAACATCTATAGAACATTTCCATATCTATCAATTAACGGAATAATCCCATGGTAGTCCAAAATACACACTGCCCTCAACGGTTTACGATGTTGACCTACCTATAACTCTCTGGTCCAAAGATATCAAAATTCACCGGGATTAAAACTGAGGTACAAGTCTACACGTTATTGTTTATACTCCAAAAGTATGTCTATAAACAGGGAAGAGTGACATTATTCTTCCCTGATAGAAAACTAATGCTTAGTTCCCACAGACGCAACTCAAGAACGCAAGCGCAACATAAGTGAATTTGACCAATCACAAGCGAAGGATGTTCGAACTGTCGCTTGCCATTGGTCAATTCGGTTGCGTTGCGTCCACGTCCTGGTGTTGCGTCTCTATTGGGAACCAAGCTTTAGCTCTATACCAATTTGTATACTGGTAATGTCTTGTCCCAAGAAACTCGAGTAACCTAAATACATGGCTATATATAACCAATACGAATGTACGTTTATTCATTACATAATCTAATATCACGCCCGTCCACCGTTCTAGAACCTACACGGAATATTATTTTTCTGGAAACAAACCTGTTTTTTTTTGTATTGTAGTTCAGTATTTTAGGCCAGGTATCAAAACAATATGCAATTTACATTAGTGCCATACTTGTAAGCATATTCACTGCTGTTCGTGGATTTTGTTTTTATGTGCGAAAAAAGCATTCTGCTAACCCTGTTTGTTGTGTACTTGTACACTGTATTCATAATTTATATTTGTCATACTAATTCAAGTGAATTATTGTCAAAACATTTGGGTTGTAAATGACTATCTGGTGTAGGGCTAGAGTACATCAATATCCCCCTGAGGTATAAGGGGGGAAGCTGTCATCGTTAGCTACCGACATAGGCTGGTCATCGGCCTACATGTGTCACATCTATTTAATTTGATTCCAGAGGAAAAAACCTTCAACCTAACTTCTTCATTTACTGATTACTTGTCGAAATTGATTTGGTGTTGTGTGGTTTTGTGTTTTATAAAAAAGAAACCAGCTAGGCCAAGTGGGGACCATATCTTTTGATATGTTACAGTCGCAGAGTCTGATCCCAGCCGTCCAATTGGTCCCAAGATAGTACCTGTGCCGGTAGTGAAAACGGACAGGCTGAATAATTATTTTGATAAATTGCCGAATGCCTGCAAAGTTTGTTCAGGGAGTTAATGAGTGGTCGTAACTCACTCGGAAATGGGAGCAAGTGAGTAGTGTGACGGGTACATTGCATCCGTTGGGAAAACTTGATAAACTAAACGCCAGAACTGACTGATGATGAATCGTGTAATAATATTTTATGTTGAAGTAACAAATTGAGGTGGTTGTGAAATATTACGGGACGTTCCGTATTTTTACTTTTCGTCATAGCCCTACAATTCTATTCTAAAAATAACTTTATTAAAGTGAGATTCAGATTTAACATTGTTTTCTATTAGTTTATTCCGTTAGAGATCATCAACAAGTTGTATCAACATTTCTTGTTGGACACCTTTCTGTGCATACATGATTTTGGCCATATTCGTGGGTACTTATGTCTATATTTTCCTCTATTTTTTATGTTGTGCAATTTTGTTGGTTTGAGTAGGCCTAATGTAATAGGTCCATTGTGGTTCATTAAGACTAATGTTTCAAACTCTATAACATTCGTAAAATTCGTAAGTCCATCTTGTTTGTGGTGCGTTATGACGGGTAGTGGTAGTGGTTGTTTGATGTCTTGTCGTGATCCGTGACACTGGGCAGATACTACAAGAATGTTGATGGTTTTGGCAATTAACGTCACACAGAATCAATTGCTTGGTTCTTGTGTGACTTCGTCCTACTTTTACAAGCCGTTGGTGATCGGTGGCGACACGGCTTTGGGATTTGGCAAAAGTACACTAGGGTTGTTTCCAGTCGACTGCAATTAGGTCAAGCACTATGTATCACTGTTGTATTGTTTTTAGTCGTGTTTGTGGTTTGCTAGTTATTATTTGTTGTCGCTTTTTCTAATGATTTATTTGATGTTTTTCTGTTTATTATTTAAAATAGATATGAGTCATCGAAGTTAATATTGGCCCAAAATAAAACAGTACATAAATAATGCACTGCCTATAGGCCTACAAATAGCTGTTAACTTCAGTACTAGTTTGAATTCGATTGCTCTCTACCTATTGAAATTAGTACATATACAGTATTATTTAACACAATCAAGTTTAAAATTAATATAATAATTAATAACTGCGTCTGCAGTAGTGTTACTAGTTTTGTGGTCAGTTAATGCCTATTTGATTGCTTGTAATTGGCGGATATGCAATTGGGTTACGAGAGTGTAACATCAAATCGAATTACACCAATTTATTTCCCTTCCTGTTTGGACAGCAACGTGTTCACACTCCACCGAATATAAAACATTTAGTTCTGAACAATTTACATGAAGTTTTACACCGTGTCGCGTCATTTTATTGATAAACGCGTTCCCATGTGATTTACACAAACAAAATATGATACAGATGGACATGCGACGAAATAAGTTCAATTTCATTCGGTAGACTGATTGACCAAACAAGCTGGATAAGTGGTCAATTGCGTAACCAGACGCCTGCTGACAAGTGCATATGGGAGGTACTGACAGATAGCGGAAGTGGACAGAGAGTAGTGACAAACGGCTGCCGTGTCTGAAGTTAGGACTCGCTTGACTTGGCCTAGTTTTACTCTATTTAATATATCGCGTGTTGTAAAATAATCATAAATTTAGTAAATATAAAATTTAGACTTTTTCAGATATTACTATCAATATTTTCATTACAGAAACATTCATTTGAACTCGTGTAAATAACTACGGTACCTCTTATTCTTAAGAAGTGCGAACATGTTTTCGATTTGGTCCAATCGTACTCGGTATTAGGTAATGACAATACAAAGTGTACAAAGAAAAGTATCGGTTAATATTATCAAGTATATTACACCACTTTAATAATTACTTCGATTCAGTTACAAACTTAATTGTTTGCTTGAGGTTTTGCAACTTTATTCTTTAACATTATGCTTCGATAATTACCAAGTGAGCTATGATTTTGACCCCAAAATTAAACAATTAACAATTAAGCATCAAAGCTAGACCGCTAACATGTATGGTATACGGTAGGTAAATAGTGGTAACTTAGCTCCTAGTTCGCTTACAGTAATTCTCGCCTTAGGTGTTACAACGTCGAATGAGATTGCTTTCTCTCGCTAAATATGCAACTTAGTATTGTGGTATTCAAATGTTGTATTTAAGTTTGTACTCATTATTATTAGGCTGTAGGCTACGATTTAAAGACTACAACAAGCTAGCGAAGGCACGAGTCGAATGATCTTTTCATCTGGGTTTAAAATATATATTGATGTCTCATAATAACTAATAATCAGATTTATTTAACGAATTTAGCGCTGCGAGGTGATTTAAGTTGCTATTTTGTATTTAATGTATACTGGTGAAAAGCTTAATTATCCTGGATTTGTTCTCAATAACTCATGCTTGACGGAGTAGTAGATTTCCTTTGAAACTTGCCGAAGTACGTGTAGGAAATATGCGAATGCTTATACGCAGAAATGTATCCAATTGATATGTGGGAATTTAAATCCGAATTCATTTCGACAGTTCATACGCTCCAGACAATTTGGATCAATTTGGAAAATGCTTTTGCGTTTCATTCTTTCTATTGTATAATCAATATCCCACAAAAGTTTCTAGTTCTCGTTATGTGATTGGCTAGAATAATCTACGCGTGTCATTGTGTAGACGCGCGGCGCGCTTTAAAGATAATAATTCCCATACCCCTGGTTATCTATTTCTTGTTTCATATTATATTATACTTGTGTATTCAATTAATTTAAGTTAGTGTGTACTATTCAACCTTTACTGTAGGTAGGCCTACACGTGTGATTTCAATTCTCGTAACAATAATGTGAAATAAAGTTTAACATAATATTATCATTAATATCATTGACATATGTGACTTGTACAAATTTCATTATTCTTTTCATAAATAGTATCTGGTTATTATTACTTTAAAACCTGAAATTAAACAGCTGCTTACTTTTCTATAGCTTTCATTGAGTATTGAAAGAAGAACAAAAATCAATGTTGATATGAAGATATTACACCTGTCAGTGAATATCATATGCAAATAGTCACAACGAAAGATCTCAGTTTATTGAACCGATTTGCCGGAACCTTATGTACCTTTTTGAACTATGAATCCCGCCTCAAACTTAGTGTATTTTTTATCGGTAAATGTTAGGCTACTTGCTTAAAAAACATGCATTGATAGTCTTTCATGTAATCTTGTAATAAAGCTTGGTTTCCACCAAACGTTGAACAAGTTGTTGGTTGTTGACCAATGACAAGCGACAGTTCGGATGATCTATCGCGTCGTGATTGGTCAAATTGCGTTGCGTCAAAGAAGTGGGAACCAAACTTAAGTCTTGGGTAAGGCGGACCAAGCTGTCATTTATTCTGAAATTACTAAGAATATTCAGTAAAGGTAGTTGCATAATATCAAATGAATTACATTGAAGTTATCAAAAGTAGTAAAATAATACACATTTAGTAAGAAATAACCATTTACATTTACCATTGGTCTTTTCCATCCCTGCTGTGGGCTACGATGCCCTTGTATATTTTGTAATTATTAACGTGATTTGTAACTATGTCTAAATATATTACTCGCTGTTCCTCATGTGGTAGACAGTTTTGTTGGCAAATATGCTAAGAACTAGTGTTAAGTGAATAATGGAAAAGTCTCCAACATGTCCGCCGAGAAGGTATTCCGGATAGAATGACTTAGAGAAAGTTCAATGTACTTTTCAAAAGCACCGCGAATGGCGCTCTTCGAATTCTGCTGCCTTGAGGTGAAAGAAGTTAACGAAGAACTTGGAACCTCGGCGTCCATATCGGTTTAGATCTTGGTTACCCGCTGGGAAACAAAATGTACTGAGCTTACAGAACGTCAAGCCCGGTTACCAAACTAATTGGAAAGCTACAAAATTATCATGGGGAGTTGTAAGCAACAAATTCATCCTGACATAAAAAGAATGTCGGACTAGCCTCAACATAAACTCGATTAGAGACCCGCTGTTGTGCAGTGGCCAAGGCGCAACATGATATGTGGATTTAGTGTAAAATGCCGAAAGCTTTGCTTGTTTTCATTTCAAAGTTCGTTTGTATTTCTCGGATCTTTTAATTACGTTGCAATATTAAATGCATTTGAGAATGTGTTCTATTGATTTTTACTGAAAATGAAACCAGGATATATAGATTTTTAAAAATAAAATGTCTGCAAATGTATTGTTAGAATTATGGACGGAAAACAAGTTAAAGTTTGACACTCATCTAAGCAGAGGTACTCAGCTAAATATCCAGTAGCAAATATACCTACAACAACCCACCGATTGTATTGAACACCTTTACATTGTTAGCCTTCCATAGATTGTTCATTAACCCCCAATTGTCATTACCAATAATCAGAATATGTTATCCCATCACTTTCATGAATCTATTAATAACAGATACGGGACATATGTGTGAGATTATTTTTTGGCCGAGTATGTGTTTACGAAACTATTTTACGGAAATCGTCAAATTCAAATTTGTCTAATTCGTATCATTTCATTAACAGTTAATTTAAAGAATACTATTTGTTCCAAGGTTTATACCATGCTTTAATGTTAGTGTCGCTTTCAACTAATATTAATTCACCTTCATATTCATATGAAAGCTGATAATTACATGGATCAGTTCTTACAATTAACTCAACGAAATTCCACGAACGAATTAAAACAACCACTCGAAAGCGTTAGTTAACCGATCACTATAAAGCAATACCTACGCGTGTAGTGAGCCGAACGTGAAAATTAAGTGCTGTTGTACATTATATATCACCGTGGCATTAGTTAGGCCTTATCCATCTGTCGTAGTGTCATCTGCACAATTAAGACCTGAATTGACCTTATCTAACACACCTGTTTGTTAAATGGAAACACTTTATAGTAATCTCACAATGTAGTCTAATCATAACGTTATATCATTGCTTACAACTTAATAGTAATCTCACAATGTAGTCTAATCATAACGTTATATCATTGCTTACAACTTAATAGTAATCTCACAATGTAGTCTAATCATAACGTTATATCATTGCTTACAACTTCATAACTCACGGTGTATAAAGACATTATATCATCAAATTCGTCCTGATTTACATTAATGTGATAGAGGGCGTGATAAAAACATCGATTTACATTTCATCTACACAATTCATTTAGGTTTATTTAACATCAAATTAATAATATAGAACATTAATATAATAGTGACAGATGAAACACAGATTTAAGAGAATAAATGGGCGCCAACCGTAATAAATAATTTGATAATACTGTATTTTTACATTAAAAAGTTTAAAAGATAGGTGGCGTACTATTTCACCTATGTTCATCTGATTGTAAACTATGTCATTGGTCGTTTCCTTATTCCTGTTCTAAAGCTCTTTGATGTACCCAAATATGGTAGTGATATTCCCAAATATGGTAGTGATATGCCCAAATATAGTAGTAACATGACATCATCATGTCCATATATTTTTTTCTTTACATAGGCCTACATAAATTTCATTTTACATTTTTTGTCACATCAAGTTTGATATAGACAGAGATTTTAGCGTGTTATTTATAATATGTAATCATCTTTAGTTATATTGTAGAGAACCTTTTTATATTGATTTTCGTATCACGTGACAGGTGATGTATTATTGACTTTACCGTGGCATTGTTGTGAACCTAATTACCGTTTTTAAAACTCGAGCGGTAAATTGGGTTTTCAGGTCTTGACCGTAATTCGCCATCCCCTTATTCTCTACGTAAACGTTGAATAATGTTCAGGAAGACACATCAATCATTTGATATTTATCAAATAGAATAGTGCCTGTTGTTAACAAAGTGTATTGTTATTAGAAGGCGTGTTATAAGGTGTCATGATATCCGGGACTTTTTGAAAGTCTTCCGTTAACGATTTTCAAAGTGTACTTTGCCTGAAGCTTGGCATTCTCGTAATTTAAGTAACTAGAATTAACACATGTACTAACAATTGTTTTTGAACTCAACCTTTGGTAAACCTGCTGTGTAGCATAATGGACTTTATGCATTATGATACATATTTCCATTTAAATTACTTTATAATAGTTCATATCTATATACTAGGCCTATTGCTGTGTAAAAGGCCCAAGTTAAAGTTAGTGAACACATTTTCATAGTGGATTCAATGAATTAAGTGTTTTGTTTTCTGGTGACATCATAATATCAGCATTGAATTAGGCTTTTGTTCTATTGATATTTTGGCATTAAATTAACAAAATAGAACAAAATGTAGGGTAACCTTAACAAATTAAATTTGCCTTTCTCTTTAAAAAAATTTTTCTTTGAAAACCAGATGAGAATAAATTTGTCCGAAATTGTAATACCGGTCATTCACATTTAAATGTTTTTATTTTGTAATCTACTTAACAAGGACTCTCATAAATTACAAACAAAAAGTTTAAATCCAGCAATTGTAATATTACGGCAGGTAACACACAAGCATAGCATTCAGAACGTCTCGTTCGGTATTATTTAGTTTTATAGGTTAGGCCACTAGGGGACGAGTATAATATAAATGGATTATAAACTTTGCTGTTCGGTTATGTTTAAAATTTCGTAAATAACCATAATCACCCACAAATTATCAAACTGTATTTCAGTTTTTCCCAGACCTTTCCGACACTTTATGACCCTGACTGAACTGTGTACTTTGGTAACTATTAGCAGTAATGGCCCCTCGTAGGAGGCCTATCCCACCACCAAAGACTTTCCCGTCTCTATTTAACTCATTCTCCTGTTTTCACCTCAATATTTATCGTAACAATTCTATACCGCATTTGATAAAATGTAAATAATTAACGTAACGTATTACAATTACAAGTGAATTAATAGTTAGCTAAACATATTCAAATTAAAACAATATAATCGATACGTTGTTCATTCCTATGTCATTAGGCCCTATTTTTAAGAGAGAATTAATCGAGAACTCCGCCAAACGATTTCGAATCTCTTCCACTCTAACTAATGTAATGACACTTTTAGGGTGAAATAACTTTGTATAAAAATGTTACGACTGCAAACTTGCACTTTTGCTGCACTATATTTGTGCTTTTAGCTAAGCCTAGATTTATGAAATTTCGCCCAAGGGATAGCACATTGAAGCTTACTCGGCGGTAGATATGTACATAAATGGTCTTATTTCTACCCCAGCCTAACTTAACCCCGACCACCGCACATAAACATAAGGCCCCGAGAGATTGTTACTGGTGATTCCGTTTATTCTATTAAGGCGAACATAAATCAGATATGTTAGTGTAATACCAACGTATTTTCTCGGTCATCTGGCAGTATAATGTTGATAAATGTCGCTTAAAACGCATTTTAATGAAACTCATTACAATATGTCACATAGTTCGACACATATAGCTTTAATGAAAATGAGTCTAAAGCTCTCTCTACACTATCAAACTAGTATGATAACAAAAGTGTGATGTGCTCAAATATGGTAGTGATATACCCAAATATTGTAGTGATATGCCCAAATATGGTCATATAACATCCTCATGTCCTCATTAAACATGAAGTTTCCTAGCATCGTTTTAATTTTTTTAAATGGAAACAAACAATATCGTTTACTGCGAATCAGAATGAATAGTAAAATCAACACAACATTTTATTTTGTATAGCAGATATAATTAACGGATGAATAATACGAGAACGTAAGTCGATAATTTTTTTTTCTAAGAAACGATTATTTTATCATTTATTCAGAAGCTAAAACTTAATATGTACGCTACATCGATCAGATATTTTCATAAGTTAATTTAGAACAAGAATATGTGAATTGAATGGATCACTTTTAGTTAGCATCATCATCGCCAAATAGTGCCTTGGGCAATTCACTGGTTAAGCAAGAATATCAAACGCTTTTTACGGTTTTTAAAATTTCATCATTATAATACGTACAATTTATGCCTGCAACTTACATCGTGTGGTCGCTGTTTTTAGATAGGAGCATAAATAAATATAAAAGCAAGTCTATAGGCCTACACTACAAGCATTTTTATCTAAATTTGATTCTTCTTATTTCAATAAATACAGTTTTGATTTAATAATATATACTGTATTTATATAAACCACGACACGATAAAAATGATATAAGCCCTACAAAAATTGAATGAATGTAAACAATTAATAACAATTGAGAGATGGTATTGTTAAGATCACCTAATAATGGCAATGCATAATATACAAAAGCATTTTTTTAGTCACGCCGGATTTGAACCATACCGTCGAGCAAGGTTACACCAATTTTTTTACAGACTATAGTTACTGGTTTCTTCCTTTTCTACTCAACAATGTAAACGATTTATCACCTGTACTTGCTACCACTTTAGGACGGCGTCAGTAAGGGTGAATCGAATGCCTTGGGGATAGGTATACGTTCTCGTATAACTGCACCAAGATGCCGAAATCGGTCATCTATCCAATAAAAAACGCGGGAAATGTCTTGCTCTAATTATTGTCTGTTGAAACTCATATTCATGTTAGTATTGTTGTCATAGCAGCTTAAACATCAGATGAACAGATCAACGTATGCCAAAAACAGAAATAAGACATCGTAATACGTTTAGATCAATACCATGGCGCCTGCGAGTCATTACATTTGGCAAAAACTGACATTATTCAATTAAAATATTAATAATTAGTCAAGATTAAAATGCAACATGTAATGAGTTATAGATTTCATTTAAAGGTCTTCGTTAATACATGGGCTATAATGTCTAATTAATTTTGTTGATATTAAATAAATATAGGCCTATTTTGTTCAGAAAGCATTGATGGCAGAAATGCGCACACAAAGTTGACAGAAGAAAGCCAACTTTGTCGATACAGAATGTGCACACTGTAATAGAAATTAATGGGAAATCAAAACAAATATAACACATCACTTAAAATATTTAGGTTAATCAACAATATTTATTAAAGTATTATTCAACTAAAAGGTAAACAAGGAAAGAATTAAGAACTCATATAAATCATTACTATTAAATATGACAAAAGAAATACAAAACATTTAAATCAAACGCTATAAAATTATTAATAATTGTATATGTGTGTATAATTTCATTGTAAGGGAGTCATCACATCATGTTAGCTTTCTTAGCCCTGACATAACTATGCTAGGGTTACGAGAGTTCAACTGCGATCACGTCCCAAAATGCTCGCAATTAAACATTCATAACAATATTTATATGCCAACTAGTGACGGACCCGTTGACCATGTTCCACTTTCAACAATATCGAAAATCTGTGTCATTTTGGTTAGGGCGGCTCGCTGAAATTAACTCAGTCCACTCTGAGACATCGAGAGCCCTTTAAAGTTCGGTCCATGCCAGTACGCAATATAATGGCGTACGCGCAACGCAAGTGAGTTGACCAATCACAAGCAACAGTTTGGATGATCCGTCACGTCGTGATCAAATTACTTGCGTCGCGTCTTAGTAGGAACTCAGCTTAAGATGACAATATGAATACCCTTTAATGAGCTAATCAATTTGTTATGTCATTCTACTTAATATTTAAGAAGGAATGTTCATCCTTATTTCAAGTAGGTTCGTCCGAGTGAATTTTATACAGCAATTAGGAAGGAATTAGTAAGAAGATTAGAAAAAGGTTTACGGAACATTTTCAGTATTATTCAACAGAAATCCGATTGCTCGTAATCCGTTGTTTCAAATCGTCCAAAAATAACAAATGTACTATCTAGTTAATCGTGTGATGTATACACCTACCTTTATTGACCGTTACTCATTTATATAGGCCTACAAAGGATATTGTCTAATCTTGCTAAATTGACCAATCACTTCATTGTACGTAGGTATTGTTGACCGTTACTTATAACATTGTCTAAACTTGATATATTGACCAATTACTTCATTGTACTTTAAGCCTTTGATGCAATGTTGTTGTTTTGTTAACTTTTTACGTATCATAGCTCCAATTGTCTTATTGGTTTTTTTTTTCAATATATTAATGTAGCCGTTCTTATTGAAATAATTGAATTAATCTTCCGTCAGATAGTTCCTTAACGTTCCTTTATTTTGTGCCAACTTTGTATCGGAATCTCTTAGGTTACAGCTCTGGCGTTATATACCATTTTTCAGTAAGCAATACACTATTGGTAAAACATGTGATTAGGGTCACTTGGTATTTTGGCAACGACAAAATGAACATTGTTGTGGTTTTTAAACTAATAAAGATTTTCAATGAGAACGTTGAAAGACGAATGAACCGTCTGTTTATAACAGCTATTTAACACTAAGACCAACGTGACAGAAATGATAAATAATATCCCACAAATTTGTTTAAATAATAGAAATGTTTGTATTACTATTTTTAACTTGGGTGTTTAAGCTTGATTCCCACTAGAACGCAACAAGGACGTAAGCGCAACTGTTGCGTCCTATAGGAGCTCAGCTGTTTCAGCTTTTAAAATTAAATGAAAAACCATTGTATAAAAGTGCGTGAGTAAAAATGAGTGAAGTAACTTGCCTAAAGTTTGTACAAGCATTTTGAGTGTCTGAATGGGAGATTTATAAAGTGCAGACTGTGAGAAAAGTATGTTCTCTCACTAGAAACATACGTTCCCAATATAAAGCACGTCACGTGATGCATTTCTACAAACTAACGGATGTGATTTTGTGAAGGCCTGGAGGAGTTGAGTGTAGACACCATTCCTAGATGAGTACTGTCAGTATATTGTGAATGGCCTAGAAATTATTCAACTATGAAATTCTCATGTTAGAATCACCCATTGAGGGAATCTCTTAGGAAGCTTAAATTGAAGGGGAAGCCCATAGGGCTTAGGATTGTTGATGTATACATAAAAGTCATGATTACCACCGAAATACGCTGTAAAGTGCACCTTACTTTAAGTGCAATGTCCGACATGATTCAATCACAGTGAAACTAAAAGCTTTATTTTATTCAAATATTTGATAATTATATTTCATTATGGCTGAATTTTAATAGTGTTTCGTTCTGTTATCCAACTTCATAGCCTTCTTTCTGTCGCCTGCTTCATTGTTGTACTCTCAGCTCATCGAGCAAATTATCTTTTTAGTAGCAATGTGATCATTCTTTTTTAATGGAAATGTTGTCCCCCTTCTTCCCTTGTGATTACACAGTTTACAGTTCATATGTTATATTTGAAGAATCTCAATATTCAGACCAGAATTGAGAAGTCCAATTCCCCTCTTATTAATACATCGAATGGTTACTAATAATATACGTACAGTAAAGTGCCCTCTCATGGGATTCTATTTACCCGTTCTGTTTATCTTCTACAATTTACTAGTTTCCTATTCATAGCAAAACTGTAACTGATTGGGAGAGGCATTGTGATTAAGTGACACAAACATGCTTGACGATATCGGGTGACATCTCCTGGGGATTGTGTTGTTATATTTACCCCTTCCTAGTACGTTTCACTGCAAGCGTAGTGACCAGAATACAGCTAGCTCATATAACAGTTGGTGTCTATACCCCCAGGGTAGTTATGTATCGATAGAGTTTAATGTACCCCTTCCCCTTGTCATCAGATTCGTGTTTAAATTGAATTAAAATAAATTAGTAATATGACTTATATTCACTTGAATTGTTACAATAACACGATAATATGTGATGTGATAATTCCGATAAACAAACGTTTATGTATTGCGTAGGCCTATGCATGTTGTTATTTATTGCGTATACATGTTGTTGTTTATTGCGTATACATGTTGTTGTTTACCGTTATTCTAAACAATTCCGGCGATTGTAAATATATTTTTGTAACTATAAAAAAAGATGCCGTTACAAAATTGTAATAATATCGCGTCTAAATTGATTTCGATTTTATTCAATTCATGTTCAACGATTAATAGTACAAAAATGCATTAAGCATTCGAATATAATGTGATTTATTAACGGTATGCGTGCCGGCTATTAAAGACAGCTAATGGTTTGTAGATAGGAGGCGAGTGAGAACACTCTCCAGATAAATTACTTCACCACCTACTTTAAGGTTATCTCAATTCATAGATTAGTTATTGTAGAAATGCACCTTCTCTGAAAGTGACCAGGTATCGAAATTAGTATACGCAAACGCAAACAAATGGGTGTACCGCGGCTCACCTCAGGTTCACACATTATTGTCTGCGGGTGTGATCTTATTCCATACAAAGACATGGGTCCTGGAAGATCCTGACAATTCGATTGTAAAAAACTGATTGTTTAAATTAAAACAATCACACAATTTAAGTATATAAATCAAGTGAAATAATGTGCTTGCTCAATCAATATAGAGTTTTACTGGTATACAGTGTACCGGTATCCAGTGTTACCGGTATACAGTGTCACTGGTATCCAGTGTTACCGGTATACAGTGTTACCGGTATTCAGTGTTACCGGTATTCAGTGTTACCGGTATTCAGTGTTATTTGTGTATACAGTTACTAGTTGACATTCCCTTCTCAAACACAATTCATGACGTGACGCGATGTGTTGAAATTAATAAACGCCGTAATATTGCAATAGTTTCTTCTATACCACACATGTATTAATTTCTTAACAGGTTGAAAACTGTTAATGAGCGAGTAAAAGGCATTTAGCTTGATAGATTTACGACTTCAACAACTGGCCGATATTTGTAGTCTCAAATCGACTAATTTCGAAAACAGCGCAGATATGTGAAAGTTTCCTTATTTGAAACCCGACGAACAGCGGTAGTATCTCTGTGGTTACGTTTAAGTACACGATAATTAGTGTAGACAGGACTCAAAACTTATCTATTTTTCATTTGTTCATCCTGACCTTTTGCGTATGTTGTATTTTGAAGAAACGTTTTTTCAAGATGTGTTATAAAAATCATAGTTTTATGTTATACGTGCTTGCCTGAGGTAGACATATGTGAATAGAGATATCTCCCTGATCACGAATAGACTTCTTGAAGACTTAAGAACAAGCTGTTTAAGTTGGCAATTTAAGCAGACACAACTTACATGTATCTGTTTTTGATTCGTACGTGTGGCTGACCTCAAGCTGGTGTTGACTGATATTTGTTCTGATGAATTAACTAAGATGATGTGCGATGTAAACATACAGTACATCGGAACGAAGCAGATCCGATGAATTAACGTAAGATGATGTGCGATGTAAACATACAGTACATCGGAACGAAGCAGATCCGATGAATTAACTAAGATGATGTGCGATGTAAACATACAGTACATCGGAACGAAGCAGATCCGATGAATTAACTAAGATGATGTGCGATGTAAACATACAGTACATCGGAACGAAGCAGATCCGATGAATTAACTAAGATGATGTGCGATGTAAACATACAGTACATCGGAACGAAGCAGATCCAATCAAAAACATTCAGTATTTATATTTGTTAGAACAACTAGCAACTTAAATATATATTGTCCACCGAAACATGGAAATATATAATGAAACTTTCAATTTGGGATTCACTTATTCCCACCAAAACAAAAATAATGATTTTTAAAACAAAACAATTATATTACCAGATTGATTTCCATGTTGTCGTTTGTGTTTAATTACGACAGATAATTAATTGTCATCAAAGTGAATGACTATTATGTGAAATTAAAATT
The DNA here is from genome assembly GCF_963402885.1 of Antedon bifida. Classification (NCBI taxonomy): domain Eukaryota; kingdom Metazoa; phylum Echinodermata; class Crinoidea; order Comatulida; family Antedonidae; genus Antedon; species Antedon bifida. Next base: position 32,059,913 of record NC_136230.1, on the reverse strand, counting down.
GCCTATTGTTCTCACATTTTTTCATGGAGTATCTTTAGGCCTAAATAGTTATTGCTTTTCCTCATCCAATCTACATGGTAGATGGATGAAGTTATTGTTCTAACCACGTGGCTATGTGGCGTGGGGTTTTGTTGTTTTTTTTTTTATATATCTATATATATATATTTTTGTTATATTTATAATAATGTACGCTAATTTGTTATTGAGATATGGAGAATTTTTTTTTCCGAAATAAAAGATGAATGAATGAATGTTAACAAATGTGTGATGTAAAAAATACCAAACAATATCTTTGTATTTTGTTGGTAAATGCCATAGGATAAATGTTATTGAAATAAAGAGTTTGAAATAGGTACACGAGTCGCTGTTCCATTTCGTATTTAGGCAGTAAAATCAACTTTAGTCAAACTTTTGCTTGAAATAAAAGAAATAAATTTATAATTTTAATAAAACAGACAAATTTCTTGTTTCTGCCTCAAAATAAAATATAATAATTTTAATAGATTTATGGAGAAAATATAGAAATCAGTTTATTGAAAATGTTGCTCTAGAGGGCGCATTGTATGTTCTTTGTCAGTTTATCAAAATGAAAATATTTATAATAAATGATAATTCTAAAATAGTTAACTTGAACATTTAACAGAAGAAAACAAAGTTGGTGAGAGTTTGTTGAGATCTTTCATACAAAGCAAAGCATCGTAACCGTTACCATGTTGTTGAGACTTGCAAACAAAATGACAAAAACACAACGTAATAATATTTCTTTGTGAAGTTCTTAATCGCTTTCGGTCGTTGATTTAATATTCACTTAGTAAAGGCTTTTCTCTTCAAGTAGATTAATAAACAAACTAGCCTAATAGAATCATCATTGCTCGCTTCAAAATAGGCCTACGGCAAATTATGTATAGATAGAGTATTGAAAGGTCTGAGGAATAAATTACGATAAAATTGTGCGGTATTTTATGCAAGAAGAATAGTTTATGAACGATAGAAATACAATAGATTATTATTGGCACAGATACTATTAAGGGCATGTATAAAGACTTGATACCTGGAGACATTAGCTAGCGTATCGAATGTTTTTCTGTAGGGCATATTAGTCTCAGAAATCGTTAAGTAGCGACTTAAGTAGTACGTGTGTATTTGGATAAAGTAATGTAAAAATGGATAGGTCAATAAACGATTTAAAAGAAAATGAAAATATTCAGTACAATATTGATTTAAAACAATACACGAACATATATACATAATATGCCTACCAAAACAAAACACATTTTTAACGAATTTTCGAAAAATATTAAGGCTGTACTTAAGATTGTACTTAAAATCTATTTCAACTTAGTCAGATGTTGTAATACTTTGCAATCTTAAATTTAGCAACAATAGACATAGGCCATTAGTCATAATGTCTAAAATACAATGTATGTGTTTGCGATCTAAAGACGATGTTCTGATTGAAATAAACCAGTTATAAACTTAGACAAATGCTGGTTAGAATCCAAGAAAATCGGGAAATGATAAATAGAAAATGTACACCGACGATAAAAAGTGTCTTCATATGCGCGCACAAAGTTTTACAAGCCGCCGTAATTATTATCGTACAAAATATATGCAGTAAGCCTAATGATATAGTTTTTTGTAATACGTCGTTTTTTTCTGACATTACACATCAATTTTTTTAATTCATTTAGACCTTAACGCACGCGCGCGTATTTTAAATCTCGGACATATGTATAGATTTCTTGTATGACCTCAATAATTATCTGTTGCCTTTCTTGGTTCTAGTTGTTGGAATTTCTGTGTATTTCAATTTCATTATATGAGGCTTAAGTTACAATAATAATCGTCACAGCTCTAAATGCTTTTAATATTGTCTCTCGGATTCGGGACATTGAAACTGAATGGCTTGAAGGCAATGATGGCGATGAATAGTTTTATGGCGATGAAAATCATCGCAGTGACTAAATAGAAAATGCAGAAATGATTATATAGCAATTGTATTCCATTGAGTCAATTATCAATCATGGCACAATCATAGATATTTTAATTATTGTCGAGCTTTTGAAATTTCTTACCATGGAACTATAAATAATTGTATAGCTCCATGTTCTTATACTACTGTATATGTTGTGAATAATTTAATTTTATTGATAAAGTTCTTTAAAATAGACGAGTTTCATGTTTGTTTAAATTCTAATTTCGGTAAACATGACGTTACCTCCTGCTAATTACGTCTGCACGAACCCTCAACATCACCTATCGTTATTTCCAATCGTCGTCGACGTTGTTGTTTTCGTCACTGTGGCGCAATCGTCGTCGACGTTGTTGTTTTCGTCACTGTGGCGTTGCCTTCAGTTGACAAACCATTGATACGCCATGGACAAACGAACGAATATCGAATTGTTTGACTTTTCGTTTTGATTTACTTAAACGTAAACCAATAGAAAAATATTTTGTTATACTACCGTTTCTACAAATATTATTTTAGGCATAGGGCAATGATTGATGGACGTTTAGATGAACAAGTGGTGCTCATATAGATAAATACTTGTCTTACCTACTTTATAACACACAATTTGATGGTTTGTAGGCCTATTGTAGATAAACATCGTGAAATGATCTGTAAAAATAATACGACTTTGCCTCGCAGCGATTATAGAGTGTTCACCCGACTTGTTTCATGTCTACGGTGACGCTAAGCGGGCCGTGTAAACCGAGTAGTACACGGGACCAGAGGCAGTTTCACCCTGTAGGAATGTTTGTTTTAGCCAATATGCACAAACTTACCCCGCTGAGTGCCGCTAAAGATATGCCATGGGCATTCCAAGTCATTTACATACTAGAGAGTAGATGTTTATACCTGCAGTTTTGAAAATGTAGTAATAGAGTGATAGATTGGAGTTGATTTTAAGTACTTTGCTTTTATGCTGATCAAGATTGTATCGATTTTATATATAGCCTCGTGTCGATAGTCGCCTTCTAATACAAGTATAGGCCTACCCCTAATTAAAAATGAACTGAAAATAACATATTTAGTTACAAAATGACGGCGGTAAAAGCTTTAACAGTTTCTGATCATGATGCTATAATCTACCTTACCAGCTGAACCTCTTGGGAATGGCCCAGTCTAAACAAGCATTATGAAAAATAAATAATAATATTATGCATATCCATTCTCAGAGACATAGGCCTTTCGGTAACGCACATTAGTACGGTATCTATATTTCCATGAATTTAATGCTAGCAGTATTTCAATAACACTTTGTTTTGTGATGTTACGTTGTCGTTGATTTTTTTTTTAATAATTTATTTCATCTTTCTCGATAAACTGCAAATAATGCAATGCTTATTAAATGCCAAATTTGATTACATCGCTGATGATGTAAATCTAACTTTGATACCGGTAACCGTCGTAATTTTCTACAGTTTAATGCGATATGAATAACATGTATATTTCTGTGTAATAGAATCTCATTACAATGCAATTGATTTAGACGTAAGTGAATATACATGAGTATTGCTTGTTATTGAAGTATGGGCCTACATTAAGTGATTTTCTTTTTACTGTGCCGAGGTTTATCCATTTTTGACAGAACATTAGTAGTCGAGATGCCAAAACAAACTTGCATAGACTTTAGTATAGATATTTCGTCATTAACCATTTCAGTCCAATGAACGAATTAAAACCATTAGACACTATTCTATTTTCATGTGTATTTCTGATGACCTCATGTGACGTCATGATGGACCAGTTCATTCGGCCATTTAATCCTTCCCACCACTGACAACCCTAATTTTCATCTTCTCTATCTTGCTGGGGTAGCTCTCACAAATATGTCATTACAGGTTAATGTTAAAACCCATTCCTATCAACAGTAACAGCTACCTGGTCATTCTATTTGTCCAATCGTTCTTGACTCATCTCGGAAACTAGCCGCTCAACACTGTCTGATAAACACTATCTTTATGGTTTGTTGTCGACCATGTCACTAACCCATATTACTCCTAATTTTAACGTTTAGGCTGTGCAGTAATTCACTTCAAAAACCCATAGGTGGTCTATAGACCGAAACTATGCGTAGAAATTAATTGTAAAAATAAAATAAAATTGAACAGTATAATATAGGCCTAGAACAAGTTTTTGTATTTTGTAGGATAACAATAACTTCATTTTTCTTCTAGAGAAAACTTCTTCTGCCGCCCTGTGCTAGTAACGTTATATCATAAAGTTAGGAGTAAAATAAATTGAAGTGATATGATTGAAGTGATGGGCCTTAGGATTTAGATGTTTATAAGTGATATGATTGAAGTGATGGGCCTTAGGATTTAGATGTTTATAAGTGATATGATTGAAGTGATGGGCCTTAGGATTTAGATGTTTATAAGTGATATGATTGAAGTGATGGGCCTTAGGATTTAGATGTTTATATTTGTCAATATTGTTTCAATGCGCAAAGCGTCCACATCTTGAATCTGTAACATGTGAATTGTACGAAGTGGCAGCAATAATTTGTATTCGTATTTATTTTTATTTTTTTAATAAATTATGTGCATGTATTTTTTTCAATTTTTATAATACAACATCCATGCGCCGCCATCAATTCTTTACGGTGTCCATTGCCTCTTGTAGATTCATTGCACATTTCATTCACAAAGAATATTTACGATTAAAATCATAGAATATACTAAAATTGATAGAAATGTCATTTAAAACTGTTAAAAGAATAATTATTGATTGAAAATTATAGAACACATGTTAAACATGTGGCAACACACTTGACGTCCACGACGTGATATGTGTTAATCACAACATATGGTTTTCTATACTTCATTTCGTATGCATTATTTATAATGTTTGGTATGTGATATAATATCGTAAAATTAATGTATTCCTTTATAAACAAGTATTTAGATCACAAATAATGTCAACATTATTTTTAACAACATACGGTAGGCCCTACTGTACTGAATTAATGTATTATTAGGCCTAATCATTTATGAGAAGTATAATATTTGTTATGAAATCAGTTATTGTATATCAGCACTAATGAATATTACGTTTTAACCTTGGTACCATAATGTAGAGAAGGGGAATCTGGTGTTAAGTTCACGAACTAACAATAGCTTTGTCGGCATCTATAGCATAGGACTTAAAATACCTTTTACATTTGATACTGAATAAAAACGGTTATATTTAAATCAATTACTGTTTCAAAAGTGTAGCTTCCAAATAAATTAGTATTATTACTATCCACTGTATAATGAAAATTAAAAAGTTTCCCAAGATAATAATAATTTGGAAAAAAAACAATTAACATAATTTAATGTTTTGCTTAAAACAATTTACATTGTAAAATAAACAATGTACAGTATAAATATTTTGTTTATAAGATATCAATATATTTACTCCTATGGAAGCAGTTGGAATCAATAGTAACAGATTCAATTAGAAGTTAACACAGTTAAATATTTCCGACCGGACTACCCTGGATGTCGTCTTAAAAAATAAAGTGTTATTTACCAAATATATTTGATACTTTCATCTGTACTATTGGGGACTATGTCCGCCTGTTGAGAAAATGTGTGTCGTACCATTGACCCCTGGCGTTTTATTTAATTCGTACGAGTAGACACCACAAAACTTAAATGTAAAAAATCTGTTTCTAGACATGATTAACACCACTTTCACCCGAGAAAAGTGTCGAACAGACGTCTTAAACTCGTAATAAAATTCCAGTGCATGACCAGTTGCTGTGTTATAGTATATATTAACAAGCAAACATTCTCACAGATTTCACTAGAGTTATAAAATAGTACAAAACTATGTTAATGCACCTTACGTTTCAATCTGCATGGAGGTCTTATTTATTTCCTTCACAGTTTCTGTAACAATTAAGTTCAATAAAATATTTACAATTCACAGTACGGTATTAGTAATACTATTACTGCTCGTTAGATGAATATCTATAAAACTTATACTGTATAAAATGCACTAAAATTTCCCACTTTTGTGCTTTTAAAAATATTATGCAAATACCTTAATTTCGTATAGATTGTAAGTATATACTGTTTTATTCATTCGCTGTGTCGTTCATCCTTTAGATAATTTGCATAACGTTATATCCACCACTGACATTAGACAGAATATGGCCTCCGTGATAAAATAACCTAATTATTCCCAGCGAAATAAAGAAGATCAAAAATGGGTTTACATTAATTTATGTAAATGGTTTTTGACAGGCAATTATCTTTTAAAAAAACATTAAACGTTTGTAATTACATTATTCTAGTCTAAAAGTTGAATACATTCTGTAATGAGTAATCGGCTTCGGTATAGTAATGATTTTATATCTTCTGGATGTGAATGATAAACTCGATTTAAACCAAATGTCTTTACTTTAGACTCACCCGGAGTAAACTTAATGACATATTTTGGTATGTTTTTCACAGAATAATTGCTTCTATTGATACAGTAAATCAGTCGGTATCGTTACTGCGTACTGTAAGCCTACTGTAACACTTTGCTAAGTGTTAATTATTACATGTTTTAAAACTTTACCGATATTTTGACCGCGTTTAAAATATTTCGTATAGGCCTACTGTAAATAAATATAGCTAATTATTTTCAATTCGAAACACGATATAAAAGCACAAGAAGTTGTCGATATATTAATGAATCAATCTGACATTTCAACGGCATGAATATGAATGATAATGTTATCCATTCATATCTACTTAATACTCATTATTTATTACCCTGGCTCTTAGAACACTGGGTGTTATTAATAAGCACGTAACTTAATGGATTCTGCCAGTAGTAGGCCGTTTGTTTTTATTAAAAGACAAATTAAAAATTCGTGTTTTAAAACGCAAATGGGCAAAAAGGTTGTTGTTTTTTGTACTTATGAGTTTATATGGCCGCATACAGTTTTACTCTTTTGTCGTGATATATTAATTACATACGCGTGTAAATTCACAAGTTGGTAATGTTTCATTTGGAGCAGAATTTGAACACAGGCATGCACTGTATTTTGTAATGTTTTTGTAACAATAGATAGGGCTTTATATGATCGTAAATCTAATTCTAATTTGATGACGATCAACATAACGTGTGACCATTGTCGAAAGCTTTTAGAATTAATATTTCAAACGATTAAGCAAAAAATGTGACTGATTTTTCGATAATTTCGTAGTTATTAAAAAAATATTGTTATAAATTTAAACAAAGTTCGAAGTTTATGTAAATGGAGTTGTAAATTTAATTTTTTTTTTAATATGGCTTTTATTTTCATACTCTTTAGCAAAAAAAATGAATTACGAGTACAAATATATAAAACATTAATATAGGCCTAGAATTTCAAGAAGAAAAACAATAATATATACAATTTAACAATATTATTATATACAGGCTAAAACACGTTATAATGCAACCCCACAAACGATCTCATTGAGGTATAAACAATTATTATATATAGCAGAAAAATATTATGTTTGTCAACATTTTACCATAAGAATTTAAACAATGAACCATACCGTGTAGTTTTATTTGAGTAGTTTGTGTACTTGACCATCGACGTCTGTAATTGCTTTACAGTGTCATACTGCTACTTCTGGCTATTAAACTAATGTTATGACTTTATTTTTGCCCTAGATGTTTTGATCGTCATGCGTCGGTTCATACACTAATTGTTTTGTTTCCTAAAACTTCTGGGGTTATCAACTTAAATTGAGTGATATAATAATATTATATGTCACTGACTAACAGTATATGGTATATATTATATCAATATAAGTTCCGATAATAAATGATTTAGTAATACAAAATACTTTCTCAAATTGTATAATTGAATACATGTCAATAAACGGATACCAACTACCGGTAAACAATGTTGTATAACGCTAAGTATTAAGTAAGTACTTAGAACCTATTGTATAACGCTATAACAGTGTGCTACGAGCTCTAAGTATTAAGTAAGTACTTAGAACTTATTATAGTAGGCATATAGGCCTAAGCATGGAGACATAAGTTAGAACTAACTTATTTCTCCATGGCCTAAGTAAGAACCTATCTAAAATAATGTCTGATGATATCATACATTGATATACAGTATATAACATTAACAATGCTGAATGTGTATATATATTTTTTATTTAGTACGCGTACTTAGAACATATAATGTTATACCATAGAAATATTATAGTGAACTCTTATATCTCTATGGTTATACTATATACTATTATATTTATATTCTTTGAGGTGATAATTATACGGGAGTAATATATGTTTTTTGCAAGCACATTACTCGCGTACATTTAAAGATTTTGTACCAATAGTTTTCTCCCCATGTTTAGTTAGGACTATTATTAATTTTTAATAACGAAATCTTTAAAATGATTAATTTGTATTGAATGTTTATCTTTGTTCATGGTGTTTGCTTAATGTTATACAACGTGTTATTGCTGTATCAACGTGTTATTATAACTGTATCTGTCTAGGCCGAAAATCTATATAACGATAATTATCCAAACCCGCTACCAGATAATGTCCGCCTATACTTTTATTTAATGTTTACCCACTTGTAAAATAGAAATTGTTACTTATATTCACGTAGTACAATGTGTTATCAAAACACAACCCAATCATACCTATTACAAAAGAAAGTCAACAGTAAAGTTAGGCCTAATGACCTGTTAATGATATTGTTGACATAACGGTCACACAATGCAAGCAACCGATCATGGCTATTCTCTTCTTATTCCAATTTAAGCTGCACTCAAGTTGTTTTAAGACGATTATTTTGTCGATACGGGTGTTTAAACATAATTATAACTCCCTACTTTACCGTAGTTTCAATTGTGAGTGTTTAGGTTTGTTCTGTTCCGTCTAACACATTAAATATTCTTAATATTTTACAATCATTCTATATACTGTGATGTAGGGGCCTACATGGTAGTACAAATAGAGTGTAGGCCTAGTTGTTTAATAATTACTTTATCTTTAATCTTTATTTATCCTGTAGTTCATTTATTTTTATTAAGAAATCTGTTTTTTCGTCAATAATGATTCGAAATAAAATTAGGTCCGTGAAAGGCATCGAAATATAATTAGGTCTACTTTTATTTAGTATATAGTCTATTAATTAATTAAACTTTATTACGTTTATTCTAAATAGTTGGTTAGTAATTTCATTTATTCCAAATAACGAAAAATGTTAGGGCTAAATCCTGTATAGAAAATGTATAGTCATCAACATTAACAGAAAATGTTAACATTAAAATGTGTCGGCCCCATTAGACTTTACATTATAATTAAAAGTAGTAGTTTCTCAGTGCGTGTTGTAGGCTTTCAGAACGAAATACTCTCTTCGGTAAAATTCACAATATAGGTTTACGTGCAACAAATAGATTAGTGCTCTAAATATTTTATGTTCCGTTTTTAAAATAGACCTATAATAACATTATGTTGGTATGCATTGTCAAGGTCTTTTAAGCACTTTCTCATTACTTATTACACGATGATGACACCGGTAATCAAAGCTGGAATTCATATAGAATCACAAACTCCGCACACATTTAAATATATTAATTTGACACTGAACAAAATAATATTTCAAACTACATCTTTCATTGATTATAATATTTACTTTCAAATTTTCTTTGACATCTTTACAGAAATAGCTGCGAATTTATATTTTTTTTTATTAGTGACATCCGGGTATATTTAGCAGCACACTAATGTTAAAACCATGTGCTTTATAATATATTTATTATTAACTTACATGCAATAATGGAATGAGTAATACGGTATAACAACGAGTTGTCTGTAAACACCATAGGCTAGGCCTAGGCTAAGAAAACAAAATTCAGCCTCAGGAAAGTTTGACTCCAAAAGGAGTGTCAGCCTCTGTACACCAAGCACTAATCAGCCTACAACGTCTCAAAATTCAGCCTCATCATCATCCTACGATGATTTGTGTATAGTAATACTGATACTGCATGCTTGAATGTTACTTATAGTTTATATTAAAATAGTTTATTATTAAAAGTATAGTTCTGCCCTTCTTGGAATCGGAAAGTTTTAATTCTCCCTTAAATTAATGAACAACTAGTAAAAAATGTGACAACTTACAACTCTACCAGGATAAGTTCATTCTGTCAATAAACACTTGGTCATAATATGCAATTTGCAATATAACAGTTATACAATACTTGACAATATACTATTTTACACAACAATCTTCCACATTTTAAAACAATACAAGAGAATCTAGTGATTCTACATCCATAAAATATCCAAGTAAACACTAAAAATGAAAGTATCCCAATAAGTTAGTAAGTGATTGTGTAACACTGACCACGAACACAAGGCGAACACAGTTCAACACTGAGCTTCAGTCTCCATGTGTTAAATCGGCAAAACGTTCAAAATGAGTTTTAACTGGCGACAAATTTCATACTATTGAAAGAATAATCAGCTTGGTCTCTCTATAAATTGGTTGATTTCTATTGTCTGTTTTTACCCCCATCTTGTAATTTATCTGATACATTGATCAGACTTATAAAATCCATCTATTCTTTAGCACCATTTTGACGCATTGATCCCTTTTCGTCCCATTATCGTTATATATACCCATGTCATAGTTTTTCAAGGCATCTAGGATTTGTAAGTATTTCTCTAGCGATTCTCCACGTTTGTTTTGCTACTTGGTCCAAAGCTGCATGAGACCTGCCGGCAAAAAGGTCCAAACCGTGGAGGAAGTAATGTGGACATCTACGGTTTTGTAGGCACGATATCAGCTGTAAAAGAATACCATTTATCCTGTCGAACATTGACGTTTCTGTCCAGCTAATTTCTCGTGGATGCTTCTCACATTCATACAAAAGTAAAGTTTTCATGTGGTAGTTTTTAACTGGTGATCCTGGTATGTCCAAATGTTTATCTCGTAATGTTTTCAAAATACTAAGACACTTTTTCCTACAGCCTCCCTGTAGTAGTTTGTTTTCGGCATCGGTGAATGACAGTCCCCATGCATCTCCTTCAGCTGAGGTTTGTTTCCCAGATAATACTGGTATTTCTTTAGATAGTAGGTTAAACCCTTCGGTTTTTACTTCAGCAACTAGGCTAGGAGAAGGCCATGGGATCTGTGGCAAGGGCCAGTGGGCAGCGCTTCGGGGCCAGATTCCACTGCATTTGAAAGCTGGTGTTATTTGTACAACATATCGCTCTCGGACACGAAGTTTGACTTCTGAAGTATCGGCTATCATTTTAACAATGTCTCTATATTTGCACTTATCAACTGCTTGAGCTACTAGTGTTTGGAACCTCGATCGAATTTTTCTAGCCGACAAGTACCCAGATGCTGTGATAAATTCTACCCACAGAGACATAGATCGCTTTCGACCGTCACTTAATTTTAGGACAGCACATCCCGGTACTGACCCATCGTCCACAAAATTAAATACTCCCATTTGATTTAAAAACAAGACAACTTCAAACTCGGTGGGTGCTACTACTTCCAGGCCTTCAAATCTACCTTCTGTTTCAACCAGTGAGCTGATAAACCTGGGTTCCTGCACCTCCACTTCTTTTAAAATCTCAGTCACAATTTTACATACTTCTCGGATAGTTTTAGTGATGTTTGATTTTCGTCCGTTAACTTTATCAGTTGTAAACCTGTTTAACTGATACATCAGTCGGTCCTGACCGGCTAACATGATGGTAGACATAGGGACTTAAGTTCAGCACGATGATTTTAGTTTATGCTAAAATCCGAGCAGGTTGTCCCTAGTTGTATATCAAATAGTTCAATATTGCTCCACCTTTATGACATGTGTGAATCGATCGGTATCTAGTTGACATCTATACTAGTATTTACAAACTCTCAAAATACTGGTGGTAGAATTGTCTCATCGCTACTCAAGTACGGCGTGAGCCATCATGTGTAAAAATACGCCTGTCACTTATTGTGGCCAGTGAGGTAATCAGCACAACGTGATGACGCTAGCCAATCACAGCTCGCGTTTCATTCAACTTGTCACCCAATGTCAGGCGGTTCATTGTACCTGTGGTCCGCCCACTTACCCATCCACGAAAGTGTATATTTTACACCACTAAAGTTATAAAAGACTTTTAGTTTGTTTTTATCTATTTTGAAATGTTCTAGTCTTTTTGCAATTTTAGAAAATTTAATTATTCCAGAATATCGAGATACTTTAAGCACTGACTAAATGTTAAAATCTGATTTTAACTTAAGTACATGGTGGCAAATTTCTCAATATAATATTGGATTATATTTTCTAGATTATTCTTCAATATTCGATTGTTGTTAATATTTGTCGATTAAAGGAAAGTATTAAATACAAAACAATGTGTTTCTTGTTTTAAAAACGAATACCGGTATAAAATGAACGAAAACAAATTATATATCGGGGTTTTATAGCGTTAATGCCCACCCATCAATCGATGTGTGTTGTTGTTCTTACTTAATCGTTTTACCGTCGGACTGCCCATGAAAATAAAGACGGCAACAAGAATTTCAACGCGGGTTTCTTTACTCATCAAGCATCGTAATCACTTATCGGTCATTTTTCTCGGCTAATGATGACATATCTCCCAGAATGAACAAGTTTACTCGATAAAACGGGTACAAATTACAATAAATCACAATCCATCTCCAAACTTGACATCCATATGGCTCTGGGTTGTCTATTCCCGTCCGATTCCAGTTGACCTCGAGAGGTCATCATCCGAATTCCTTCCTCGTGTATCTAGCCTATTATACTGTAATGTTTGTTTAATAAAGCAGATTGTTTGATTAGTGAAATACTCCGTGAAACAATTTGCATTTCTGATTCTGTTGCAAACTAATGGTGCTCTAGGCGCATTAAGCGACGAAATATAAAGGACCCACCATAGGAGCATTATTATTTTACTATCTATTTTAATTTAAACAATTTATAATATATAATAATTATTTATCAGAAAATTGTTGTTTTTTTTTACTGTATTGAAAGTTGACTTCTAGTATTCCTTCTGAATCAGACTGTAACAATCAATTTAAAGATTCGGGACTTGGAAGAAAAAAACACAAAACACAAACAAACAAAATCATAAAGGATTAGTTGAAACAACTTTTTTAATGTTTCATTTTTTTTTCGGTCGCCTACAACTACTCATCTATATGTTTGTTTTATTTAAATGTAATTGTATTGTTAGACAAGACGTATGTTTGACATTATGTAAGTAGAGTAACTAAATACAAACTGTAAACAACAAACAAGCATAGAGGTTCTAAAAGCTGGCAGCTTGAGTCATGGGGAAACCCCGTATCAAAGCCAATAATAGTCAACTTGGAACACACAGGACTTCGGACTTTCATCTGATTTGACCACTAGGCCTATACAAGGCCACTTCTTGCTTATATCACTGACCACTTGCATCAATAAAACTTGACAGATGACCTCAGGCCGGAACCAATTCACACGTGGTCAATAATTTTCGCCAAATCCTTATACAAACTTTAATTTGTTAGATGTTGCCGCTCTGTTGGCGTTTCCCATACAGTATTGATGTATTTTATTTATTTAGGTAAAGATAAAGGCATTTAATTACATATTTGCCAACAAATAATGAAACAATAGTCAACATTTTAAATTGTAATTAAAATAGAATTTAGGATTTATATTGCACCGATAAGACAAATTTCGGTTTATTCGTTCGGTACTTATTTTAAGTTCGGTTTATTCGTTCGGTACTTATTTTAAGTTCGGTTTATTCGTTCAATACTAATTTTAATACAATCAATTCGTTTCCTACAATTTCGGGTTTTTTTATAAGCTAACAAACCTACATGAATATGTTGGTTTTTTAAAATTATTATTTTATTCATATATGTGTTGTTCTTGTAGGCCTACTTCGGCCCTCCTGTTCGATTACAGAATCATTTTAAGCACGCATTATTTCGCCGCAAAAACCCGATTATATCAGTTAGTGTTTTCTATAATAATCGACATCATTAGCTAATTGGATGATGGCTTAATACTCGTTCGCACAGCTTTGACCCTGTTCCAACATCGAGTGCCGCTAACCTACCCCAAAGTTCTCAGTCGAGTGGGTACGCCCTTGTAACGTAATTAACTCGTATTTTTACACGGGGTAATTGTGTTTATATTACGATGATATTTGACCCTATGAGGCACTTAATTAGTTTGCTTATGTTACGTATCCATAGGAATCGATCGCCGAAGGGTTACCGTGTTTAACGGTATATCTGCAAAGCATCTACATTTGACGTACGTAGGCCTAACACCTGTCGACCCACTTTTACCAATGCAGTTTTCCTTTGGCGGTTTGCGGCGTTTTTACAGGTGTAAGGATTGGATTGTTCAAGTACATAGGCTTGACTTTTTCCTGGGAATTTCAAAGAACACGGTTGTATCACAGAGTGTGTGCCTCCCATTGGAATGGAAATCAAAACGTTCACATGAACTCTGTATGCAATTTGATATATGACAACATTTGCGTATTTTATTGCTAAATGTGTTGCTTTTAACACAGTTTGAATTGAGTCTGTTTTGATACTAGTAACTCATGCTTGTACTGTACCATAACGTGATACTGTTATATACAGAATAAATAATCATAAACTCACTGACACACGTTCAACATAAACTGTGGAATAGTATACAATGCAGTGGACATAAACTCAATGATTAAAATAAATTATACAATTTTCACTATGGATGATTTCTTGAACACACGCCATTTTAAAGACGTGAGTTTAGATTTATGAAAAATCTGAACTCACACCATTTAAAATCGGCACGTCTGTCTAATACAAAGTGACGTGACGGGTTTAACATTTTGGAATAAGTTTTGTTACGTTGGTGGCGCAATTACGATTTTAGTTATTTTTACCTGATTAACTTAGTTAAAGATTACTGGATTAGTAATAGCGTGTCCCAACATAAAACGTTAAATGTAATTTTTACGCAGACAATGGCGTTTTCATTTGTTGTATGTTACTGTCGTTGATCAAATCTCAATCAAGAACGTCAACCAACGTCATAATCCCCAAATCCGATTCTGAACCGATCTTCGGTATACCCAGACCTCGTCTGTTTTACCGAACGATTACGATTCATTGAGACTGAAAATAGTTGTCTCCTTGTATTTTAATTTTAATAAAACAAATACTTTACGGGGATATTTACTGACTGGATCTGGTCTTGCTCCGCGTTGCAACAAAACAGTCTTTTTGTGATTCGAACCCATAATCTAGGAGCATAACGACCAGCCGTGTTTTACCAGAAACGTACATACGTACGTCTTTGTTACGATTCGTATTTAATTTTATAACTATTCAAATGAACCTTAATGAATATAAGCAACAAAATAATCATGATTTAAGGGTTATTTTAGCAACTTTTAAGACCTGAATCGCACGGCTGAGGATAACAGTCTCATAAAATACAAACCATACAACAACAATTGAATAGCACGCTTACGCAACTTTCACCGCTAAAAAGACACAGTTTGACGATATAGCCACACGCAAGATTTATCAGTCAAAGGCGAAACTCACGTACAATCAACAATAAACTTTAGCATGGCATTAAAGGCAATTAGCAATGGAGAGTACACGCACTTGAGCAAGTGGTTACAAGTGAAATAATTTGAACCACGGAGGAATTACACTCCCAATCACACCGAACTACATTCTCATGATTCTTGTCCGACTATCACAAACGGAGAAACGTCTTTAAAATGTGTATTGTACGGAAAAAATGTTTCAAACAAAATTCACGTTAGTTTCCCCATTTATTTGTCACATTAATAACCAATTTAGTAGGCCTTCTCTTTGCCGTATTATCGTATCGTACGTTTACATTTTCGCTTCTAGAACGTCCATTTTTATTACCGCTGTCGGAATCACGATCTTATTAAAATCATCGTTTTCAAATCATTTCGACATCATGGACATCGTACGGTTGTACTTATCGTCGTCACATCTCTTCCCATCTTCCTCTTGTGTTATATCAGATTGCTTTGAAATTTAATAATCATTCAATTAGATACCTTTTACGATCGTCCGGAGCCATAATTATCTCTGCTATCATCGATTTTAGGTAATTGTCGGAAGCAACCTCTAAGGTTGTGTTTACGAACTTTAAACACAAACTGTAGGAAACTTCCTCAAAACATCGTCTTTTCGTATTTTGTTACCATAAACAACATCGTAAGAAAACAAAACAATTAAACTTTCCAGCCGCATGTTGGCTGTCTGCAATTAAACCTTTCAGGTTTTTGTGTAAAGATGTAATACCTAACTGGACAATGTCTGCTTGTGAAAATAATAACAGGGATATCCAGACAATAACCTTGTTATGCTGGCATCGTGATGGCCTAACATTTGTTTAGTTACGGCTGCAAGTCGTCATCAGCTTCTGTACAGCTGTCAGTCTCCTGTCTTTAGAACTAAACACTTTATGTTGTCCAGGCCCAGGTAGAAGTAATCTTTTATACCTTACGTCCATCGGAAGGGAATAAAGTTTCAAAATGTACTCCTTTGTAAATGATTAAGTAATTCAAAAATTACAACAATAAAAATACTTTAAAATAAATTCTACTTGTTGACAGTCCATCACATGAGAAAAATGAAAGATAATAATTGGCTATTCCAATAGATTTCAAAGTAGGCCTATTCTTCACTCAATTTCATGAGTAAACACAGGTGTTTTCTTATGTTTCTTTAGATAATAAATTATAAAATGATTTGTTGAAAGTTGTGTTTATAACTTTTTCTTGTCACTCAGAATCGTGAGACACATCAATAGTTACTGTCTTGATAGCCATTTAGAACAGATTCCCTGTCAATCTCAAGTTGTTATTAAAGGTAACTTTATGCTGTACTGCAGTGTACTATGTTAATGTAAAGTTCTTCCAAAAGAAAATACATGAAACTTTCATAGATACATAACTTTTTCTGTAGGCCTACATATTTATTATTCTATTCGACTCATATTAACGCTGACGAAGGAATAGTGTTTTCCAAAATCTTGCCAATTTCTTGTTAGTTACTGTTTTGATTTAGCTTTCTGCTTATTTTATTTGTATCTTCATTGAGATCCATCCACTGGTACTCCAAATCATTCTCATTTTTCCACTAATTTGCCTTTGCATTTATACATACTCTAGTGTTTAGTTTCGTATTCCTGCGACTTTCAACAAAAAGCATGAAACTATCGTAAACTTGTACTCAACAGAATAAACACAGTGTAATTAAATTCTACTCTCTGTGTCAATTAGTACATGGCCGACGTTCTGTTAATTTATCAATTGTCTTTTCTACTCATCATTGTTGTATCAAAGTCATTAAGAATGTTTCTGCGACCAATTAAAGTGAAAATTGGTGATTGATTTCAATCTTGATTAAGACGTAAAAGTGTTGTCTTTAATCATGTTAAACATCAATTTAACAAATGACAAAGAGTGAAGTTTGGAATGATAAACTTTGTTTTTCAGTCAGAATTGTTTAAAAAGGAAAAAGGAGTAGAAGAAGTTACAGTAGTTTCATTATATTGCAACAATAGAAAGATAATCCATAATCTATTGTGACAATAGAAAATACCAAAATGTTAAGTTGTTGTATTTCTACAAAGTACTAAAATAATTAATAATGTTTAGATGTTTAATTGAATAATGTAGATGTTCTTCTGCATTTGTACTTGTTTGTAATTCAATCCTATATCTGGCTAAATTGCAAAGTGTCTGTATCTGCTTTTGAAACTAATTTATCAAAATTGCAAACTTGTAAATGACTTAAAGCGGTTGTTGTTGTGTAGTTTTGATTTTAGTAGTGAGTAAGATGAAACCTCTGAATAGAATACGACTAGCTATTAAGGCTTTTGAGAAAACTGCTTCGGGTTCAGATTACATAGGTAGAAATCTATTTTATGTCTCGTAGGATTTCTTGACATAAACAACCCGACTAATTGTAACCTGGTTGAAATGTCTCGTAAAATATTGGATCATTCCCGGCTTAAACCGCATTTGTCTTGGACATGGACAAAGTTGTTGATTCATGTTAACTATGCTGAATTACCATTTTCCCACTAATTCAGGATTTAATTCTTTGTTTTGTGTCACATTTTCTTTGGACATTTGTCATGCTTTTGCTATTTTCAAACAATTATTTTCTTTTTGAATTATTATTTTTTATCCAATGATAATCCAGGGAGGATTTACACGGCTTCTTTAATTGGTTGATTAAATCCAAGTTATATTTCAGTTGTTCTCAAATAAAACAAACTTGTCTAAACTACAAACAACAAGTGTGTATATGTATGTTCTAGTAGAAGATTTTATCTATAGAATAAAAGGTTGAGTTGAGGGATGGCCGAATAGTACAGGCTTATGCGTATAAGCACTCTGCTTAAAGTTAGTACAGACTTATGTTGACATCAATACAAAACTTTAGCCTATTTGCACTCTGCTTAAAGTTAATACAGACTTATGTTGAAATCAATACCATCTTTTCTTCCCATCTCATTAGACACTTAATTATCTCACTTAATTCCTTTTCACAGTTGAACATCAATAATACATATTGATTAAGTTTTCTTGTTGGATTAAGTTGTCACCTATCCTCCAGGATTAGCCTACTGGGAATGGTTTCATTAATATCCTCGTTTTTTTTACCAAAACTGTGTGACATTTCTTATCATTTGTGCGATTGCAATTTCCATATTTAATGTATGTACTTTTTGTGGTGAACTTTCTATTATTTTTCATATTCAATTCAAACAACTTTAGTATCCATAATCTTGGAAATTCTTTTGGTTTTGGCAGACTCACAAATACAAATTGCACATCAACATTCTATTATTGTTACTGTGTATTTAAATTACTGGAATTAAAAGCTTGGTCAAAATGATAACTAAATTAAATATCAATATTATCAAAAGAAAAATATTTCGAATTTTCTAAAATTGTTATTTAACAAGCTGTAGTGTGTTTTGCAATACGTCCACCCACCTCATTGATACACTTTTTCTGCATGATGGCCTCTCAGTCTACCATTCATAATCAGGTATAATAATAATAATTCGCAAACTGTTTCAAAACAAGTATTCTACATTAATTTGTTAACAGAATGGTGTTTCATTGAAGCAGATGTGTGATAATTAAGAGCTCTTACTGATTGCTTTATCTTTCCAATCCCTAAGCCACCGTTTGTAGGATCAAGTTCATGTTTATTATATTCTTTCAAATATCAATTAATTGGAAGTTCATTGATGCATTTACTAAAGCTCTGTCTACACTATCAAACTTTATGTGGCAAAAAATGTGATGTGCCCATATATGGACATGATGATGTCATAGCACTACCATATTTAAGCATATCACTACCATATTTGGGCACATCACACCTTTGTTTTAGTTTTATAGTGTAGACAGAGCTTAGGGTTGATGTTTGGACCACAATTTTGACAATTTTAGAGTTAAACAATTATATTAATCAGTTGATTTATTTAATTTTTACAATGATTATTCCCCATTTTCTTAATTTCATTATTTGTTCATAGTATTGTTATTTAGTCCTTTTAATTATTGAAAACAAAAGACCTGAAAGCAAGTCCTAGTTGTTACTGTGAAGTAGTATTGATTTCAAATTGATCTCCTATTTCAGAGAGTCCACTTAACAGGCTATTCATCAGGGTATCATTACCGATTACTGCTTTGCTCGTTTTAGTATGTTTAAACTTGCCTTTGTCTTCAAGTATCCAGCACAATCAAATTAAGA
Source organism: Antedon bifida (assembly GCF_963402885.1). Taxonomy (NCBI): domain Eukaryota; kingdom Metazoa; phylum Echinodermata; class Crinoidea; order Comatulida; family Antedonidae; genus Antedon; species Antedon bifida. The sequence continues at coordinate 32,040,108 of NC_136230.1, read as the reverse complement.
AATCAACGTACTCTTATTAAAAATCATTTACTATTTCAACATATTTTACATAATAAATCACATTTTAATTACATTACTGATCTTGCTGTTAAGTTTATATAATAGTGAAAACCACATGACTTGGGTTTGTAATGATTTTTTAAAAGGAATAAGCCAGAGGTTTTAAAAACATCACAAAATACATTTATATTACCTTAAAATGTGTATCATTTAAACATAGTATTTTTTTTCTGTTTCGCTTCCTTAAAACATTTTATAAACATTTTGTACACATAGGGAAGGTGTTTGGCAAAGCTGGGCCCATGCCCCCTACATTTTAGGTACTGCAATACAAAGGATAGGATATTAGGATATGTTTTGGCAGCCGTTGGTCACCCATATTTTAAAACCATGATAAATACAAAGATACTAACTTACACAATAGGATTGTTTAAGATGATTTTTAACAAAGATGGTTTGTGCTGTTAATAAGCCAAAGTGTTGCAACATGAATGATTGATTGTGTTCTCATAATAAACATATGTACTACTAATAAATTACACATCTTCCTTTTATGATTGAAGATCCAACACATTATCGTTATTATTCTGATTTTTTTTAAATACCCCTATGAATGTTGGGAAAGGAATGAGGATAAAATATGATATCATGATACCACCAAACTTGAGTTAAAATCAAAATTGTGAGGCATTTAATGAACAGGCAAACTGCCTTAAAATACTGTGAATTGTTTTGAGAAACTATTCTCATCATCAGAACTGAAATCAATGTCTAGAGTATAGTATAAATATAATATATATTTAAACATGACTAAAAAAACAGTTAACATTTAAGAAGAATAGATACAGTTAGTATAATGAGATTAGAGCCATACCTCAGTTTATTTTTTAAAATACCCTATGAATGATGGGAAAGGGATGGGGATAAAATATATACCTCAAATATATTTTTTTTAAATGACCAAAAAAAACCAGTTAAAATGTACATTTTTTGTTTAAAATTAAAGTAAAAAGGCCCTTGTTAAAATAATTATAGTATTACTATGTGAGTAATTAAAATCACAAACGAAACAAAGCACAGAAAAAATAATGAAAAAAATGTTTTTAATTGATATGTCTATGCGAAATATGTAATTTGCTTTAAAAAATGTAAATTACAAATTGTAGATAATAATAATAATATATAATCATATGTAGTTTAAAATGTTTTGATTCTGAAAAAAGACAATAAAAAATCTTGAAATAATGATGGCCATAAGTGAATTCTGTGTAGTTGTCTACACTGTTAAGGTATTTAACTCACAAATGTTGCTGATGTGAAAGATATATGATCAATGAACATAAAATACTAACTACAAGAATACATCTAAATTGCCACACCACCGAATCGCTATTAGCTAAATTGGATTAGAAATAATGGACGTGCCTATTCACAATGCACGCTTCATGACGTACGTTATTGGCGCTCTAATGAAACTAACTTACGATGATAAATCCTTTTATGCGTGTAATGGCCAACTAATGAGTGTCCTGTGTGATGTTTTCACGGGGATATAACTGGCGTGAACTGCGGCTTTATCTCGATACCGGCCAAGTCTCTGTCCGTAAGTCACCTGCTCCAGACATGATTGATATGTTTCACCGTAGCTCGTATAAATGCAATCCCACCATAAGTAACAACAGTTTTTTTCCCACGTGATAAATGCTTTTATGGTCAACTGTTATTAAATTAAGTATATTTAGATCTAGATTTTGAAGATGAGCAATGGTAATAGTATTTGGAAATATATGCATTTAATTTCCATTGATATGGCTTTAGTAGGAAATGCATTTATCTTGAGAAGGTGGATTCGGTTCTCTGATTTTATATTGCAGTTCAACGTCTTTCAAATATGGATGTAAAAATATCAAATTATCTTTAAAAGTATAAACATTATGAAAAAATGGTCCCAAAAAAATGAGAAAAACAAAATGCATCTGTCTTGAGAAGGTTTTATTTTTTATTTAATATTACAGTTCAATATACAGATGTAAACAAAAAAGTTCTGTTTTAAATTTCAATTCTTTTGTTAAATAATTGCCATTAACCCAGGGATGTGCTTAATGAAGATATACCTAACCACATTAGTTGTTTCTCACTTCTCTCCATTTTAATTACATGTAATTGATTTATTATTTTATTTGTAAACTGAAGCTATGTTTTAAAAATTATTTTAGTAATTTACTTTATGGTACTGATTTTTTTTTTTTTTGATGGTGCAACAAAAGGAAAAAGAGGAATTTAAAAAATTTATTTTTCTGTTTCGAAGATTACGACAACAAAAAAACCAATTATTACCTATTATTCATCAGCATGAAAAAATAAAATCTAGTTTTATAATTATTAAGAATTACATAAACGCACTATACTACAATACCAATTTCATGCCTTGTGAACTACGTGATATTCTACATTATCTTATTTTGTTCCAATTAAATATAGGAATAGCATTATTAAAAATGATAAACCTTGAACAACTGATTGATTGCTCCCATGCCAGTCATTTCAACAAATGAATAAAAACATTTGTTGAAACTACAATTCATCTAGTGAAAGTTGTACTAAACAGCTGTTTGGAAATATAATATCTCTAAAAATAGAAATAACATTTTACATTATTATGTATTACTTAAAAGTGCACCTCATCTTCAACCATAGAGGGCAGATTGATTAGCACTACATCTGCCAATCATTTTTGCACAAAAATAATGAATAATTTTATATTTTCAGGTGATCATTTGATTACAATAAATGTTGGAGATGATCAACACTACATAAAAATATAATGATATTAAATGTAATAACTAAGTAATAATTCCTCAAATGAAAGCTCATTGATTAACATATTAGAAAGTTTAAACATTGTCTGTGAATGTTCACCTAGTGCTGAACGCTTGTTTAAACTTTCATAATAATAATATACACAATGATAATAATGATAATAATAATTTGGTAATGAAAGAACCAGGATGTCAATGACACAGTAATTGTCATGATATAAAAAAGAAATTAAGTTATCATTTTTGTATCAAGTGACATTCGTACAATAAAATGCATTTATTGATGCCTATTAATATTTTAAGCTAATTATTATAATTATATTTCTTAATCCGTTATTGTCATTGACTTAAGTTAACGACCATTTTGAAAATTAGCCTTTTTACATAAAGATTGACAGATAGAGAACAAGATATCCACTTTGCACTTTTTCCATATAAAAATATATTAATAAAATTACATTCATTCATGTGTAACTAACATGCTGCAGGATATAACCCTAATCATTCTATAACCGTATCATGTTTTAACGTGTTTGTTGCACCCTCAAGCGATACTTCGTCCATTACACGATTCACAACATGCACCATTCACTCATAGGGTGCATTTTAATGTCCTGTTTTAAGTAGTAAGAAATCGGTTAAGTATACTCATTAAACCAGATTTCGATCAAAATACGCATTTATGTTATCAATATCAAATGCCTGCGATCCCGAAAGAGCCGTTGCACGAGTATTATAAAACATCCGAAGCAAAAGCTCCAGAAATGTCAAAGATGCTAATCGTCGATGTAAAATTTCATTTGCTATAGGCATGTATGTTTACAAGTTTGTACATACAAATATAAATATGTCAGACTGAACAATTGCAGAGCTTCAAATTCGGTAGTAAAATCGATTGCAGTAGAACAAAAAACAGCTCAACTTACACGTTTCACAAATCAAGAAAGCCTGATTCAACTAGAATTGTTTATTGATGTTGTGGATGTTGCTTTTATACCAATAACATACCTAATGAAGCCAATGCCCAAAGATTATAATCGCCTAAATGAGATTGTTGAGTACTTTTTTTTCATTGTCTTCAAAGTAATTAAAATAATTTAAAGCCAGTTAATTACTATAGATGAAAATAAATTGTCTTTTTTTTAAATAAAACTTGATATCTTGTTTAAATACAATATATGATCAAATTGTTTAAATGTATCTTAAATAAATAATAACACAGTCATTTCGGTTTAATTTACTCTTATGGGGCAAGACCTACAAAGTATAAAAACTACTTTACATCTACCAACATTATGTACATAGAAGTTGACACAGAGTAGATGCCTACAACCATGCTAAGCTGTGTATATCTGATATGTGTCTCAATTATAGTAATAGATACGGGTACATCCCAGTTGGTAACCGGCGCCACAGACTGTGGTTCCAATCAAAATGTTAACTTAAGCTAACTGGTAATAGCTTTTAAAAGTAGCTACACATTTGTCCTTGTCTTGTTTTTGTTCTCTGTAGAACACATCATAATTGTTTTCTACAAAGTTTTGAAAAGATTTTTATTTGCGATAGCAAAAAAAAACGAAAGCAGTTCACGTCATGCGTATAATCTGATTTTAATCCAAACATCTTTGTAAAATACCATATGTCAAGATTCTATAACCCTCTTCATAAAATGTTAGCGATGTTTAATTGCATTTTCTTGTCAGCGTGAATCTGACTGTGATTCCAGATTTATGCCGGTCTCTCGTCCGCACATAAACCTTTTCATTCTGCCATTTACAATTGGATTATAACAGTCACATGTTATCGTTGTTCATAAGGTCATTTGCTTGTACACAATATCTAGTCCTCTGAATCATTATCATTTCTTTTGTTTATTTATAATTGACAATCAACATTATATTTTTGATAATTAAGTAATTTTATATTTTTATTATGTAACTTCAACAATGTTTCTTTTTCTATTTTACTATGACCTCAACATAGTTTAAAGATATACATTTCATACATTTTATATATACATGAATGAATGTTGAATATTGAATATTTATTAACCTTTTATATTGATTTTCTTTTCATTTTCAATAGTTTTCTTGTTGCTATGCTTTTACTACATATAAGTGTTGTAATTATTGTTGTAAATTTGTATATTATTTCAACAATGTATTTTTATAATAATGTTTACTTTGATTTTCATATCGTGACATCTGCATTTGAATGTGTGTTCAATTCTAGTTTGGGATTCCTTCTTTAAATTAAATTGGTTAAAGATTGTTTGAATCATGTTCTGTATTGTTTTTTATCTTTATAGATTCTAGCCTACTCAGAAGGGTTGCATGGGCGATGGCACTTCAACGATATACGAGCTATATTCTCAAGGAGGTATCTCCTACAAAACACTGCGTTGGAAATTTTCCTATCAAACAGAAGTAAGAATAAATATTCTTGAAATGTGTTTTTTCTAACAGATGATTTAATAATCATATTCATTAACAAGTAAAGGTAGTGATAAGTAACAAAAGACAAGAAATTCAAGCCTAGCTCTGTTGATCTGATGGATAGCTAGGTTTTTTAACTCAAGTTTTTATGCAACCAACACAATATTACTTTTATAATTAAAATGTTCAGATTGTCTCTTATATTTAATTACAAAAATGTCTACCTTTATTAGATTCTTACCCATCCTAACACTCATCAATCTAAAGAACGTATGATTATCAACATTATTATCAATTTCTAAAGTAGAATAAATTAAAGGAGAGTTTTACAAAATCTCATGTACACTAATTACTATCTTTAAAATGTTCTTTTCATTCCAACTTGGGCCTTACATAAGCAATCTTATATTTTTGGCAACTTATTCCCTATAATCACATCTATCATTGTCAATGTTCTAGTCATTGTAAAGAACCCTAAAACCATTCCTTTCAAAAACCAAAAGGCGTCGCATTCATCTTGGTTATGTTACAGGATATTTGGAAACACTGCATGTAAGACATGTCACATTCGTTTCTATTTGCTATCCATCAGTTCTACACAGCTAGGCTTGTATTTCCAGTCTTATTTATTCATCGCTACCTTTACGATAATAAAATGGCTTCCAAGAAGAATTAGCATTGCAACATTTCAATTTATTCAATCTCGACAAACAAAATTATGATTTTGCTTTTTAAAAAACACAAAATAAACAGTTACATTTAACCAGAATTACATTCTCTTACCCACAATGAGTTCTGATTGACTATATTTTTATGGTTTATTGTGTAAAATATTTTTTTTTTAGATCCATTTTTTGGTCAAAGTGAAACAGTATTTTGGGACAATAATATCTTTCTGCACAGCATACTTTTCAATATTGATTTTCCACTACTTTAAATAAACATTACATATTTTATTTATTATAGGTATAATCTAAATGTTTTTGCAAAACATCTCTAATTTCTCATTGTTTTCAGCTTCTGTGATGTTCAACTTAGCAAACAAAGCAACAGTAAAGAAAGTGGTAGCAGCTCTTCCAAGAGTTGGTGTTGGTCTCAAATATGCTATACCCCCCTCAAGGTGACTTAACTCACTTCTTGTTTTGCTTTCTCAAACTACATTAATAATTACATGGAAAATATGTTCAATATTTTCGCAAATAAGCAAATCAACATTAACAGAAATAATGTTTGAAGCTCAGTCTACACTATCAAAATAGTTTGACAGAAAAAAGTGTGATGTGCCCAAATATGGTAGTGATGATATCATGTCCATATATAGGCACATCATATTTCTTTGTCACATAAAGTTTGATAGTGTAGACAGAGCTTTAGATAAAAATGTTTTCAAAAATATTGTGAATAAGACAAAAAGAAAAGAAGTGCACCAGTCATTCACAATGGGAATTAAAGGGAATGTCAAAACGAATATATGTATGCAAATAATATAATAGTAAATATAATGTTAATGTTGTTTGTAAATTTGCAGACGGGTATCTTTGGCAAGTCCAAAGCAACTGTTTAAGTCGTCAACCATGACACAAGCCTGGCAGAGAAGAGATATCACAAATTTTGAGTATTTAATGTACCTCAATACCATAGCAGGTAATTCTATCATTGACAAGTATTGTCATGATACTGAAATGAAATTAGTTATGCATTTCATTTTTTACATATACTTTTATATTTTTTAATTGGCAACTCCATTAGTAAAAACACATTTGTTAAACGATTTAAAGGCTATCATTAACATCAATGTGACGCACATAAAGCTTGTCTGCTGCATAATCTGTGTCCTTTCGTAAGAAGTTTAACGACAACTATTATCAATTAGAAACTATCACGTTGGCAGTTGATAGAGAAGGGCGTAACAAAATAGTCCCTAGAGGGGTCGTAATTATGGCATGCTTTGTTCCAATGATCTTTTAAAAAGGAATTTTAAAACCAAGTCGATTTTAGACAACGAGATGAAACATCAATCATTCAAATAGAAGAATAAGAACGTGCTATTTTTGAAATTTATCCTAAAATAACTGTCTTATCGTAAATTATTGTTGGTCACTGATGGAGCTTAACCAATTTTATTATGGTTAATCACTGAAGGAGTAAACTCTAGCAGTCAAATTTTAAATGTTCCTTATAATTCATAGAAATAATCTTCATTATCTTAATTATCATCAATACTATAAATCATAATCAAAACATCATAGCAATCATCACAATCATCTACATAATATCTTATGATTATTCTTCATCATTATCATCATCATATTCTTCATCATTATCATCATCATATTCTTCATCATTATTATCATCATCATATTCTTCATCATTATCATCATCATATTCTTCATCATTATCATCATATCTTATCATTATCTACATCATATCCTTCATCATTATCATCATATCTTATCATTATCTACATCATATTCTTCATCATTATCATCATATCTTATCATTATCATCATCATATTCTTCATCATTATCATCATATCTTATCATTATCTACATCATATTCTTCATCATTATCATCATATCTTATCATTATCTACATCATATTCTTCATCATTATCATATCTTATCATTATCTACATCATATTCTTCATCATTATCATCATATATTATCATTATCTACATCATATTCTTCATCATTATCATCATTTCTTATCATTATCTACATCATATTCTTCATCATTATCATCATATCTTATCATTATCATCATCATATTCTTCATCGTTATCATCATATCTTATCATTATCTACATCATATTCTTCATCATTATCATCATATCTTATCATTATCATCGTCATATTCTTCATCGTTATCATCATATCTTATCATTATCTACATCATATTCTTCATCGTTATCATCATATCTTATCATTATCTACATCATATTCTTCATCGTTATCATCATATCTTATCATTATCTACATCATATTCTTCATCATTATCATCATATTCTTCATCATTATCATCATCATATTTTTCATCATTATCATCATCATATTCTTCATCATTATCATCATATTTTCATCATTACCATCATATTCTTCATCATTATCATCATATTCTTCATCATTATCATATTCTTTCAATATTTTCTACTACAACCTTACTATGATGATGCATCAACAATGATGTATTCTTACTATTATAATATTCTACTATCATCATGTCTCCTTCTATAACATTCAGTATTAATACTTTGTACATTAGAACAAGTTAAATGATTATGTTGATATTCAAAGTATATAATTTCAACATCTGACCTATTTCGTCATTTTATATTTACAGGACGAACGTACAATGATATCAACCAATATCCAATCTTCCCTTGGGTGCTAACAAACTATGAATCGACAGAATTGGATCTGACACTTCCAAGTAATTTCAGAGATCTTTCTAAGGTAAGACGTTACTTATTGAATGTTAAGAAACGTTTACTTCGGATTTGGTTACAGTATTGGTATACAACAAGCATAGTGCACTACATTTAACGAGAATTGTTAGCATTTTCCTTTCGTACATGAGGAAAGTGAGGGGAGAGGTTCGGTTAAGGGGTAATTTAAGACTGCTCTTATGTGACAAGGTAGACCTGCTACAGAGTGAATGTTTATTAATATAGGCTGGGTGAATTCAATTTTTAAATTGATTTCCATTTGTCAGACTGCTTGTTGAACATGAAATAAACTTTAAAATGTATGATTGTGTTTTATCATCTGATTATTCTTGTCTTCTCGTCAAAGAGTTGGCTAGTCGAGTGGTTAGGACACTTGACTGTCATACAGAGAGACCTGGGTTCAATTCACACAACTCCAAGTCTACTCAGCTGTAAATGAGTACCTGGTTGAAAATAGTAGGGAAGATAAGGCGGCGTGGAAAGGAACTGGTCACCCTACCACGTAATGCAGAGGCTTAGTACAATGAGCTCCTAACAGCTCATTACCCTATGTTCAGAATAATATTCATTTTTTATTCGTTTTATTTTTTTGAATGAACACGGGACCTTTACCTTCATTCTTGTCTTCAATGCACAATATTGTCTTTTCTAGTTATTTTAGAATTCACTTATTTATCCTGCAATTAGTTTTATTATATGAACCATACATTTTTTTCCTATCACAGCCTATCGGTGCATTGAACCCGAGCCGGAAGGCTTTCTTTCAAGAACGGTATGAAAGTTGGGAAGATGATAAAATACCTCCGTTTCATTATGGAACCCATTACTCTACATCAGCCTTTACCTTAGCATGGCTAATCAGAATCGTAAGTTAAGTCACATTAATCTCCAAACAACACAACAATTATTCACTACAAATGACCTTTGAACCGAGCCAGGGGGCGGATCCAGAATGTTTTAAAACCGGGGAGCGCCAACATATAATAATAATAGCTGTCAAGAATAGTAGTTCATAAATTCATTTTAGCTGTCAAATTCCCTTTGAGCATATTGCATAAGAACCTTTAAAAACATCCATCTTGAAATACAGAAGCTAAATGAAAAAAATAATTAATAATAAATATTCAAATACAAATACTGTATTGGAAGGTTTATGACAGCAACTAGGTAACATTTCACATATATAATGATGTTGAAATAATATTTTTCTTTTGTTCTTTTAGGAACCCTTTTCTACTTTCTTTCTTAATTTACAAGGAGGTAAATTTGACCATGCAACAAGAACATTCTCTTCAATAGCAACTGCATGGAAGAACTCGCAAAGAGATACGTCCGACGTCAAGGTAGAGTTGTAAACCCTCGTAGAGTTTCTAGGTCTCACAGTTTTGTCTCCCATTGCCCTGTTAAGCTACTGTTAAAAATATTATGTTGTTTGGTTGTTAAATGTCTGTAACTATATATTGGTTATTATATAGTAAACTCTAAGCTCAACCAATAGTTCATTGATACATGTAACCAAAATCAAACCATAATTTTTCATCCTTTATATCATCATGCCATCTTTCATTCACCTTCATTTTACAGGAACTGATTCCGGAGTTCTTCTACCTACCAGACATGTTTGTAAATGAGAACAAGTTTAACTTTGGCAAGTTGGAAGATGGAAGCTTAGTTGATGACGTGGTTCTACCACCATGGGCTAAGTCACCAGAGGATTTTATTAGGATCAATAAACTGGTAATTATATATTTCAGCAAGTACTCAAAAGACTAATTTACAGAATGAGAACTTTAGCACATGCTTCTTTTAGTCACTCAGTCATGCTAATCAGTATTGGGGCCAGAATGGTAGACAAGGGCCTCACACTTAGTACCAATTACTAATACTACATCAAGATCATTTTTACAGTCCAATCAAAGTATCATTTTATTTCTTAAGGCTTTGGAGTCCGAGTTTGTGTCATGTCAACTACATCAGTGGATTGACCTGATCTTCGGTTACAAGCAACGTGGACCTGAGGCAGTACGTGCCACCAACGTCTTCTATTACTTGACGTATGAAGACAGCGTCAATCTAGACTCCATTGAAGATCCTGTCATGCGAGAGGTTAACATTTGTTTTATATTCTCTGCGTGCATTAATTAATTATTAATTAAATTAGACACACTGTATCTGAATTTTCCTAATACTCTAACTTGTTTATGACTTACAGGCAATCGAGAATCAAATCAAATCTTTTGGACAGACACCAGTTCAACTCCTAACAGAACCTCATCCTCCTAGAAGTTCAGCTATGCATATGGTAAGTTGTTATCTTACTGAAGTAAGGTACATTCACACCAGTGAACAGAAAATGGTGCTGGTAAATTATTGAATTGGTACTGTCTTTCATTCTGTAAATGTAACTTTAAAAACGAAGGAAGGGAGGTAAACAAGGATATTAACTTAAGCTCTGTCTACATTATCAAAGTTTATGTGACATAAAAATGTGATGTGCCCATATATGGACATGATGCTGATGTCATATCACTACCATATTTGGGCACATCACACTTTTTTTGTCAAACTAGTTTGAGATTAAGAACTAAAGTTGAAAATTAAAAGTAGATAGTGTATGTAACTAATTATTATAACTTTTATTTCTTGTTGCTGCAGACACCAATGATGTATTCAGATCGACTCCAACAGGACGTTTTGATGATCATTAAGTTCCTTTCAAACTCGCCAGTCATCCACGTCTCGGCTAACACGTACCCAGTTGTTCCGACCCCTGCTATTGTCACCGTCGCTAGTAATCAGACATTTGCAATCAATAAGTGGAACAACCAAGTAGCAGGTATGATCCATATATATCCACGAATGGATTCTGGACTATGATTTTTGTTATTTAGGCTATTAATATCATTATTTTTGTTTGTAAACACTATTTTGTTTTGTTCTGTGCTTTACTTGTTTTCTATTTGTTCTAATATGACAATAATGTAATGTTTTCATGGGACTGACTGTTACATGTGAGAGTGTATTGTAATCTTTATTTTAATCTTTTCTTTACAGAGGATACAGGAGTCCCAGGGTTTTCCATGGAAGCCTCAAAGAACTTGTTGATTGACATGGATCCACTGATATGTGAGTTATAGTATATTCATCAGATCATATTCATTAGGTCATCATATATATGGAAGGCCTACCTTTGTATCCTGACTTTAAATGTACATTATCCTTACAAAAAAAATGTATTAAGTTTCTGGTTTATCTATTTCAGTAAAATCAATGAATCTCAAGCCATTAACCTAACATAGACTTTTTCCCAAATTTTAAGGTGAAATTGTTTAACTTTGTATGTCATTCCTGAAATGATAAATCAAAGATTGAAACGTTGAATCATGGCTTGCCTCTTGTTATTTAGAGTCAGTTTTATACTATGTTGTATGTTTCAGTATCCCAGACTGGTATGCATCGTAGGCAGATCACCGATAACATTGATCCTGATATCAAGAAGAAACCTCATTGCTATGTGGTGACTGCTGACAATCGCTTTATAATGGCCTGTGGATTCTGGGACAAGAGCTTCAGGATTTACATGGCAGACACCAGTAAGTACTGGTTGAGGGTGACATGGTAGTCGTTGATGGTGTTTGTAGCACATGTTTCACTGGTTATGTTGATAGCGAGGAGTGGAGTTGTAGCTTGGTGGTTATGATGCTTGGCTACCAATCCAATGGTCCTGGGTTCTGTCATATGTCAGGATTTTTTCTAATGACAAATGACAAATTATAACTCCACTCCCAAAGACTTGTAAAAAGACTTTGTTTATGTACAGCATTTTGTGTATATGTTGAACGTGATTGCCACTTTTAAGAAGGATAGTGAGCAATTTGCCTAAATATAAACCAAAAAAAAAAAAAAAGATACTACAAGAGCTGAGATGAATTAGCTGCCACCTTATACAGCAGATTCAATCAAGCTCTCAATGCACTGATATTCATGTTGAACTGTTCTATTTATAGGTAAAGTGAGTCAGGTGGTTTATGGACACTGGGACGTTGTAACTTGCTTGGTCCGGTCCGAATGTCCAGTTAGTGGTGATTGTTATATTGTATCTGGCTCCAGAGATGCTACTCTGCTTGTGTGGCATTGGAGTGCTAAGTTACAGTGGGTATTAGGTGATGCTCATATGCATGGTAAGTTCAATTTATGTTCATATTTATGTTGTTTTTCTTACTGTCACTTGTGATTGGTCAACTCACTTGTGTTGTGCCTACGTTGTTGAGTTGCATCCAACTTCTTTAGATTGAGATTTATTTGGTCCTTGCGGAAATTCATGACACTTTGGTACTTTCATCCCAATGGTACTTTCATGACACTTTGGTACTTTCATCCCAATGGTACTTTCATCCCAATGGTACTTTCATCCCAATGGTACTTTCATCCCAATGGTACTTTCATCCCAATGGTACTTTCATCCCAATGGTACTTTCATCCTAATGGTACTTTCATCCCAATGGTACTTTCATCCCAATGGTACTTTCATCCCGATGGTACTTTCATCCCGATGGTACTTTCATCCCAATGCACATTCATCCCAATAGTACTTTCATCCCAATAGTACTTTCATCCCAATGGTACTTTCATCCCAATGGTACTTTCATCCCAATGGTACTTTCATCCCAATGGTACTTTCATCCCAATGGTACTTTCATCCCAATGGTACTTTCATCCCAATGGTACTTTCATCCCAATGGTACTTTCATCCCAATGGTACTTTCATCCCAATGGTACTTTCATCCCAATGGTATTTTCATCCCAATGTACTTTCATTACATCTTTTCAGGTGAAGTTGCAACACCAAGATCAATTCTAACTGGGCATGACACTGAGATCACATGTGCTGCAGTGTGCACTGAACTAGGTTTAGTTGCTAGTGGGGCCAAAGGTGAGTGCTAAGATTATTTCAGCAAGCTTGTTAAAGTTTGACCTGATCATTACTAAAACTAGAAACTAAAGCTCTCTCAAACTTTATGTGACAAAAAAAATATATATGGACACGATAGTGTCATATCACTACCATATTTGGTCATATCACTACCATATTTGGTCATATCACTACCATATTTGGCCACATCACACTTTTTTTTCAAAATAGTGTAGACAGAAGAAACGGAGATATTCAAAGCACAGAATTAGTTCAATGCTTGCTATTGGTCTTTTTATTTGTTATTTTATTTCATACCACATCAAATGGTATACAACAGTCAAAACCACTATTAAATACAATCAAACTTAATTTTAATACAAATTCAAGAAATACAAAACTACAACCAATCACTAGACGTTTGAATGGCTAATTTTCTTCTTTTTTTATTATCTTAGGAGGAACATGTTTACTACACACAGTAACTGGTGACCTGCTGCGAACCTTGACCCCTCCGACAGAGTGCACTTCACCTAGACTGGCATCAATGGCTGCAGAGACCGGCGTGATCCTCATAGCTTATGACAAAGGCCAAATCTGTTCTTTTACAATTAATGGAAAATTTCTTGAAATGGCAGTTGTGTCTAACACAATCAATGTATGTAACGTCATTATGTTTTTTTTAACAGGTGAAAAAAATGTTTCACTACATGAAATGTCATCATTCTAGAATGATTTTGGAAAAGTTGTCATGATAAGTACATATCAACCTGTTGCATTGAATTGCTAAGTTTGTCTATTATAGACTTGCCCTAACTCTGTAGTTATTGTCTTTTTTATATTAGTCCACCAGTCGACATTTCAATTTTTGTTTGACTCAAGTATTATATGTATGAAACGCTATGTGTGCCTAAATATTCATCTTTTTACAAATACGCAATATTTAATGAAATGAAATTTAATATCAAATATTTTATTAACTCTTAGGCATTGAGAATGAAGGCTGAAGGAGATTATTTTATCACTGGAGGTGATGGTAAAGTAGTGCAAGTGTGGAGGACTCATGATCTTCAACTCATGTACAGTTTCCCTCTGTGTGATGCCTCCATCTTAGCTTTAGATATAGCTTATGGTCAAAAGTAAGTTACAAAATGTTGTTATTTTATTTATACTGAGTAACCTCTTCAGTCAAAGACTGGTCTCCCAGAGTAACCCTAACCAGAATCAGTGGTTGTGTGTATACTAGTACACCAGGGTAACCTCCTACTTGTCTTGAAAGATATACTAGGTTCTTTAAAGTGCACATGAGCTGGATGTGTACACTGGACCTACAGTTTATAGTCCTTATCCGAGACTTGCACTCTGAATACTCTCTCAATAGCAGACAAAGTTGGGTCGGCTTAATATTAGGTAAAAAAGAATTTGGTACCCTTAGGACCTCAAGAAAAATCTGGTTTGTGGAGAGTTTCCAGTTTTTAAAGAGTGGACTCTATTTTAAGTTACAGTAGACAATTGAACCCTCTTTTAGGACACTTTTCATTGAAACAATTGAGAGCCAATATTTGTTTTAACTTTCTTGGGAACTTTATTCAATCAATCATAATAATTTTTTTAGTCATAATAATGATAACCATATTAACGTGTAGTACAACCATAATTTACAAAAAAAACCAATATTAATTATAGAATATGTAAGTTGTTATTTACTAATGATAATTATAATAGATGTAGAATAGTTTTAAACTATGGCCAAGCTCTATTCAGGTGACACCCTGATTCTTGAGGAGGTCCCTTGATAGATGTAGAATAGTTTTAAACTATAGCCAAGCTCTATTCAGGTGACACCCTGATTCCTGAAGAGGTCCCTTGATAGATGTAGAATAGTTTTAAACTATAGCCAAGCTCTATTCAGGTGACACCCTGATTCCTGAAGAGGTCCCTTGATAGATGTAGAATAGATTTAAACTATGGCCAAGCTCTATTCAGGTGATACCCTGATTCCTGAAGAGGTCCCTTGATCGGTGTTCTACTGTCTTAATGTTTATCTGTATTATTTGTTTCCCTTCAGAACTATAATAGCAGGAATGGCAACAGGGAGCATTGTTGCATTCCGAATTAACTTTCACAAGTGGCACCATGAATTCCGTGAGGCATATTGAAGTTGTCGCCCTCTAGAATGAAGGATGAGAAGCTTACTCTACACTACACTACTAATAGAAAGAAAATTAATAGCGAGATTAGTAAGGTGTTTTGAGAATGAACGTGTGTAGTTATAATAAATAAACTTTTTAGTTATTTTTCTTTCAATATTACAAAACTGTATTACTTGCTTATGAGTTTATCAGGGGTCCAGAATCCAGAATTTTCTAAACTGGTAACATTTAATGTTATTAGTCTGTCAAAAATAGATATCAAATAGTAGTTCTTATTTCAATTTTTATTGTCAAAAAGGAAGAGTGTATGACCCTAGCACAACCCGTGAATCCGCCCCTGTTTATTATTAATATTAAATAACTTACTAGGCTAAAACGAATAATGCATGATTGACTGAATAAAATGTTTGAAATAAGAGTAAGCTAGAGTAACCTCTAGATTCTATGAGATTAAAGTAGCCTTTGGTTTTTATTAAAGACCGCAATGTAAACTAAATACTATAAAGTACACAGAGAGTGAAGGCAACAACAAGGTTTAAGTTGTGAATGTTGCTTGTTATAAATGATTTATAGGTCTAGTTTATTTGTTGCTAAATGTAGTTAACACGTTCAACTGGACACCATAGTTGGGCTGGTATGTTGGTTTTCATAATACATTTTGAATGGAATAAATGCGGGATATAACAGTGTATAACCTTACACATTTTTTTTTATTTTTGGGAGAGCCACCAAGTTTTAAGGAATTTATTGTATTTGGTTGTTGTTGGTAAAATGTATTATTTCATCTATATGAATATTTTTAATGTCTGTTGTCTTGTGTGTCTAATTGCAATTTAATATTTTTACTATTATTAATTAAAATTTGTTTTTAACGGATGCAATATCTAAATTTAAACAAAAACATTGATGCATACGTTAAAAATGGCGATTTGAGTGAAATTTGTTCATTTTTTTTTTAAAGGTTAATTTCATTCTTTTATATTATTTATAGATTCCGTATTTACCTAATATATAGAGGGCACTAGTCAGATATCTATATTGATTATAAAATATGAATACTGTTTCGTTTTTAATATACATGGGACCAGCATTTATAATAAGGCTTCTTGTTAACACAGCTGTACAAATATTTCTTGCTTGTTTAATTATTCTATCTGGTTGAAAACTAGTTTTATACCAATTCTAATATATCATCGTTTTGTACATGTTATACATGTAGGTAACAGCAGTCTATATAAATTAGAGGTCTATATAAATATGTATGTGTATATATTGGTCTGTTGGATATCTTTGTAAATTAAGCGTGAACAGACCACGTGACATCATGCAATACGAATGAGATAGCTTGTGTTAGAAATGTAGCGCCCTTGTTAACTTGTGACGCACCTGCAGTATGTTGTTTTCTTTTGATATATCATTCTCCATAAACTTGTACGATTGAATCACCTTGATATAGATTTACATAATTGTATCTTAACTCTTGATATTTTAGTCATTCTTCACTTGTTTTCTGTATCAAATTAATTTCGTAGTTTCAAATCTTCGGACATACTCAAAAGGAGAGATTTTTTAAAACAAATATTGTAACTGTTATCAGCTTCTCAAGACATGCTTCTAGATAAGTCACGGCTCGGAAATCAAAGCTTGGTTTCCGCTAGGACGTAAGCGCAACGCAAGCGAGTTGACCAATGACAAGCGACAGTTCGGATCCATCGCTTGTGATTGGTCAAATTACGTTGCACGTACGTCCTTGCGTGTTGAAACCAAGCTTAAAGTCTTGTTTGGTGCGCGTTTGCCTAGCAATCATTATCTCTCGAACCTTGGGGAAGGGGCATGAAAAACACATAGGCCTAGTTTTCAGACAAAAATAATAACAACAAAATGCTTCATTTAAATTTATTAGTTATCGATAACATTTCTATTAATATTTCCATCATTGTAGAATTTTGTATGCGATGTTTTTTAATGTTTTGCCTTGGTATATTTATTTTCATTGTATGATGAATGTATTGTAGTAATTCATCTATAGGCGATCTACGGTATATCATAGTATCGAAAAGTTAGCAAAAATGGAAAATAAATTGGGAAAATTATATGTGTTTTTTTCATATTAGTTGTTGATCGGTGTACCCGATGTCCACGGCTCGAAAGTCACGGGCGGCTCGGGGGGTTGAAGGATTAATGGATCAACGGCGAACTTTCTCCATCGTTGATGGTTGTTGCCGTTGTTGTTGCCGTTGTTGTTGCCGTTGTTGTTGCCGTTGTTGTTGCCGTTGTTGTTGCCGTTGTTGTTGCCGTTGTTGTTGCCGTTGTCGGCGGAATGAAAATCATGGGCGGCCCGCGGGGTTTAGGGGTTAATGGTTTAAGTAAGTGAATGATGGGTGTTGTTGTCCAGCTGTCTCCATCGTTGATGGGTGTTGTTGTCCACCTGTCTCCATCTGTGATGGGTGTTGGTGTTGTTGTTGCCGGCGGCACGAAAAGATCGGTGGTGGCATAAGGCAATGACTCGCCTTCTCCGCCGTCTTTGCTTCCAGCATCGCCGACGTTGCTTCCATCATCGCCGCCGTTGCCTTCATCATCAACGTCGTTGCCTTCATCATCGCCGTCGTTGCTTCCATTATCGCCGACGTTGCCTTCATCATCACCGCCGTCGAGGCTTCCATTATCGCCGACGTTGCCTTCATCATCACCGCCGTCGAGGCTTCCATTATCGCCGTCGTTGACTTCATCATCACCGCCGTCGAGGCTTCCATCATCGCCGTCGAGGTTTCCATCATCGCCTACGTTGCCTTCATCATCGCCGTCGAGGCTTCCATCATCGCCGACGTTGCTTCCATCATCGCCGACGTTGCTTCCATCATCGCCGACGTTGATTCCATTATCGCCGTCGTTGACTTCATCATCACCGCCGTCGAGGCTTCCATTATCGCCGTCGTTGCCTTCATCATCACCGCCTACGTTGCTTCCATCATCGCCTACGTTGCTTCCATCATCGCCTACGTTGCTTCCATCATCGCCTACGTTGCTTCCATCATCGCCTACGTTGCTTCCATCATCGCCGACGTTGCTTCCATCATCGCCTACGTTGCTTCCATCATCGCCGACGTTGCTTCCATCATCGCCGACGTTGCTTCCATCATCGCCGACGTTGCTTCCATCATCGCCGACGTTGCTTCCAGCATCGCCTACGTTGCTTCCATCATCGCCTACGTTGCTTCCATCATCGCCGACGTTGCTTCCATCATCGCCGACGTTGATTCCATTATCGCCGTCGTTGACTTCATCATCACCGCCGTCGAGGCTTCCATTATCGCCGTCGTTGCCTTCATCATCACCGTCTACGTTGCTTCCCTCATCGCCAACGTTGCTTCCATCATCGCCTACGTTGCTTCCATCATCGCCTACGTTGCTTCCATCATCGCCTACGTTGCTTCCATCATCGCCTACGTTGCTTCCATCATCGCCTACGTTGCTTCCATCATCGCCTACGTTGCTTCCATCATCGCCTACGTTGCTTCCAGCATCGCCTACGTTGCTTCCATCATCGCCTACGTTGCTTCCATCACCGCCGACGTTGCTTCCATCATCGCCTACGTTGCTTCCATCATCGCCTACGTTGCTTCCAGCATCGCCTACGTTGCTTCCATCATCGCCTACGTTGCTTCCAGCATCGCCTACGTTGCTTCCATCATCGCCTACGTTGCTTCCATCATCGCCTACGTTGCTTCCATCATCGCCTACGTTGCTTCCATCATCGCCGACGTTGCTTCCATCATCGCCTACGTTGCTTCCATCATCGCCTACGTTGCTTCCAGCATCGCCTACGTTGCTTCCATCATCGCCTACGTTGCTTCCATCATCGCCGACGTTGCTTCCATCATCGCCTACGTTGCTTCCATCATCGCCGACGTTGCTTCCATCATCGCCTACGTTGCTTCCAGCATCGCCTACGTTGCTTCCATCATCGCCTACGTTGCTTCCAGCATCGCCTACGTTGCTTCCATCATCGCCTACGTTGCTTCCATCATCGCCGACGTTGCTTCCATCATCGCCTACGTTGCTTCCATCATCGCCGACGTTGCTTCCATCATCGCCTACGTTGCTTCCATCATCGCCGACGTTGCTTCCATCATCGCCGACGTTGCTTCCATCATCGCCGACGTTGCTTCCATCATCGCCGACGTTGCTTCCAGCATCGCCGACGTTACTTCCATCATCGCCGACGACGCTTCTTACTTTACGCGTACGTCTGCCGATTGACCTTCCTAGAACCTCATTTGAAATTAAACCGATGATAAGTAGTCCTATCACAAACCGTAATTTTAACAAGACCATACTGTAAAATAAAATACAACACATAATTATTGCATACGTTTTTAATTCATAGTGTTGCAGTTAAGGCATTAACACCCAATATTGAGAGTTAAGATATGGCGCGCCAAGCTGTCATTTATTTGAGAAATAGAGATATCTTAGATTTAAATAGAGATATCTTTATTAACAGAGATACTGTATCTCTATTTAAAACTAAAATATCTCTATTAAAAACTAAGATATCTCTATTAATAGAGATATCACTATTTAAATAGAGATATCTAGGACATCTCAATTAGATCTTAGTTTTAAACTAAGATATCTTTAGCGCGCCATATTATTAAGAGCTATGATTATCTGACGTTCTCTAGTTATCTGCAGACGTTTTTTTTTGGTCCAGTTTGAATACATACAGTAACGATTCAGACAATTAGCGTATATTCAAATTCATTAAAAAATTTTGAACTCCCAACTTACCCAAAGGACCAATAAAATGCTGGCCCTTTGATTAAACGCAAAGCTACAGGTGGATCTACACTTGGATGTAAATTAAACGCAAAGCTACAGGTGGATCTACACTTGGATGTAAATTAAACGCAAAGCTACAGGTGGATCTACACTTGGATGTACATTTGGGGCGAAATAGACTCGGCGGTCAAATTCATGATTATCAATGAGAGACGAGGTGGTGAGTTACACGGATCTGATCAGCCATTTCTTATATTACAACAAAATTAACAACAAGATTTGTTTGGGTTAAGGTAAGTCATTTAAATCATGAGCCGAGTTACACCCGCAACAATATTGATAGTTTTAATAGTACTAAACAAGAATACAAATTTAAATGATCCGCATGTGATTGTCTCATGAGACAAGATGGACGGTGATAGGTCCTCCTTGTGTTAGTCTCAATGCTACTGCAGTCAGAGGAAAAATGGCAAAAAGCTTCCTACTTTCTAAGAGTTTTATCAGATAATCTATATTGTTTTGACAACTCTTGTAACATGACCACAGTGCTGATTTTGCCATTTTAACTGACTGGGCAAATGTAAGCCCAGCACTGTTTATAACAACCCATTCTGCTACTGTCCCTAGGTGGTATCTGAATAACTATAGCAAGTTATCCACGTTGCTGTCTGCATAAATGCTGTACTTTTAACACCGTACACTGTCATGTAGTACAGTGTCTGTTGTTATACAGATACATACCTATTGACAGTAGCAGAATCGGGTCTTTATAATAATAATATTATGCGACATTTATATAGCGCTATTTCGTAAAGATCAGAGCGCTTTGAGTGTTAGTTGATTATTAAAATTATATAGACTCTGAACAGGAAATAGGCTAACCAAAGACAACCCGTTATGACAATAAAAAAAAAATAAAACAACGAAGATGATTCAAACACCACCGCACTGTTCCCCTGCAATTTAGGACGCAAGGCCCGCCTGGACAGTATCCATAAGTGTTTCTGCTGAGTAAGAGAATAGAAAAAATACCGTATAAAGAACGGTATTCCAGCAGAGACGGGTCCATATAAAAAAGAATCGATCATAAATTCGGTTTTAAAAACCCCAATTGATTCCGGGCTCGATCGTCAAATACCAGTTTTTAAAACGGTTTCCGTGGAGCTAGCAACGAGCAATTATCAGATGCAACGCGATCTTTTTATATAACCGTTCTTTTGAAACTTTTCAGCAGAAAAGAGTCTATATAGTGTAGGCCTATTATGGATCACTCACTAACACTTGCTTCCACCATGTTTGAGGAAAATGAACACCCGTTCCCTCTTTTCGTAACAAGTACCTTTTAAACGTGGTTACCATGGCAAGGGAACGCAAGCGAGTGGACTAATGACAAGCGACAATTATAAAAGAAAATACATCGCTTGTGATTGGTCAAATTACATTGCGCTTATATCCTTGCGTTGCAATTGCGTCTCTAGTTAGGCTCAAACAATGTTAATAATACGGAATGCCTACCTGATTTGATGATTGGTAACAGATATGTTGAACAACCTTGTAAATTTGAATTCGTACTCACAACTACACACTTGTGTGTTCCCTTAAATACCACAACTTCAGCTGATAACTATTGTTAAACAACGAATTATGATTAAAATTATGCATTATTAACATATGTTCTTATGTAATTAGAAGGAAAAAATAGATGAGGAATTAAATAATAAATAAATAATAATATATTTTTGTATATAGTTCTTTGTTATTTTATATAATGTTTGTTTTAGGTTATATGACGGCCCCTTGATTGCCAACATATGGTTGTTTTGCACTATAAGTAAAGTTAAATAAAAAAATAAAATAAACAAAAAAAAGAATAATTAGTTTCTAAATGTACGTGTAAAATGTAAATATAAATTGAGAAATTATTATGTCTGTTTTTAATGAAACATTGCTATTTGTAGTTGTTTGATAACAAATACCGTGATGTTTTGTATAACTAATGACTATAATATTATAGGGATTTCCACAACCGACAACAACAATGTTGAAATGTATGTCGCTTGTTATAAATGATTTCTATATCGTTATTTAATATATATTCAACTCTTCCAATAGGTATATAGTTATAAAATGAAGTGCGCTACTTTATTCCGCAGATCTTATTTTCAAGTTTGTCAAGATCACCCTCCGAACGGTGACGTCTGCTCTGAGTAGTGATCATGCAGTAACTGAATAAATGCTAAGAATTTCTGTTGATAAAACCATGGAGGTATAAAATATATATATGATAAAACCAGGAGTATCAATTTCTTCACTTCCTGAACTTAAAGTGCGATATTGATGGATTTTTTTACTATAATCTTATTTTACTCCTTAGCTTAACGCTACCATGTTCGAAGAAAATCTACACACGCGTTTCTTTCACCCCGAACCCCACACCCCATAGTATGTATATTATGATACAGGATACAGCATCTTGCCTCACTTCGTAATATGATTTGCCTTTTGATAAACAAAAAAGAACCTTAACCAGGTTTCCTACTCGCAACACTCGTGTTCCCTTTAAACAGCCAATTCCTGTATGATTATTATGCATTATAATCGAACATATGTTCTTTTAGTTGCCGTCATTATTTATTTAATATATATATATATATATATTTGTTTTAATCTTATGCGAGTTCAACCCACTTTTATCTCTATTTTTTTCTCTTAAAAAATGTACATATACATTTAATGATTATTAATGTTTGTATTTAATATATTTGAAGCATTCTCTTTATTCAAATTGTAACATATGGCTAGCAAAATAAACATAAAATTGAGTAATAAAATAATGTCTTCTTTTAAATAAAATTAATTTCGTAGTATCCTCATACGAATCCTCCCCAACACTCGTCTTTTTTCAATCAATGTAAAATGTAAAAATGAATTCGCATCCCATGCGCGATGTTGTAATCATTCACCGGTTACGTGTCGTGACATTCCGTGACCCTTTTGGGTATCGGACCTCTACAGCTCACTATGTCGGTCGGTTGGTCGGTAGGTCGGTAAACACAAACTCAAATTTAAGCACGCGACTGCAGCCATGTATATGGCCATTGTTGTATCACTTGCCGGTTTTGTCACATTCGTTTTTTCCATCCCATGTTTCTGGTCCGTGTTGTCACCTAGCAGCTCTCAACCAAGTTAAGCATGTAGGTACAGCAGTCTATATATAGAGGTATTTCACGGAGAGTACTCCATGGGTCCTTCATCGTTTTGTACAGGTTAAACAAGGTACAGCAGTCTATATAAATTAGAGGTCTATTATAATATTATGTGTGTGTATATATTGGTCTGTAATTGGATATCTTTGTAAATTAGGCGTAAACAGACCACGTGACATCATGCAATACGAATGAGATAAATGTAGCGCCCTCGTTGTGACATCTCTTTAATTGATATAAAAGTGTACGATTGAATCTTTTTAAACAAATTACTGACTATTACAACTTCTCACGATCCAGACGAAACAGGCTTCGATATTATATTATAGTCATGAGTTGAATAATGACTCCAAAATTAAAGCTTGGTTCCCACTAGGACGCAACGCAAGGAGGACGGTAAGAGCAACGAAACCGGTAGACCAAGTGGTCGTATTCACCAATCACACTTATCTAAATTAGATTTCCCTTAAATAGTATTTTAATCAACTCAATAAATTATTAACTCAATTTAAGTATTTCCCTTAAATTGTATAGATAGGATATTTTTCGCGCCGCGGCTTTAGCCAGCTATATCCCCAGAGGACTACTCATTCAGAAGCTATAATTATCAAATGGAAGTTATAGTTCTAGAGACAGTTTGGGATTTTTTAAACTAGGGTCATGCTCAAATTACAAACCCCAAAGCACGTCTGGGAGAAGAGAGTCTATGAAAACATTTGCTGTTTTGCTGTGAATATCTTGTTGTATTTACTTCTGTAAAAAGACTTATAAAAAGAGAAAAGAAACCTTTAACGTTTTAACCAAAATCCATTTTCTGACAGACAGTATTTTTGCAGGTAAATTTTTTTTTATCCAGTTTTTGGTTAACGTGAATAACTATTATGTGACATTAACATGACACATTTAAAAACAGGGGGACAATATATCTTGTTACGTCAACAAGTGAGCGGCGTTTTTTGTAAGAAATATTTCTTATTTAACTTTGAGGGTAGGCTTTTTCTACGTGTGAATGTAAATACGGCCACTGGAGATTGCGCCCCTGCGTTACGTCCTAGATCATTATTTTCGAACCTTGGGTATACAACCACAACAAACGGGCCATTAGAAACTCGATAAATCATATCAACAACATCAACAACAAAATGCTCCATTTAAAATTTATTAGTTATCACTATAACATTTCTATTAAAATTATCCATCCATATGGAAAATAAATGGGGAATAGCCATCTTCGCCTTCGTCGAGACCTCCTCAATCGCTTTCGTCGGGACTTCCTCCTTCGCCGCCGGGGTTTCCTTGGCCGCCGGGGCGTCCTTGGCCGCCGGGGGGTCCTTGACCGCCGGGGCGTCCTGGGCCGCCGAAGACGAATTCGCCGCTGTTGAGTCCTTCACCTTCTTGGATTGCATCGCCGACTGGGTTTCCTTCGTCGGGACTTCGTCTTTCGCCGCCGGGGCTTCCTTGGCCGCCGGGGCGTCTTTGGTCGCCGACGATGGATTCGCTGCTGTTGAATCCTTCACCTTCTTGGATTGCATCGCCGACTGGGCTTCCATCGCCTTCGTCGGGAATTTCTCTATCGCCTTCGTCGGGACTATCTCCATCGCCTTCGTCGGGACTATCTCCATCGCCTTCGTCGGGACTATCTCTATCGCCTTCGTCGGGACCTCCTCCATCGCCTTCGTCGGGACGTCCTCCATCGCCTTCGTCGGGACTTCCTCCTTGGCCGCCGGGGCTTCCTTGGCCGCCGGGGCTTCCTTGGCCGCCGGGGCTTCCTTGGCCGCCGGGGCGTCCTTGGCCGCCGGGGCGTCCTTGGCCGCCGGGGCGTCCTTGGCCGCCGGGGCGTCCTTGACTGCCGGGGCGTCCTGGGCCGCCGAAGACGAATTCGCCGCTGTTGAGTCCTTCACCTTCTTGGATTGCATCGCCGACTGGGTTTCCATCGCCTTCGTCGGGACTATCTCCATCGCCTTCGTCGGGACTATCTCCATCGCCTTCGTCGGGACTATCTCCATCGCCTTCGTCGGGACTATCTCCATCGCCTTCGTCGGGATTATCTCCATCGCCTTCGTCGGGACTATCTCCATCGCCTTCGTCGGGGCGTCCGTGGCGGCCGAAGGAGAGTAACTCGCCGAAGGAGAGTAACTCGCCGCTGGAGAGAAATTCATCTTCTGGGATTGCATCGGCGACTGGGCTTCCATCGCCTTCATTGGGAGTTTCTCCAGCGCCTAAGTCAGGACCGATTGACCGTCCACTAGCCTCATTTGAAATGGTACCGATGATAAGTAGCACAAACAGTAATTTTAACAAGACCATACTGTAAGATAAAATATTTAAATTCATTTTCGAAATTTTTTTATTAATTAAATTTCCACAAAATGACGCAAACGGTAAAAAAACTTATTTTCATTATGGTCCTTCAAAGTAATTCAAATGTAGGGCCTATATTTTCCTAAGATTTCTATATACGGTACAAAAATATCTAGAAGTTAAAAACACATATTTCATGCGTGTTTAATTAATAGTACTTTTCCACTTAATGGTAAATCGAATTTAATACATTTACAGTAACAATAGACATTTTATTCAAATCCCTTCGAATTTATCTCCAACATAATAAAGGACCAAGAAAATGCTCTTTTAATTAAACGCAAAAGGTGGATACTTCGATGACGACGCAATGGATTCATCGTATTCTGGTCACCAAGATGAATTGCACAGATTATATTGCATGTTTTTTTCTGGTCAAAAGTTATAAACTGACCACCCACTGGATCTATTTTTGTTGAGCACGAGAATACGGATTATAATTATCGTATTTTAAAAGAACGATATTTTTATGCCAGAAGAAACGGGTCATAATTGATTCCGACCTTGATCGTCAAAAACGGTTTGAAACGGCTTCTGTGGAGCAATTTTTTTTTCTTTTAAACCTGTTTCATGAAGCACTCTTGCTCCAACAAGAACGTTGTATGCCTAATAAAACAGCGGACGTGCAACAACTTGCTCCACCATTTTAGAGGAATCCATGGTTTAATAAAAAATGAAAATATTCGACGCAGTATATTTGATGCAGTATTTTTGACGCAGTATATTTGACGCAGTATATTTACCTGATTTTGTGATGATTACTGCCAACTTATTGAACACAGCCTTTGGATTTACTTCAACTCATGATTACACATTTATGTGTTCCCTTAAATACCACAACTTAACCTAAAAACTATTGTTAAACATGTACAAATTATGCACAATGAATCGAACATGTGTTTTATAGTTGTCGTAATTATGTACCGTATTTAACAATTTCTAAAAATCTTTTATATTTTATTTTAAAAATTCAATTGCAATAATTTACAACACACAGAAGAACAATAATGAACAAGTATAGGCCTAATTAGTTTCTAATGTACGTGTAAAAATGTAAATTAAAATTACGCAATTTTTGTATCTGTTTTAATGAAACATTACTGTTTTGTGAATATTCATCTGAACTGGATATCGAACATATTCTTTTAATTACATATTTAATCATTTGAAACAATCTTTTATAGGCCTAAATATCAAAAGTCAACAATTTATGGCCTTGGAAATAAACAATGAGCAAGCACAATTCATAATGCCATTACATTAGAATAATATAATAAATTTAAAATGTAAAAAATGTTCACGCACAAATTGGATGAGAGACTCGTTTGGTCGAAAAGCAATTCATTAACGGAGGATGTAGTATCTTCAAGATCAACTATTCAATTTAAGTCGGGTCTCGAACGGGCGTGGTCCAACCACCCTTTGAAATTTGCGCCGTATTCGAGATTTGATGTTATTTTCTAGAGGGGCTTATAGGCATAGCCTACGGATCCAGCAGATGCTGAGCTCCGTTTTTGTATCACTCGCCGGTTTTGTCACGTTCGTGACAACGTGACCGTTTTTCATATGACTGGCTGTTACATGTGAGCGAGTGGACTGTTAATCCTTATTTAAATCTTTAAGAATTTCTGTTGAATCAACCAGGAGTATCAATTTCTTCACTTCATGAACTTAAAGTGCGTTAGAAATGTGGCGCCCTTGTTGTGACACCCCTTTAATTGATATAAAAGTGTACGATTGAATATTTTTTAAACAAATAACAGGCTATTACAGCTTCTCATGATCCCGACGAAACAGGCTTCGAGATTATATTATAGTCACGAGTTGAATAATGAAAGCTTGGTTCCAACTAGGACGCAACGCAAGGACGTAAGAGTAACGCAAGCGAGTCGACCAATTACAATTGTTTTGATATTCCATCCCTTGTGATTGGTCAAATAACATACCAGTGGCCGTATTCACCAATCACACTTAAATATTTCTCTTAACTCAATAAACAGTTTTTCCCTTAAATTGTATTTACTTAGATAGGAGATTTATTTTAATTGTGTTTCCCTTAGTGTGAATGGTGAATAGGGCCACTGGAGACTACGTCCTTGCGTTGCGTTCTAGATTTGGTGCGCGTTTACGTATAGCAATCATTATCTCTCGAACTTTGTGTATGCAGCCACAACATACGGGGCATTAGAAACTCGATAAATCACATCAACACAAATATCAACAGCAAGATGCAACCACAGCATACGGGGCATTAGAAACTCGATATATCACATCAACACAAATATCAACAGCAAGATGCAACCACAACATACGGGGCATTAGAAACTCGATATGTCACATCAACACAAATATCAACAGCAAGATGCAACCACAGCATACGGGGCATTAGAAACTCGATATATCACATCAACACAAATATCAACAGCAAGATGCAACCACAACATACGGGGCATTAGAAACTCGATATGTCACATCAACACAAATATCAACAGCAAGATGCAACCACAACATACGGGACATTAGAAACTCGATATATCACATCAACACAAATATCAACAGCAAGATGCAACCACAACATACGGGGCATTAGAAACTCGATATATCACATCAACACAAATATCAACAGCAAGATGTAACCACAACATACGGGGCATTAGAAACTCGATATATCACATCAACACAAATATCAACAGCAAGATGCAACCACAACATACGGGGCATTAGAAACTCGATATATCACATCAACACAAAAATCAACAGCAAGATGCAACCACAACATACGGGGCATTAGAAACTCGATATATCACATCAACACAAAAATCAACAGCAAGATGTAACCACAACATACGGGGCATTAGAAACTCGATATATCACATCAACACAAATATCAACAGCAAGATGCAACCACAACATACGGGGCATTAGAAACTCGATATATCACATCAACACAAATATCAACAGCAAGATGCAACCACAACATACGGGGCATTAGAAACTCGATATATCACATCAACACAAATATCAACAGCAAGATGCAACCACAACATACGGGGCATTAGAAACTCGATATATCACATCAACACAAAAATCAACAGCAAGATGTAACCACAACATACGGGGCATTAGAAACTCGATATATCACATCAACACAAATATCAACAGCAAGATGCAACCACAACATACGGGGCATTAGAAACTCGATATATCACATCAACACAAATATCAACAGCAAGATGCAACCACAACATACGGGGCATTAGAAACTCGATATATCACATCAACACAAATATCAACAGCAAGATGCAACCACAACATACGGGGCATTAGAAACTCGATATATCACATCAACACAAAAATCAACAGCAAGATGTAACCACAACATACGGGGCATTAGAAACTCGATATATCACATCAACACAAATATCAACAGCAAGATGCAACCACAACATACGGGGCATTAGAAACTCGATATATCACATCAACACAAATATCAACAGCAAGATGCAACCACAACATACGAGGCATTAGAAACTCGATATATCACATCAACACAAATATCAACAGCAAGATGTAACCACAACATACGGGGCATTAGAAACTCGATATATCACATCAACACAAATATCAACAGCAAGATGCAACCACAACATACGGGGCATTAGAAACTCGATATATCACATCAACACAAATATCAACAGCAAGATGTAACCACAACATACGGGTTGGTTGTATTTGTACATTGTCTGTATAAGTTTTTAAAAAAACACCAGTTTGTAATAGATTTCTGGTATTTTTGTGTTTAAAATTGAAACTTTATTAATGTTAAATTTTGACGAAATTGTATTTTTTGTTAATGTTCAATGACCTTTTGACCTACAATGATGTCAATATGTTACGTTTTATTTTTTCAACATGAATATAACAATTAGCCAACCTACACAGTACATATTAATACAAAAAAAAAGCAAATTTGATCACTAAATACAAAGTTATTAGAAAAAATGTTACCCCTTACCCTATAATTGTTAATAACAAAGTATTATTAACGGACAAAATGTCCTCATAAATTCATAGAATATTTGTTTGTTTAATTTCAATTTCTTGTTCATTGTGTCTATATGTTAAGGAAAACATAAACATAAGATCTCTTATAAGTTTGTGTTTAAAATTGAAATGTATAAGTTATTTTATAAGAAATTGCATTTTTGATTGAAGGTCATTGACCTTTTGACCTCTAAAGATGTCAATAAATGTTGGATTCATTTTTTAAAAGTATATTACAATTAGGCAATCTATACACTACATACTGATAGAAAAAAAATGCAAATCTGTTAACTAAATTGTAAGTTATTCGCAAAAATGTTACTCCCTACCCCATAATTGTAAACGATTACAAATTACTGAAAACTAACAAATTTCTTCATAATACATAGCATATTCATTTTTTGTTAATCTTTAATTTCAATTTTCTTGTTTATTGGGTCTATATGTTCATGAAAACATCTGTTTGTATAATATCTATTGTATTTTTTTTGTTAAAAACTGAAAGTTATAAGTTAATATTAGAAAAAAATTCATTTTTTATTAATTAAAGTTCAATGACCTTCTGACCTCTAATGTCGTCAATATTTGTTGGATTTACATAGAAAAATATATTACGCTTAAGCAGTCTATACACTACATACTGATACATACCAAGAAAATGCAAATCTGTCCACTCAATCCTAAGTTATTAGCAAAAATGTTACCCCCTACCCCATTATTGTCAATGATTACTAATGACGAACAAGTTTCTTTATAATGCACAGCATATTCAATTTTGAAAAAATGTTAAATTCAATTTTCTTATTTATTGTGTCTATAGGTTTAAGAAAAAATTAGTTTGCATAAGATTTCTTGTATTTTTGTGTTTAAAATTGAAATTTATAAGCTAATTTAGAAGAAATTGCATTTTTGATTAAAGGTCAGTGACCTTTTGACCTCTAAAGATGTCAATAAATGCGGGATTCATTTTTAAAATGTATATTACATTTAGCCAATCTATACACTACATACTGATAGCAAGAAAATGCAAATCTGTTAACTAAATTGTAAATTATTCGCAAAAATGTTACCCCCTACCCCATAATTGTAAACGATTACAAATTACTAAAAACAACAAATTTCTTCATAATACACAGTATATTCATATTTTATTAATCTTTAACTTCAATTTTCTTGTTTATTGGGTCTATATGTTCATAAAAACATCAGTTTGCATAACATCTATTGTATTTTTTTTGTTAAAAACTGAAAGTTATAAGTTAATATTAGAAAAAAATTCATTTTTTATTAAAGTTCAATGACCTTCTGACCTCTAATGGCGTCAATAATTGTTGGATTTACTTATAAAAATATATTATGCTTAAGCAGTCTATACACTACATACTGACACAAAGAAAATGCAAATATGTTCACTCAATCCCAAGTTATTAGCAAAAATGTTACCCCCTACCCCAAAATTTTGTGTTGCATATTTTCCGTAGGCGGTGTTATATAATCCTAAAAATTGACTATTAAGCTGTACAATTGGCATTGCTATCATGGATTTCTGAAAAGAAGACATATTAAGCTTTCCAAAAATGTATGGTAGCATTTGCCACCAATTTGATACCGAAAAAATGTCTGGCCCATGGACTAGTTGAATTTAACCATTTATTTTGTGAAAACACTTTCCTTTTTCGTTTTTTTTTTCTATGGAAGTGATTAACTTTTATTTAAACTAAAAGAGTAACATATTCAAAGTTTGATTTAATTAATCTTCATTTTTCATGTTTTTGGGGGACAATAAATCTTTAAGGCTGGTATTCATGAAAGGGGACTAACTTTAGTCCTGGACTATCTCTGGATTTAGTCCTGGACTATTTTGAAATGGTATTCATGAAAGGGGACTATCTTTAGTCCTGGACTAAACATGGACTAAACCTGGACTAAAACCGGCAAAAGATAGTCCACCCAAGGGGTAGGTTTAAGAAAGTTAGTCCTGGACTATCTCAAGAATAGCTCGAAAAAAATGGCGGCCTGAGGTAAGGTAGGTTACAAGTGTGACAACGTTAAAACCATATTTAAGAAACAAAATATTATTAATCATTTTTATTTGTATCAAATTAGTAAATATAACGTATATTTAATATAATAAAGTACTTTAGAAAGTAAAAAAATTATATTTAGTAAGTTAATTTAGTGTGTTTAATCTAGGCCCAAAAGCTAGGCCCACAGTTTCAATTCTGACAGCGCTTGCCTAGGGCGATATTGCCTAGCAACCACCTTATACTGCTAGTGTTAAAATGATTTGTTCTTCATTAAGCGTGTAGGAACTAAAAGCGCACATTTAACTTATTTTAAAGATGTAAATCACTCTATATATCTTAATTTGTAATATATTTTACATATTATAATTTTTGTTAAAAATGATGATAGATGGATATAGCCTAGCTAGCTAGGCCGAAGTCTAGTATTTAGTAAGCCTAGCTAGCTAGAGTACCTAGTAGCCTAGGCCTACTACTAATTAACTAGGCCTCTCTAGACTCTGCCATTGGCTAAGTCGATGGGCATTGCAAGGCCCTATATCAGGTAGTCCGTAAACAGTAGTCTTAGCCTATTGTAGGCATACCTTGTATTACTTAGTATGCCTTGTCTAGGCCTAGACTGGAATGCAGTGTTGGGTATTTTCAAAATATTGGATCAATTTACATAGGACGTCCTGTTGAAGTAATTTTAATTTGGCATAATAAATGCAATAGGCCTAGGCTAATAGTTAGTAGTCAATATTAGATACTGTATATATTTTAATATCATTTATTTATTTTTCTATTAGTATTGGTTTAGACAGCTGAACAAATGTTTGGTGAATATTATATGCCTCCATTACCGTCCTAGTTACATGGAATGCTGCTGTTGGGCAGGTAAGGTATTAATAAGATAAAAATACCGCTATTATCTGTACTGTCTTTCAGTTGTAAAGCTGTTTGGATGTAATTTAACATTATTTAAATATTTTTTTTTTAGATACAATTGCTAACAAACCTGGATGGAGCACAATAATCATGCAGAGAGAAACAGGACTATCAAAACAATTGTATACGTTTTAGCAAGTTGTACTTGTGTAGTAATAAATGAAAATAAGAAAATTAATATAAAAACCACATATGAAACTTTTTAAATTACTCTATTGTTTTATTCAAAAACAGTAAATAAATAAATTCAAATACCATATTACTGTAGTACATTCATGTTCAGATCACAGCATTCTGTCCAACTTTTATTTAGATAAATAATTCCTGACTGAAATATATATTATATACAATTGTCATCAAAATAAATAGTTTTGTTACTTAAAGATGGTCATCATGTCTTGAATTATTTATGTCCAATTCTCAATTCTGCAGTTTATACTCTGATAATTTTGCAACCACAGCTCCAACAATGAAAATAGTATAGTCCTAATAACAGTATTTAATTTAATCAGTCTCTAAACAATGTTGATGCCTTGCTGACTTGAAAATCTGTGTAGATAAAAAAAAGGTAATTTACAATAAATATTGGAAATTAATAATTACTGTATTATTGTTTTTTTTATATTTTCCTGTGAAATTACCTTTTATAATCAATATTTCTTTTGAACATATTTTTCTTATTTCTCTGTTTTTTGTTTGCTTTGCTATATTTATTTGTTTGTTTTATGTATTTATATGAGGGCCCCTTGAATTATGGTCATCATGCATACTGTATGCTGTTTAGGTTCACCATTTAACAAAAATAAATAAAACATTTGAAATAATTATATATAAGGTAGTCCACTATTTAAATGTGATATCTCATTTTAAATTTAATGGAACACAGATCTTCAATTAAATAGCTAGTAGAAGGCAGGCTATTGCTCTACTCTAGTCTAGTAGTAGGAACTAGATGGACAAGGTTGCAGCTAGCTAGGTTAGGCCTAGTTTTTTTTAAATTTAATCATCATATTATTATTATTATGAATCAACCTACTGTAACAGACAAACAATTAATAACAAATGATGCATCCATTTTTTTAAACAAAATATAAAAAAGTACTACTAGGCCTAGTACTAGCCCTAGTACTAGCCCTTTGGATAGTAGCACTACTACTAGTAGTAGCAGTAGTAGAAGGAGTCTGCCTAGAATCCTCCTATATATAATATAGGCCTAGTAGTTAGCTAGGCTAGGGCCTAGGCTAGTCTAGATCTAAAGAAAAGAGTAGACAGTAGTTACTACTGGAACTAGCCTAGGCCTAGGTAATAGGCCATATTTTTAGTGAAATTAGTGTAGGCCTAGGACTATAGGTAGAATAGTGGGTAGGAATACTAGGCCTAGATAGTAGTTGCGCCTAGGCTAGTCTAGGTAGGCCTAGAGAGAGGTAGGCTAGGCCAACAAGGTAGGCCTACTACTACTAAGTCTAGGCTAGCCAGCTAGGCATATGCTAGGCCTGAAGTTCGCCTTAAAATTCAATTTCTTTACATGAAATTCAAATAAAATTACACAAGAGTCTTCTTTAAATATTCAAGACTTACTTTGTTTTCCAATAATTTCATTTATGCTTCTGGTTTAATGGCAAAATTGGTTGTTTTATGTTACTATT
Source organism: Antedon bifida (assembly GCF_963402885.1). Classification (NCBI taxonomy): domain Eukaryota; kingdom Metazoa; phylum Echinodermata; class Crinoidea; order Comatulida; family Antedonidae; genus Antedon; species Antedon bifida. The sequence continues at coordinate 32,005,352 of NC_136230.1, read as the reverse complement.
TATTCATCAGGCATCTGTCACACACGTGTACATGTACTGTGTGTAGAATCTGTAATCTGACCTCTAGTTGAACTTGTGCAGGGTAAATTATGCCCTGGACGCGTAGTACGCGAATGCAATGCTAGCGTGTTTAGAACAAGTTTAGAAGGAAACATCATGGACCACCTAGCTGCTGTAATTTTCCATGGCTTAATCCAGGACTAGTTAGTCCAGGTTTCATGAATACCATATTAAAGATAGTCCAGGATTATCCTTAGTCCTGGACTAGATAGTCCAGGACTAAGGATAGTCCAGGACTAAAGATAGTCCCCTTTCATGAATACCAGCCTTTATGATTGAGCTAAATTAGGCTTTGTCAGGGTAGGGTGAAAGCAATTTTGGGAATGTGGGCTTATGGATTCGGCCTAGATTTATGAATACTAGGCCTATTAAAACGCTTTAATCTAAGTATTTTAAAAAATGTTAATGTATAACTTTATATAATGTTCATGTTTAAACATTAATTACCCACACATTAATGTTGAAGTATTTTTAAAACTTAAAAACACCAAAAAATAGACATTCCGGGATAGCAATTTTAAATTGCAAATATCTCAAAGAGCAATTTCGCCTAATTCTGAGTCTCATTCGATCATCATTCATGTTTACGCGTCATTCCCAGTCCTTCTGCTGGAAGCTTGAATCCCGACTGTTTCTTATCTGACAAATTCCTATAGTTGTCGGCATCCTGGTCGGCATGTTGCCTTCCTATTTCTTCTAGGTCTGTACTACTTTTCGGGCGAGTTATTAAATCATCGAGGTATTGGTTTCTTTCGGCGCCATCGCCTGTGCCATTTCCATCGCCTTTGAGATGAATTCGATCGCCGTCAGGTATGTCAGGCATGTCATCTCCTGATTGCCTCTTATGTCTGCCGATTGACCATCCACGAGCCTCATTTGAAATGATGCCGATAATAAGTAGCACAAACCGTAATTTTAACAAGACCATACTGTAAAATAAAATATATCATTTCATTTTATTTAAACCACATAATATAAATTAAATCTCAAAGATAAAAATACTTTTTCATTCAGTTAAATACATAACAGTAACAATATACAATTATTCAAATGCATTCAAATTTGGAAACCTCCAACATACGCGAGGATCAATAAAATGCTCTTTTAATTAAACGCAAAGGGTGGATACTTCGATGACGACGCAATGGATTCATCGTGTTCTGGTCACCAATTTCTGAGATGAGTTGCACGGATATATTGCAAGTCCGCCATTTGTAACAACAACAATATGGTAAGTCATTTATACAATTCTCGAGCACTCATAGACACTTGCATTAATGTTGAGTTTAACAAAACTTTAGTTCATATATTGATTTAAATATTTTATTTATACTGGGCGACCTCTTCAGTCCAAGACTGGTCTCCCGTAGGGCCCAGTTATGATCAGTGGCTGTGATCCTACTCATCTCGGAAGATGTACTAGGTTCTTTAAAGTGAACATGAGCTAGATGTGTACCGTACTGGACCTACGCTTTATAGTCCTTATCCGAGAAGATGTGTACACTGGACCTACGGTTTATAGTCCTTACAAAAGAACAATATTTTATTGCCAGAAGAAAAAAAAACTGATTCCGATCTCGAAACAGGCCTACCGGTTTTGAAACGGTTTCCGTTCTTGTTAAAGTGTTTCCTCCGAAACAAGCACCCTTGTCTAAAAAAAGAACTTTAGGCCTACTTTTTGTAGGCCATAATAGTGGACATGGAGAACGTGCGTGCACCAACTTTCTCCACCATGTTCGAGCAACAAGAATCCATAATGTGAATTTTGACGCAGTATATTTGACGCAGTATATTTGACGCAGTATATTTACCTGATTTTGTGATGATTACTGCCAACTTATTGAACACAGCCTTTGGATTTACTTCAACTCATAATTACACATTTATGTGTTCCTTAAATACCACAACTTAACCTAAAAACTATTGTTAAACATGTACAAATTATGCACAATGAATCGAACATGTGTTTTATAGTTGCCGTAATTATGTACCGTATTTAACAATTTCTAAAAATACTATTATAACAATTCAATTGCAATAATTAATTTACATAACACAGAAGAAAAACAATGAATAAGTATAATTAGTGTGCATAATTAGTTTCTAATGTAGGTCTACCTGTAAAAAATGTAAATTAAAATAAGCAGTTTTTGTGTAAAAAAGGTCTGTTTTGTGAATATTCATCTGAACTGGATATCGAACATGTTCTTTTAATTACATTACATTTAATCATTTGAAACAAACAATTTAAAAAAATTGAATTCAATCAATCTATTATAAATTAAGGACATAACATTTAGATAGCGACAGCCGAGGACCATAATGAAGATATGGGGATTTTTTTTAAAGGACAAGATTCATCTTACTTTTCTATAATACTGCCCGCTATGCTCCCACCAAACATTGGCTCTGATTGAGGGCGTTGTTTCAGCAGGGAGCGGTCAAAGAAATACAATACGGATAAAGATGACACTGGAACAGGCGCAAGAAGAACCGAAAAAGGAGGTAAAAAAGGTCATTTATCATCCCAATATTTTATTATTTGACTACTACCTTATAATTTATAACCCAATAATTATATAAGTTACTTTTTGCTGTTTTAATGTAAATATATACTTAATAAACAAGCAAATAAATTGCCATCGGCTAGGCCTAAAAAATGGTTGTGGGTTTGCGGTGTGTGGGCGCCTGCTATCTGATGATCGACCTTAGTTGATTGTATTGGTAGAGGAGGGCTAGGTTTCCTATACGTCGCATTAATATTTTACTCTGATCGTACTTATGATTGATTTGTGTAGTAAAATTAGGAAGCCCAGCTGAATAAATGTGACCAGACCCATGTATGTGCGACTCTAGGCCTAGGTAGGTACCTAACATGAAAATTCAAACTTATTGAAACAGATCGAGTCATACATCAAAAAATGAAGGAAAAAAATAGAAATTTAATAACACAAAAATAATTAAAATTCGTCAACATGGTAATTTTTTATAATTTTTTTAATGTTTTTTTTTCATAAAAAATCAGTATAGGCATTTCAATGCATAAGAAAAAAAAAGTGTGGCAATGAAGTGCAATATTCTTAAAAATTGTTTTTAAATTATTATTTAAATTTATTATTTTTCCAAACATGAATCTATCTCTTCTCAACAACAACCAAACCCATTTACGTTATAACAAGTTTTTCCCTACCCTCTGACAACCCCCCCCCCCCCCCAAATTATTACAAATTGTCTTTCAGTCGAATTGATATTCACAAACATACTATACTTGCACACCCAAATCCAATTACTTTATAAAAATAACAACTTTTTCCCTACCCTCTGACAACACCAACCCCCTCTCCCCGAAATTATTACAAATTGTCTTTCAGTCGAATTGATATTCACAAACATACTATACTTGCACACCCAAATCCACACCAGCTTGGGTAAAAACACGCACTCTGATTGGCCGCATTGTAAACTGACAACCTAGCGTACTAATATTCATACGGGTTATTATTATTAATGAAAAATATTTATTTGCAATCTTTTAAAATCGCTGTATTCTAACAACTTTAGTACCAAAACATAATTGAATGTTATAAATCAAACATTGTTTTATTTTATTTCCTACTTTTTAAAACATATTTAGAGTGATTTAGAGTGAAATATATTATGTATACAAAGGAGTCGACATAGCCTAGATCGTCAAAGGCCTATTCTTTAACCAGGGAGTTACATCCCTGCGTTAACACTACATCCTATGCTATGCTAGGCCTAGGTAAACATGTGGAAAAAATACAAAATTTCAACATCTAAAAATTCCATTGTAACATCTATCAATATACACAAAACTTATGTCAAAATAATCGTAATAGCATGTAGTATATGGACTGAAACATGAAAATAATGGACTAACTCAATTTTTATGAAAAAAAGACGTGTTTTGATGAGGTATATTTTCGAATCGTTGTAACTCATGAAATAAACATCAGAAAAGAAAAGAAAAAATTTCCCAGCAGTAGAACAACTCCCTGTTGACATTTTGGTACCAATAATGTCATCATTAGCCAACCAGAAGTAATTTTAAAGATTTTTTTTAAAAAGGACCTTCAGCGCGAACTGAATATCAGGTCACACTTTTTTGGCGACATCAAAAAGGGGCGTGTCACCATAAGTTGCAGGTACCTAGCCTAGGTATATATTAGGCCTATATACTCAAGTCAATTGTTGTAATTGAGGTTATGCACAGTATAGCCTACTAAGCCTATACTTTAGGAGGAAGATGATGATGAAAAACTTATTTTTATTTCAAGAATCAATAATAATATATAGCCTATTTACTTATCTAAGCTAGACTAGGCCTGTTGTGTTGTTGTGTGTTGTGATTTTCCTAATTTGTAAAAATTATTTTTATGCGGGCTGTTTTATTTATGTAAATCATTTAAAGAAAGCTCAATAAAACAGCGAGTTTTATTTACATGTGAAATTATTATTTGTTTACAATAAATTTGTTATAATCAAATTATTTTGTAGGCACCACCTCCATTAGCCCCAAAGCCAAAAGATGACCGTAACCTACATCTGTCTGGCCATGTTGGTTTCGACAGCCTTCCAGATCAGTTAGTCAACAAATCAGTTGCCCAGGGCTTTTGTTTCAACATTCTATGTATTGGTATGTATCCATCAAACAACACAACATCCATAAACTTTATGCCATCAATCAATCATTCTATTTTGTATAGTGCCATTACAATGATAATTGTTCATTGCACTTATGCCAAAAAGAACAAGTTTTGGCTTGAAACTGTCCCAAGGATGATTGATCGTTGCTCTCCACAGCTATATTTTATTATCCTGATAATGAAGAAGACCGCTTTTAGTATAAGTGTTTAAATGGAAGTAACTGTATCTTCAAATACTGTACCATACTTTATGTTTAATGTAGTAATTTACCAAAATATGATTTAACAATATTGAACCATATCACTTACAGGAGAAACTGGCCTTGGTAAATCCACCATGATGGATACACTCTTCAACACACAGTTTGAAAGCTCACCTGCAAGACACGACTTACCTGGAGTGGAAATCTGCACCAAGACACATGGTTAGTGGTAGAAGTAGAAACTGCCCAGTGGTGGGAAGTACAAACTTCCTAGCGGCAGAAGTATAAACTGCCCAGCGGCAGAAGTATAAACTGCCCAGCGGCAGAAGTAGAAACTGCCCAGCGGCAGAAGTAGAAACTGCCCAGCGGCAGAAGTAGAAACTTCCCAGCGGCAGAAGTATAAACTGCCCAGCGGCAGAAGTATAAACTGCCCAGCAGCAGAAGTAGAAACTGCCCAGCGGCAGAAGTAGAAACTGCCCAGCAGCAGAAGGAGTACAATTTAATGGCACTAGTTTTAGAAATACATTTAACATCTATTTAGAAAATACTGCAGACCAAGTTTGGACCTCATATTCTCTAAAAATGTCGTCCAATCTGTTTTAAAGTTCTTAATATTTAACTGAGTCAATCTATAATACTTCACCCTTATCAGCTATGAAATCAAAAAGATATATCCTAACTAATCTCAGTCACACCTGAATGAGCAAGGTATTTTTCATTACAGGAGTCAAAGAGTTTTGACAGGCTGTTTGTTGAAAGGAAACAATTTTTATTTGTTTATGAAGAGATTGATATCATTATTGTTTAGATTATTTTACTTTTAACAAATCTTGAAATCTTTAGTCATGGCAAAATTCAGAAATTGAAAGAATGTTTTTAATTTACCAGATATAAATCACAACTTGGTAACAGTAGTTTTTATTTGAGATTAAATGGCACTGTATTCAAATCCTGTGTTTGACTTATAAATAGATATTAAACATTTTCTCTTTTGATTCTTCTGTAATTGCACTTAAATTTCACCAAAAGCTTTCCTTTTTGAATGCCAATAATGTTTCGACTTTAAATGTAGTGCAATGTTTAATGCAAAGTGAAGAGACACTTCTGATGAGTTACAGATCTACCAAAATGAAGCACATTTTCATTCACATAATATTTGTTTGAAAATTAACATATTTAATTATAAGTCATCAAATTGAATTAGTTTGAATAGTATTATTGTTATACCTTTCATATGATTCATTAATACAATTGTGGGCATTGACACAAAAGGGAATTTTTATGCTTGAGTGACCTCCACCAACCACACTCTTCAGTATTATGCCTCAGGGATATTATACCTGACCTGTGATGACTCATAAAGGTCATATGCAAATTTTAATCTTCAAAGTTTATAATATTGAGGCATTGTGTACATAAATGATTGTATTAATACTTCTTTATAAAATATATTACAGCTTTATAATGTTGATCTTAAATTTGAGATAAAATTCATCTCCAAACAGTACATTATCCTATAATAAGCTGTACTGCATCATCCAAAGTCCAAGAGCTACTTAAAACTGCAAAACATAGCATGTTAGTGTATTTTCCCCATAAATTACTTCCTCTTTTTTGTTATATAGCGTTTATCCAGATTTTAGTTGGTGTCTGTTCACATTTGACACCTTCCTAGTTTGTCGTTGCACGCAGGTCGGGGTCTGATGTGCAGCAGTTATTTTAAATAGTGGGCGGTGGATATATGTTTCATTATTTCATTTTTTGACATATTTTTTATATATATCCCTTATTTTTGTTATTTTAAATTGAACCTTTAATTTGTACAATTTTCTTTATATAATATTTTCTATGTTGCAATTTTATAGAATTCAATGGTCTTTTTATACATAAAATAAATTGCTAGTATATTACAGGATATGAGGTAGACAGGTATATTTGACTGGTTACATAGACCACAGAGGAAATCCTTCATGCATAAATGTTACCATGAACTGTAACCTTGATGTTTAGGTCAGCCATTTAAGTTTAAGCCATTTCTTATGTGGTTCTCATTTCCTTTGTACAGAGCTTCAAGAGAGTAATGTGCGACTCAAATTGACCATTGTTGATACCGTAGGCTTTGGAGATCAAATCAATAAAGAAGAAAGGTACTTTTAATATTGGTTTCATTATATCTTAAATATATTTAGTGTAATTTTAAGTACATTCTTATATTACAATATAATCCATTATTAATCTCGTAATTTGTACCATTGGTTTGATGACAACAATTGTTTACACATAATCAATTATTATTATCAAATTTATAAAGCACAAACAAATTGTATCCATGATATTTATATTTTTTTGTAATATTTGACTTTAGAAATGTGTGCTTCTAATTACATAAAACATTTTTAAAAATCTTTCTAGCTACAAACCAATTGTTGACTTCATTGATCAGCAATTTGAAGATTATCTACAAGAGGAATTAAAAATCCGTCGTTCCATACATTCGTACCATGACGCACGAATTCACGCCTGCCTTTACTTCATCGCCCCAACTGGACATGGGCTGAAATCACTCGACTTGGTCACTATGAAAAAACTGGACAGCAAGGTTAACATCATACCAGTTATTGCCAAGGCAGATACTATATCAAAGAGTGAACTTCACAAATTTAAAATTAAGGTAAATCTTTGTCTACACTATTAAACTAGTTTGACAAAAAAAAGTGTGATGTGCCCAAATATGGTAGTGATATGACGTCATCCTGTCCATATATGGGCACATTACATTTTGCACATCAAGTTTGATAGTGTAGACAGGGATTAAGACTGGCTGTCAACTCATTAGGTTTAAGGTCTCTCTGATTGCTCTTGCATTACAAATTTGTGTTGACCACATCCAATAACACTTTGGATGATAGTAAAAAGGTTCATCTGGATCTCTGTATAGTATTCAAATAATTTTTCTTTTGGATGATCCAAAATAAAAATTATTTGAATACCTTGGATGATACATTACAGTTTTTACAATCCGTCATCTTTCAAGTTTTTTTCTTGTAACATTATTTGACGTCATTGTAATTTGTTTTAATTTATATACTCAAAATACGATATCTGTCTTATAGATTATGAACGAACTTGTAACAAATGGCGTCCAAATCTACCAATTTCCTACCGACGATGAAGCTGTCTCTGGACTTAACACAACAATGAATGTAAGCACATGTTCTCAGATTAATTTTTTGATGATGTAAGCTAATGATACATTTCAAAGGTGGTACTTATACCATTCCCTGTCTTTTCATTTTTAGGGTCATCTTCCATTTGCTGTGGTTGGCAGCACAGAAGAAATCAAACTAGGCAACAAGATGGTACGAGGACGACAGTACCCATGGGGAACTGTGCTAGGTGAGATTTTGTTTTGTGCATTTGTTCATGTATCCACTTAAACTCGCACACAACCCCCTAAAAGATTTGTTTTTTGTATTAAATGTTGAGTTGGACACATTTAATTAACTCAATACATGTCTCTAACTCAACATTTCAAAGTTTTTTTATCCCTCTTGTAACCATGTGCGTTTTCTAATTTTAGTCTTTATATATATATATTTTTCTGTGTTGTGTGTGTAATATAAGTATCAAGGAAAACAAATCTCATGTTCGCCTTGTTGTGGTCATGACAATAAAGTTTTATCTCATCTTAAAATAATATTTTCAGTTGAGAATGAAAATCATTGTGATTTTGTGAAACTGCGGGAGATGTTGATACGGACAAATATGGAAGACCTGATAGAAGAGACGCACACAAGTCATTATGAATTATACAGACGTTGTAAACTAGAGGAGATGGGATTCCAAGATAAAGGACCAGGCAACAAACCAATCAGGTAAGACTTAAACTCTCAGTTTAAAGGCTTTCATGGCGAGTAAAAAATGGTCTGCCGTACACCATGTGTCTCCAAAAACGAATAAAGTGATGTTGTGAATGCCTCACAAATTACGGCGATTGTTATGGTACAAATGATGTACCACAACCCTTACTAGTGAATAATTACACAAATTGTACCATTTTGCCACCAGTTTACAGGAAACCTACGAAGCAAAACGTGTGCAGCATATGCACGAGCTACAGACGAGAGAAGATGATATGAGGCATGTGTTTGTGCAGAAGGTGAAAGAAAAGGAAGCTCAGCTTAAACAACAAGAAAAAGAGGTACACATAAATTAATTACAAATTAAATGAAAAAAATCTTAATGTTACCAAGGAGACATCTCCATGAAGTTACAATGATTTTGATGTTTATTTATTTCACGGAGGTAGCACTAATAGCGACAGTATAGCTGATAGGAAGAGGCCCTCTACAGAAAACAATACATGCCGATATAATGCATTAGATAACATTGGTGATTTATGTTTTAAAAAATAGTATACACACTTTTTTATTTGTTATAGCTACATGATCAATATGAGAAACTGAAAAAGCAACATGCTGAAGAGAAGAAGAAATTAGAGGACAGTAAGAGAGAGTTGGAAGAAGAAATAAACCAATTTAACAAACAAAAGCAAATTCATGCCGAAGAAATGGCTGCCCAAACCACCACTTTGAAGGGAAAGAAGAAATAAACATTCTGTATAAAAGCAGTTCACTCTTTATAGAGCATTATTTCTATACCAGTTTGAAGATGTTATAACCAGTTTAAACTGGTATTAACCAATTTAAGCTAATTCTCACCTGGTTCTAAACAGTCCGTGTGATCCATCCACATGGTTAAATTGTTTATACTTTGGACCACCATTTTATTTGTATTGTTCTTTTTATATTTATATAAGTTGTCCAATCTACTATTTATGCTTTTTATTGGCTAGACCAATAAATGTGTTAATCCAATTACAACTCTCTTCTTCCCACATAATAATCATTAGTTTTTATTATTTAAAAGTATATAAACAATAATAATAATAAGTTAATATTTAGTTAAATGTTAGTAATACCTCAAGGGGATTATTTATTATCGTACTATCAAATTTAAAATACTCATAATTTTAGTTTTTTAAAATATTTACATTGTAGCAGCAAAAATGAAAGCGCAATATTGTTCAGCTATCATGCAAAATTCATCAAATTCGAAAGAGATTAAACAAAAATGATGAATGAAATAATTGTCTTTTTAGAAATTAATCAGTTTATTATTAGTTAAGATGTTGAATATGCAACTTTCTTTGCCAAAACCTGCTAAATGTTTTATATTTAAGTAGGGTGTCCATCCATACTTCATTATGTGTAAATTATATATTGAATCTGTGTGTTTGTAGATTGATAGTTTTTAAGTATAAATAAAACATTTGCATCATTTCATAAAATTGTGTAGCGCTTAAAAACCAATGCGGAATCTATGTAAGTAGAAATTGTTTTGTATGTAGAAATGCTTAAATTATTTGCTTAAAACAAGTTGCACTGTTTTCAATTGAATATGAGATCTTTAAACTGCTTGCGCTCTGCTCCAATGTTCTTATAGAAATAGTGAGGAGTCCGAGGGGCTAGATCTCCTCAAGACAGTCCAGTTGGATGATAAACCTACTGTGTTGCTCGACCAAGAATCTAGCAGATGTAGTGGGCTTCCAGTCATATGGTCTTGAGCTTGTCTTCTTTATAGAATATCAGTAAACAGATCTCATTTAAATTTTTAATAGCCTTTTGTGTGGCTTACATAAATGTGATAGATCTGCCTGCATCAATTATTGTTGCCATTAATATAATATAAGCTAACATGTTTCAATTGCGTAAAAACAGTAATTTTTAAATACATTTATACAAAAAAAACCTCAACATTCAGTTAATGTTTTCTCTCTCTGTTGTGTCTATCTATTTATTATTGAAATGTATATGCCTATGCAACCTATAATTTAATTACATCTTAGCCTAACACACGGTAAACTCGAACTGATTCTTTTTTGACACTCAGATTGGAATCTGTTAATGTATACGCTTCAATATCTACATTATGTATTTTGTTGACAGGAGAAGTAACAGCATACATCAGAAGGACATGCATCCCAGTGCATTCAAATGTATTTTCTTCCACTAGTTCAAATCTCTATAATTGTTAATAGTAATATGTAAACTGTTGTTTCTAATAAAATATAGTCCATATAATATTTTCAAGACTCAGTCTTTGTTTATGAATTGTTCTCGTGAATCTAATTACATTTTCAATCTTAATACAACTTGTAACATTAGCATGTCAAAAGATCTCCATAAATCGTTTTTTTTTAGTATTTATCATCATTTCTGTTCTCTCTTTTTATACACCACCGCATGATAGTGATATGGTCGCCGCGAACGATACACGTGTAAACAGGGACGTTCAAATTTTCCGCCAAGTTAAAAAATGGTATCACGTGGTTGTATTTCACCAATCATGTTCCGTGATCACAGATGGGAGAATTCCCAAAACAAAATGCCACACGTGCACACAAACCACAACAACCACGGAGTTGCTTGATAAGAAACAAAATAGTATTAGAATTACGTATGATTTTTTCACCAAAACAAAGGATGTAAAGGAAGAGTTTTAGCGATTGCGTTTGGAAACGTGTACTGTTCTATGTGGATTTTAACTGCTATGTGTACTAAACAAATAGTATATTCTAGGCCTACCAATTTACAGAAGAAGACGGTAGGCCTAGGCCAAGAACCAGCATGACAAGGGTAGTGAAACTAATACGGAATACATAGTAGGGGCCTACAGGTGATAATTCCATGTAAGTAGGAAACTTACTATCGCTTTATTTTTTACGGTAAATATTTAGCTTAGCTAGCATATGATTATTAATTCTTATTTGGTGGCCATATGGGCCTCGTGATCTTAATCTTATCCAGCAATTCAATTTATACATAACAGTATATAACACTCTTCCGTCGTTGCTAACATTTTACTTTACAATTCTATTCTTTATATAGTGAACAAATATTTTTTTTTCCAAATTGGGTGTTTTGCTGGACGAATGTACTTTATATGTAAACGTGTTGTATAAGCTCTGTCTACACTATCAAACTAGTTTGACAAAAAAAAGTGTGATGCTTAAATATAGTAGTGATATGACATCATCATGTCCATATATGGGCACATCACATTTTTTTTCACATAAAGTTTGATAGTGTAGACTCTCATTTTTTTATGCTCAAAGGAGCCATTCACAATGCTCAAAATATTAAAAATTTGCTTAAAATAAAACTGGTTCTTTTTCAGTATTTCTTAGAATGAAATTATGAGCTTTTGATACCGGTGTGAGTAATATATTACCAATTCTCAACATTTTATTTTGTAATAATCCAAGTTCACAACATAAATTTTCATATTTTGTTTATTCCTCAAATTGGTACAAATTGATACATCACAACATAAGTACATCTTTTCTATATCTATATATAAATATATACAATTTACGAAGCATGGGGCAAACCTGACCCAGAAACACCAAAACATACTTCCAGGCTCTCCAATAGACACTAATGCATAGGTGAAACACCCCGGCCCCCTAAATGTATTAATGAATTTATAATGCAAAATATAGAACATTTTGTTAAATTCAGCACTTTATTTTAAGGACATAGAACTCTCATATTTCAAAATTGTGGACATATTACACGACTCTTTATAACTTTGCAATAAACAAGTTTAATCTAAAATCTAAATTCATTATCGTATATTCCACTTGATAGTAAATACATAGTTGTAGTTAGTGTTTTTTGCTGTCATGACAGGGAAACATTTAGAATATCGTGCCAATGGGACGGACAATTTCTTTGTTTTGTTTCTGGGTTGTACTTCATGGATCACTGTATATCTTTATACACTACTACAATAAATTAGATGTTTCAAAAGGTTTGTTTCAAGTTATTAGTTAATTGTTCAATTGCCTCCTGTATTGAAGAATTCCATCAGATTTTCAACCTCATAATGATCCAAGACTTCAAGTAGTTGAGGAACCTTTGATTTGACATTTGACCCCTTGAACTTAAACTTGTCGATAAACAAATCAGTAATCATACCTGTTCAAAAGACAAAAAAGTAGATTAATCAGTTTTGAGTCAAGAAATACCCCTTTCACATCGCCAAACTTTTTTTAGCAAAGTTTATACACATCAGGTCGTCACAAAATATAGATAATGTTATCAGATAAGATATCTTATTCTGCTATGACTTACCATATAACCTTTCTAGACGGCATGGTTGCTTTTTGTATTCTTCTTGTAGTTTGTCAGCATCGTCCAAAATTTGTCGATACTCCGGTGACATAAACGTTAAGTCTTGCTCATGAATTTGAAGTTCCTAAAACATGAAATATTTAAACATATGTTATAAAAAAGTCTATCAGTGCCTTTTCAGATTTCAGTTATAAATTAAAAGATTGTAAGTTGTCAGTTGTCTTTATATTTAGGCAAATGATAAGGCCAAGGATAACCATAAGCGAATTCATTCACTATCCTTCTTAAAGGCTAGTTTGGTGTTGAGGGCTGGTAGACATCCTAAACCACTTTGTGGGTACCTTGGCCTACAACGTTTCCGTCATAAACTGATTGTAAGTGTGGTAACTATTGAAGGTTAGTTTGGTGTTGAGGGCTAAACCGCAACACTTTGTCCAGTTATAAGTCTGAACCTTTACCTTAAGAGCTTCAATAAGTTGGAACTTCTTTGCTAATAACAGTTGGTACTCCAGCTTAGGATGGATCCTCCAGAGCGTTGCAGGAATTGTGTCATCCACAACCTCGTAAGAAATATTGAGGTTGATCTTCCTCTTTGTTGCTTCTTTTGTTAGAACATCTTTCATGATTGAAATCGTTGAGATATTGTCTGATCGGAAAATACCCTCTCCTTTTCTGTAGAGATAAAAAATATATCATTGTAGGTCAAAGGATTGATATGACATCATCGTGTTCATATCACATTTTGTTGATTGTGTAGACCGAGCTTTTACCTGTAAGAGCAGTCTAGTTGTGTTTCCAGGAATGTAGACATAAAATAAAAGCGGACGCTGTCCCCCGGTGGTGTCCTTTCTGGAATTTCAGGTAGACACTGGTTCACCCACGAGTGTATTTCTGCTAGGCTGAAATTGCCTGTCAGCTTCAAGGTGTTCATTACTCTGACAAAACAAAGGAGGAAACAAATCATATAGTTATCATAATAAAGTCATTTTAAGAAGCAAATAAGTTTAACTTTTAACTTAATGACAAGTGTGAACACTGTAGGGACATCCAGTTCCTTTACCCTTAAATCTCTGTATGTATGCCACAGATGTTATCCACTTACCTCGATTCATCCAATTTGTGTATACGTTGATGCAAGGAGAGTGGTTTTATGAGGTATTGGCGCACTTGACAGACTTTGGGCTGAATTCGTGGAGTGATGTATGCCTGCAAAACGCCATACTGACCCTCGATTGACCTGACCTTTAGTTCCAGTCTTGTTGTGTTTGCTTGACATCGGTACGTTGCCAATAAAAAGTTTCCATTCTTAAATTAAGATAAAAACCTATAACTGTAAATTTTAGTTCAATTTTTCTCTTTTAAACGTTTCCAGTCATTCAGACATTGTGATTTTTTTCATTTTCTTCTGTTTAGGGCAGGATGGTTTGTTATTGTGTTAATATCTACATTTTTTTCTTTTAAGTCTTTATTTTATTTGGTTCATCCAGTTATCTTTTGGTGGTCTTGGTGGTCGTTTCTTTTTAGTTACCAATCTGTATAGGGAAAGTTTTGAATTACTTGCATTAAGATTTTAAAAATGAAGACAAAAGTCACCTCAGAATCACATGCACTGTAGCTTATAACAGCAGAGTTTTTCTCGACATCTAAAAGGTCAATAGGTACATCACTCTGTAACAGTACATTGTCTATTGCGACTTGAACCTCAATGCTTAAATTATAACTGGCGTCATCCTTGTTTAAGGTGAAGTGGTCATTAATGTTGAATTGTGGGAGGGCAGATATTCCGTCCTTCTTTGATAAGGCTGCGTGCTGATAGACTTCACGTTCATGAATCACTTTTCGTTGCAACTCCTCCATTTCATGTCTGCACAAAGTAGTTTTAGTGATTATAAATGGACTATTTTACTTTTATTATGCAATTTGAAAAAAGTAATAGTACTAATAATTATAACCATATTAAAAAATTATGATTTATTATATTTTTTTCAAAATTTAAATTTAAAGTGAAATGGAAATATATGTTTATTTGATTTGACTTACTTGAGCGCTGTTATCTTTGTTTGTGATTCTTCACTTATTGCGACCTTTTGACCTGGACCCACTGCCTTCTGTTGTGGTTCAGATGTTAACCCTTGTATCCAACCTGTAAAACAGAATACGCTTAAATTATATTCATATATTCTGTATTTGTAATGTATGTTCAGATAAATATATCTAATGACTTTTTTTTTTATTAAATCAGTGTATTTGAATTATATTATTTATGTTCATTATCAGTTGTATACTTATTATGCTACTTTGTATTTTGCTTTATTATTTGTGAAAATAAATATTATTATTATTATTAATAATTTGATTGAATAGGATTAGATAGGATTGAATATGATTTAAGTTTAGTAAACTATTGAATTAAATAATAAGGAATTTTTAAAAAACTATTTTACCTGCATATGTGCAACAGACGACCTCATCGTGACCTCCCGATCCAACAACTCCTCCTTGAATGGAGCTAACACTTTCACTTAAAGACTAAAAAGAACAGATACAAGATAATATTAGATTTCTCACACACTATTTGAAAATAAATGTGCGTGAAAAAAATGTTATCTTATAATTAAAAGTAGAGTACATTAATGACTTGATTAATCTATTATACTGTCTATTATATGTCACCCGTGATGGCAGAGAGAATTTGTACAGCAACTAAGTTTGCTTTTGTTTAATCCTGTCATGGGTTTTGTTAAGTTTATTTGTATTGTATTATCATGTTTTTAATTGACGAAATAAATAAAATGAAAAAAAAAACTGTTTATGTATGTGAGGACTTGAAAGCAGCTGTAAATTGCAACCAAAGTTTCATTCACTGGATGAGCAACAACATTGCTTACTTGGCTAAATTTCATGGTTGGGTCTTCTGCCATGTCATATGCATACACCTCCACCTGTCCATCATCTCTACCAACTAAAATATCAGGAACACCATCAGCTGTAATATCATAAGTATCAATACACTGAATGCCACCTCTTCTCTTATCATTCGTAATCTCCCACTTATGAATTGGATGTTCTCTGTTAAATGAGAAAAGTAAAACAGTATTAGACATGTTGGACAGTCAACTCTCCCAATATCGGACACCTTTGGGCTGGCCAAATATTCAGAGTCCAGTATTGAGAGAGTTGACTGTAGTAGGATTTAGGAGAATATCCAGTGACTAGATTTATATAAGACGTTTACCTTCCTATTTCTACAAATCCAATTTTTCCATCTGATGTTCCGTACAAAATTTCATCTCCATTTTCACCTTAAAGAAAAAAATTTATTATTAGCCAAGGTAGAATGTTGAAAGAGTCCAATTCATGCAAAGAGTTTTTTTTTTTTGGAGATGACCATATTTAATCAACATCCACAAAGGACAGGACACAAGAAGATAGAGAGATACATGTACTACCAACCTCCATCTCTTCCAAAAAGCGCCATCGTTTGTGGTGGCCCCGCAACTTCTACCTCGTACAACAAATCAGAGCCATCAATTGCACGCAGCACTCGATCCTGACAAGCAAGAATTGGAGTCACATTGGAGACTTTTTTCAACGGCAGGCATATGACATCATTGATGTGGTCACTTGAAAGGAAGTAGTTCTCATCTTTGCAGTCTATGTAATGGTTGAAGATGTAGCTACCACCAAGTAACAGGTGGCTACCACACACCCACCTGAGAATGCAAATATTGAAACCATTAATCAATTTAAGTGAAAAATCATCTTCCTTATTTTGATTGGTTATTTGTTTTTGATTGGTTCTATGTTTATTATTTGATTGATTTTGATTGGTTCTTTGTTTATTTGATTGATTTTGATTGGTTCTTTGTTTATTTGATTGGTTCTTTGTTTATTATTTGATTGAGTTTGATTGGTTCTTTGTTTATTATTTGATTGAGTTTGATTGGTTCTTTGTTTATTTGATTGATTTTGATTGGTTCTTTGTTTATTATTTGATTGAGTTTGATTGGTTCTTTGTTTATTTGATTGATTTTGATTGGTTCTTTGTTTATTTGATTGGTTCTTTGTTTATTATTTGATTGAGTTTGATTGGTTCTTTGTTTATTTGATTGATTTTGATTGGTTCTTTGTTTATTATTTGATTGAGTTTGATTGGTTCTTTGTTTATTTGATTGATTTTGATTGGTTCTTTGTTTATTTGATTGGTTCTTTGTTTATCATTTGATTGAGTTTGATTGGTTCTTTGTTTATTTTTTGATTGGTCAATTGATTGAACACTCTTGGAACCTATAAATACATTATAAATCATAATGGCTTCTCTCACTTTTGTCAAGAGTTGTTTAATGCTGTATCAAACTTAGCCTCTGATTTCTAAACAGTTTTCAGAGATGAGATGCATAACATACAAGTGATGTTTTCTACCATAATGTTACACTTACATTGTTTTAATACTTTCTGTCAGATTAGTATCAAATCCCAAGAACTGTTTTCCTTTTTTGCTGAAGCCTTTGACCTCTGACCCACATGAAATAAAAATCTTCTCCTGAACAGCGTCAAGAGGACCACCAAGTTCCAGCCTGCTTATCTTTGCACCAGGTAGAGTCTTAAAATTTTGCTAAAGAAAAAAAATCATGAAATAACCGTAACCATCGCTCAATGATGATTGATTTCAAAGTTGTAAGTGGACATATATCCAGTAAGTACACAGCTAAATTGATGAGCTTTGTTTGAACATGGAGGTATAAATTGTTTTTGTTTTTGTATGATTTGTATATGGATGTACTATTCGAAATAAAGAAAATTAATAAATTAATGAATGAATGAATAAACTCCATGCATGGTTTGAAGGTGTACAAAAACAATACATACCACAATTTCACCCTTTTTCATGCCAAAACAATGAAGGGTACCTTCTTGGTCCCCCACAGCAACCTTCTGCGCTGCTTTAGTTTTCTTCTCTGGCAGCAAACGCATTGTGCGTGGACAAGTCACTCCAACCTAGTACGAGAAGCGTTTTTTATACCAAACACATAAAATCAAAATATTGTATTGAAGAAGTAGACTCGAATATTATAATTACTATTTTATGTGATTTTACCTGTAAATAGTCAACTCGTGTTAAATTGAGCTCCATCGTTTGAGTTTGTTTACGCTTGTTTTTTCAATCAAAATATTACTGCTTTACTTCTACTGTACCTTGTAAGTGAGACAAGGCATTCTCTACAATAACAATTTGAAATCAATTGATAAATACATACAAATTAAACATAACATAAAAACATTAAATAACGGATTAAAAGTGGGCCGAATCGTCTCTTTCTGGGCCGAAACGTCTTTGATTCTTGTTTCTTTGAGTTTTGTATTGACATCTGAGTTGAGTGGACGTAGGCAAACCTCTAGTTAGGCCTAGCTAGCTAACCTTTTTATAAGGTAGTATACAGACGATCGTGGTACTAGGTCATTTATTAACTAATCCTAGTTAGTCAGAAAAATCACTTATAATTATTTACCTTATTACTAGTTTATTAGCATAGTAAATTATATATATAATATAATTAAAAGCGTCATTCGTTGCGGAGCGACGCAGCAAAAAATGAGTTTAGTTGTTTTTATCGATTACGCCCTCTCTTGGTGAGTTATATTACAGTGTCAGGCCGGCTGCTGCTGCTGCTATATATAAAATCTTTGCTTTATTTTATTACCTGGCACCACACACCACAAAGAACTGCTTTTACCGCCTTCTTACCGTACCCCTAAAAAGCAAAAGAGTACAGCTGCGAATAATGATCTAATTATTTTTTTTTTAAATGATAACAAAAAAACTATAAAACTGTATATATTTTTCATTTGTTTGTTTAATTTGGCAGCCTACCACCATTACATAAAATAGATAAAAATTTAATTCATAGATGAATTTTTCATTTGGCCACCCAGGGGACCACCAAGGTAATGGCCCCGTAATGGCCATATATTTAATAATGTATGATTTTCATACATCACAAAATGAAATAAGAAGTAGATAGAGATTAGAAAGATTTATGTAATGATTTGATGGATGGTTGATTTTTCATTAAAATAAAATCAGGCCTCTATCTATTTAGTATAAAAACCTTCATTCACGAACGTATAACTATATGCTATATTCACCAGATAATTTTTATGCTTACTGTAACTCTTTTTGGAATTGAAATATTTATGACTATGTAATATCTGTATTCGGTATTTTTTTAATAATAATACTCAATGTTTTATTGTGAAATTACTAAAAATTCCCTTTTGATGTACGACGCATGCGTATTAACTCTGTTCTGAACAACATTAATTCCAGCCAGTCACATTGCTCCACGAGAAATCCAGCGTGGGTCTTTATTGTGTTGCTAAATATTGCTTTCTCAAGAAATAGTGTTTCCTCTGGCAGTTTCGCTTGATAAGAGGTAGGTAACTTATATATGTATGTAATCAATGTGCGCCATTAATTAACTGTAAATACAATATTAAACATGTAATTGCAACGTTTTTTGCATGTCTTTGTTTATGCCGGTTAGCGCTAGCTCCGAGTGATAGGGGTCTGCTGCGCGAGACACCGTCACACACCGCTTACGTCGCGGTTGTGTATGGAACGTTCTGGATGCTCATATTTCTAACACATTAGGCTAGGCTAAGCCACTCCCCTTTTGTTAACCTGGTCTCAAAAGTCTTGTTTTTTTTCATTTTAATCGTTTATAATGTTCCTAACTTATATTCAGTACTTTTCTAGTTTATTTAGTAGGCCAGGCCTGCCTACTAGCCATATAGGAGTTAAAAAGTAAATTGGTTAAAAAAACTAAATATTATTATTAAATGCAAATGGAGTGGTCTTTTTTGTGTATTTTTAGTTTTAGTAAGTAGTCTAGGTTGACCTTCCTTACCTTATTTACCCTACCTAGGCCTAGT
Organism: Antedon bifida; assembly: GCF_963402885.1. NCBI lineage: Eukaryota > Metazoa > Echinodermata > Crinoidea > Comatulida > Antedonidae > Antedon > Antedon bifida. The sequence goes on along the minus strand of NC_136230.1, from coordinate 31,985,291 downwards.
CAAATTGATGCATTTTTATGATTTAATTTATTTATACATTTGCGCAATTTAAAAAAAAAATTGTTTGCAATTTTAATTGCAAAACAAAATTCTTGCACAATTTCAAATTTTCTTACTTAAAATTACTCCTTGCTAGTCCTAGACTGGGTATATTACTCCTTGCTAGACCTAGACTGGGTATATTATTACTCAATATAATAAATTACACTACAGCCGTTTAATCCTAATTGATAAATTCTATATTTCTACTACAGTAAACTAGTGGTGTTGGTGAATATGATGGTATTTCCCTGGTAGCATATTCAACTTGATAAAAAATGATATTACAAATATTAATTAGCCATATGTTGACTGTATTTGTTGCATCTGTTTCTGTACTATATCTATATACATATAATTACACAAAGAATTGTCTTTTGTTATTTCAGAAATTAAAATGAGAAGTTTAACAATAGGTATCCTTTGTCTGTTGCCATTGCTACTAGTGGTAGCTGAGGAGGAAAGTGTAGAGACAGTCATTAATGAATACTCAGCACCACAACCAATTGGTGACACTTACTTAGCTCAGGCATTTGAAAGTGTCGATGTTTTAGGATCAAGGTAACAATGTTGTCTATTATATTCAGATTTTATTTTAAGTAATGCTCTTTCACTTTCACTGGCCTTGCTTAATTCCTGAGTTTTAAACTTTTATAATTGTTCTTTCCAGTATGTCTGTTTAACCATTGTATGCAGACACAAAGCCCAGATTAAAATACAATCAATTACTGATTCTAATTTCCATTTTTCTGCGTGTTCCAGTAATCTTACGTCTTACTATTGTTTCCTGGGACATAAGTATTTGTTCAGAATAATGAGATTTAATTTGTACAGTTAATTTGATTTCCAAGGTAATGTACTGTATTAATCAGTAGAGAATAAGCAAATACCAACAGCAAAGCATGTGCTTACTCAAATTTGCATTAATAATAAGATTTTAATTTTGTCTAGTTGGATACCATCCGAGGCAAAGAAAGATGGAGTAGAAGAAGAAATTGCCAAATATGATGGGGAGTGGGAAATTGAAGAACCAAAAAAGCAGCCTTTGGTGGGAGATCTAGGACTTGTACTAAAGGTAATCTATTTAAAAAATTTAAATTTAAATTTATTTATTTTGTCCTTTAATTACTCTGGGTTAGGCTTATCACATGAATAAGCTTATAGATTCATTACTACAGTATTTGTTTATAATATTGTTAATTTTCCACCATTAGAACTAACTAGAAAAATCTTGCATTTTACTTTATTTTGAATAATGCTGGTACCTATTTGAACGGTTTCCTTTCAATTGTTTCAAGTCTGCAGATTAACCCCTATGGGTAATAAGCCATATGTTAAGCAGTAAAACACAGATAACATGTTTGGGTACTGGATATTGTAATATGATTACTATAATTATTTAATTGTAGAAAAACTACCAGTACAAATAAAACATTATCAGTAGGTACAGTAGCAGACACTTTTATTAGGATAATTTAAAAGATTATGATTTAGATGAGATGGTTTGAACAAAGTATTTCTGCATAATTGTTACCCTCAGCTGATAAACCATGTTTTTTGAACAAGTTTCTTAAATAACAAATAATATCAAATTTATTTATTGAAAGACCCTCCACAAACAAATATTCTACTCTAGATTTTAAGAAAAATCAATATATGATTTGTTTGAGAATTGTTACCATAATATGACAAGTCTTACTAATGTGTTTTGTAAATGATACATATAGTATCGCATTCATGTAAAACATAGTAATTGCAGGAGAATGCTCAATATTATAATTTATTCAAAATAGTGAATGCTATAGATTACCGTTGCACAGAAAATGACCCCTGGATTTATGAACAGGAAAATATTTTATATTGAATTCTATTAATTCTTTTGTATACACTCGACATCAACACTTTTTATAACGATATTTTATCATACTTATACTTTATGTGTATGTTATCTAATATACTAAGATTGTGTTCAGTGAGAAATACATGTAATAAATGACTACGCTAGTAACTTATAGAGTGGGTGCAAATTCCAATGGGAGGTCTCGTCAACATTTTTCTATCACTGATCAAAATGTTTTATTGATGCTCCTTAGAGTGTGCATTCTGATGATACACATCATCCAGAAGTGCCAACTGTAATCTCTAAATGTTGTACATTTTTTAAATTTTACCATGTTAATTTATTTCAGTCTAAAGCAAAGCATCATGCAATAGCCACCAAACTAGACACACCATTTACATTTGAAGACCAACCTTTCATTGTTCAGTGAGTATTGTTTTGCTAATTGTTGAAAAATATTTGTGTTATAATTTCTTTATTATTTCAAATACATACTCAATGTTGATATTTCCACCCAAGTGACCCATTATACTATTGAAACTTGAGCTGGTTATTCCTTTTTAAGCCTTGTCTACACTATCAAACTTCATGTGACAACAAAAATGTGATGTGCCCATATATGGACATGATATCATATTACTACCATATTTGGGCATATCGCTATCGTATTTGGACACATCACAATTTTGTTTATCAAACTAGTTTGATACTGTAGACAGAACTTTAGACTTTTACAAATAATCTCGTTTTTCTTAAGTGTCCCCGTACTAAAATTGAATTTAATACATTTTTTCCACATTCTAGATATGAGGTCAAATTCCAAAATGAACTGGATTGTGGCGGAGCTTATATCAAATTATTATCTCAAGACGATAAATTAAAACTTGTAAGTTAACATTGAAAAAAGCTGAAATTATTCTATATTTATATGTGAAAAATATTAGTAGTTGATTATTTTTTTAACTTTGATGTTAAAAAATTATTTATGAATAAAGTATCTGAAGTTGTTTCTAAATTTTGCACTTTTTATAAGCATTGTTCTGTCTTTGTTTTTCAGGGTGCTTTCACCGATAAAACCCCTTATACCATTATGTTTGGTCCTGATAAATGTGGTGCTGACTCTAAGGTAATATATTAATTTACAGTTATAAAGAAACTCTAAATCGCCAAGATATTATACTAAAAGTTATATATTGTTTAAAGGTTTGCTTGGTGAAATAAAATATAAAGTTTGAGGTATAGGATACCACGTTTTTATGTATTATTACAATTTTTTTATTTTCTGAATTCTCAGTTTCATTTCATCTTCCGACACAAGAACCCAAAGACTGGAGAGTTTGAGGTAAGAAATGAAAATTTAATTTTATTAATGAACAATTAAATCTTCATTGTTATTAACAGAATAATGATCATTGTTATTAACAGAATAATTAAATATGCTCTCTCTAACTATCTAAAAATGTAGAAACCAGAAAATCTAATTGAATTTAATTCTAATTAATTCTTAACATTTTCCACAGGAGAAACATGCAAAGAAACCTAGTGAATCGTTTGCACATGTTTTCACAGATAAGAAGACTCATCTTTTCACATTAAGTATGTTTTCATTAATGTTTAACAACATTTAAGTCATACATTTGTTATAAAAAATATCATTAAAACATAGGATATTTAATAGAAAAATTAAACCCTGTGTTTATGCATGGAATCTTGTCACCCTGGTTTTCCTTTGTAACCATTTTTCCACTATGGTTTTCATCAATTGAAAAGTCTCTCTAGTTACTGTTACTATGTCTTTCCCTTTCCCTAGTAGCATGAATTCTGTTGATTCCTCAAATAACAAAAGCCATTTTAGACAATGTCATTCTATATGATTACACTATTTTAAAGCTCCTACCAAAGGTTTATTAGGTGATCATTTAGAATAAAATGATCACCTATTGTTATTGTATAAAATCTTTATTATTATTTTTTTTTTTTCTTTTTATTGTTTCTGTACACTATTTTGTGTAACAATTATCTCAAAAAGTTTAATGTCAATGATTACAAAAATTTCAGAATATCTTTCAAATAATATAACTTAATCCTAATAAGCTTTCCAGCGTGATCACTCATCCGTGACGACATTTATACGCCATTTTGCGAAATCACATTATCAATCATATCTCCATAATTCATTATCACATATTAATGAAATTCACTACACGTAAACTTCAGATCAAGGGTAAAAATATTAGCAAATAAAAACGTACGCGCACGTAGGTTCATGCGCGTGATATCGCGCGTTAAAAATTTAAAACGCTCAAAATTAAGTTTTGATCAATTTAGAGCATAAATTAGGCCATTTGCGTGTTTCAAAAAATTACTGCGCAAAAATGCGTTTTTGCGCGCGCGATACTTAAAAAGCGTAAAAATCATGAATTTTTTTTACAAATCTCATTCTACTCACCATCCTTAGTACATTCACCAAATTTTAGTCAGTTCCGACTTAAAATAACGCTATACGAGCACGTTAAAAATGACAAAATGCGCACATTAATTTTACAAAAGTTCTGAAAATGGTGAAAAATAGGTCTTTTTTAAAATGAAAATAATTCTTCAGAATGCAAGATGACCCCCGATTTTTTTAACTTATTCTGGAAGCCATTGAGTTGTAGATATGAATTCATGTACACATTTTACGTACAAAATGTTTTGACGTCATCAAATGGCCACTTGAATTTAAAAATTAGGATTTGTTATCTTTTTGTGTAGATTATCACATTCAACAGAGCGCATCTTGGTTATGTGTGCTCGAATTTCGCACAACTTTCAGTATGTGCTTGCTTAATTAATTATCTTTATCATGAGTTGACACTATCTTTATTTTAATGACGTCATCACGCGTAAAAACTTGAATAACGTAGGCCGTGTAATTTCACCTTCGCAGTAAATTTGAATATCTTACAGCTCTTCAGAATTGAAGGTTACCTTGATGATTATAATTTATTATGAAAGCTGATGAAATGTAGATATTAATTCATATAAAAATTAAGCCTATCGGATGTTGTGACGTTAACATATGGCCAGTTGAAGTGAAAAAGTAGTTTTTTCATATTTTTCGTCAAAGTTATACACAATTCAAAGAGCGCGCACAGCGCTTCTACGTGCCAAATTTTTTTCCAAATCTTATATTTTTTTGCTCAATTAATTATCTTTCGAAATTGTCATCTTAAAGTTTAGTTTGATAACGTCATAATGCCAAAAAATTAGAACATGTGTTTTTAATTTCACCTATGCTACACTGTATATAGATATACAGTATATACTGTACATATTGTATATGGCATATAGGCACAACTCAGCACTATAAGCATATAATAGGATGGCATACATCAACATTTTCCGATCGTATGTTAACGTACGTGCATGTTTAAAAAAAATTAATTTCAGTAAAATGATAAAAATGATCACCTATAATTCGTCAAAGTGACGAATTAAATTCTAGTTGTATTTACTAATGTATTAATGAAACAATGAAAATGAAGTTGATTGATACTGTTCAATGCCCATGTGTAAAAAATGGGAAAAATATATTAACTTGTATTTGTTTACTCTTTAATTGTAGTTGTACAGCCAGATAATTCCTTTGAAATGCTAATTGATCAAGTAAGCGTAAATGCTGGTAACCTTCTAGAAGATGTTAAGTAAGTATTACTTAAAAAATAAAAATTGCAATTGGTTTTGTTTTATTCTATTTTTTTTATTCTCTCAATTAATTTAATTCTCATTTTTCCCATAGCCCACCAGTAAATCCTCCAGAAGAAATTGCAGATCCAAAAGATTCAAAGCCAGAAGATTGGGACGACAGGAAAAAGTAAGTTGATACTTAGCCGCTTATAACACAGGAACTTACTTCATTCAGTCCTGTGCTTAAAACTACCAAAACAATAAGATGAACTGTTATTGACAACTAAATCAAGGAAGTTTGAAACTTGAATTTTTCTCCTGTTCAAGATAATTATATTGTCTTTAGTTCTATAAAAATGCAAATTTTTCTTGTAGACTGTACTATATGCAAAACAAAGAAGTAGTGAAAAGGTTACCTTCAATTATTAACATTCAGAATCTGATTTGATGCATTTCTATTTTTCAGAATCCCCGATCCAGATGCAACCAAACCAGATGATTGGGATGAAGATGCACCAAAGAAGATTCCTAACCCAGATGCCGTCAAACCAGACGGATGGTTGGACGATGAACCTGACCTTATTGCTGACCCAGACAGTGAGAAACCGGAGGATTGGTAAGCATACAATCAAGATTTATTGAAAGAGTATCCATCCAAATAAAAGCAGTATATTTTATTCCATTGGACAAAATGACACCACTGCTGTATTTGAATTTATTTATTTATACTGGGTAACCTCTTCAGTCAAAGACTGGTCTCCCAGAGGGCCCAGGTATGATCAGTGGCTGTGTGTGTACTAGTACACCAGGGTAACCCCTACTCGCCTCAAAAGATGTACTCGGTTCTTTAAAGTACTTGGAATGGATAGACAAATGCAAAATCATGCTTTATAAATAATCAAAGAAGCACATATCATTAAAAAAACTGAAATGAATTTTTAGATCATATTGGTAATAGCAACTATACATGCTCATATATTTCTTAGTGTGTACAGAGAATGACTTCTTGACTTGATATACTGTTATTGCAGAAGCAAACCTTTAGTAATCGTGTTTCTTCATTACATGTTTATATTTTATTTTACAGGGATGATGAAATGGATGGAGAATGGGAACCAGCTAAAATTCGTAAGTTTCTTAATTATATTTAAGTATGACATTGAAACCATTCGTATTTACTTGCTTGATTAAACCAATTAATAAGATGAGATAAGATAAATCTTTGTCATGACCACAACATGAAATTTGTTAACAATATTTGTTAATATAATTTATATTTCAACAGAAAATCCCCTTTGTGAGGATGTTGGGTGTGGAGAATGGAAGCCAGAGATGCTAGACAACCCAGATTTTAAGGGTAAATGGAAAGCACCGATGGTTGATAACCAAGCCTACAAGGGAGAGTGGTCACCACGTATGATACCTAACCCTAACTACTTCCAAGATCTTGAACCATTTAAAATGACCTCCATTGTAAGTAAACTTTTTCTTTTTTTACTTTGTTTATTGTTTTATATATCTTTTTATGTATTATGCATATTTGCATTGTAGTGGCCCTCATGAGACAAGCTTTTGCTTCTAGTGCGGACCCCAGTTATTATATATTATAATATATTATATTAACTGAATTAATGTGTATGAAACTAAACTGATAGGCTCTGATCTTTTTTGCACATTTTCTCTGTAATTGTACTGTACTTGTTTTGTTATTTATTTTTATTTATGTATAAAAAATGTTTGTTTATCTCGTGACAAGTACTATTGAACTTCTTGACTTCTTTATATTATATAAACAAACTGTAATACTTAAACAGTCAAAATAAATGTTGATTGACATAAATAAAAAAAAAGATAAAGGCTATTTGCCATTGAATTTTAAAAATATTTTTCAATGGAGTACAATTATTCTGGGGCTGTTACAAAAGTAAACATTGAAAAAATGATTATAATAATGTTATCAAAGCTTTACTTTCCAATATTCTTTTGGTTTATCAAATTTACCATAAAGCATCCCATTTACAGAATGACTAATATTTGTTGTTTATTTTTTAGGGCTCACTAGGTTTAGAGTTATGGACTATGAACAATGATATTCTATTTGATAACTTCATTATAACATCATCAAGAGAGGTTGCAGATCAATGGGCTGCCGATTCATGGGCGCTAAAGAGTGGAGATGAACAATCAGTATTATCAGGAGTAAGTATAACACACTAATCAGGAATTAGCTCAGTTCATTTGGAAGTGGAACAGAAATAGGTCTATTCAATATATTTAACAAATCTAGATCTAAATAAAGTTTTTGTGTGTGATTTTTTACGAATTACGGCCGTTTTCTTAACAGGATGGAGTAGTATCTGGACTACTTAGTGCGACAGACGAGAGGCCGTGGTTATGGGCTGTGTACGCCCTCGTTGTAATCATTCCAATCTTTTTATGTGCTCGATTCTGTTCACCATCTGTAAGTAGACTATATATGTATTTTTCAAGGTAACAACCTAACAAGAAAATATAAGATGTGTTATTGGTTATGGGTGCAGACTATAACATTAATAGGTGGATATGATGTCAATTAACTATATCTGATAATCTACATTTGTTTTCAAAAAGAAAAAGGGAGATTTAAAGAAAACCGATGAAGCCACAGAGGATGATGAAGAGGAAGAAAAACAAGCAGAAGAAGAGGCAGCAGCTGAAGAGGAAGAAAATACAGAAGAGAAAGAAGAAGAAGAAAGCAAGACAGTGAGACAACGAAAGAAAAAAGCAAGTAAATCAGACCTAGAAACAAAGGTAGGAACAATGTTATAACGCTGGCCTCCAAATATGGTCATGGTTTAGTACATTATGACATTACATAAATAAAGCACATTATCATGGTAGTACTAAACTAGAACTAATAGTGGATGGAATGCAGAATTGGTTTTAGGCGTCTCTATTGCTCCATATATTTGTTGTAAAATAAACATTAAGATATTTGTTTTTTTAGGAGGGGGATGATGGGGTTGACAGTGGTGAAGCATCTAAAGATGGTAGTGGGGATGGGCCTAGGTAAGTAAAGCCCAACATTATACACTTAATTGATTTATTCATTGCTTGGTTGTTGATTGTGTACATTATTTAAAAGTTCATCTGGATAGATTAAAATTACCTTTAACATTTCAAAGATAAATTATTTCATTCCATTATATTAAATGACATTACTTATTTTGAGTTATATTGTATTGCATAAAATGGTCCCTTTGACCTATGACCTACTTGAATTGCAACTTGTTGGTGATGAGGCACACATCACATTTACAATAACAACATTACTGATATACTGTATCATGTTGTATTCTTGTAGGAAGTCACCAAGAAGGAAGAAGAGTCAAAAAGATTGAATATTACTTGAAGGTAGACTAGCAATAAGGTCAAAGTTCAATAAATGATGCATAATGCATCTGTAATCACAATTTAAATCCATGCTTTCCAATTAAAAACAACACTTCCTACTGTGGAAGAAGAATTATAGTGGCAATTATTCTGTTTTCCACTCGGTGACATCCAAATAAAGGTCCAATCCACTGTTTCACTGTTGTATGTCCATTTATACTACTATAACAATACTACTGCAGTATCCAAGTCCAGCATTTCACTGTAGTATGTGCATTTATACTACTATAACAATACTACTGCAGTATCCAAGTCCAGCATTTCACTGTAGTATGTCCATTTATACTACTATAACAATACTACTGCAGTATCCAAGTCCAGCATTTCACTGTAGTATGTGCATTTATACTACTATAACAATACTACTGCAGTATCCAGTCCAGCATTTCACTGTACCATGTACATTTACTACTACAAATACTACTACTGCAGCAGGTATCCCATGTCCAATATAACCTATTTAACAGATATGTGAATTACTTAGTTCAAACAGATTAATTATGTCTAGTTTGACCCCTCCCCACACTACGGTAAATGATCAGTTGCCTGCGTTTTGTTTTTTTTGGACAGATGAGTAAAATACCACCAAGGAAAAAATGTTTTGTGTCCGTTTAGTGCTTATTTTGCTAAATTAATTCTGGTGCTAATATCACTGTGCACTGGGTTATTTCACAAACTTATTCCATTTTATTTAGATCGGCTAAATGCAATACTTAAGTCGTCATACCATTCATGTTATAATTATGTAATTTGTTATACAGTATAACTTAATTTTAATGAGAGCAGTATGTGTTTTTAAGTTCTTAATTTGAATTTAAAGTAACACTTATTCAAGTACAATTCAACATGCTGTTAACTATTTTATCCAAAATACATTTTTTACTTGTTTATATTCTTAGTTGACATGATTGAAAATGAAATTGATGGTACCACATAAATCTTCAATTAATGGTTTTTTTGTCAAATGTTAGTGAAATGTTGAGTGTTGATATTAGGAGTAATGTAAAACATATAGGAATGCTGCGTTATACCAATCGCCGTGATTTGTATCCGACAAAAATCAATTTAAATTGTTGTCTCGGTTCGTATGCAAGTTTAGCATCCTGTAACCATGGTTGCAATAAAACATTTATAAGAAGTCTAACTTTGCTTTCATTATTTTAAGTTTATATTTAAAGAAAAAAAAGTAGGTAGGTAATAAATTGATTTATTAATTGGGAAAATTGATGTTGAAAATAAATTATTCGGAAAAAAAATTGATGGAAATATGCTTATAAAGGGAATACACCAAAAATGTTTAGGTTATATTATAGTGCATGAACTATTACATACATTGGCCTCGATACGAGGCACTTACTATATACCATTATCATAAACTACTGTATCTGTAAGACTGTATTGGCTCTCTGGTACAACCGGACAATCCAACAGATTTTAACTCGCAAACTTTAAACTATTGATGATCTATGCATGATTACAGTTGAGATCAAAACAAACATGTTGTATAAAACCTTGTTTTCCCTTTCAGAATGTAAATGTTGATCAATAATTAATTTTGGAAAACAATTACAAAGTATTGATGTTTGATAAAGAGAGCTTATGATTTGCATTGACAGGTCAGAATGAGGTCAACCACAATTTCCTAAAACTAAAAAAATTAACAATGAAAATTTCACAGGTAGGAACAGACCGGGTATGATTTAAAGTTGATGTATGATGCAGTCGACCTAAACCACAATGATTTCACTTTGGTCTCCCAAACAAATTTTTTGAGACCATGGGAGAGAAGTTTGATGGTGTAGGGGATTTCCCCAAAAATACTGCCTTTGAGTGTTTAGTTGTATAACATGTCGGTAACCATAGTAACATGGGTCATTGCAGGTGAGAAGCTCTCTTAATCTTGTATAATTGGTGTTAGTTGGTATCTTTGGGTGAAATATTTTTAGATTTCTTTAAGGTTGAAGTTTGTTTAGATAAGCAAATGTGGTATGCAACAATTAAATAAATTAACAAATTTATGAACTGATTTTCTCTTTTTATTCATTCATAATGCAAAACTTGTTTGTACACTTTTTAACTTGCTACAGATTTTATTTTCGTTGGATGACATTTCTTTTTATCTTAAGGAGAATCACTTCAACAACTAGGATATCAAGTTTCTAACTTGGAATCTCCCCCTGCTGTTATTAGATATTAAAAGCATCTGTAAAAAGTGATTTTGAAAATTGATTTACTTGGGCCATCAAAACATCAAGGAAAATCTTCACTACAAAATATTATTTAAAGAAAGTTATTTTCAGCTTGTTGGTATCACCTACAAAATAATGGAAGTTACCAAAACATTTTTGGAATTACCATGGAAATTTTTATGTGGATATTATTTCGTTTTGACATTTGACATTCAATTGCTCAATGAAGAATAAGGAAACAACTTAGTTTAAAATAACGGCTTTTTCTTTGTAAACTTTATTAAGACGCCGGTTACAAGACATAATTTTCAGGTAAATTTAGATACTTTTATTGAACAAGTATTTTAAACTATTTATAAGGGAGGCTACCAAAACATATTATTGGCATGAAATTAAAATTCCAAAATACAATTTCTGTATACTTTATAACTGAAAGGCCATGTGTAAACTGGAAGGTAAACGCTTCCGAAACAAAAGGAATTAAAAGTAGGTCACATCTTTTTGTTTCACAGTTAATTTTCATACTGGTGTAAATTAATTTTGTTATTTATTTATTACTGTAATTAGATTAACATTTTTTTAATACATTTATTATAGAGGGCAAGATGGACATTATATGGCTGCCTCTTTGCTTAATACTGATATGTGTTCGTACTCCATTCGCTCAAAATACGACTGAAAACTCTACTATTGCGACAGAAACTGGTCGAACCACTTCCCAAGAATTTACTACTACTGTGACAACAAGTGGTATTACTACACAAACTGGCTTAACAACTGATGGAGCCACTCTCCAAGAATCTACTACCACCAATGTGACAACAAGTGATGATATGACAACAGAAACTGGCTTAACAACTGATGGAGCCACTCTCCAAGAATCGTCTACCACCAATGTGACAACAAGTAGTAATATGACTACACAAACTGGCTTAACAACTGATGGAGCCACTTCCCAGGAAGCTCCTACCACCAATGTAACAACAAGTAGTGATATTACTACACGAACCACTTCCAAAGAATCTACTACCACTACTGTGAAAAGTGATGTGAGGACCACCAGAGGTACTAGTGACAGAACAGTATATAAACACACTACTGCATCGACAATAATCATGAGTACTGGAAACATTTCAGAAGAAGAAGGCAACAAATTAACTGGTTCCGCCATTGCTGGTATTTTGATGGGAACTCTACTTCTCTCCTGTTTGACCTTAGGAGTTGTGGTTGCAATCATCAAGGCAAAAACCGCTGTAGCTCCATCATTTCAAGGGCCCTCCTGAGGTGAATTACACATTCACTGATGACAAGTCATGTATTCTCTTCTTTCAGTTGATGGTTATATTTTGATTTGTTCTTTTGAATCCAAGCAAATATAAACTGTTCACACTTATCAACATCTTGCTTTTTGTAGTCACTTTTGGCTGGCAGTGAGATTGTCATTGCAATTACACGCTGTACAAATAAAATGTTTGAAGTATAACATTTAAAACCTAGTACAATGAAAAGTGCAGTATGTTTATAAGTGAGTTGACAGGGGACGGGATTTTGTGGAAAAACGAACCATCTATAAAATGGCTATGGACTTGGTTAATTTCTGTGGGTGTGACAATTAAGGTTGAGTCTAGGATAAAAGGAGGAACAACTTGCGCTATGTAAAATATGAGCCAACTTCTTCAGATTTTAAATTTTAAAATATTTGTAATTTATGAATTTAAAATTGTACCATTCCATTCGGCTCCGATGCAGCTCTATGCAGTATCCGATCCAAATATTCACTTGTTCTAAAATAAAATAATACATTTTTTTATTTTTTATAGTACACCGTAGTTGATATAGAGTATTTTTCCAAACTAGCTCCATCTGCATTGCATATCAGAACCGAGTTGGAGTAGGCCTATTGGTTGCGTTTTTAACAATCAATAAATTGTTTATAATCTAGAAAAGAATAAAGTTTCTTACTCTTGTGGATATGAACTGTTGCTCTGTTGATGGATGAGAAATTGTTTCAAAAATCTTGCATTTAAAATATCTTCTTGTTTTTCTTTTAATCCTGAAATAAAAAACGATAAAAACAAAATGGTAATTTTTACACATAAGTGACCTCTCCTTCCAACATGAGTGACCTCTTCTTCTCACATGAGTGACCTCTCCCTCCAACATGAGTGACCTCTTCCTCTCACATGAGTAACCTCTTCCTCCCACATGATTGACCTCTCCCTCCAACATGAGTGACCTCTCCTCCCACATGAGTGACTTCTCCCTCCAACATGAGTGACCTCTCCTTTATTACATGAGTGACCTCTCCCCACAACATGAGTGACATCTCCCTCTCACATGAGTGACCTCTCCCCACAACACGAGTGACATCTCCCTCTCACATGAGTGACCTCTCCCCACAACATGAGTGACCTCTTCCTCCAACATGATGGACCTCTCCTCCCACATGAGTGACCTCTCCTCCCACATGATTGACCTCTCCTCCCGCATGAGTGACCTCTCCCTTATTACATGAGTGACCTCTCCCTCCAACATGAGTGACCTCTTCCTCTCACATGAGTGACCTCTTCCTCTCACATGAGTGACCTCTCCCTCCCACATGAGTGACCTCTCCCTCCAACATGAGTGACCTCTCTCCCATTACATATATTCACCTTTACAGGCTGTTTCTTCGCTGTTTGTGTTCAGCATTGATTCTTGTAAACATACCCTGCTTGATTTTGCCTGAATGCTCTCACTTACATCCTAAAATAAATTACAAATACCAGTGGATTGGTTAATGTACAAGAACACAATACACATCGGAACAACAACCAAATTCACAAAACTTACCTGAACCAGCCAATCAAAACCTGTGTGACCATTATGCTCTGGTAACCCAGTGTATAGATGCAAAACATTTCCAAAAATATCACTTGGTAAATTTGGATTCTGAATCAGATTCTGCAAATGGAAAAAAAATAATGTATACTTATCAAATTGCTACAAAATATTTGTGAAAACAAACTATTTGAATAAACTGACCTTGAGTAACAATCTCCGTGATTGGCTAAGATCTTGTAAAGTTATGATAGTATCACCAATCGCTGCTCCTGGTATACAACAAATAATCTTGAGTTTCTTATCTATTTGTTCCATTGTCTTAGGTTTGTCTATGAGTTTATTATATACCTTGAAAAAAATTTTTGAAATTCTACGAGTCCACAACTACGTAATTCATTCATTTCAGTTACCTAGTTATCACATATATGACCCTTCTTATTAACTCTGCTAAGTGGTACATCTTATTCTTATATAGATTTTATAAGATTTTAATAACTTGTGTATCAGATATTTTGATAATTCTTGATGTGTGTGAAATGCAATTTATTTATTAGTAACATTATTACAGGTGATTATGCTGGACACATGACACACAATGCATTCATAATTTTTTTCACAACATGCATAATTAATTTAAGTACCTCTTCAAAATATTTTGCCCAATCAAGTGCTGTTTTTAGATCTTTGGTGTCCCAACTTTGGACTTCACTTCCACGAGTGTTCTGAAGAATCTCAACAAATGACTGGGCATTCTTAACAATCTCATTCATCATATTGAATGAATAGGCCTAGCATTCCCTCATGAATAGGCCTAGCATTCCCTCATGAATAGGCAGCCCTAGCATTCCCTCATGAATAGGCCTAGCATTCCCCTGAAATAAAGAATTCATTTGTTAATGACAGTAGAGCATCAAAACTATCATCTTTCGGCTATATATAGGCGTAGGCCTATTTTAAATAAACATGTATATAGACTATGTCCTATGAGTTTATAAAGTCACCATTCATGTTTCTATACAGTACATATTTAATATTTATTTGAGATTATTCTACTCCATCTACGTAAGTAATTTTAACCAGGCCTATAAAGTAGTAGGCTAGGTCGAAATAACATAATTGTTTTGTTTTTTTTCGTTTTTTTAAACCTCTACTAAACAAAAGGGAAATTCCCCACGAAGTGGGAGGTCCGACACGTGTGTGTGTGCTGTCAATATCACCAGCAGTAGTACTATATAGCATGGAGTCCATGGTAGTAGGCTAGTAGTGCAGTACGCCTGTTGTTAAACACTAACAGTATAAAATTGATCAACAGTTATTGTTGCAGACTATTCTAATTTTAAGTAAAACAAACTAGGCCTTGGACCTATAATAATGGTATAGGCCTAGGCCAGGGTTTAGCCTCTAACACCTTCACACTGCAGCGCGCCAAGTCCTGTTCTTAAATATTTTTGGGCACTAAAAGCGCTCCATATATAAATCAATAGGTACATGTTGGTGGCGCTCTTTGAATACAAACAAAACATTTTGTTTATGTTTTTTTGTGTAGGGAGGCCTAGCCTAGCCTAGCTTGTCCGGTCCTCTTTCAAAATGAGTCGAAAGATTAAGTATGAATATTTATTTATTATTTTTCAGTTTATTACGTGTATCATGAATTTCCGCATTTGCTATTATGGTAGTAAGCATATCCTACTAGCTAAGAAAGAGCCAATCCTAGTTGTTAGGCCCAGCCAGGTTTCTTTTTAGGGCCACCACCGCCGCCGGTATGCATGGTATGGGAAGGCCAGGTAGCACAGTCGGCCGGATGACTTAACTTTGTCTATTTTTAATTAATAGTAGGTCGGGTTGTCTATTATTAAATTATGTGAGAATGAATTGAAATCTTAAAATAATATATATCATTTTTTATTATATTATTTTGTATCACCATTCACTGTTTGTCATTTTTTCAGTAATTTATTTTTACCTTTGGATTTATAATATTCATTTTAAAATTTATTTTCTTTGATTATATTGAACAGTTACAGTGATTTAGAAAGAGAGAATGTAAAGTTAGCACAAGACATAGATGAAATTGAACAGATTCTTGCAGTTCATAAGAAAGGATCAAGGACAATTGAAGATAACAAGTGAGTGGACAAACTTTGTTGATTGTGCTTGTCTGCCACTTTTCCTGTCTTCGATGTCGATTGTCTGTGATGTCGATTGTCAGTGACACTCACAGAGAGCAAGGAGAGGGACAATTTTGAGAGTCCCTTGCACCCTACCCGCTCTCCCCTGGTTGACTTTCTAGTTTTATAATACTATACTTCTTGGGAAAATCTCATGGAGTCATATCGATAGATAAATATATAGGTATGGTATATTTTTACAAAATTACTAAACCAATTATTGTTTTTAATTTTCTAGGAACTCTACAAGAATGTCTATATGGAAAACTGGTGGAGAAGGACAACTTACCGGTTTCAAAGCTAGAAAGTCAATAACGCATAAAGTTGACAAACCAAAATTAAAACAGAAAAAAACACAAGAAAATGACATCCAACAAAATCTCAATAGACAATTAAATGATGAAGGTAATATAAGGGGAGCCAAACAACCATCGTTATATGTGCAAGCATCTAAGCACCATGTTGAAAATGCTCAAGAGGTGTTTACGACAAAACCCCATGGCAGTAATACATCATGTTGTCCTGAAACGAGAAGAGAATGGAAAAGAATGCAGCCTAGAAAAGTTTCATTTGATCTTGATGATGATGAAGATTCGGAAGGAGAATCACAGAATAAAGCGCGTTCTACCAGATCAGACCTGTTCGACCCTACAGATGTGATAAACAAGAAAGATCCCAGTAATTCATTAGAAAACATTCAACAGAAAGGTTCTAATTTGGGAGCAGCGGAAAACAAAATAGCAGCGTTAAAAGTAAAAGTTCTGGCTAAAGCAAGTTCTAAAGTGAAACTAGAAATGGAAAAGAAGAAAACTGATGGTAAAAATAAGTTTAAAGAAAGTATGAAAATTAGTAAGATAAACTCTGCAGAAACAGCAAAGTCTTCAAACATGGCTACATCAAATGAATTGAAAGAAATACTTTCAGATACACAAGCTACTCAAAGTGTTTCTAGTAAAGATGATATTTCAGCATCTCAGAACACCGAATGGATTGGACAACCACTTCAGAGGGAACCAATTAGCACTTTAAGTCCACAGGTATTAGCCTGGTTAGAAAACATTCATCTAGATGAAGAAAGTTACTCTAAACTGTTTGATTTTATAGCAAGCAAAAACATTAAAGCAGATAAACTTTATGCCATGACAAAAGCAGATTGGACTGACCTAGGGTTCAACGACACTCAAATTCTATCCCTGATGTTTCATAAAGATAATTTGGAAGTTGAAGAGAAACAGGAAAATGATGTACTATTTACAAAAACAGATAATTTTGACAAAATAAAGGACGCCAAAGATTCAAGGAATTCTAAGGCCATTTCTACATCAAAGAAGGTTAGGCCACAGTCCGCTAAAAATACATTGAAGAAACAATTGTCAACCAATAAGAAAGCAAGACCATCGAGTGCAATAGAAAGAACAAATCAAGAAAAAAAGTCTAAAAATGTTCAGTCTTCTGAAAGACGTGGATCACTACTAAAGGATACTGCTGTAATAGCCAGTAAAACAGGTACAATTTTCACACACTAATTAAATTTATAATTATCTCTTACTATATTTTATGCCTATTCAAAATTTGATTTGTTTTATTAATTTCAGGAGTTTCTAAAGCTTCACACAAATTGAAAAGCAAGCAGGAACAAGAAGAACAAATGAAAAGAAAAAAGGAGAAAGAAGCAGTTCAGAGGAAAACAGAAAGAGATAAAATGGCGGCTCTCCATCAAAAGAGATTAGATGAAAAGGTGAACAAAGTGTCTGATACGGAGGTCTATGAAGATATTGAAAGTCAGAACATTGACTTTTCCTTAGTGGCACAAGGTAAGCTTGCTCAATTACGAGGTCTATACAGTAAAACCTTCATTTTACATTTTGATTTGACAAATTCTAGATTTTAGTGTTCCAATCTTCTTGCAGATGATTACATTATACTTCAAGTAAATCAAGCCTTATTCAGATGAGATATCTCTATTTGCCCATAATTTTCATTCATGCTGTATGTTTTCTAGGAATTGCACCACCTGAAAGTTCTAAAAACCAAGATTCAAGTTCTGTAGACAAGATTACTCACTCAAATGAACCAGACAGTGCTAAACAATTAAGAGAGGACCAGCTGAAGAAAATTGAACTTCAGGTATAGATTTTGCCTTTAATGATGCTGACAATCACAAAGTCACAGACAAGCAAAAATGTCACTGAAAATCACAAAATTGAAGACAATCACTATTGTACAATGTTTTCTGGTTGTTTATTCTTTTAGGTGATCAGTTTACAAGATAATCTAAAGGTTGGTGATAGCTCTGTCGAGGAAAATATACTTAGGCTTCAAAAACAGCTGTCAGACTTGCAAAGAGAATTGCATACACAACCTGGTAAAGAATTTAGCAGGTCAGAAACTGCTAAGGAGTCTAGCAGGTCAGTGCCTGCTAAGGAGTCTAGCAGGTCAGCAGTCAAAGGTTCCTCACCAGGAAAGGAAAAGAAAACAAAAAAGCCTTCAGACACACTACATAGCAGAACGGAACTAATGAGAGAAGTTCGACGACAGAAAGAACAACACAGGAAAGAGATCAGGTAAACTTCATATCATTATCAATTACATTACAGTATATTTAATCACATACCCGGCACAAGATCCAACCTTTTTGGGAATATACCTTTGTTAAATGTGTGTAAAAGAATATAAATGTTTCTAAAAATGTTAATTTATTATATGTAAGTATATTTGTTTGTCCATTAATTTTAATTTTTACCATACAAATTAATTTTCTGTAGAGTGTTGGAGTCGGAACTAAGTCGCTTAAAACATCGTGATCCTGTGAAGACTTGTGAATTATCTCAAGAAGATATTACATTTAGTGAAGAAGGTTAGAATCTAAATATTCAATTAGTTTCATAAGGTATTTTTCTTGTTCCTAAGTTATGGTTATGGACATGTATATTTTTTTTTAAACAGATATTATCGGAGAAGGTGCATTTTCCCAAGTTTTTCATGGAATGTTCAATGGGTCAGAGGTCGCAATAAAACGATTGAAGCATTCTCTTTCATCTAGTGATAAAAACTATTTTGCTGAAGAGGTACATTAATAATTGTGATGAAAAAATACTTTTAGCTCTTTCACAGTGCTTAGCGATGTGTGTAAACTGAAGAGTTTGTTTTTTATTGCAGGTCAATCTTTTACATGGACTGCGTCACCCCCGGATTGTTTTGTTGATAGGAGTGTGTACCATGGGCAAGCTACCGCTAATGGTTTTAGAATACATGTCAGCTGGCAGTCTCCATCAGTATCTTCATAACAGAAACATGTAAGTAAGCTAATGTAATGTGTTATCAGTGTGCTGAAACATGAATCAATGAGGGAATGTAATTTGACCCACTGAAGTGTACATAGCAGAGGCACTAACAGAGAATTCTGCCAATAAAGGGAAACCATTTATCAGGTTGCAGGTTGTGAGGGAGAAAACCTGTTACAGCATAACACTTACTATATTTGATATTTGTATTGTTATGCTTTCTGTCTTTGTAATGTTGTAGGCCAAGATTGGATCATGTGTCATTTTACCGTATTAGCAAGGACATAGCGCTTGGAATGACCTACTTGCACCACCATAAGCCACCTGTACTTCACCTTGATTTGAAGTCTTTAAACATTCTTATCAACGGTTATGGACGTGCTAAGATTGCAGATTTTGGCTTTTCAAAACTCAAGTTAGTGTTATTGTTACTTGTGTTGATGTGTATATGCTCATGTGAGCTGCCAATTGTTTTTCCCTATGCTTAAAAGTTTATGTTCTGCAACTCAAAGTGTGTCAACTAAAAGTTGTGCACCACTTTGATTTTTCACAGAAACAATTTAAAACATTAAGATGAAACATAACATTGACACTAAGCTAACTTTTTTCTAAATTTTTTAACTTTTAATGATCTTTTTTGAAATTTATTTAGGCATGAAGCAGAAGAGGTGAGTAGTGGATTACGTGGCACTCCAGCTTGGATGGCACCTGAACTTCTTGATCCAAATTTAGGTGCTCTATCCATCAAGGTGTGTTGAATAATTTGTATGTACTGTTCTAAACTCAAATCCCTTAAATAAAGCTATGATGTTTAGTCTATTAAAAAAAATTGACTTGTTTAAATACAATATTTCTGGCAACTCTTAGAGCTTACATTGCAGGAACTATGAAAATTCACTAAAGCTATCTGAATGTTGTTGTGATATTTGATTGAGAAGAAGTAACTAAAAACCCATGTCCACCATTTCACTTTTTTGTCTAGGCCGATGTGTATAGCTTTGGTGTAATCTTATGGGAAATGCTTACAAGAGAAACACCATATAAAGGAGTCAGTACTTTTCAGGTAACAATTTTAAGATTATAGTATTAAACAAGTGCATATAAAAATGTAACATTTTATAGATTACTCCTGTATAATGAAAGTAAGTGCTAAAACCTTATGTCACACTGTTTTCTTGCAGATATTAGAAGGTATACGCAACAGCAAGAGACCAGAAATACCAGACTATTGTCCAGGGGCTTTAAGGGGCCTCATTACAAGATGCTGGAAACAGAAAGCTAGTCAAAGACCCTCATTCAAGGTAGAGTACATAGACTGCCGTGCATGTTGTATTCAAAATTTAAATCATTTTAAATCAAAATGTTAAGCTATGGGTTCATTGTACTAATATGCTATGAGTACATTCAACACAAATGAACACATTGCAATCTTAAATATTAGTTATTTAATAATTATCACTTGTTTATTTTTGTTCTCAGGAAATCTTGATTTCATTAGAAGGACTACAATTACCTCTGGAGTGGCGTTCCCTATTGTCAAAAGCAGGAATACCCCATGAAGTAATGGAAGAGCCTGAATCTGCCAGATCTATCATTACCCTAATCAACCAATCAGTTGACATCTCTGTGCATGAGCTAAATGAATTTTCATTAAGGTCACATGATGAATTCATAAATCAATCATTGGCTGATCAAAATGATGTCATGCATACAGAACAAGCCA
The DNA here is from genome assembly GCF_963402885.1 of Antedon bifida. Lineage (NCBI taxonomy): Eukaryota > Metazoa > Echinodermata > Crinoidea > Comatulida > Antedonidae > Antedon > Antedon bifida. The sequence goes on along the minus strand of NC_136230.1, from coordinate 31,964,124 downwards.
TTACAGATGAACCAGACATAAAACCTACTGCCCCCATCCCTCCACCGATATTGAACTTGGCTAAATTTATTGAAGAACAAACAAAAACAACTAAAGCAAGACCTGTCCAATCACCAAGAGTAGTATCAAAAAGTGCAATAAGCTCAAAAGATGACAAGCCTCCTGGTATCCCTGCCAAAGATCTTGTCCATCAAAAACTGATGTTGAAGTCAACAATGAGAGGGCCACATCCTAGTCAGCTGGCAAACCTGAATGGCATCACAGAGCAGAAGTTCAAATCCATAGCTGAAGTTTTAAGACAGGTAAAAGAAAATGATATAGAAATCAAATCAAAATTGATACCAACATTGATGGTGCTGAATGGGCAAATACGTAATATCCACAAAAACCTGACAATGTAGTTAATTAATTTGCCACAATTTATTTGAAAAAAATCCTGAGGACGATATATTGATCGAAACGTTTTTTTCAGAACTACATATTGGTGTACCACAAACTTTATATCAATATTATTTGAACGTTTTATTAAACCTTTCCTTGTTCAGTTATGTCTTACTATTGTATTTGTTGTTTGAATGCAAAATGAGTAATTGACAATTATTATTTTCCTTACAGTCTGTGAACAATAGGCGTTTTGCAATGAAGATCCAAAGTGTTGAACAGTCAACTCTAGATAGCAACTGGTCACTCACAAGTGACTGAAGTAATACAGTGTAGAACAGTCAACTCTAGATAGCAACTGGTCACTCACAAGTAACTGAAAGAATGTACTGTGAAATTTCAAGAAAAACTGGACGATTTGAATGAAGTATTTCTTGGTACATCACCTGAATAAAGTACATTAAACCTAAATAAGATAAATTCAGGTGTATTGTAGTTTCTGCATTTGTAAAGTTGATTGATTTCAGATGATACTGATACATCAAAAATACAACCACTAGTAAATAACAATAGGATTTATCACACAATTATTTAAGTACTATTTATGTATACAGTTTTATGATGAACACAAGTTTTAAAGTCAAAAGTGTTTGTTAAAGTAACAATGGAGCTTGAAATAATTTTAAATTGAATCATGCTGTTTAAACTTAATTTTTAAAAAAATGAAGATCTTAAAAATTCATTTCAATAAAAATGTACATCAATGCTATTACCTTGTTGAGAAAAAAATGTAGGGGTTGGGTAGCTATGTTTTCTTGTATGTGCAATAATAATCTTGTTTTACCTTGACACATTCCATGTGAAAGTACTAATGCTGACAACATTCTGATGTATATAATTTAAAATATAAGTAGTATAGCAGTTTTAACTGTGCCATTTTTAAATGTGTGCCTAATTGATTGTGCATGTAAGTTAATATAATATTAAAATGTAGGACTAGAAATGATTGGTTTATGTTATCATAATAATGATATAATAAATGTAATTTATTGAATACAATTGATGTCATGCTGTCAAATTCATTTAATTTTCTTGAACGTTCTAAAATAAATGTGTCCTTTTTTGGGTAGTAATTTTATGATTGTCTGGCAACTACTGTTTTTCCCACACCGCCCCCTACAAAAAAAAACAATCACCGCGAAATTACAATTTTTATGTTTCTATTTTTCTAGTTATTTTATTGAATAAATGATGAAATCATCGAGGAATGAAGATGATCCAATGGTTCGATCTATATGGGGAAAAGTGGTAAATATTTTTCTTATAGGCCTAGTAGCAAAATATATTAACTTGTCGCTATATTAGGCCTTGTTTGAAGGTAGGCTAGTTTACTGCATGCGAATATTGTTTTTCGCTACCCTGGATAAGCTTCGTATTCATCATGTGGACGTTTGGACCCAACTATGTGGACGTCTGTAACCTTAATCGTACTATGCCTCTAGGCACCTACTACAAACCACCTAGAGGCCTAGCGTAGGACCCAGCTAAATACAGTACTTGCTTAGCTTTTACATTTTAATCTGATTTATAATAATAATGTTTCTTTTTTAGGATAATGGATTGCAGTCGTACACTGAAGATTTTACATATCCAACAACAATAGCTGAAGAAGGTTCTAATCTATGCATTTAACTACTACACTAGCTAGGCCTATAAGTAGGCCTATTATTTCCATAAAAAAAGCCTTATCTTAATGCACTAATGAATATTAGGCCTAATTAATTATACTTTCATAAAATTACTATATAATAAATGAATGTAAATTTCCAATTTTAATTTTCAATTCATGCACTAAATGAAAAATACATTTTTTTAAAATCAAGTTACTCTGCCCTCTATGTCCCCATCTATGGATTACACCAGCACAGAATGGACTCCTGGTCAACTGTCCAGCCCAGAGCGACGCCATTACAACCGCGCTCTGAAAGAAATGTACAAAATAGTAAAGATCAGTAGTGAACGTCTTGAAGTGGCCAATGAATCGTTGAAGATGTTGACCCCAGATGAAAAAAAATCTAGCTACAGAAGTCATGGTTAGTATGTTACATTTTCAAACTAATTTTTAAGCCAAAAACAGCTCTGTCTACAAACTTTATGTGACAAAAAAATGCGATGTGCCCATATATGGACATGATAATGTCATATCAATACCATATCTGGGCATATCAGTTCCATACAGTATTTAGTCACATCACACATTTTTTGTCAAACTAGACTCTTTTAGATAATTATATTAAATAAATATTTGTTTAATTATAAGTATTAATGCTAGAGTAGAATATTGCAATATATTTCAAGAACTGTTCTAAATTTGGACTTGTTTTATCCCCTTCTTTAGATACTACTGCCACAAAAAATGAGAATTACTCGCAGAGTCCAAGCATTTTAAAAGAGTCTGATGTTTCCCCTAGTCCTTTGTACAAGAAGTCTGCCAGGCCAAGACAGAAGGGTCGACGAAAAGATGTAGAGGAGGATCGTCATAACATGCATGATGTGTATGCTGAGTTGAACCTTATAAGAAACCGTTTAAAGGTAACATTCAGTCATCAGTGGAATGAAATGGAAGATTATTTCCATTTATTAACATTTGGACATGAAAATGGATGCACTTCAGAAACATGCATATATACTGGGGCAAATCCAGAGTTTTGTCTGACAATAAGAAAAAAAAAGAATTAGGTCTTCTTTAACAAACCAGAGTAGAATAAGTACCTGAGGTCTGCAACTGCATGTTCTTAAGTTTAGGGAAGTCCAGACTCCATAAACTGGACGCCTATGCATCATAAAGCTCTGTCTACATTATCAAACTAGTTTGACAAAAAAAGTGTGATATGCCCAAATGGTAGTGATATTCCCAAATATGGTAATGATATGACATTATCATGTCCATATGGGCAAATAACATTTTTTTTTCACATAAAGTTTGATAGTGTAGACAGACCTTTAGGTTAGACTTCTGTATATTCTGTATTATAATTTTTTTGGTATGTATTATTATTTTATTTTAGGAAGAAAACGAAATCCTGAAGGAAAGAGAATATGAAGTGTTAGTACGAGAACAAGAGGTTTATGAAAGAGAACGGCTACTGGAGGAACAAGAAGACATGAGCCAAACACTGCATGATGAAAGTAGGAGGAATATACAAAGAGAAATCTCTGGCAAATGGAGACAACTACAAGAGGTCAGTGCAGGTCATTCACATGATGATCATCTTTTTCTTTAGCTCTCATGATGGTGTGCTATTGGTTTTATTTAGTGAGAGTATATCCAGTCAATTCTCAAACTCTAATAGGCCACATTTCAAATCCTGTTTCAAATTTGGAAAAATACAGTAAAGCTCTGTCTACACTATCAAACTAGTTTGACAAAAAAAGTGTGATGTGCCCAAATATGGTAGTAATATGCTTAAACATAAAGTTTGATAGTGTAGACATAGCTTTAGAAAATTGTGATTTTGGGATAGATCCTGGTTTTCCTAACCTACAACACTAGTTTGTTTCTATTCTCATTCTTTGGTTAAATTGTTTAATTTCTTGATTAGAATCACAAGTCCCAGTTACTCGAAATGGAAAATTCATTGAAAGAAAAAAATAAGGAAATAAAGAGAATGAAGGCATCATTTGAAACCTTAAAACAAGGCAATGATTCTCTCAGAAAACAGGTAAGTGCTTTGGGGCTCCTAGTTTGAGTTTCTATATGATAAAATAATATTTTACCTGTAAATTACAATGTTTTTCACCTTTTCACACAACAAAAGAGAAAAAAAAGTTTTTCACCTGATAAAACAATGTGAATATTTATAATTCGTCAAATCCAATATGCTTATAAAATAAGACAACGGTAATAAATTTATAAATATTAAATAAAAATAATATAATTACATCTGTTGAATGAACTGGCAATGCTTGTTTACTGTGAATTTATACTAAATTAATCTTTTTCTTCTGTTGTCTAAAGCTCACCAATGCTCAAGAAATGAACAGCAAATTTGAAACGCAAGCCAATAATTTGCAACGACGATTACAGAATATATTAAGAAAAAAAGATTATGATGAACGAGTAAGTGATGTAGAGAAGATAACTGTGAAGGAAAGACTGGAAGCTGAGAAAAACGCAATTAAAGAAGAAAAAGAGGCAGGCAAGATTTTACATAAACAGCAAAAGGTGTGTAACTTTTTTTTAATCATCATAGTTATAGTTATTTTTTAAAATTTTTATTTATTTATACTGGATGACCTCTTCAGTCAAAGACAGGTCTCCCAGAGGGCCCAGTTATGATCAGTGACTGTGTGTGACAGTGGCTGTGTGTATACACCGGGGTAACCCCCTACTCGTCTCAAAAGATGTACTAGGTTCTTTAAAGTGCACATGAGCTAGATGTTATTATTTCAATAATTTATCATAATCTAAAAATAATATAGTACTGATAAGGTGCCCTTCTAAACATTATTTTTATCATTGCAGTCTTCCCCATTGGTGTTTGATATTTTAGGCCAATTGTTGGACTGGTTGTGTGAAGTACATTTACGATTCACTACACAACTCGCTGAAAGACCACAAACAGTAGCACTTACCAGAGAAAAGTGTTCAAAGGTAATACATTTTCCTTTACCTGTTGTTCATGAATTTAAATTAAAGTTCTATTCATTCATTCATTTTTATTTTGGAATACCATGATGACATAATATATCCATAGCAAAAACAAAAGAAGCTTAATCTAAGAAATCATTGTACAGATAACAAAATTGTAAAAAAAAGAAAAATATACAATATAGTACATTATTATAATATACAAGTAATTCATGTTTTTGAATTTGGTTTGGTTGTAGATTTTACCACAGTTGGTAGAAATCATTGGTCAACTACCACCAGCATGTGTCAGGATACATCTACCTTGTTTACAGTTTGTCTACTGGTCCCTTCTTCACATAGAATCACAGGAATCTACACAGGTTTGTCACTTCTTTCATTCATTTGTAATACAAAGTGATTCTAATGCACGCATTTTGTTCATGGGAAAAATTATTTCACGTTTTTATATTTTTTTTTACATAACTTAGCGAGGAGCAGGTATGACTTCAACGTATCGTAGGCTTGGTGAAGAGTTGTTTAAGCCAAGTGTTGTTAGAAGTATTGACATTGATGCTAAAGCTACAAGGCTTGGTGTGGCTGACATACTCAAATCAGATGCTTTAGTTGGACGGATAGGTGTGGCAGAAAGATCTAAATCAGGCTGTTTCTTCAGGAGTCCTTCCATTCATTCAAGATTTCTGTCATGTTTGATCATACTTAGAACACTTACACAAGGTACTTTTTTACATACAGTACTGTACAGCAACATTCTTTCCTCCTTTTTTTTATTGTATCTATATATTTCGTATGGGCAATTTGAAAAAAAAAATTTAAGATAAACACATATCGCCTTTGGTTAATTCCTTATTAGCATTTACAATCAATGTATTGGTCCACCTCAGCCCCTGTTATGGACAGATGAATGAGCTCTGTTTGGTGTCAGCTGTACAAATTAGTTTTCAACTTAAGATGGTCTGCATATTTAGGATGAGTAACCTAATGTTCTGGTTTTAAGCTTGTACTGAGGTTGTCTTAATTATCTTTATATCTTTTAGTTGATCACCTCGCACAGGTGTTTGATGTTCTCCGCAGTGACCTTAAAGAGGACAGATGCAAAGAGCTCTTCATGCAATACCAAGCTACTGATCTTTTTGTCACATTCATGAAACCGTCCAATAAAATGATCTGTAACATGGCTGTTGATATCTATTTGCAAATGGCTACAGAATCTGGTATGTCATCATCCATTCCAATAAATAAACGCAGTGCCTACGTCTACGCCTAGTCAAAAGCCATGGGGAGGGGGTGCTTTATAGGCGTAGATATAGTGTGGAGATTATACCCATGACTAGGTAGTATGATAAATAAATGTGTGTTGAAAAATCAACCAATCTGGTGGCAAGGATACACACAGATATTTAATGCAAGAATAAACAAGATAACAAAATGATTTTTGTGAAAATATTTAACAAAATCTCTAATATTTTCTTTATTATAGTGGTATTAGGCCCTTTTCTTGAAAGTTGTGGTAATGAATCCTGGTTTCGTGGCTGTCTTTCAATGCTGAAGACTCCAGGCCTAGACCACAAACTGTTAGAGAAACTTAGCATTATACTACAAAAGATGTCAAAAATCCGGTAAGTTTCAACTTAAAATTTTAACAATTACATGTAATATTCATTTATATTAAAGTGTTTAATACTTGTAAATTTTAGTGTTCCTGTTTCTTCATTTACAAAAAAAAATCATAGGCATGCCTTTTGACGATTCCATATCTGTATCTGTTACATTTATATTACTTCACTATTTTTCATATTAAACGATAACATTTTCCTAAGAGTAAAATAAATAGCTATTTTATAAAAATAACAGATTTGTAATGACACATCGCAGGGTAAGGTCGTAGATATCCTAAGGCTTCTACTGTGTCAACTTTTGAGTTCATTAAAACAATTTTATTTCAGTAAATATTTTACATAAGATAAATTTTTAAAGTGTTGATTTATGAGACTGCCTTCAGGAGATAAACATTTATTTATAATTTCTAGTTGAATAAAATGTATAGTTGAAGAATAACAATCTTGAGTTTAAAAGGAAATTCACTTCAACCAAAGTTCCTGTTTATTTTAAAGCATGATTTCTTTTTTTTAATTGATTGACTTGTCTTAATTTTTGTGATATAAAACCAACCAAGCTTCCTGTTTATTTATCATGATAAATATACTGTATCACGATTTCTTTTCTTTTTTGATTGATTGACTTTTCATGCTTTTTGTCATGGACCTATAAATGGTGATATAAAACTTACCTCTCCAAATTTGCTGAGATATCACAGCAAAAAATCTCCAGCGCCTTGTAAGCTCACATTTCATTTCATTTATTTCGTCAATTAAAAACATGATAATACCAGCGAAAGAGTTCCCTGATAATACAATACAAATAAACATAGCAAAACCCATGACAGGATTAAACAAAAGCAAACTTAGTTGCTGTACAAATAGCATATTTGTATAAATATACATAACCTTCTGACAGTGAAGGGATACTAGACACATTTTCTTTCTTTCTTTAATGTAATCACCTTTGGAAGCACTGTTTTAATGTGTTTGATGGCCTTGACGTAATCACACAGAGAAGTACAATTGTTTGTGTCTTTAATTTTTGAAGATCGAACAAGAGGTTGTTTGAGGTGCTTGGCTTTTCAACCATCATTCAAGAACTTATTCACAGCTGTAGTCAGCATGATGATGCCTTTTTGGCACTCAATTTTCGTTCCATTCTTTTCAACTTGAATGTAAATAAAGTTCCAGCTTCGCAACTGAAAAATATGCTAGGTTGAGTAGCTATGACTGATTACTGAGTACTCATCTTGAAGTTCCCGAATTCCTGGTTCAATCATAATTGTTCGCTGTGTTTATTATCCCTTTGTTTACCAGGGAAGAGTGAAATTCTGGTTTAACACAAACAATTATCATAATTTAGTAGACTCTGCTAAAAATGAAAGGTAGTTTAATGTAAATAGCCATTTATAAAGTAAGAACAAATATGTGTGTAAACAGGGTAATTTAGCTCAGTCTAATTATCAATTTAAATATTGTGCACAGATTTCATTAAAAATAACAGGTAGCCGAATTTATGACTAGGCAAAAAAAGTGGAAAGAACTGTCGTCAATTAGTTAGCAACTAATTATCAGATTGAAAGATCAACGCATGTGTAGTTTACCGTTAATGGTCCAACAGTCTGAGATTGAGGCGGTTTGAATTAATACCCACTATGACGTAACGTAAATGCGTACGCGCGACGCAAGTAATTTGACGAATCAGTTGCTTGTGATTTGTCAAATTATTGTACATCAAATAACGTATTAAATACCTTAATGCGAATGACATTTTTAGTTAAATATGTCCTATAACCAAAGAGATATTTTATATGGATTTATCATATATCGTATAGTTTGTTCTTAAAATAAAAGCCATTACAAATATACTTTGTGTTTATTTCATCCACAAACTGAGTTTGATTTCGTCTACATACTTCATAACAATCATAAGTGTAATACAAAAAACGAAAAACTATAATTTATTAATTTGTATTATTACGGTATAATTACTCAATAATTGTCTATACAAAATAACTTTATTTTGAATGTTCAATTTCATTTACAAACTGATAAAAACTGATTGCTAGTTTAACAATAAACACAAATTAGAAACATACATTGCAATCATTATACAAGTTTGTAGTCACGTTCAAGTTCGATTACCTATCATATTTTCGAGATATCCGCGGCGAAAGGTGTATGTGTGGGAATTTGAGATAGGGAGGATGGTGAATATCAGACTATCCTTGTAGCAGCCAGGCCTTCGAAATCTTGTTTCCTTCGGTTCTTAAACGTCGATTCTTGTTAAACTTGTTTAGGCTAACAGCTGCTCTCTGACCAGTGCTCTGGCTAAACCCAATTAAGCCGTATAATTCATTCATTTCTATTTGTAACACAGTTTTTCTTTTTATGACAGTTGTAATATCTTCTGTTAGCGTTTGTCCTAAGTGCTAACTTTGAAATATGAGATATTTTTTAGAAGTAAAATTGAAATATTAGGATTACTATCAGTATTTTTCCCATTTGAAAACTTAGAACAATTTATATTTTAAAGATTTAATAGCATAACAGTAATATTTATATATCTTGTGCCTTCATCTCACGTGATCTCTGGCGCTCTGTGAACTCAATTTCATAACAAATGCATGCTTTATATAATCTGCAATACTTTGATATCCAGAGCCTATCGTAACGACGGGCTTTATTTCGTGATACTGCTCATATGTTTTTAAGTCGTACAGTATATATACGTTGTTGTGACAAAAAATGTGATGTGCTCAAATATGGAAATGATGTGTCCAAATATATGGGCACATCACATTGTGTTTTCACATAGGCCCTAAACTTATAATAATAATGTAGACAAAACTTTAGAGTATACTTAATTTTATTACGTTTTCGAGAAGGAAAAGTAAAGCAAAGTTTAACCCAAAATCAATTTGCTTAGTTTGTTTACTAAATGCCTTCTTGCATTTAAGCATTGTACATTTTATATAACTGCGCAAAATTAAATCCATGTGAAAAAGTCATCAATTGCTGAAACTATCTGGTGTGGTGCCCTCTATCATCACCATCCCTCAATTTAGTATACATTATGTTATAAACATAGGCCTTAATTCGTTTAGTATGTCTACTAAACTGTCACTCAATGACCCCCTTCCTCCTTGTATCCGCCCTCAACGTCAAAACACCACCAATGACGTAATATAGTTTCCCTATGCTGTAGACTATCTTGACATGATCATTTTGTAGACTTTATCATTATTTGTAAAATGTTTTTCAAATATTGTAAATTAAGATGTACATCATCATTTGTAGATTACTAAGAAGTGTTTGCTAATTTGGAGATTTCCCGCCAGATTTACTTTGACCTTTTTTGTCCGTCTGCAATCTAAAGCCAATCACGCACCGTATTATATAGACTTGTTACCATAAGATGAACTCTCTGAATAAGTCTGCAATATATATTAATGGTATATTTCCACACTGTAATATAGTACTAACTTAAAAAATGTATATATTTTTTTCAGTGCGACAATATATTTTTAACTGTGTACATATGAAAAATACCCATCTCTGTAGTATATATCTCCATATTTGTAAAATTTGTTCACACCTAATCAAACCTTAGAAAAATAAAAAGGTAGAAAAACAAAATTATTTTAAAAATGAATATAAAACAGGTGGGTTAAAGATAACATTTGGCGTCATATAAATTATTTATAGGCCGGTTTATACGAAGATGATTTCAGGATTTATGTAGATTGAAGATAGGAAATGAAATCACGTAAAAACATGAAAGGAAGGTGTGTTGAAAGATGTCTGTATTGCAGATATTTATAGCATTTTATTTTATTATTTCATTGTCAGTTATTGAGTCAGTCACTGTCACCTTGTTGAGTAGGCTTGAGTCTTTTGGACTCCGCGTTCAACAATTCCATTGAAGGCTAACAAATTACAAATATCGTTTTAATTAATTAATTTAAACTATTAATTTATTCGAATTTATGTACGTTTGTTTGGTTGAAGTTTTAAACTATTCGTTTGAAGCACGTGTATGAGATCTCGCAATGATATCAAAGTGTATATTTGGTATTGGTATAAATTTAATTTATTATGAGGTAACTGATTATGGTTAGAAGACTACTGCGACATTATGCAAACTATGCTAGTACACCATAGAACGGTTGTCCTAAAGATCTGTCTACACTATCAAACTTTATGTGACAAAAACATGTGATGTGCCCATAGGCCTATATGCACATAATGATGTCATATCACTTCCATATTTGGGCATATCACTACCATATTTGGGCATATCACACTTTTTTTGTCAGTTTGATAGTGTAGACAGAGCTTAAAAGCAGATGATGTTTATTTTAAAAGTCCCTTTAGTAATTATTTTATTAGAATACACAGTTTACATTTTCTTTATAGTTTGTGGGTCTAAGTTAAGCACATACTTTGTATAACCTTAAGTAAACCAGTAATAAGTAAATTAAGACATCAGCAATATCTGTCAGATTGGTCTCCATGGTGATCAGGAACCGCTCGAGGGCTTTTGGACCTTCAACGTGATGCATGGTCTTCCTAGCTAATTTCCTTAAATCTCATTTTTAGACCTCAAATTTAAAATAAAATTAATTTACCGAATAAAAAATCCTTCCAAGCGAATTTGTTAAATATTTTAATCAAAAGTTGTAATTGTCACTGGTCATTTCCTTATTTGTCATTGTCACTTAAAAGTTGCCTGTGTCATGTCATCAGTGAATGTCACATGTACCCCATCAGTTTGCTGACCTTTTTATCATTTTATTCGCTATTAATTGCATTGTTAAGTACTTTTTGCGTTTGCAAAGTGTTTTTAATTTTTTTTTCTGAAGGATAATATGATTATTTTTTCCACTGACTTTTTCTGATAAAGTTTGGTTTTCAACTGACCAACCGATAAAGAAATCAATTTAATTACCTAGGTGACAGATTTCATTTTTAGGCTTTCGTCTTTTTATTTTACATATATTTGGATTATTATTGATACCCTGTAACAGTTTATAGCGCCATCTTTAGATACACCGCGTGATTCAAACTTTGTTGCCATGTTTCTTATGGCAGCCAATTCAGCTAATCAGCATAATTACAGGTGTTAAGCTAAGTTGAGCCTCCCTATCCGTCAAACTAAAAACATCTTAAATCTTTCAATTTCTTTTTTTTCTATCTGCGTATACATCATATCAAATTACATAGCAACAAGACGTATCACTATCTTTCGTACTTAAATATGTTTAAACTAAAATATTTCACTTGTTAATTGATCACATGGATTAGCTATGAATAAACAGATAATTACTGTGTTTTAGAATACAAATAATGTTTAAAATGCATTGTTATTTGATTAACTCGTTTAGTGCCGATGTATTACACCGTCGGTCGGTTCTTTAACAATATACAAATTCCGTCTCATTAAGTTTTTAGCCGAAGCGCTGTTGATGCCCGCTTAGTTTATTGTGTCGGAGCAATGAATATTTTAAAACAAACTTCTATGTGTTTTTGTTACTAAACGTATGTTTTAGAATTAGTACGTCTAATTATTTAATAACTACTAACACTGCGTAGTTTATTGTTCTTTGTTATCAAATGGTATTCCTAACGCGATATTAATATTAGTGACCAGACGGCTAATAATAACAATTATGACACATTTCGCAGTCGTCATTACGGTTAATTATAACAATACAGAACATATTTATTTCATTTCCATAAACCGATTAATATTACGAGTAATGCATTTGCTTCATTACCGGAAGCATTTTGGTTTTTTTTAAAGACATTTTAAGTGTTTAATGTGTATCCATTTTTCATATACTGCGCATGCATCGCCATAATCTTAAAATCAACATCAGTTTGATATCGTTAGCTATTATGCTCCCAATCGACATCCAATAATCATAATAATTTCAATACACTTAAGAGAGACAAAATTCACGCGAGCGTAGCTTTGGTGATGCGGCGCACGCGTCGAATATATGTTGTTTGGACTATGATACGGCGCACGCGTCGACTATATGCTGTTTGGACTATGACACGGCGCGCGCGTCGACTCTATGTTGTTTTGACTATGGCACGGCGCGCGCGTCGACTCTATGTTGTTTGGACTATGACAGGGCGCACGCGTCGACTCTATGTTGTTTGGACTGTGACACGGCGCACGCGTCGACTCTATGTTGTTTGCACACGTTACGCTGAATCATTGTGAAGACACGTCTCTGCTGTCAACACATGTTGTCATCTGCATGACACGTTAGGCGTCCGATGCGCCAATAAATACTGTGTTCGACACAGCACAGAACCCGCGTTAAGTATCAACCAACAGACACAGTCATATCCAAGTTACAGGCTAGCCAACTGACCTCCTGTACTAAATAAAACGAAAGCTTCTAAAAATGGGAGATGATTTAATTCTCGTCTTCCTTTTTTTCTGATTGAGATAATATTAAATTGAGTGGTTACAATAAACATTCACTACTGTCAGTCAATAATTTAATGCTTAAAATCACAAATTTGTTCTTGTACTTGAGAACTTTATGATGTTTTATATCCATCAGTTTCGTTAAAAATGCGTCAGTAATTGACGGATTATTTTTTACAGATTTCCTCTTCTTATACGCCCGCTCCTTCAGTTATATTGTCTGATCATCCCTCACTCTTAACCTCATTTATGTCGTCTGCTCATTCCCCACTCTTAACCTCATTTTAACTGAAAAGTAAAACGATATTATTATTTATTTCAGTAATATTAACTATAAGAAAAGAAACAAATATATTTGTGAATTTAAATTTATAGTTTTTGTGAATACGTTGGTATTATCCGTCATATATCCCGGATGTTAATATCATATTTAATATAAATTCAAAAATCGATTACTTCACCACCCGTTCCATTATTGCGATTATTTTATATCATTAAACATCAATAAATATTATTTTATAATGTTATTAATTTTTAAGTTTGGAAGTTAAGTACTTTAACTTGTCGCATGTATCCAGCGCGACTTTCATTTTATTTGTGGTATACTTCAAAGGCGGCCAATTCCAACATTGTATATATTGCACATAATAAATTTGTTCATTTGAACAAATAAAAAAACAATTATTCAAACTATACCCTGGACTGCTGTTACAATAATACCCTGGCATTCTACATATTTTTTTAATTTATAAACTAAAATATCCTCAATTATTTGGTTATCCCTGTTAGCCTTCCATATACGTAGACCTACTGACCCCGACCGCACTTGCTCCCAGGGGAAATCTATGTCTTAACATTTCACATAAAAATAACAGATTCGAGATTAATCATAAATAAAAGTATTGCATTCGTTAGGCTCACGTTTAACATTCTCGTCCGGTGTTTGAGCATACAAACTTAATGTAATTTTAACTTTTATTATTCATCAAATCACAAATAAAATAATAGTATGAACAATGATTCAAGAAAATGATGAAATGGAGTCTCGGGAAACCAGGAGGTTTGTATGATAGAGACCCCAGATTACTTTTAACCAAATAATTTAAAAATTGGTATTATATTAATTAATTCAATCAAGTAGGACCAGAATTTGGAATTATTACGTTTTTTCTTATCAATTAGGGCCTAACAAAATCGGTTATAAATATAAATAGACCCACAAAAATGAATTTACAAAAACTTTGAAAACTTAACGAATGCCCAGAAGTTTTTCCAAAGTTTAAAATGTAACAGTAAATCATTGCAAGTACATTTTGTTTGTCTCAATGTAATTACTTTCCTTTTATTGCTTTAATAAAGATAATTTATAACGGTTATTAATATTTTTTATATAGAATGTTATTTGAAAAAAAGAGTACATTTTTTATGATTACAAAGAAAGCAATCGTATTATGCGGTACTACTGCGCATGACTGTATGTTATTTTTCTCAAATTCTTTAATTACATTATTTTTTTCGGACATCGCTCCGACAACAGTTCCAAGGCTAAACAGTGATTTAGCGATACAATTAAATTGCAAAATAACAAGTGCGAATTCATGCCAGAATTATTTCTCTAAGCAACTTTATAATGTGATTAATGTCTCGAATAAGTTGGATTTGACCGGACTGATATTGCATTGGCCACTAGCCGTAACCGGTATGCCGTTTGCATACGGAACGCATTACTATTTCGTTTCCGCTTCGCTACAATATACATTTTTTGACATTTCAATTTATTGCAATGGGGTAAATGTGGTCGCTGCCTAGCAAAAGACACGGGTCAAAAACCTATGATTTCTTTTTAAATCTTATTACAGTGTCACCAGACTCACATCAATTTGTTAACTTCGTATTTATTTTAATCTTTCGAAATTTGTCAAATGTTATTACGACCGTAATTAATTCAATTGTAAATTAAATAAATTATAGTTTATTTCAAACAGAACACATTCTGGAACGAAATTTATGCCTTCAACAGGTTAATTAATGTATTATTTCGATTGACTTTTGGACGAAAATAATAATTTAATAAATAGGCTACTTCCTAATCGAATAAGAATCTGGTTATCAATATTTTATTCCTAAAAGTAATCGTATTTGGCTTGAATTTAATTTATTTAAGATTTACCGGTAGTAACTAGTAGTATTGTTTCAAGTGGTTTATTATTTTGATACCCAGTTATCTCGATGGGGTAACTCACACCATTAGCAATCATCTAAAGGTTTTACATATCGGAACTGATATATGTACCTTACATAATTCTCCATAATTAAGCAACAACTTAATAGGCCTAATGTGTGTACACTAGTTTATCATTTAGTTCACACCCGGTACAATTATTAACATTAGACGAACATTTTGAGAAATAAGTAAGAATATACCTCAAATCCAATTCAATTCCTTCACTTCTGTGTGTTTTGTTTATTTTTTTTTTCTGTATATGCATTTTAGTGAAATGTAATAAATTAATTTGGTGAGAAATAAAATAATTAAATAAATTCAAGTTTATTCATCAAAACATTATGATAAAAGACATGATACAAATCAATCAATCAATAATAAATGTTATTTATCAAATAAAAACAAAGTACATATAACATTTTCTGAAATAATACATAATAAATGAGAAAAGGGATATCAAAAGAGCTTGCAAAACGTGATGTCCTAATGCTAAACAAAATTAATAAATTCTCTTTATATTATCATACAGTTATAACGTTATAACCATTCGAATTAAAGTATTGATTTTATTTTCAAATTTATACCGAAATTTACCCCTTATTACGAAGGGGATCAAAATCTCGTAACTTAAGTTACACAAATAATACTATGCGGTAATTGTGGGTGTTAATATGGCAAACCATTGACAGATGATACGCTGAAAAAATGTTCTTTTAAAAAATGCCAACTTTAATAATTAGGTTGAAAGTTGACAATTTTAGTACCCAAGTTTGCAGGGTCATCAATAAAGAAATGAAAACGTCTTATAGAATTTATGGAGTCAACGCTCCGAACGTAGGGCCTGGTCTCGGGGTCAATCAGAGCCAGCCCGCTGTGGGCTTCAACCCAGCTCACCCCGCCCGCAAAAGTTTTAAAACCATTAAACTCCGACGTAATTTTATTTATTTGATTTGTAAATTCCGTTCCGCGTGTAATTTCGAACTGTCTGAGTCTGAAAAAGGACATTTCTATCAGATAAGTAGTAAATTTACATAGATAATTAAATTTTGAAAAATATACCCATAAACAAGACAGAGCCTGTTCATATTGAAAAGAAAAGTACAGAGAGTAAGTGGATATATGAAGGATTTTGACCCGATGTAATTGAAGCCTGGTTACGAAGGTGGAAGTATAAAGATGCAACAGGGGCTTCAGATTGATATTGACCGCTTGAATGGCTTACAAAACAAGGAAAGAACGAATTACTCAAGGCCTAACTTATGTCATTTAAAACCTATAATTAAAACTGATGAAAATAACGTTTTATTATTAAATAGCGTAATCTTCAGATGATACCAATCGTTATTGTTTTTTTAAACATAAAATTAGCAAATTAAATCACGAACTTGAAATGCGGCCGGTTTGATTAAACATAAATAACTCGGAATTGAGCAGGTGTATGTACTATACTAACATGATAGGTTATCGACCATTATCAGGTTACGTACCTAAACAAGTAAATGTACAATATATATGTAACCCAACATTATCATTTTCAAATACTTTCCAAAGATCGAAACGTTGAACTCTCAATAATCTTCCCTGATTTGTAGAAATATTTTAAGCCGATCGCTTAAGCTCAGACCGAAATCTATTTTCCTTGATCTAGTAGGCCTATTTCTTTTATCCCTTTCTTATCCCATTCCTAAAAATTATTAATCCTTATTCTTTGTATAAATCCTTGTAAACGAAAATGTCAAATGTGCTTGATGTGAATTTACACAGATATTTATTCTACATAAAGTTGTATTCATATCTTTATTATTTGTATCAACTTTTATTAAATGGTTAGATTAAGAGCTGTCAAACCAACTGATTTATGTAATTATGTATCAACCTTAAATTTTAAAATACTCCCTGATTTATGTAATTACTAGGCTTGGTTTGTAATCAAAGTTTTCTAAATGATAAGATATATTAAAAGCTTTTTGTTTTCCAATCAGTAATTCAAAACTGAAACTTGGAGTAGTCCGGGATTACAGAAAGTGGAATTGTATTCATGACACGAAGACGCCATTTAGTAGCCCTAATATAAACTAATAGATGGGTATGATATTAATTAATGTGATATACTACAAAACGTAAACAACCTACTGTGATGAAGAGATAAAGATAACATGATCAGGAACAAAATAAACGTTGACAACTACCATAGGACATGAGAAAACAAAATTATAGACCTATACCTGTGCTTTAATAAAATTGTAATATTTTAATAGTTTCAATATTAAATTTAGCTGCTCTTGCTTTGTTCTGTGTTAATTAATTTCCTTTATAACTAACTACTTCGATGTTTATTCGCTTAGGGCTTAATTTTCAAGAGATTTGTAGTTTAAATTCAAATTGTCTAAAGACTTTTCATTCGTGGGAAAAGTAAAGTTTTTTTGCATTCCTTTAATTTGTTACAGTAAAGTCATCATAGGCTGTTTAGATATAGTTTGGCATGAGGCGGGGCCTAATCCAAAGTCTGAGAACTATTCATGAGTTACCCCATCGTGCCGACAAAGATAAACGTCTGCTGCTGCCTGGCCATTTATGTAGTTCAGGTAGAAATGTGTTTGATTTCATGAACCTGTGTTTAGCTCAATACAGGAACTAAGGTGTTCGATCACGGTGACTTTTTAATCTAGCTTACTATTAGTGTTTCCGTTGCCTGGCTTATCGGCAAAGATTCGTTCAGGAAAAGGAAGCCAGAATAAAATGAACCAATGTTTTGTTTTTCAATCGTCTTAACATTATGTTTATCGTTTATCGAGTTTGTCTCTCTCTAGAGCCTACAATTGTATGTTGAGCATTTACTGACACCTTCGGGCTGTTACCTAGCGTCAGATGATGCGGATGATGTTAATTACTGCTTATTGATTAATTCTGACAGAATAGTTTCTTTAAATCTGTGTTATGACTCTTGTTGTGTCATGATGCCGTACCTTTGGTGAAATTCTCGTGGGTTACCAGATGTTTTATTCGGATTTAGGTGTAAAGTTTAACACGTTTATGAATTTAAACATAAACGATGCAACCGGTACAATATAAACCGGTTTTAGTAACGAATGTTTCGTTAAAATTGTAAAACTTGTACAATTAAAACAAAATACGGTCAAACTAAACTATAACAATATATTTGAATTAACAAAATTGTTCATACATCGAATTCCTTTAAGCGGTGTTCCTTCGTCGATATTTTCTTTAGATGATTTTTCGATTAAGCAATAAAGACTTAATAGAGACTAGACTAGCTTCTCTTGTTTTTTTGTTGATAGCATTTGATATTTACGGATAAATGGTTATCTATTTTGTTTGTGTGTAGCCAATGTCCACAAACGGTGTAAACATTTTTTTCATTGGTATCTTTAAAAGGAAAAGCACCAGAAACGGCGTTTAATTGTTCTTTAATAGGATAGCCATTGGTATCATGTTTTTTGGTGTTTTTTATTTTTTTATTTGTAATAAAAAAAAGAGCATTAAAACACTGTTTGTTAGCGCCCTCTCTTGATACAAATATGAAAGGGTTGTTAATGTTGTTAGTTTGTTTCATGTAGTCATAATGTCTGTCGACACCTGCGACACTGTATGCATGATAAGATTCGGAAGCGGATAGGGCAACTCAAATCTGCCATTTAAGATATCACTA
Source organism: Antedon bifida (assembly GCF_963402885.1). Lineage (NCBI taxonomy): Eukaryota > Metazoa > Echinodermata > Crinoidea > Comatulida > Antedonidae > Antedon > Antedon bifida. The sequence continues at coordinate 31,945,149 of NC_136230.1, read as the reverse complement.
CTGTGGACAATGTTTACGGGTCCCTACACGCAAATCGTTATTTGTACAAGATGTCAAATGCAAGCGTTTTCTTTTTCTGTTAGGCATCCGGACCTGAACTGTACAACAACACGTATGACAATCCCGTTCAATTTCCTCTAAATTTATCTTCAAATTGCGGTGTTAGCGAATGTTTCCCTTTTAAACAATCGAATATGATTTTGTTTTATGTTGAGATATCGATAATGTAATTAATTAGCCAATCAATGATTTTGTTTTACGATTACGTCATTCACAGTCAATCAAAGTGTTGTTGATAGGAGGATGCTTTGAAATTCGACAATTACTACAATTGCTTTCAACATCGAATCCATTACTTTTATTGGGTTTTTTATGCACAATTCCATATAAATGTATTAGAAGTAAATTTGGCAAATATTATTATAGTACCGTTTTATTTTTCTCAAGTATTTTACTATGTTTGTTATATAATATATGTGTAATTATATAATATCTATCTATTTAGTTTTAGCTATACTTGTTAATCTAAAAATTACTTATGTGAATAATTTTATTTTTAATAAATTCAATTAAAAAAATAATGTTCGTTGTTTTTAAAACAATACACCATCAAATTAACCTATAATGTCAGTGCCTTTATTTTATTAATTATTGATCGTAAATATAATTTTAAACATCAATATATATATTTATTCAGAAACAACTTTCTAACTAGATTAGTGGAACCTCATTGTTCTCTGAAAAAGGCCACTAACAGTAAAAACGAAACGTTAAACTTCTCTAATATGATATTAATTTCGGGGACGTTGGTATGGTAGCGGTGGAGGAATGCGCGTGTATACGCGGGGTTGTTAATCAATTTCAAGAGTGGTAAAGTTTACGTTTTTTTAATACGCACATATAATAGGATATTAATTTATACGTTATATTAGGATTTAGGTATCGTCTGTTTTATGTTTATTAAAATTAAACACAATCAATGACAGGAAGTAGGTGATTATCAATTAATAATAATAATAATGATATTAACTAAGAGACTAGGTTAACGAATTTATAGTGACCGTGCACTACCTGGGGTTGTCACCATGGTAACCAAGGCATCAATTAATAAAAAGGGGCTAGGTAAAGAATTTCTAAATAGGAAAAATGCAAAATTGCTGTAGGCCTATGTAATGTAAGTATAACTGTTATTATTTATTTGCGGATAACAATTATTTCTGTGCCGTAACATAAGCCGCAATATTGTCGTGTTGATAGTGCTGCATGATCAGAGCGTCACAAGTTATTTCTTATTTTGTTGAGTTTAGTACCAAACTTACTTTGTTTTAACCCATTTTTTATACACCAAAGACAAATTAAAAAGAAAGTATTTTTTGTTTGGTTTACGGGAGTTACCCTTGTTTGTTTTCACTATTGTTTTTATAGTTACCTAATACTTTCTATTGGTCAGATGTAAATTAAAAACATCGAAACAAATCTTTACGAATTTGATTTAGTTTTCAACAATATCATCCCAGTTTGATCTGGCAAAGATAATGTGTTGCAACAGCAGGAATGATGTAGGTGCGTGTGATAGACTGAAGATAAGACGAAATGTGAATTGGATCAAAACTAACAAAGTACTTGCAGAACGAGGTGCGTGTAGTGATGGACGGTTTGAAGAAGAATATTAATTCTCAATTTAATTTCTTTCCTAGCCTACATTTGTGTAGGGAAAAATTTCTGGGAGCCCGGCCGTAAAGTTTAACTTATATAGGTTTCTTCCACATACTATAAGTTTTATTAATTACTATCGAATGTGTTCATGTTAATATTTTTATGTATTTTTAATATATTGTGGAGAATGTATATTGAACAAACGAATTAACTTTGTATGTAATCCTGACACAAACATAATACATTAATTAATTTGCTGGTATGAGTATTGTAACATTCTAGCCTATAGGACAATAGGGCATATCCTGATTAGAACACAATGTATCTAAAATAATAATTTACATGCATAGAATATATCAATGATTAATATTATATTATATTATTATAAACAAAATACTGGTATCAATCATACATTAATAATTTCATTTAATTTAACATTACTGATGTAACATTACTGATGTAACATTACCGATGTAACATTACCGATGTAACATTACTGATGTAACATTACTGATGTATTATTTGGATTAAGCGGATTAGAACATCTCAACAACTGAGGCAAACGAGTATTGTTGATGAAATGAAAACAAAACAAATGTTAGGATTTCGATAACTTAGTGGTAGACAATACATCTAATAAGAATCCCACCCATATTTGTATTCCATTATCTTCAAGGTTGATTACTCATTATACCCTGTATTGATATTCTAATTGTTGGGAATATTTTCACTTTCAGTAAGTTTTTAAATTGACCATGTAAAACTGAAAGATGCAAAGTATGAAATAAAGTGCGTTGCTCCTACGAAAGAGACAAAAAAAAATTATCATAATAAATTAGAAAACATGCCATTTTTTGTATAGGATGGCCATGTATTTTATTAGCCTCTTATTAGTACCAGATATTATTAATTATCAATGTATTTAAAAACAAAAAATCGGTTCTGCATCGCCCCCTCTCCCTTTTTCTTATTTCACTAACTGTATATTATTTGCCGTGCAAAAGTTTGCCGAACATGTTACTTTTAGTATTGTTTTCTTATCACCTGTATATATTTATATCTTAATATGCTAACAATCTCAGGTTTGGGAAAATAATAGAACTCGTGTTATGGAAGTATTCTATTGATAACGTGTCCAATAGGGAACGATATAGGAAGTATGACGGTAGCAGGCCATGTAATACAAAACATCTACATACAAAGTATTTTTTTTGTAAAAAATCTTAAATTATTTTTTATACATATAAATTATTATTACAATTCTCTCTTCGTCATTAAATCTGTATCGATATTGTTATAGATATTAACAAAAACCTCGTTTGCATTATACGGTAAACGCTTTGCAATAACATAATTTACAAGAAAAACAATTTGACTGCAAACCGTTAACAAAACAATTAATTACGAGAAAAAAAACTGTGTAGGCCCAAATAAACATGACATTATAAGGGTAGGCTAGACTGTTATTTACATTTCATTGTTATGTTGATGTATTCTTCTTTAATCAAATATACATTTACATTATCAAAACTAAGAACTGTTAAATGTTAATATGTATATTTCGGTCAAACTTCTTTAATTACAAATATCATATCCTGTACGGTAGCTAAATTCGTTAAAATAACATTGTTGAGGTATCAAACCGCATATCGCCTCTGGGCTTACGTCATTACCTCTGCGCCTGAACAAACATTACAGGTTCAATTAAAGTTAAACAAGTTTCTAAAACATGAAAAACATAACTGACTACATTACAGACTACATACAGACACATTCATGTATTATGTACATCTGAACTAATACATTAATGTTTTAAAGCACAGAATGTATCAACACAGAAGAAAGGTCATCATGCAACATTGATAGACAATTCTGCACTTACCTTAAGCTCTGTCTAGACTATCAAAGTTTATGTGACAAAAAAATGTATGTGCCCACTGTCACTACCATATTTGGTTATATCACTACCATATTTGGCCACGTCACATCTTTTTTGTCAAACTAGTTTGATAGTGTAGACAGAGCTTTAGACTTTGGTTCAACACAATGTTTTTTTTACAAAGTATTTCTGCCCTGAAACATTTATAATGTAACATCGTTACAGTCACAACGAATAGTTTAACTAATGTTTAGTCAAATATGATTATTTATAAATAAAAATAAATTTCTAAGCCCCTAATTTGTTATTCATAGTTTTATATAAATATTATTTTAGAACAATTCTGTTCAACCTGCAAATTACTCTCACACTTTTTACTGTTGCTATTTTCTAAAAGCATGCCTTTTCTCCTTCAACTTTGACCCCTGATCCTATGGAACCATATAATTTTATTGATGCATTATGCACAAGATTGAAGATATCATATTTTGAAATGTTTTAACCAAAAACAAAAGATCGATGTTTACTGATTCACCATACTTTTATTTTGAGAAAAGTAGCATAAACATTTAAATTAACTTGTAAAAAACAGAATTTCAGGAATTTTTTTTTAGAAGAACTTGTTATAAATTTGTTTTATTAGTTTACTCAAACCTTTATTTTCTTCTTTTCTGTGAAAAAATATACAATACTAGCATATACTATAATAATGTTGTGTTCGCTATGGTTTGATTTGTTTACTGAATGTGTTTGATTGAACTTTCATATTATGTTAATAGGATCAGCCATCTATTATTGAGAATAGAACGTACACACAAGTTCTTAATCTTAGATTTCTACAGTATGTCACCTAGCAAAATCTTTCTTACAAGAGAGGTGGGGAGGGGGGATTTTATCAAATTAGAACCACCAACCAAAATTATCTGTCAGAACGAAATTCAATTTAAAAGTCATCAGTTAGCTGCGTTCCATATGCTCGTTATCAGGTACCCCCTCCTGTATTTGGAAAATCATTAAGTTATTGCACATTAAGTTTAATTTTGTTGTAAATAACTTAGATCTGAACATGCTTAGTGCTGCTCAAAGCGTGTATGCATTTATTCTGTAATTAACATTCTGAAGTTGTCTTTGGCATCTGGACAGACCGAGTCTTTATCCCACGGATTCATGTGGTGATTGTATTGAAGACTTCGTCACTTGTTGATTTATCGAGTTATCTTTTCACTCCAAAGTTCTGCACCTGTCTAAAAACAAATAAAGCAATATGATGGTTTGACTCGCTAAGGCCTGGCCCCATCAACCTTCGTGTGACTTTAAAATGACTTAGCTCTGCATCCATCTGAGTGCTAGGCCTAGCCCGGCGTTCGACTCGGCGCCGACAAGCACCGGGAATTCGTGACATTTGCTCCTAAGCCAAATGAAAAAGCAGAAATACACCGAGATGAAATGGTTTTTGTGATTGATTTCTATCCACCATGCAGAGAGTCAATCAGACAACTTCACATACGTTATTTTCTTTCAGGCCTGTCGATTTCACCGTTTGTGCAACTAATCTAAAATATCTTTGTGTAATTTGAAGTAACGTTCTTTTGAATTACAATAATAATTGACTAAATGAGATTTCTTTGGTACCACATACCTTCATACCCAAAATAAGTCGAGTGGCTAACATCATTTATACAAACGTGTGAAAATGAGACAACCGTTCAATAACATTTCAGATCATTTGTGTACGTGCGTTATCAATGCAATCTGTTTTAACATAACTGAACGAATGTAATGGCGATGTGTGCCCAGTACTAAACTCTTTCAACCTATGCTTTCAAATTCGGTCAAAAATATCTTTGAAATGAATAACAACGATCTTATCTTCAAAATAAAAGTTCAACCGAACTTATTCAATGTAGGTCCTTAGGCTCTTATTTGGCCATAATTATGTGCATAATTTTCTACGACACATATTGAGACATTTCCATCAATAACATTCATTTCCAACTGAGGTTTTGTCTTTTACTTTTAGTAATGTTTCGTTTTACCACGTTTTGCATTCGTAACAAACCTTCAACGCAAATCCTGAACGTGATTTAATTGTGCCATATAACAGCCAGATCATGTTTAAATAATATTATTCGTGATTTCACGTAATGAATTGTTCTAAATAAATATATTGTGAAATAGCATAATGGTTTTGTTACCTTGAAAGTCCATTTCAGCGTATACGTGATACATTTCCAGCAAATGTTATTTTATGAAATACGTGAATTAGGCCTACAACGTTTAAATCTTTGGTAATACCACTAAAGTCTACTTCATGTATTTCATTTGATTAATATTATCTTTCTATTTTTAATCGACAAGTTAACCAGCAAGAGAATCTTACATAATTGGAGTTTTTACAAACTAATCTATACCGTAACAAATAGAATACTAATTTTATTCTCACAAATGGAAAAATGCAAACATTATTTTTTTGTTATTTAGTCACATATTTTGTTATTCATATCATGAAGAAAAAAAAAGACAATCAATGTTGATTGAACGAGTTGTGCTGTATACACCAGTCTCGTGAATAAATCAAGTTTATACAGTATATGTATAAAAATAGGAACTATAACTAGTTTTAACATGATTAATGTATAGGCCTTGTATGTAGTGGTACAATACAAAATCTAGTTGAAAGGAAAGGAAAGGTGCAAAGTGTTTTGAATTTTTATGATGGGTACGAGGAGTGGGTGTAAGTTCGTTGTATAAATTACGACTTGTAAATAACCAATGTTTTTTAAAATAATGACATTTTTAAGACATTTTATTTATTCACCTAATTAACTCGTTACACCCTAATAAAAATGTCGATTCATCATTGTCTTTACAATTTAAAAACATTGCTAAAAACTTGGAGTGAAATAAGTTGATTAATGTTACTTAATTGAAGTCATATAGCTTGTAGGACCTCTAGGCCCCTGTGTTATTGCAAACATACTGTTCGCTTTAGCTCAGTTACTGCGTGTGGAGTGAAGGAATTTTGGAGTGATGGGGTTAACTCGTTGCCTCAAAGTTGGCAGGCAAAGTTTGTGAACGGATCGAAAGACTTCGCACATATCTGTTGTCTTGTAATTTTATCACACTTTATAACTCAAAAAGCAAGAAATATTCTGTAAAACGACTTTGAGAAAATCAAACTAAACTTTATGATCATAGAGCAGGACAATATTATTACTCCATCCGGTATTTTAAATATTGTGGATAAAAGTTTACGCTGAGAAATTACTTGCTATGGAAGTTAAAATTTCGTTTAAATTCACTTCTCAGTTACTTCCCTTTTTGAATTAAAGTTTATTTTAGGCTAGGCATTTGTAAATGTGATGGTGTGGTATTTTTAAGTAAGTATATAACTATAGGCCTAATCTAGCAACTAATGGAAAATGTATTGACGCTTGAGTTACATGTAAACATACAATATTAAAAGATTGGCCCAGATGTAAAAAAAAAACACAAAATATCAAAGAATATACATATAATTATAATTATTATTAGGATCTAAAAATATGCAACTAGAATTCCTTTGTGTTATTATAAGAAGCAAACTGTGTAACATTCTTATTAAATTATTTAGTAAAAGAACTTAAAGTAAGTACGTGCTGATATAGAAACAGGTAAGAGATAAAAACAAGAGAACAAACATTTAGACGAATATAAATCAATAATATTGTTTAGTTTATTTAGTAGAGCAATATCATTTGAATGCAGTAGTTCAAAATTAATTAAGTAGCAGCATTAAACTAATGTCATATAACAATGAATGTGTTTTATATTAGTATTAAATGTAACTACGTACTAAACTCCAGTTATTAACCGTGTCATACAAAGAAATAATAACATACGATAACAACTCTTAGAATTACAAAATTGCATTGAACTGCTGATTTTTACACGTTTGTATTATTTAGGAGTTTTATTTAATAATAATTAAAATATATTACTACTCAAATACTTCTTAATCATATTTTTAAATTAATACATCACCTTTATTGGTGTAGAGATCCAGATGTGAATATGCTCCATGTGTATTGTGCTGATCATACCTTTAATTAAAATTTATATTAAAATACAATGAATCGATATTTTAAACTATATAATATAAGTTTGTGACACGTGTATTATGGTACGTTGTACTTTGTCTTTTAACTTAAATGTTAATGTTAATCAATGCGATACCAATAAATGTTCTTTAAACTTAATGCCGAAATGTTTTAATGTAATTACTTGCATGTTATAAACGAAGAAAATGCACTTTTAAATAGTCGAAACATTCCTTATACGGCCACCGACCTGACAAAAGTGAAAGTTATTAGAAATATCGTTGTATTATGCAAATATTACAAATTGAGTTATCGATAAATATTTCTAAAAATTACCATTAAGACGGCAAATCGTGCATTCTTGAATTTAAAACGAGCATTTGAATCGAAATGATAAACAAAACAAAAATAGATGATATTGCCCTAACCCACCACGTACCTGAACTAAGCTAGGCGTCGTACTGCGACCTTGAACAAGGTCGAGTTTACCAACTTCCAGGCCCCAGCAAACACATTTCCTCGGTATGTTCGAATGTCATCTTAGCCTTTCAAATAGATGACCTACGAGGCTTGGGTTAGGTATGTTGTAAAGCCTTTATGTCCCCTAGGAAAAGTGGACGTGTTGGCTTTTGGATGACTAAGATGCAATGTCAGAAACTTTGCTTATGAACTATGCACACATCAAATTGTTTAGACTTTTTTAATGATATCATTTACATGTAAACAGTCTAGTCTAATTTTTTTTAAATGTTTATTTTAACCAATCACCGTGGTTTTAAATATTGACCCACAACACTAAAATACACTAGAATTTAATTCGTCACTTTGACGAATTATAGGTGATCATTTTTATCCTTTTACTGAAATTAATTTTTTTTTAAACATGCACGTATGTTAACATACGATCGAAAAATGTTGATGTATCCCATCCTATTATATGCTTATAGTGCTGAGTTGTGCCTATTATGTGTCATATACAATATATACAGTATATACTGTATATCTATATACAGTGTAGCATAGGTAAAATTACGGGACCCACATCATGTTCAAATTTGTTGGTATGATGGAATTATCAAAATAAACTCGAAGATGACAATTTCGAAAGATAATGAATTGAGCAAATAAATATAAGGATTGGAAGAGAATTTGATACGTAGAAGCGGAATGCGCGCTCATTGAAATTTGTATAACTTTGACTAAAGAAATCTAAAAACTATGTTTTAACTTCAACTGGCCATATGATAACATCACAACATCCGATAGGCTTAATTTTTATATGAATTCATATCTACATTTCAACAGCTTTCATAATAAGTTATAATCTTCAAGGTCACCTTTAATTCTGAAGAGCTATTAGATATTCAAATGTATGGTGTAGCTAAAATTACACGACCTAGGTTATTCAAGTTTTTACGCGTGATGACGTCATCAAAATAAAAATGTTTACAACCCATGAGAAAGATAATCAATTGAGCAAGCACATTTTAAAATTTTTGCGAAAACCGGGCTCAAATAACGGAGATGCGCTCTATTGAATGTGATAACCCACACAAAAAGATAAAAATTACTAATTTTTAAATTCAAGTGGCCATTTGATGACGTCATACCAATATGTATCTACAACCCAATGGCTTCCCGAATAAGTTAAAAAAATTAGGGGTCACCTGCCATTCTGAAGATTTATATTCATTTTAAAAAGGCCTTATTTTTCACCATTTTCAGCACTTTGATGCAATTAATTTGCGCATTTTGTCATTTTAACCTGCTCGTATAGCGTTATTTTAAGTTGGAACTGACTCAAATTTGGTGAATGTACTAAGGATGGTGAGTAGAATGCGATTTGTATAAAAAAATTGCATTTTTTACGCTTTGTAAGTATCGCGCGCGCAAAATATTTTTTTTGCGCAGTAATTTTTTGAAACACGCAAATGGCCTAATTCATGCTCTAAATTGATCAAAACTTAATTTTGAGCTTTTTAAATTTTTAACACGCGATTTCACGCGCATGACTCTACGTGTGCGCGCGTTTTTATTTGCTAATATTTTTACCCTTGATCTGAAGTTTACGTGTAGTGAATTTCATTAATATGTGATAATTAATTATGGAGATATGATTGATAATGTGATTTTACAAAATGGCGTATAAATGACGTCACGGATGAGTGATCACGCTGAAAAGCTTATTAGGACTAAGGTAAAGTATTTGAAAGACATTCTGAAATTTTGGTAATCATTGACATTAAACTGTTTTAGATATTTGTTACACAAAATCTGTACAGAAAGAAATTGCGAAGAAATATTTTTTTTCATATAAAAACAATTTCTCACTAGAATTTAATTCGTCACTTTGACGAATTATAGGTGATCATTTTTATCCTTTTACTGAAATTAATTTTTTTTTAAACATGCACGTACGTTAACATACGATCGAAAAATGTTGATGTATCCCATCCTATTATATGCTTATAGTGCTGAGTTGTGCCTATTATGTGTCATATACAATATATACAGTATATACTGTATATCTATATACAGTGTAGCATAGGTAAAATTACGGGACCCACATCATGTTCAAATTTGTTGGTATGAAGGAATTATCAAAATAAACTCGAAGATGACAATTTCGAAAGATAATGAATTGAGCAAATAAATATAAGGATTGGAAGAGAATTTGATACGTAGAAGCGGAATGCGCGCTCATTGAAATTTGTATAACTTCGACTAAAGAAATCTAAAAACTATTTTTTAACTTCAACTGGCCATATGATAACATCACAACATCCGATAGGCTTAATTTTTATATGAATTCATATCTACATTTCAACAGCTTTCATAATAAGTTATAATCTTCAAGGTCACCTTTAATTCTGAAGAGCTATTAGATATTCAAATGTATGGTGTAGCTAAAATTACACGACCTAGGTTATTCAAGTTTTTACGCGTGATGACGTCATCAAAATAAAAATGTTTACAACCCATGAGAAAGATAATCAATTGAGCAAGCACATTCTAAAATTTTTGCGAAAATCGGGCTCAAATAACGGAGATGCGCTCTATTGAATGTGATAACCCACACAAAAAGATAAAAATTACTAATTTTTAAATTCAAGTGGCCATTTGATGACGTCATACCATTTTGTACGTCTAATGTGTACATGAATATGTATCTACAACCCAATGGCTTCCCGAATAAGTTAAAAAAATTAGGGGTCACCTGCCATTCTGAAGATTTATATTCATTTTAAAAAGGCCTTATTTTTCACCATTTTCAGCACTTTGATGCAATTAATTTGCGCATTTTGTCATTTTTAACCTGCTCGTATAGCGTTATTTTAAGTTGGAACTGACTCAAATTTGGTGAATGTACTAAGGCTGGTGAGTAGAATGCGATTTGTATAAAAAAATTGCATTTTTTACGCTTTGTAAGTATCGCGCGCGCAAAATATTTTTTTTGCGCAGTAATTTTTTGAAACACGCAAATGGCCTAATTAATGCTCTAAATTGATCAAAACTTAATTTTGAGCTTTTTAAATTTTTAACGCGCGATTTCACGCGCATGACCCTACGTGTGCGCGCGTTTTTATTTGTTAATATTTTTACCCTTGACCTAAAGTTTACGTGTAGTGAATTTCATTAATATGTGATAATGAATTATGGAGATATGATTGAAAATGTGATTTCACAAAATGGCGTCTAAATGACGTCACGGATGAGTGATCACGCTGAAAAGCTTATTAGGACTAAGTTAAAGTATTTTAAAGACATTCAGAAATTTTGGTAATCATTGACATTAAACTTTTTGAGATATTTGTTACACAAAATCTGTACAGAAAGAAATTGCGAAGAAACATTTTTTGTTTTACAAAAACAATTTCTCACTAGAATTTAATTCGTCACTTTGACGAATTATAGGTGATCATTTTTATAATTTTATTGACATTAATATTTTTTAAACATGCACGTATGTTAACATACGATCGGAAAATGTTGATGTATGCCATCCTATTATACGGTTATACTATAGTGCTGTGCCTATTATATGCCGTATACATTATGTACAGTATATACTGTATATCTATATACAGTGTAGCATTGGTGAAATTACGGACACACATCATGTTCTAATTTTTCGGCACTGATGACATTATCAAAATAAACTTGTGGATAACAATATCGAAGGATAATGAATTGAGCAATAAAATATAACAATTGGAAGAAAATTTGGCACGTAGAAGGGCGGTGCGCGCTCTTTAAAAATTGTATAACTTTGACGAAAGAGATGAAAAAACTACTTTTTAACTTCAACTGGCCATATGATAACGTCACAACATCCGATAGGCTTAATTTTTATAATAATTCATATCTACATTTCACCAGCTCTCATAATAAGTTATAAACAAGGTCAACTTTAATTCAGAAGAGCTGTAAGGTATTCAAGTATACCTTGTAGGTGAAATTACGTAACCACCGTTATTTAAATTTTAAGACGTGATGACATCATCCTAATGAAAATATTGGCAACTCATAAGTAACATAATTGGTTGAGGTAGAATATATTAAAAATTTAAAGAAAATCGATCACAGATAAGCGAGTTGGACTCTGTTAAATATGGTGGTCCATTACAAAAGGGGAAAAAACCCTATTTTAAAAATTCATGTGGCCAAATGATGACGTCATACCATTTTGTACGTCTAATGTGTATATACATTTATATCTACAACTCATTGGCTTCCAGAATAAGTTAAAAAAATTGGGGGTCATCGTGCATTCTGAAGAGTTATATTAATTTTAAAAAGGCCTTATTTTTTACCATTTTTAGCACTTTTGTACAATTAATGTGCGCATTTTGTCATTTTTATTCTGCTCGTATAACGTTATTTTAAGTCGGAACAGACTCAAATTTGGTGAATGTACTAAGGATAGTGAGTAGAATACGATTTGTTAAAAAAATTCATATTTTTTACGCATTTTAAGAATTGCGCACGCAAAAACGCATTTTTGCGCAGTAATTTTTTGAAACACGCAAATGGCCTAACTCATGCTCTAAATTGATCAAAACTTAATTTTGAGCTTTTTAAATTTTTAACGCGCAATTTCACGTGCATGACCTTGAAAAATGTAAGTTTTTATTTGTTAATATTTTTACCCTTCACCTGAAGTTTACGTATAGTGAATTTTATTGATATGTGATAAAGAGTTATGGAGATATGATTGATAGTGTGATTTCACAAAATCGCGTATTAATGACGTCACGGTTGAGTGATCACGCTGAAAAGCTTATTATGGCTAAGTTAAAGTATTTGAAAGACATTGTGAAATTTTTGTGATCATTGTTATTCAACTTTTTGAGATAATTGTTAAACAAAAGTGTACAGAAAGAAGAATAATAACAATAATAATAAAGATTTTGTACAATAACAATAGGTGATCATTTTATTCTAAATGATCACCTAATAAAGATTTTGTACAATAACAATAGGTGATCATTTTATTCTAAATGATCACCTAACTAGACATGTAACTCGTCACTTTGACGAGTTTGGTTTTCCGCCGCGCAAGTGGTGCAACATTAACATTAAGGGGATAGGTTGAGGACAAAAGGAAGTGTTCACGTTGGCATTATGACCTGAACTGAAGAATATGATATGTTGTTATTGCTGAATTTTATTATTTAAATTCATATATAGTATACACAGTATAATCTGTATCCATATCACATACAGTGTAGAATAGGTGAAATTACGGGACCCGATATTTATTGCAATTTTTAACATGTTGACGGTTTTAAAATGAAACGCGAAGGTAGCATTTCCGAAAGGAAATTATCTCAGCAACAACGTATTAGCGTGTAGAAGAAATTTGAATACGTGAAATATTGATGCGCGCTCTTTTAAATGTAATGAATTATGACGCAAAAGATGAAAATACGACCTTTTTTATTTAACTGGCCATATGATGACGTCACAACATCCGATTGGCAACATTTTTACATAGTTTCGTATCTACAATCCAATAGCTTCCAGAAAAAGTTTTAATCGTGATTATCACATTTTATTCTTACGAGCTATAACAGATTAAAATTTACTGTAAAGATGAAATTAATGCCACACGTGATTTAAATTTTTAGGCATGATGACGTCAAAAAAATTAAAATATTTTTAACTCCTGCGAAAGATAGTTGATTGACCTAGACAATATCAAAATCGGGGTGAAAATGGAAAACGGATAAGTGGAGATGCGCTCTATTCAATGTGGTAAGCTATGACGAAAGATACAAAAATCCTAAATTTTATATTCGCGTGGCCATACGATGACGTCACAATGTCCGGTTAGCCATATTAATACCTGATACGATATCTACAACTCATCTACTTCCAGAATATGCCATCCACAAAAAGTTGACCGTCTAGTTTAGAAATTACGACTGTTTAAAAAAAGGCATATTTTAAACGAATTTGTTAACCTTTTCATAAAAAACGCGCGCAAATTGTCCAATTCGACGTGCTCGTATGACGTTACTTTGAGTCGAAATTGTTTAAAAGTTTGTAAAATTACTAGAAAAGGCTGGAAAAACATAAATCACGCGAAAAAAATATGTTTTTAATGCTACGTGCGCACCGCACACGTAAAAATTTGCGCACGCGTGGGAATTTTTTACATGCTTAAAACGACATGAAACGCGTAGAAACTTGATTAGAAAATAATTTAGCGCATTTTAAAATTTTAAATGCGCGTGCGCGCGTAACTTTGTGTAAAACACGCAATTTTGGTTCGACAGAAAGTTAGCGCATGATATAAATTAAATTTGTGCAAAGTTTCAATATAAAATGTTATTTGGTTTTTGACCTATGTTAAATACGAGAAAATCGTTAAATCGCGCGTACGTCACGTTGCGCAATTGTAAACATCATGAAAAGCTTCGCTTGACGACGTTACATAAATGTCAAAATGTTAACATAGTTCACAAAATGTTATGTTTGCAAGTTTCAGAGAAAAGCGATACACAAAAATCATACAGAAAGAAAGAAGATAAACTAGAATTTAACTAGACATGTAACTCGTCACTTTGACGAGTTTGGTTATCCGCCGCGCAAGTGGTGCAACATTAACATTAAGGGGATAGGTTGAGGACAAAAGGAAGTGTTTACGTATGACCTGAACTGAAGAATATGATATGTTGTTATTGCTGAATTTTATTATTTAGATTCATATATAGTATACACAGTATAATCTGTATCCATATCACATACAGTGTAGAATAGGTGAAATTACGGGACCCGATATTTATTGCAATTTTCAACATGTTGACGGTTTTAAAATGAAACGCGAAGGTAGCAATTTCGGAAGAAAATTATCTCAGCAACAACATATTAACGTGTAGAAGAAATTTGAATACGTGAAATATTGATGCGCGCTCTTTTAAATGTAATGAATTATGACGCAAAAGATGAAAATACGACCTTTTTTATTTAACTGGCCATATGATGACGTCACAACATCCGATTGGCAAAATTTTTACATGATTTCGTATCTACAATCCAATAGCTTCCAGAAAACGTTTTAATCGTGATTATCACATTTTATTCTTACGAGCTATAACAGATTAAAATTTACTGTTAAGATGAAATTAATGCCACACGTAATTTAAATTTTTAGGCATGATGACGTCATAAAAATTAAAATATTTTTAACTCATGCGAAAGATAGTTGATTGACCTAGACAATATCAAAATCGGGGTGAAAATGGAAAACGAATAAGTGGAGATGCGCTCTATTCAATGTGAGGAGCTATGATGAAAGACACAAAAATCCTAAATTTTATATTCGTGTGGCCATACGATGACGTCACAATGTCCGGTTACCCATATTAAAACCTGATCCGATATCTACAACTCATCATCTTCCAGAATATGTCATCCACAAAAAGTTGACCGTGTAGTTTAGAAATTACGACTGTTTAAAAAAAGGCATATTTTTAACGGATTTTTGAACTTTTTCATCAAAAACGCGCGCAAATCGTCCAATTCGACGTGCTCATATGACGTAACTTTAAGTCTAAATTGTTTAAAATTTGGTAAAATTACTAGAAAAAGTTGGGAAAACATAAATCGCGCGAAAAAAATATGTTTTCAATGCTACGTGCGCACCGCACACGTACAAATTTGCGCACGCGTCGGAATTTTTTAAATGCTTAAAACGACATGAAACGCGTAGAAAGTTGATTAGAAATTAATTTTGCGCATTTTGAAATTTTAAATGCGCGTGCGCGCGTAACTTTATGTAAAACACGCAATTTTTTTTCAACAGAAAGTTAGCGCATGATATAAATTAAACTTTTGGAAAGTTTCAATTTGAAATGTTATTTGGTTTTCGACCTATGTTAAATACGAGGAAATCGTTAAATCACGCGTAAGTCACGTTGCGCAATTGTAAACGTCATGAAAAGCTTCGCAGCACATCTTCATGTGCATGACGATATGTTGAGAAAGTTACAAAATGTTATGTTTGCAAGTTTTAGAGAAAAGCGTTCCACAAAAATCATACAGAAAGAAAGAAGATCAAGAAAAAGATGTTGATTTCGTACAATCACAAGAGGTTATCCTGCAACTTCGTTGCGGATAACCAACTAGACATGAAACTCGTCACTTTGACGAGTTTGGTTATCCGCCGCGCAAGTGGTGAAACATGGACGTTTAACAACGTACCTTTTAACATTAAGAGGATAAGTTGAGGCCAAAAGGAAGCGTTCACGTTGGCATAATGACCTACAGGCCGGACAAGCAACTGACAAACAAACCAGAAAATGTAATAGAAATCATATACCTCTGATACGAGAAAAATATTGTTTGCCTCCCTCTATCCTGTAAAAATAACGTCTTATTTGGCCTGCTACATTATAGAAATAGGTAGGAAATAAACGATTTTGGGCTATTCCATTACAGTCGGTATAAACAGTAAAATCTGTTTACATATTACATACAGTGTAGATTAGGTGAAATTACGGGAGCCGTCATTTATTCCAAATTTTAACATGGCGCGGCATCAATATGAAATACAAAATAGCAATTTCGGAAGGATATTATCTCAGCAACAACATATTAACGTGTAGAAGAAATTTGAATACGTGAAATATTGATGCGCGCTCTTTTAAATGTAATGAACTATTACGCAAAAAATGAAAATACGACTTTTTTTATTTAACTGGCCATATGATAACGTCACATCATCAGATTGGCACAATTTTCACATGACTTCGTATCTACAATCCAATAGCTTCCAGAAAACGTTTTAATCGTGATTATCACATTTTATTCTTACGAGCTATAACAGATTTAAATTTAATGTAAAGATGAAATTAATGCCACACGTAATTAAAATTTTTAGGCATGATGACGTCCAAAAAATTAAAATATTTTTAACTCATGCGAAAGATAGTTGATTGACCTAGACAATATCAAAATCGGGGTGAAAATGGAAAACGGATAAGTGGAGATGCGCTCTATTTAATGTGATGAGCTATGACGAAAGATACAAAAATCTTAAATTTTATATTCGCGTGGCCATACGATGACGTCACAATGTCCGGTTAGCCATATTGATACATGATCTGATATCTACAACTCATCAACTTCCAGAAAATGTCATCCACAAAAAGTTGACCGTGTAGTTTAGAAATTACGACTGTTTAAAAAAAGGCATAATTTTGACGAATTTTTGAACTTTTTCATCAAAAACGCGTGCAAATTGTCCAATTCGACGTGCTCGTATGACGTAACTTTAAGTCAAAATTGTTTAAAAGTTGGTAAAATGACTAGAAGAGGCTGGAAAAACATAAATCACGCGAAAAAATAATGTTTTTAATGCTACGTGCGCACCGCACACGTAAAAAATTGCGCACGCGTGGGAATTTTTGACATGCTTAAAATGACATGAAACGCGTAGAAAGTTGATTAGAAAAAAATTTTGCGCATTTTGAAATTTTAAATGCGCGTGCGCGCGTAACTTTGTGTAAAACACGCAATTTTTTTTAAACAGAAAGTTAGCGCATGATATAAATTAAACTTTTGCAAAGTTTCACTTTAAAATGTTATTTGGTTTTTGACATATGTTAAATACGAGAAAATCGTTAAATCGCGCGTACGTCACGTTACGCAATTGTAAACATTATGAAAAGCTTCGCTTGACGACGTTACATAAATGTCAAAATGTTAACATAGTTAACAAAATGTTATGTTTGCAAGTTTTAGAGAAAAGCGTTACACAAAAATCATACAGAAAGAAAGAAGAGAAATAAAAAGATGATGTTGATGTTGATGATTTCGTACAATCACAAGAGGTTA
Organism: Antedon bifida; assembly: GCF_963402885.1. Classification (NCBI taxonomy): domain Eukaryota; kingdom Metazoa; phylum Echinodermata; class Crinoidea; order Comatulida; family Antedonidae; genus Antedon; species Antedon bifida. The sequence continues at coordinate 31,927,191 of NC_136230.1, read as the reverse complement.
TCAGCAACTTCGTTGCGGATAACCAACTAGACATGTAACTCGTCACTTTGACGAGTTTGGTTTTCCGCCGCGCAAGTGGTGCAACATGAACGTGTAACGACGTACCTTACCGTACCGAACATTAAGGGGATAGGTTGAGGACAAAAGGAAGTGTCCACGTTGGCATTATGACCTGAACTGAGAAGAATAATGATATGTTTTTATTGCTGAATTCTATTAGTTTGATTCATATATAGTATACACAGTATAATCTGTATCCATATCACATACAGTGTAGAATAGGTGAAATTACGGGACCCGCTATTTATTGCAATTTTTAACATGGCGACGGCATCAAAATGAAATACAAAGATAGCAATTTCGGAAGGATATTATCTCAGCAACAACATATTAACGTGCAAAAGAAATTTGAATACGTGAAATATTGATGCGCGCTCTTTTAAATGCAATGAATTATGACGCAAAAGATGAAAATACGACTTTTTTCATTTAACTGGCCATATGATGACGTCACAACATCCGATTGGCAAAATTTTCACATGATTTCGTATCTAAAATCCAATAGCTTCCAGAAAACGTTTTAATCGTGATTATCAAATTTTATTCTTACGAGCTATAACAGATTAAAATTTACTGTAAAGATGAAATTAATGCCACACGTAATTTAAATTTTTAGGAATGATGACGTCAAAAAAAATAAAATATTTATAATTCATGCGAAAGACAGTTGATTGACCTAGACAATATCAAAATTTGGGTGAAAATGGAAAACGGATAAGTGGAGATGCGCTCTATTCAATCTGGTGAGCTATGACGAAAGATACAAAAATCCTAAATTTTATATTCGCGTGGCCATACGATGACGTCACAATGTCCGGTTAGCCATATTAATACCTGATACGATATCTACAACTCATCTACTTCCAGAATATGCCATCCACAAAAAGTTGACCGTCTAGTTTAGAAATTACGATTGTTTAAAAAAATGCATATTTTAAACGAATTTTTTAACCTTTTCATAAGAAACGCGCGCAAATTGTCCAATTCGACGTGCTCGTATGACGTATCTTTAAGTCGAAATTGTTTAAAATTTGGTAAAATTACTAGAAAAGGCTGGAAAAACATAAATCACGCGAAAAAAACACGTTTTCAATGCTACGTGCGCACCGCACACGTAAAAATGTGCGCACGCGTGGGAATTTTTGACATGCTTAAAACGACATGAAACGCGTAGAAAATTGATTATAAATTAATTTTGCGCATTTTGAAATTTTAAATGCGCGTGCGCGCGTAACTTTGTGTAAAACACGCAATTTTTTTTCCACAGAAAGTTAGCGCATGATATAAATTAAACTTTTGGAAAGTTTCAATATAAAATGTTATTTGGTTTTCGACCTATGTTAAATAGAAGGAAATCGTTAAATCACGCGTAAGTCACGTTGCGCAATTGTAAACATCATGAAAAGCTTCGCAGTACATCTTCATGTGCATGACGATATGTTGAGAAAGTTACAAAATGTTATGTTTGCAAGTTTTAGAGAAAAGCGTTCCACAAAAATCATACAGAAAGAAAGAAGATCAAGAAAAAGATGTTGATTTCGTACAATCACAAGAGGTTTTCCTGCAACTTCGTTGCGGAAAACCAATTCGTCACTTTGACGAATTATAGGTGATCATTTTTATCATTTTATTGACATTAATATTTTTTAAACATGCACGTATGTTAACATACAATCGGAAAATGTTGATGTATGCCATCCTATTATACGCTATAGTACTGAGTTGTGCCTATTATATGCCACATAATATATACATTATGTACAGTATATACTGTATATCTATATACAGTGTAGCATTAGTGAAACTACGGACACACATCATGTTCTAATTTTTTGGCACTGATGACATTATCAAAATAAACTTGTGGATAACAATATCGAAAGATAAAGAATTGAGCAATGAAATATAACAATTGGAAGAAAATTTGGCACGTAGAAGCGCGGTGCGCGCTCTTTAAAATTTGTATAACTTTGACGAAAGAGATGAAAAAATTGCTTTTTAATTTCAACTGGCCATATGATAACGTCACAAGATCCGATAGGCCTAATTTTTATATTAATTCATATCTACATTTAACCAGCTCTCATAATAAGTTATAAACATCAAGGTCAACTTTAATTCAGAAGAGCTGTAAGGTATCCAAATATACGTTGTAGGTGAAATTATGTAACCACAGTTAATCAAATTTTAAGACGTGATGACGTCATCAAAATGAAAATATTGGCAACTCATGAGTAACATAATTGGTTGAGGTAGAATATATTAAAAATTAAAAGAAAATCGATCACAGATAATTGAGTTGCGCTCTGTTGAATATGGTGGTCTATGACAAAAAGGGAAAATCTCCTATTTTAAAAATTCATGTGGCCAAATGATGACGTCATACCATTTTGTACGTCTAATGTGTATATACATTTATATCTACAACTCATTGGCTTCCATAATAAGTTAACAAAATTGGGGGTCACCGTGCATTCTGAAGAATTATTTTCATTTTAAAAATGCCTTATTTTTTACCATTTTTAGCACTTTTGTACAATTAATGTGCGCATTTTGTCATTTTTAACGTGCTCGTATAGCACTATTTTAAGTCGAAATGGACTCAAATTTGGTGGATGTACCAAGGAAGATGAGTAGAATGCAGTTTGTACAAAAAAATTGTATTTGTTACGCTTTCTATGTACGCACGCGCAAAAACGTGTTTTTGCGCAGTAATTTTTTAAAACACGCAAATGGCCTAATTCATGCTCTAAATTGATCAAAACGTAATTTTGAGCTTTTTTAATTTTTAACGCGCGATTTCACGCGCATGATCCTACGAGCGCGTGCGTTTTTATTTGCTAATATTTTTACCCTTGGCCTAAAGTTTACGTGTAGTGAATTTCATTAATATGTGATAATGAATTATGGAGATATGATTGATAATGCGATTTCACAAAATGGCGTATAAATGACGTCACGGATGAGTGATCACGCTCAAAAGCTTATTAGGACTAAGTTAGAGTATTTCAAAGACATTGTGAAATTTTTTTTATCATTGCTATTTAACTTTTTGAGATATTTGTTAAACAAATTCTGTACAGAAAGAAATTGTGAAGAAAAATTTTTTTTATATATAAAAACAATTTCACACTAGAATTTAATTCGTCACTTTGACGAATTATAGGTGATCATTTTTATAATTTTATTGACATTAATATTTTTTAAACATGCACGTATTTTAAAATACAATCAGAAAATGTTGATGTATGCCATCCTATTATACGGTTATACTATAGTGCTGTGCCTATTATATGCCATATACATTATGTACAGTATATACTGTATATCTATATACTGTGTAGCATTGGTGAAATCACGGGACACATATCATGTTCTAATTTTTTGGTATGATGGAATTATCAAAATAAATTCGAAGATGGCAATTTCGAAAGAACATGAATTGAGCAAATAAATATAAGAATTGGAAGAGAATTTGGCACGTAGAAGCGCTGTGCGCGCTCTTTAAAAATTGTATAACTTTGACGAAAGAGATGAAAAAACTACTTTTTAACTTCAACTGGCCATATGATAACGTCACAACATCCGATAGGCTTAATTTTTATAATAATTCATATCTAAATTTCACCAGCTCTCATAATAAGTTATAAACATCAAGGTCAACTTTAATTCAGAAGAGCTGTAAGGTATTCAAGTATACCTTGTAGGTGAAATTACGTAACCACCGTTATTTAAATTTTAAGACGTGATGACATCATCCAAATGAAAATATTGGCAACTCCTAAGTAACATAATTGGTTGAGGTAGAATATATTAAAAATTTAAAGAAAATCGATCACAGATAAGCGAGTTGCGCTCTGTTGAATATGGTGGTCCATTACAAAAGGGGAAAAAACGTTATTTTAAAAATTAATGTGGCCAAATGATGACGTCATACCATTTTGTACGTCTAATGTGTATATACATTTATATCTACAACTCATTGGCTTCCAGAATAAGTTAAACAAATTGGGGGTCATCGTGCATTCTGAAGAGTTATTTTCATTTTAAAAAAGACATATTTTTTACCATTTTTAGCACTTTTGTGAAATTAATGTGCGCATTTTGTCTTTTTTAACGTGCTCGTATACCGTTATTTTAAGTCGGAATGGACTCAAGATCGGTGAATGTACTAAGAATTGTGAGTAGAATGTGATTTATACATCAAATTTCATTTTTTACGCCTTCTAAGAATCGCGTACGCAAAAACGTGTTTTTGCGCAGTAATTTTTTGAAACACGCAAATGGCCTAATTCATGCTCTAAATTGATCAAAACTTAATTTTAAGCTTTTTAAAATCTTTGCGCGCGATTTCACGTGCATGACCTTGAGATGCGCAAGTTTTTATTTGTTAATATTTTTTACCTTAACCTGAAATTTACGTGTAGTGGATTTCATAAATATGTGATAATGAATTATGGACATATGATTGATAATGTGATTTCACAAAATGGCGTATACGTGACGTCACGGATGAGTGATCACGCTGAAAAGCTTATTATGGCTAAGTTAAAGTATTTGAAAGACATTGTGAAATTTTTGTGATCATTGTTATTCAACTTTTTGAGATAATTGTTAAACAAAAAGTGTACAGAAAGAAGAATAATAATAATATTTTGTACAATAACAATAGGTGATCATTTTATTCTAAATGATCACCTAACTAGAATTTAATTCGTCACTTTGACGAATTATAGGTGATCATTTTTATCATTTTACTGAAATTAATTTTTTTTTAAACATGCACGTACGTTAACATACGATCGGAAAATGTTGATGTATGCCATCCTATTATATGCTTATAGTGCTGAGTTGTGCCTATATGCCATATACAATATGTACAGTATATACTGTATATCTATATACAGTGTAGCATAGGTGAAATTGCGGGACACATGTTCTAATTTTTTGGCATGATGACGTTATCAAACTAAACTTTAAGATGACAATTTCGAAAGATAATTAATTGAGCAAAAAAATATAAGATTTGGAAAACAATTTGGCACGTAGAAGCGCTGTGCGCGCTCTTTGAATTGTGTATAACTTTGACGAAAAATATGAAAAAACTACTTTTTCACTTCAACTGGCCATATGTTAACGTCACAACATCCGATAGGCTTAATTTTTATATGAATAAATATCTACATTTCATCAGCTTTCATAATAAATTATAATCATCAAGGTAACCTTCAATTCTGAAGAGCTGTAAGATATTCAAATTTACTGCGAAGGTGAAATTACACGGCCTACGTTATTCAAGTTTTTACGCGTGATGACGTCATTAAAATGAAGATAGTGTCAACTCATGATAAAGATAATTAATTAAGCAAGCACATACTGAAAGTTGTGCGAAATTCGAGCACACATAACCAAGATGCGCTCTGTTGAATGTGATAATCTACACAAAAAGATAACAAATCCTAATTTTTAAATTCAAGTGGCCATTTGATGACGTCAAAACATTTTGTACGTAAAATGTGTACATGAATTCATATCTACAACTCAATGGCTTCCAGAATAAGTTAAAAAAATCGGGGGTCATCTTGCATTCTGAAGAATTATTTTCATTTTAAAAAAGACCTATTTTTCACCATTTTCAGAACTTTTGTAAAATAAATGTGCGCATTTTGTCATTTTTAACGTGCTCGTATAGCGTTATTTTAAGTCGGAACTGACTCAAATTTGGTGAATGTACTAAGGATGGTGAGTAGAATGAGATTTGTAAAAAAAATTCATATTTTTTACGCTTTTTAAGTATCGCGCGCGCAAAAACGCATTTTTGCGCAGTAATTTTTTGAAACACGCAAATGGCCTAATTCATGCTCTAAATTGATCAAAACTTAATTTTGAGCTTTTTAAATTTTTAACGCGCGATATCACGCGCATGAACCTACGTGCGCGTGCGTTTTTATTTGCTAATATTTTTACCCTTGATCTGAAGTTTACGTGTAGTGAATTTCATTAATATGTGATAATGAATTATGGAGATATGATTGATAATGTGATTTCGCAAAATGGCGTATAAATGTCGTCACGGATGAGTGATCACGCTGGAAAGCTTATTAGGATTAAGTTGTATTATTTGAAAGATATTCTGAAATTTTTGTAATCATTGACATTAAACTTTTTGAGATAATTGTTACACAAAATAGTGTACAGAAACAATAAAAAGAAAAAAAATAATAAAAAAAAAAATAATAATAAAGATTTTATACAATAACAATAGGTGATCATTTTATTCTAAATGATCACCTAACTAGAATTTAATTCGTCATTTTGACGAATTATAGGTGATCATTTTTATCATTTTACTGAAATTAATTTTTTTTAAACATGCACGTACGTTAACATACGATCAGAAAATGTTGATGTATACCAACCTATTATATGCTTATAGTGCTGAGTTGTGCCTATTATATGCCATATACAATATGTACAGTTTATACTGTATATCTATATACAGTGTAGCATAGGTGAAATTACGGGACACACATCATGTTCTAATTTTTGGTATGATGGAATTATCAAAATAAATTCGAAGATGGCAATTTCGAAAGATTATGAATTGAGCAAATAAATATAAGAATTGGAAGGGAATCTGGCACGTAGAAGCGCTGTGCGCGCTCTTTGAAATTTGTATAACTTTAACGAAAAAGATGAAAAAACTACTTTTTAACTTCATCTGGCCATATGTTAACGTCACAACATCCGATAGGCTTGATTTTTATATGAATTCATATCTACATTTCATCAGCTTTCATAATAAATTATAATAATCAAGGTAACCTTCAATTCTGAAGAGCTGTAAGATATTTTAATTTACGGCAAAGTTGAAATTACACGACCTACGTTATTCAAGGTTTTACGCGTGATGACGTCATCAAAATGAAAATAGGGGCAAGTCATGAGAAAGCCAATTAATTGAAAAATTTCATACTAAAATTTTAGCGAAAATCAGGAACAAAATAACAGAGATGCGTTCTATTGAATGTGATAATTATATGATGAAAGAGAAAAAAACTTAATTTTAAATTCAAGTGGCCATTTGATGACGTCACAACATTTTGTACGTCAAATGTGTACATGAATTTATATCTACAACTCAATGGCTTCCCGAATAAGTTAAAAAAATTGGGGGTCATCTTGCATTCTGAAGAGTTATTTTCATTTTAAAAAAGACCTATTTTTCACCATTTTCAGAACTTTTGTGAAATTATTGTACGCATTTTGTCATTTTTAACGTGCTCGTATAGCGTTATTTTAAGTCGGAACTGACTCAAATTTAGTGAATGTACTAAAGATGGTGAGTAGAATGAGATTTGTAAAAAAAATCATGTTTTTTTACGCTTTTTAAGTATCGCGCGCGCAAAAACGCATTTTTGCGCAGTAATTTTTTGAAACACGCAAATGGCCTAATTCATGCTCTAAATTGATCAAAACTTAATTTTGAGCGTTTTAAATTTTTAACGCGCGATATCACGCGCATGAACCTACGTGCGCGTGCGTTTTTATTTGCTAATATTTTTACCCTTGATCTGAAGTTTACGTGTTGTGAATTTCATTAATATGTGATAATGAATTATGGAGATATGATTGATAATGTGATTTCGCAAAATGGCGTATAAATGTCGTCACGGATGAGTGATCACGCTGGAAAGCTTATTAGGATTAAATTATATTATTTGAAAGATATTCTGAAATTTTTGTAATCATTGACATTAAACTTTTTGAGATAATTGTTACACAAAATAGTGTACAGAAACAATAAAAAGAAAACTAGACATGAAACTCGTCACTTTGACGAGTTAGTTATCCGCACCACGACAAACGCCATGTGCACGTAATACGTTGGAATATTGCACACAGATAAAGATTATGGCATTATGACAAGAACTGAAAAATATGATATGCTGTTAGTGCTGAATTCTGTCAATTTTGTGTCATATAGTATATACATGCAAACAGTATAATCTGTATACATATTACATACAGTGTAGAATAGGTGAAATTACGGGACCCGCCATTTATTCCAATTTTTAACATGGCGACGGTATCAAAATGAAACACTTAGATAGCAATTTCAGAAGAAAATTATCTCAGGAACAACATATTAACGTGTAGAAGAAATTTGAATACGTAAAATATAGATGCGCACCCTTTTAAATGTGATGAACTATTACGCAAAATATGAAAATACGTCTTTTTTTATTCAACTGGCCATATGATGACGTCACAACGTCCGATTGGCAAAATGTTTACATGAATTCGTATCTACAATCCAATAGCTTCCAGAAAACGTTTTGATCATGATTATCACGTTTTATTCTGACGAGCTATAACAGATTGAAATTTCCTGTAAAGATAAAATTAATGACCCACGTAATTAAAATTTTTAGGCATGATGACGTCATAAAAATGAAAATATTTTTAACTCATGCGGAAGATAGTTGATTGACCTAGATAATATAAAAATCGGGGTAAAAATGGAAAACAGATAATTGGAGATGCGCTCTATTAAATGTCATGCGCTATGATGAAAGATACAAAAATCCTATATTTTATATTCGCGTGGCAATACGGTGACGTCACAATGTCCGGTTAGCCATATTAATGCATGATCCAAAATCTACAACTCATCAACTTCCAGAATGTGTAATAAAAATAACTTTCACCGTTTAGTTTAGGAACTACGAATGTTTAAAAAAGGGCATAATTTTGACAAATTTTGACGATTTTTTGAACTTTTTCATCAAAAATGCACGTAAATTATCCAATTCGAAGTGCCCGTATGACGTAATTTTAAGTCGAAATTGTTCAAAAGTTGGTAAAATTACTAGAAAAGGATGGAAAAACATAAATCACGTGAAAAAAATTGTTTTCAACGCTACGTGCGCACCACGCGCGTAAAAAAATGCGCGCACCTGGGAATTTTTTACATGCTCAAAATGACATGAAACGCGTAGAAAGTTGATTAGAAATTAATTTTTCGCATTATAAAATTTTAAACCCGCGTGCGCGCGTAACTTCGTGTGAAACATGCCATTTTTTTTTCACAGTCAGTTAGCGCAAGATATAACTTAAACTTTTGTTAAGTTTCAATTTAAATTGTTATATGGTTTTTGATCTACGTTAAATACGCGAAATTCGTAAAAACGCGCGTAAGTCATGTTACGCAACTCTGACGTCATTTACAATAGCAGGTGCACAACTTCACGTGAACGCTCATATGTTGACAAAGTTATGAAATGTTATGTTAACACGTTTTAGAGATACGCTCTGCACAAAAATGACAGAAAGAAAGAAGAATACAGAAAAAAAAAAAAAAAGATGATGAAACAGGACAGTTACAAGGAGTTATCCGCTGAATGCGGATAACTAAAAAAAAATAATAATAAAGATTTTATACAATAACAATAGGTGATCATTTTATTCTAAATGATCACCTAACTAGAATTTAATTCGTCACTTTGACGAATTATAGGTGATCATTTTTATAAATTTATTGACATTAATATTTTTTAAACATGCACGTATGTTAACATACGATCGGAAAATGTTGATGTATGCCATCCTATTATACGCTTATAGTGCTTAGTTGTGCCTATTATATGTCATATCACATTATGTACAGTACTGTATACTGTATATCTATATACAGTGTTGCATTGGTGAAATTACGGACACACATCATGTTCTAAATTTTTTGCACTGATGACATTATCAAAATAAACTTGTGGATACCAATATCGAAAGATAATGAATTGAGCAATAAAATATAACAATTAGAAGAAAATTTGGTACGTAGAAGCACGGTGCGCGCTCTTCAAAATGTGTATAACTTTGACGAAAGAGATGAAAAAACTACTTTTTAACTTCAACTGGCCATATGGTAACTTCATAACATTCGATAGGCTTAATTTTTATATGCATTCATATCTACATTTCACCAGCTCTCATAATAAGTTATAAACATCAAGGTCAACTTTAATTCAGAAGAGCTGTAAGGTATTCAACTATACGTTGTAGGTGAAATTACGTAACCACCGTTATTCAAATTTTAAGACGTGATGACGTCATCGAAATGAAAATATTGGCAACTCATGAGTAACATAATTGGTTGAGGTAGAATATATTAAAAATTTAAAAGAAATCGAGCACAGATAAGCGAGTTACGCTCTGTTGAATATGGTGGTCTATGACAAAATGGGAAAAAACCCTATTTTAAAAATTCATGTGGCCAAATGATGACGTCATACCATTTTGTACGTCTAATGGGTATATACATTTATATCTACAACTCATCAACTTCCATAATAAGTTAAAAAAAATGGGGGTCATCTTCCATTCTGAAGAGTTATATTCATTTTAAAAAGGCCTTATTTTTTACCATTTTTAGCACTTTTGTACAATTAATGTGCGCATTTTGTCATTTTTAACGTGCTCGTATAGCGTTATTGTAAGTCGGAATGGACTCAAATTTAGTGAATGTACTAAGTAAGATGACTAGGATGCAATTTGTACAAAAAATTGGTATTTTTTAAGCTTTCTTTTTACGCACGCGCAAAAACACGTTTTTGCGCAGTAATTTTTTAAAACACGCAAATGGCCTAATTTATGCTCTAAATTGATCAAAACGTAATTTTGAGCTTTTCAAATTTTTAACGCGCGATTTCACACGAATGACCTTGAAACGCGCAAGTTTTTATTTGCTAATATTTTTACCTTTACCTGAAGTTTACGTGTAGTAAATTTCATTAATATGTGATAATGAATTATGGAGATATGATTCATAATGTGATTTCACAAAATGGCGTATAAATGACGTCACGGTTGAGTGATCACGCTGAAAAGCTTATTATGACTAAGTTACAGTATTTGAAAGACATTGTGAAATTTTGGTAATCATTGACATTTAACTTTTTGAGATATTTGTTACACAAAAAGTGTACAGAAAGAATAAAAATAAACTAGACATGAAACTCGTCACTTTGACGAGTTAGTTATCCGCACGACAAACGCCACGTGCACGTCATACGTTAGAATTTTGCACCCAGAAAAAGATTATGGCATTATGACCTGATCTGAAGAATATGATATGTTGTTAGTGCTGAATTCTGTCAATTTTGTGTCATATAGTATTATACAGTATAAACAGTATAATCTGTATACATATTACATACAGTGTAGAATAGGTGAAATTACGGGACCCGCCATTTATTCCATTTTTTAACATGGCGACGGTATCAAAATGAAACACTAAAATACCAATTTCGGAAGGATATTATCTCAGCAACAACATATTAACATGTAGAAGAAATTTGAATACGTAAAATATAGATGCGCGCTCTTTTAAATGTGATGAACTATGACGCAAAAGATGAAAATACAATTTTTTTTGTTCAACTGGCCATATGATGACGTCACAACGTCGGATTGGAAAAATTTTGATATGAATTCGTATTTACAATACAATAGCTTCCAGAAAACGTTTTAATCATGATTACCGCTTTTTATTCTGACGAGCTATAACAGATTGAAAGTTACTGTAAAGATGAAAATAAGTGACCCACGTTATTTACATTTTTAGACATGATGACGTCAAAAAAATTAAAATATTTTTAACCCATGCGAAAGGTAGTTGATTGACCTAAAAAATATCAAAATCTGGGTTAAAATGAAAAACGGATAAGCGAAGATGCGCTCTATTAAATGTGATGCTCTATGACAAAAGATACAAAAATCCTATATTTTATATTCGCATGGCCATACGATGACGTCACAATGTCCTGTTAGCAATATTGATGCATGATACGATATCTACAACTCATCATCTTCCAGAATACGTAATAAAAATAACTTTTACCGTTTAGTTTAGAAACTACGACTGTTTTAAAAAAGGTATAATTTTGACAAATTTTAAGGAATTTTTGAACTTTTTCATCAAAAACGTACGTAAATTATCCAATTCGACGTGCTGGTATGACGTTAATTTTAAGTCGAAATTGTTTAAAAGTTGGTAAAATTACTTGAAAAGGCTGGAAAAACATAAATCATGCGGAAAAAATTGTTTTTAACGCTACGTGCGCACAGCGCGCATAAAAATATGCGCGCGTGTGGGAATTTTTGACATGCTCAAAATGACATAAAACGCGTAGAAAGTTGATTAGAAATTGATTTTTCGCATTTTGAAATTTTAAACGCGCGTGCGCGCGTAACTTCGTGTAAAACATGCCATTTTTTCCTCACAGTCAGTTAGCGCAAGATATAACTTAAACTTTTTCTAAGTTTCAAATTAAAATGTTATATGGTTTTCGATCTATGTTAAATACGCGAAATTCATAAAAACGCGCGTAAGTCACGTTGCGCAACTCTGACGTCATTCACAATAGCGGGTGCACAACTTCACGTGAACGCCCACATGTTGACAAAGTTATAAAATGTTATGTTTACACGTTTTTGAGTTACGCGTGACACAAAAATGACAGAAAGAAAGAAGAATACAGAAAAAAAAAAAAAAAGATGATGAAACAGGACAGTTACAAGGAGTTATCCGCTACTAAGCGGATAACTAAAAAAAAAATAAATAAAGATTTCATACAATAACAATAGGTGATCATTTTATTCTAAATGATCACCTAACTAGAATTTAATTCGTCACTTTGACGAATTATAGGTGATCATTTTTATCATTTTACAGAAATTAATTAACGTACGTTAACATACGATCGGAAAATGTTGATGTATGCCATCCTATTATATGCTTATAGTGCTGAGTTGTGCCTATATGCCATATACAATATGTACAGTATATACTGTATATCTATATACAGTGTAGCATATAGGTGAAATTACGGGACACACATGTTCTAATTTTTTGGCATGATGACGTTATCAAACTAAACTTTAAGATGAAAATTTCGAAAGATAATTAATTGAGGAAAAAAATATAAGATTTGGAAAAAAATTTGGCACGTAGAAGCGCTGTGCGCGTTCTTTGAATTGTGTATAACTTTGACGAAAAATATGAAAAAACTACTTTTTCACTTCAACTGGCCATATGTTAACGTCACAACATCCGATAGGCTTAATTTTTATATGAATTAATATCTACATTTCATCAGCTTTCATAATAAATTATAATCATCAAGGTAACCTTCAATTCTGAAGAGCTGTAAGATATTCAAATTTACTGCGAAGGTGAAATTACACGGCCTACGTTATTCAAGTTTTTACGCGTGATGACGTCATTAAAATGAAGATAGTGTCAACTCATGATAAAGATAATTAATTAAGCAAGCACATACTGAAAGTTGTGCGAAATTCGAGCACACATAACCAAGATGCGCTCTGTTAAATGTGATAATCTACACAAAAAGATAACAAATCCTAATTTTTAAATTCAAGTGGCCATTTGATGACGTCAAAACATTTTGTACGTAAAATGTGTACATGAATTCATATCTACAACTCAATGGCTTCCAGAATAAGTTAAAAAAATCGGGGGTCATCTTGCATTCTGAAGAATTATTTTCATTTTAAAAAAGACCTATTTTTCACCATTTTCAGAACTTTTGTAAAATTAATGTGCGCATTTTGTCATTTTTAACGTGCTCGTATAGCGTTATTTTAAGTCGGAACTGACTCAAATTTGGTGAATGTACTAAGGATGGTGAGTAGAATGAGATTTGTAAAAAAAATTCATATTTTTTACGCTTTTTAAGTATCGCGCGCGCAAACACGCATTTTTGCGCAGTAATTTTTTGAAACACGCAAATGGCCTAATTCATGCTCTAAATTGATCAAAACTTAATTTTGAGCGTTTTAAATTTTTAACGCGCGATATCACGCGCATGAACCTACGTGCGCGTGCGTTTTTATTTGCTAATATTTTTACCCTTGATCTGAAGTTTACGTGTAGTGAATTTCATTAATATAAGATAATGAATTATGGAGATATGATTGATAATGTGATTTCGCAAAATGGCGTATAAATGTCGTCACGGATGAGTGATCACGCTGGAAAGCTTATTAGGATTAAGTTATATTATTTGAAAGATATTCTGAAATTTTTGTAATCATTGACATTAAACTTTTTGAGATAATTGTTACACAAAATAGTGTACAGAAACAATAAAAAGAAAAAAAATAATAAAGATTTTATACAATAACAATAGGTGATCATTTTATTCTAAATGATCACCTAACTAGAATTTAATTCGTCACTTTGACGAATTATAGGTGATCATTTTTATCATTTTACCGAAATAATTTTTTTGCACGTACGTTAACATACGATCAGAAAATGTTGATTTATGCCATCCTATTATACGCTTTAGTGCTGAGTTGTGCCTATTATATGCCATATACAATATGTACAGTATATAATGTATCTATATACAGTGTAGCATAGGTGAAATTACGGGACACACATCATGTTCTAATTTTTTGGTATGATGGAATTATCAAAATAAACTCGAAGATGACAATTTCGAAAGATAATGAATTGAGCAAATAAATATAAGAATTTGAAGAGAATTTGGCACGTAGAAGCGCTGTGCGCGCTCTTTGAAATTTGTATAACTTTGAAGAAAAAGATGAAAAAACTACTTTTTAACTTCAACTGGCCATATGTTAACGTCACAACATCCGATAGGCTTAATTTTTATATGAATTCATATCTACATTTCATCAGCTTTCATAATAAATTATAATTATCAAGATAACCTTTAATTCTGAAGAGCTGTAAGATATTCAAATTTACGGCGAAGGTGAAATTACACGACCTACGTTATTCAAGTTTTTACGCGTGATGACGTCATCAAAATAAAAATAGTGGCAGGTCATGAGAAAGTCAATTAATTGAGAAATCACATACTAAAATTTGAGCGAAAATCAGGCACAAATTATTAGAGACGCGTTCTATTGAATGTGATAAAATATGACAAAAGAGAAAAAAAACTTAATTTTAAATTCAAGTGGCCATTTGATGACGTCACAACATTTTGTACGTCAAATGTGTACATGAATTCATATCTACAACTCAATGGCTTCCCGAATAAGTTAAAAAAAATGGGGGTCATCTTGCATTCTGAAGAGTTATTTTCATTTTAAAAATGCCTTATTTTTCACCATTTTCAGCACTTTGATGCAATTAATTTGCGCATTTTGTCATGTTTAACGTGCTCGTATAGCGTTATCTTAAGTCAGAATGGACTCAAAATTGGTGAATGTACTAAGAATTGTGAGTAGATTGTGATTTATACATCAAATTTTATTTTTTACGCTTTCTAAGAATCACGTGCGCAAAAACGTGTTTTTGCGCAGTAATTTTTTGAAACGCGCAAATGGCCTAATTCATGCTCTAAATTGATCAAAACTTAATTTTGAGCGTTCTAAATTTTTAACGCGCGATTTCACGTGCATGACCTTGAAACGCGCAACTTTTTATTTGCTAATATTTTTACCCTTGACATGAAGTTTACGTGTAGTGAATTTCATTAATATGTGATAATGAATTATGGAGATATGATTGATAATGTGATTTCACAAAATGGCGTATAAATGACGTCACGGATGAGTGATCACGCTGGAAAGCTTATTAGGATTAAGTTATATCATTTGAAAGATATTCTGAAATTTTGGTAATCATTGACATTAAACTTTTTGAGATATCTGTTACACAAAATAGTGTACAGAAACAATAAAAAGAAAAATAAAGATTTGATACAATAACAATAGGTGATCATTTTATTCTAAATGATCACCTAATTAATGACAATAATGACGTCATCACACTTCTTACGATTTTTTCAATAAAGGCAATAGTTTAGAATAAACAAAACCGTCGAACTCAAACATAAATTCATATTTATGGTAAAATATTTCTTTTAAATTTTTATCTCAAACATTCGGCTTAAATGTTGATTTTTGTAATGTTTTTTTTATTAATTATTTTTATCATACTTCGTCACAGTGGTGACTTTTTTTAAACCATTTTTTATAAATAAATAATCCTTTTTTATTTTTATATACCATTCATCAGTTTTCATACCTTACTGTTAATATTTTAATCATTTAAATCCCTCCATACTTTCACTCTACCAATGCATTTAGTATCCTCATATTTATCACAGTTACAAAAGTGTGCATACGTATTTCGTTTCTAAAATATCTAAATCACATCGATTCATTTCACTCATATAAATGCTTTCACAATCTTGTTATTTAATTCCAACACAGCACACAATTTAAGCCTCTATATTCAATCGAACGCGAAATACTAATCACAGGGGAAGAAGGGGGCCGATGCAGCCTTCAAGTCCTCCGCAATCAATATCAATATGGCCTATATTCACATCAACAATATTACAGACAGAATGTTAAAAACGGTCGGGGGTAAAATAGTGTCGGTTACTAAGTAAATTGCAGGATTTTTGTTTTTCGCTCAATGCCATTTGAGACTAAAAGGTTTTCACAACAGGAGCGACAATAATAAGAGCAATTATTTAATTCCGTACAGAAATAATCACGAGTGATAAGCCATTAGATGTTAAATTCCCTATTGCTGTTTCTACGTTCGATTATGGAATCTATTTTCGATGTAATCTTTGTTTTCAAGCTTGGATCATCGCGTTGGGAAACGTTGCCTACTACTTTTGCAAATAGATAACATAATTCACTATTGAAGTCATCCTAGATATGTGTGCGGTATATCTTAATATAGGTACATAAGGGGATAAAAGCAGATCAATAAACAGTACCGAACGATGGCTTAGAAATGTTCAATTGTAAATCAATGATTGAAAAAAAAATCGTCTATAAAATGCTAACGAACAGATTGCGAAAAGCTAAACGTTTTCACTCATTTCGTCGTAAAATATATTATTTCGCCAAAACATTTTCAATTTAATAACAACAAACGGAAGACGACATCGTTCAAAAACACGGCGCCGTCTTCCGGGAAACGGAACAAGTGTGCTCGTAGCTTGAACATGGTCAAAACTTCAATCAAATTAAATATTAAAAGCAGAAAATGCGATAAAAGATTAAAAATATGATATTGAATGATTATTACCGGTCCAAATAGGCGTCTTTTTTTGTGTGTCAGATGTTCAACCCATGGCAACAAGGCCGTTTCGTCACACTTGGGATTTCTTTAATGGACGAAGATCACATTGGGTACATTCTTTGTGTTTTCCATTAGCTTTACGATGTCTCGGGTGTAAAATAATAAAATGATATAATATATATAATATAACTTTAATTGTTCAATGAAAATACAATTCAAATTGTAAGTAGTTCTATGTTTAATACAATTAAATTTTGACCATTCATAATACATGATCTCAAAAGCGTCTCAACATCTATTTTACGCGCGCGTGACGTGTGTGCACGACGTAAACGCGTCAGTTATCGTGTTATGTTCATGACATAACGCCTGCACTATACGAGGTAATACAAAGTTCATTATTAAATATGGTGGGTGTTTTCTTGCGGTCATGATACGTATTTTTACTAATAATACAGATAGAGTTATAATTCAAAATAAATTTATTATTCTGTCTATCGATCATAATTTCCAGACGTTTAGTGTTATTTACAAACAATTACTTAAATGCTTTATATGATTGTCTACCTTCTAAAGACTGCAGTAGTAGTAAAGACTGCAATAATACATTATTCATAGCGCCAATGCAAACAAAGGTATAATATAACATTAGCAAATAATGAATTGCGTCGTTTCATTATTTTAAAATGCTGAGTTGTGATGATAAATTGCTTGATGTTGATTATAACACAAAAATTGGTATCAAAATATTTAAAGAACATCGAATGTATCTCGTGTCCTTGAAAATATGATTGTTGCTAAATTGTATAAACTCGTGTAAATGTAATTATAAAGTAGTTATTATTGTCTTTACGCATAAATATATTCCATTTAGGCCTATGTTATTGTTTAAGAGAAAATCACGTTACGTTGATGAGATGAGCGCGTCATTTTTATTACATCATGACTTGCATACGCATATTTGCAACGCGCGCGCGTCAAACTCGATGTCTTTTCCTTGTCATCATTGACATGGATAATGAAATACTAATAATATATCTCAATATACAGTAGACCTATAATTCTACTTTATGAATACTTTAGTCACGTTATCGTACCTTATAACATCTGCTTTTTAAATTGATATCAATACGCTGACCTATAGTTAGATATTTTAAACCAATATAAAATTAATTTCATTGACTCAGCAGAGCCAGATGTTTCTATTATTTCAGCCTCGTTTTTTAATTTCCCCCGATTTCTTCACTATTGTTTGCAATGTGGTTATATTTTCATTCAATCATATTTACAACAATAATTTTGTTTTAAAAACTTCTCCATACGGTGTATTATTATTATACCAACGAATGCAAGTTAACAATTGTTAATTATCATATACCTGGATGGATTATCATCCGGTTCGTGTCTATTTATTTTGATATAAACTAATTATTTCAATGCATGTTTAAATAAACCTACCTGTATATAGGCCTACATGTATATTCCTAGACATGTATAAAGCTCACTATTTATTTAACTCATTGGTTTTCATTATCTTTATTTAAATAAATTTAATTTAAATTCATCGTTTCAACTTGCCCGATTTGTGCATATCTAATATTAGCTAATATTAAGGCAATATTCAATTACATTCATTATAGATAAAACAAATGTGGGTTCCGTCAAAACTAGTTTGAGGTAGACAATAACATTCAACAACATATTACATTAGCAGAAAATAAATTGTACCGATTAATATGAATTTAAGGCTTTGTGACATTTTCAATTCAAACTGCAATCTAGCACATATTCGTCATTTTGCGTGAATATTTTAATGTCGAACAATTTCAAAATAGTATACTTATTGTAAATATTATGGTACATACGTGTAAAACAATAAAACGGTATTAAGACTATTGTTAAATTAAATGAGTAGCGCCCTCATCTATTCTATCTACTTTTCTAGAACTGTTTGTATTAATGGTATCGTGGGTGTATATGAACACATTGATTCTATGTAAACAGCTTTTTACATAATGTGGCATTAGTTAACATGATATTGAGACATATATTCAAGTATTACAAATATTCGTTTACAATATCAACAGTGATGTGATGTAATCGATTCAGCGACCCAATTTACAACTAGTAAACGGGGTATGATTGGACGCTTTCCGAAAAATCGTGTTATAAAAACTGTAGAATGAGAAAAATACCCAACTCCATTTGCGGGATTGGAACAACAATGATTACTGTTATTTATACTAATGGCATTCAAAGTAATTTTACCTAATGGAATCACCCATTATAAAATACATTATCAAATTGCTTAATGGATTCAAAATCACATATCTAATTCTCAAGCATCGTTTTCATTTTATTTCTTTTGATATTAATAACATCAATGTATTGGATCGTGTCTATCAAAAGGGCGTTTACTTTAGCAGCTCAAAAGTATACATTTTCGTAATACGTTGTGTACATAGGCAAAGTTCTTTTTGCTCAGTCACAATATTTAATATTGGTTTAGTATAATACACACACGATTCCTCCTAAGTTCTCCTCCTCCTTTAGGCCTACTTATTGTAAGAAAGACTTAAGTTAGTTGTTCTTTATTACCGTTATTGTTTTTATATTTAATACACTGTTTTTAAAATTTGTTTTCGAGTTATTAGCCTTAACAACCTAATTGTATTGTTTTCGTGTCGTGTTTGCATGTGATTTAGGCCTGTATATAATTGTTAATGTATAGTAGTAGATCTTCCCATGTCTTCTGAACGATATGAAATTTATATAATTTTTTAAAAGTTTAGTTTACGCATGTGAACTGGTATATAGTCAATGAATTGCAATTTCTTAATTATATTGTATTATTGTATAATTAACTTATTTAAAACCTTCAATGTTTTAATAGAGATGATTAATGTGTCGGTAAGTACTACATGAATAACATATTACTTAACATTAATTACAAATGATTTGGTTCTAAGTACTGTAATGAATACTTGTTCGTTAGTAAGCTTCGTTCGACAACCAATTCATAATGCCCGTTCACACTTGAAATACAATTATACAATGAACGTTAATTATTACAGAACTTATAATTACAATTCATTGCAATGACTTAAGTGCTTTATGAATAGATGTAGAAATACTTGTTCGTTAGTAGGCTTCGTTTCTATAATGTCCATTCACACTTGAAATACAATAATGCATTAAAATATTGAAGCATAGATTGTATAAAGTGCGTCTCGGACAAATAAGAGTAGTTTCTAACGAGGCCTGATAACAGAAACGTCGGAATTCAAAGTGTTGTCAATCGAATACTGACCACTGTAGCAATCAGCATTACATTAGCGTTTATCTTGCAATATTTTAGTACCAAGGACATCTCTTTTAGTCAAGTAGTTGCATTTTAAGAGAAACCAGGATTGAGTCGAAAATAAACAAAGCTCTTTGGCGATATGATGAAAATTAAAAGGATTTCTCGTTTAATCAAGTGACACGGATGAAGAGAAGCAAACGCGAATCCTTCTATCTTTGCTATTAATCATACAATTTAATTACGAACGTAATATCTACCTGTTCAATATAATGGATGTTTGTTTCTTTGTTTCACAATATGATTGCGTGAGATTGCGACTCGATTGAATTTTAGGAATTGCATTTTTCGATTGATTTGCGAGCGCTAGAATTGCATCCTATCAATATTCATATAATGATAATGATCCGGCTTCACTCCCCAACATCCTGGTAACAATGTTACTCGAGGGTGGAATTGAGGGATTTGGTCGTATAGGACAATTTAGCATTGCTTAGACAAACTCGAAGTTGGCGTGTGTCGACTCGAGTGGCGCAACGAGAGGTTCAGTCGTAAAAGTGCGTGTTCTTATAATTGATTGCAATAATGAAAACAATAATGAAGTATTTTTATGATGATTGTAATAACAATCTACTAGACAATTAGTGAAAGTCATTTATAATTAAAACGATTATTTACATTTAAGTGAATGAGGTATGCTCCAGTTAACATGATCCAGTTTGTCAGTTTATCCTTTTGTTCCAATACAAATTAAAACGATGTTTAAGTTTATTGAGTTATTATTGCAACCAATGTGTACGTTTAGTTCGGTGCGCACGAGGAGGAACCTATAACATTTAGATGGTGCCAACAATTCATAGATACAAATGTAATTATCAATATTATCGTGAGTTTTTTAAAGTATTTGAAATTATAGAATCCTCTTAGGGCCAGTACATTTAAAACTTGGATATAAAACAATACAAACACAAATATTAGTTGTAATTATCAATGAGCTCAACATATATCATGAGCTTTTAATACGCAATGATAGAATCGTCAGGTTAGCGGTAAAGGCATACTAACGGTTTTAAAACTTGAAATTAGTCAATACAAATTTACAACCAGTCCTCCTTTTTTTGTTGCACGTAGTTGATGACCAAAATGCACAATGCAACCGGTACATAATTTCGTTAAATAAACACAATATAACCCCTCCTTTAGGACTCCCTTGTTTAGGGGACACCCATGGAGACACACCCAGCCAGAGGAAACCCATGAGTGACACCCCCAACCAGGGCACATATAGGTGACACCCCAGCCAGAGGACACCTATCATGTTGATATCATGACTGTGCTCATTTCTTATTATATAACGGTGATGATAACCAATAGGCCTACACACAAATGAATAGACGTGTTAATATCGTACACATTCTCAATTGTCTGCTGACTGCCAACAATACGAATCAATCCATTGAATGCTAATTAAAATATAATTTCAACACGAATGATGTTTCGTACATATCATTATATTTAGATATCAAATTACATATTGGTGTTCAATGTACGAATCTACATTGATAAAATCAATCAATCAAAGTGTTTTTTTTAAATAAGAGTTTTTAAATAATACTTTCACAGAATGCGCAGAGTGACTTGTTGACTCGATAGGCGCGTAGTCTACTGACGCTCTCCCCATCCAAAGCTGTTTATATACCTTTGTATAATATACAGTTATCACTTCCATCGTTTCTCTAAAATCAAAATAGTAGTATTAATTAATCCACCTGTTCTTTCAATGGAAACAAACGAATTGTAAAAGTAGAAATAATTTGTTTTATTTTGAGTAATTTACGGTACTCCATGGCAACGCCCATGTGTGTTTTGTTTCCATGGAAATATAGTATTAACCTGTATTTTAGTATTAAAATAAAATGAACTGATCAAATGGAAATAACGAATTTCAAAATAAAACAAAACAAAAATAAACATGATTTTATATTGTTATTTATACTTAATAATAGTTTTAGACTAGTATACGTAGGCCTATCATTTAAGAAAATCTTGGTGTGGTGGTCAACATTATTTGATATTTCTCTAAATATTTCAGTTTATATTCATTTTTCAGGTTGCAGCTGGTAACAGTGCTTGTTTAATACTGTACAATTAATAGTAACTTTCATTACTAATAGTTTAATTGATGATATATGATTTAATATATATAGGACTCCGTTTATTTGGAATATTAATATCCCAAAAAAAAAAGTGTAAACAAATTATGAATTTACATTTTTTTTTATTAGGCCTATAGACATCGTTGACTTGACTTAAAATGAGAAGTTTACATTCAATTTGGAGGAACAACTAAATGGCTTGTTAAGTTAAGCCTCATTGTGCCGAATTAAGGTAAGTTACTTAAATATTTGTATTTCAAGTGATATGTGAAGAAGTGCTAAACCACATTCCCGTCCCTTTTGAGGTCTGTAAATTCTTTGTTTTGCTAATAAGATCTCAGAAAAAGGTAATGAGTACAGAAAGATTGATGAGAAAGACAAGCAAACATCAAATGTCAATTGTGTTAATAATCTGAGTGACCGGGTTCAAATACGATTGACCGGAAACAGCAATCCATTAATTTTACTCGGAATTCAAACTGTCATATTTTTCATCGTCCTCTTGACTTGTATAAACGTATGCAAGAGACTTTATTACGACATGTACTATCTACTCAATTGTTTAGTTAGCCATTAGTGGCAATCTGTGTATTATTCGAAGTCCAGGTAAAAGCAATCATCATGTCAGTCGTTACGTATACAGGTTTTGTCCGCCTCTTGTCCACAGGACCACCCAGACCGTCGGTAGTGTGCTTTACGTATATGCAGCATTTCAACTGTACGCTCATTTTAATACATTATTTTCATTTGACTTTCGGTAATGCGATATTGTAAGTTTAATTTGATCACTAACGGTCAAAGGTGAAATGACCATTCGATTGAATCGCCATCTTTGAATTCGATTACTTTGGTTTTAATATCCGTTTTACTACTATTGCAACAACCAGTGAAGACAGCATACATTAAATATAAATATTATATTTAATTGTCTTGGTTGTTATTTAGCAAAAATGTATATCACATGCTTTTAACTTTGTTTCATAATTATTCACGTACATTCCATTCGAAAATGTTCAAATGACGAAACAAGATATTACAATTTATATCATAAAAATATTTTATAATAAACGATAAATGACACAAAAGCCTAAAATGAAATTTGACCAACTAGGCCTACAAAACATCAATCAATTAAAATTCTCATCAATTATTTTATTTAGAAAAACAAGATTGTTTTACTTTGATTTGAAATGTTTTGTCTAAATGTATTCCAGTCCATTGTAATACCTGTCAGAATATTAATAGAAATTATTATGGAAGTGTCACTGTTTTGTAATTCAGCTTATTTAGGCCTGGGGCATCATCCGTGCATTTTCATATAAGGCATGCGTGTCGGCGGCGCATCCCACGCGTGGCGCTTTCTTTGCCTGATATCTTAATAATTGTCATTTATGGTGATATAGGGCTAGTTTTGATTGTCGATAAGGCATACACCTGATTACAATAACGCACAAATAATTATACGTTTTTGCTGCAACGTAATTTATTGTAAATGCGCACGAACGTATTAAACAAATACTTTAATTTACGTGACGTGTGCGTGCTTGACAACGACTTTTGTACATGCACGCGTGTTATATTAGTAAACGTATGCTGAATGTGAAGGATATGTGATTTCAATGCGTGGTGGAGCAGTCATTGAAACAATTGTTCTCTGAATTCACGAGGGAAATATTGTAGATTTATTAACAAAATGACTTTAATCCTTTTAGATATCATTGCTGTTGAGTATACGAACGTTACAGATGAATAATTTGTGTTATAACGTAAAACCTTGATTTTTTTTGTTACCTTTATCGTATATATCTCTTGTCGCGATCTATGTCTATAGCTTCTTTTGCTGACTACTGTCGGTACATTTTATATTACGCAACCCAAACCCTTCCCCTCCACCCACCCCTTTTTTATCTACCTTTTCATTATCCGTGTATTTGATTTTGAGCGGTAGGTAACATATCATATTTTTTTATCCGATTTTTTAAAAATAAATTTGACGACGACGTGACGCGATAGACGTATTATTAAGTTATCATCGAAAATTTGATTTGAAAAAAGTGATCGTATTAGCTGTTGCATTCATTTCATTAGAATACAACATATTTTATGAAAGGAAATATGGCCTTTTTGTCAATGAGCACACCATTACAGCTATTACTGCGATGAACGATTTCACTGGCAAGGATTTCCATTAAATGAAAATAACAAATGAAGTGACACGAAATGAATAGTATTTTAATGTTCGATCGATTAAATTCATTATTATCGGGTGAAGTTTCTGATTTGTTATTGTGTTTTTCATTTTATTAAGTATAAATAAACCGGTAAGTAGAGTGCGTTCAGATGGAAAAGACATCGGTAATGCTCTATACTGACGTTTTAATGTGTTTTGTTTCTGTAAATGAACGAGTTTAATTAAACCGTGTGTATATCGAGGTGAACTTTTTCAAAGATGAAAATGTATACAGATTCGTATATTAAAACAGATTAATAATAACCATATTAATAATAATGTCATTGATATAACGTTCTGCACAATTAATTTTTTAGAGCGGTACATTTAATGATCCCTTTGATCCTTGACGGTAGCGTACTGACCACGCGCGCGTATATAAGCTATGCTTTGTTTTGATTGGATAATAAAATTAGTCGTAATAAATTCCATGAAGCAAAGCGAAATAAAATAAGGAGGGTCTAGATAAACACATTTGAGAACTAATTCACCCGAACTTTATACACGAATCGACAAATGAATCCAGCAGATTCTATGTAATTTCTACCCCATTTCTTGACATTAAAACGCAATTATTATCTCTGTTCAATATATCGTATTTCATTGATATAAAGCATATTACCCTTTAATGTAACAAGTCTTGCTGATTAAAGTCGTCGTTAGCGAGTGGAGTGCACTTTTAGTTCGGAATTTCAATGCTATACTTTCAACCAATGACAAACAAGCAATCAAAACGTGACACCTTCCCGAAGTCTACCAGAACATACCGAAGACTATCGGAACATCCCGAAGACTACCGGAGCATCCCGAAGTTTACATCCCAAAATAGCCATCTTGTGATCTCAAGATGAACTTGTATTGATAGTGTTAAATGATATCTTTTTCATGATAAATGATATTCATTTTATCGTAATAAAACTGTCATTGTTAACGGTATTGCGAAACGAGGAAAGTCTAGTGACTTAAGTGGTGTTAATAAATAGCATGATAAATATACATAGATAGATAGAATTGATGATCGCTAACTATGTCACTTAAGCTTTGTTCCCACTAGGGCGCAACACAAGGACGTAGACGCAACGTAAGTGAGTTGACCAATCACAAGCGATGGATTATTGGAACTGTCGCTTGTCATTGGTCAATACGCTTGCGTTGCGTTTACGTACTTGCGTTGCGTCCTAGTGGAAACCAAGCTTTAATACTGAGCTGAGCAGTCTTACACCGTCGTATTTCGTACAGAAAAAATAAGATAATATTATTAGTCTGTAGTTTACAGATAAGATTTCGTCTCCTGTGATTATTGGTAAGAGAGAGAACACGGTTCCTTCCAGGTACATGAACTGCCTAGTCATGCATCTTTGAGTCTAGATATGTGGACCACATCATGTTCTAGAAACACATCCAACCGGTTGTTAACCCGAATAAAACATTATAATGCTCGAGTCAATTTAGTGTACATGGTGCGCGTTTAAAAGATTGGAACGCGCGTCGTTATTTACCAAGGTACACGCATTTTGCGTTTATAGGTCCTAAATAAATGTACACGTAACAGTTTCTTAAGCTCTGTCTACACTATCAAACTTTATGTGACAAAAAAGTGTGATATGCCCAAATAATGTAGTGATATGACATCATCGTGTCCATATATGGGCACATCACATGTTTTTGTCACACTAAAGTTTGATAGTGTAGACAGAGCTTTAGACTAAATGCTAATTTTAGTTTAAAATATAAATAATATGCGGTACTCCTATCAAGAGAAAAAATAAGTCAGTCTGCATTCTCACTGACATTTGTTATTAAGCGTTACAAGCGTTTAACAATCCGTTCAGAACGCGTTCACCAACAACTTTAACACGCTTTTTTCCTCAATCACCTGTCATAAGGTCTGGCAACTAATGCAATATCTTGTTTGTTTGATTGCTATTGAATTAGCTATAAAGGCTTTGACAAAACAGATAATAAGTTCATTAGAAAATCCAACCCCGGACGTTCACCTATCACTTTTAATTTGTCTGTTTAATTTCAAACAAAAGCTGTCAATTAAAACCGTTACAACGAACAGATTATGACGCGAGGCATAATTAGATATTTTAAGTTTGAAAATCTCTCTGATTATGATTAAAATCTTGCAAATAATGTTACAAAATAAAACGCGTTGTTGTGTGTATCGCATAGACACAAGGATCTAAGTATTCATTCATTATTTTATTTCATGG
Organism: Antedon bifida; assembly: GCF_963402885.1. Taxonomy (NCBI): domain Eukaryota; kingdom Metazoa; phylum Echinodermata; class Crinoidea; order Comatulida; family Antedonidae; genus Antedon; species Antedon bifida. The sequence continues at coordinate 31,900,118 of NC_136230.1, read as the reverse complement.
TCAAAATTAATTTCAATAAGAATATCAAGAAAATATTAAAGAACAAGATTACAAGCAACCACTAGAAATGGTAGTTAAAATTGTAAAACTTAAAATAAAATATTCTAAGCAGAAAAATATGAGATGTAATAAATAAGCTGCTTGTTAATGTTAAAAAAACAATTTCGATTTGTTAAGCTCTGTCTACACTTTATTATCAAACTTTATGTGACAACAAAATGTGGACACGTTGATGTCATATCACTACCATATTTGAGCATATCACTACCATATTTGGGCATATCACTACCATATTTGGACACATCACACCTTTTTGTCAAACTAGTTTGATTGTGTAGGCAGAGCTTTAGCCTCTTTTGGGGTATAATTTGAAAACCTATAATAGAGGCGTTGGTGAAGTTATGTAATTCTGTAATTTTGAAAGGTTTTCAAAAAGCAACAATCGGTGACCTCGTGGTATTCATGAATTGTTTGGCTTATTTTATGTAATATTAATTCAAGACCACGAGCTAAATTTTCACCAGCTAATATAATATACCAGTTTTGTTCAAATGGTTTATGCCATCGATTGTTTTTTTAATATATTTTGTTACATAAACTTATGAAAGTTAAATTCATTATTTTAATATATAACTTTAGTTATCATCTTCATTTTGAATTACTGACGTACAATTTCCCATAAAATATCCTATTAAATTCATTCTGTTCAATTCAAGCACAGTCTTACTTTTAATTTGTTATTTTTAAGACATTGCATCAAGTTCACATACCACTAAGAATTAATTACTGTTTGCGTGTTTATAACAAAAAAAAATAACAAAATGAATATAATGATAACTCACTTTAATTCCATAAAATTCATTTAAAAATAAATTAAAACGTATCATGTTTTTTTTAAATATCGATTTTTGTTTGTGCTTGATGAAAATTATTCAATAACTTATACTGGTAATTCACAAGAACTTATTATATTAATATTCAAACTCCGATGCAATAATTCGAAATTGCATATTAAATAGCTTAATTATATTCATGTTCACGCTGCAAGTATTTTATTTACAATTGGTAAAAGTATAATTATTTTACTGAACAATTCCGTGAATATTATAAAGATATGGAAACAAAAACAGAATATATATCTATAGAATTCATGTTCTCTGTCGTCATTTCGCCATTGACAACAACACAAACTAAATAATAAACACGATATAATAATGGTTCATATTATTATATATTCTATTTCGTCTATGTTCATGGTTTATTTTAAAAACTCAAAAGTTAAGCTCTGTCCACACTATTAAACTGTTTGACAAAAGAAAGTGTGATGCGCCCAATATGGTAGTGATATGACGTCATCGTGTCCATGAGCACATCACATTTTTTTTGTCAAAGTTTGATAGTGTAGACAGAGCTTTATACAAATCTGAGGTTAAACAAAACTCATGTGATATTTAAGTTGAATATTGTCACTTAAGAAGAACTTAAGCTCTGTCTAAACTATCAAACTAGTTTGACAAAAAAAAGTGTGATGTGCCCAAATATGGTAGTGTATGCTTAAATATGGAGTGATATGACCAAATATGGTAGTGATATGACATCATCATGTCCATATATGGGCACATCACATAAAGTTTGATAGTGTAGACAGAGATTTAAATTTGTTTATCATTTCGTTGACCGTTATGATTCATAATTGTAATAAAACCGATTCATTTGAATCATTACCAAATTAAACTTTTTGTAATGATTTTGAAAGAAATAAATTTTAATGTAAAATACTGTCACGTATTAATCTCCGACAAAATACATTTCACATTCATCATTTCCGAAAAACATTAATAATGTTTAAAATGATATTGGTTTGTCATTCTAGTTGCAGCGCGTTCACTCATCATACTATTTTAATCATTTTTTTCCGAGATTAATTTTTGAGACATTTTCCCTTCATCATTTTTTTCATCATCAGAGCAATTATTCGAAAAAGCTAAATGTAGTTGATATCTCGTTAACTTAAGTCGAGCACACGAATATCTAATATTAGTGCTCACGATCAAATATCGTATTTATATGATACCACACCAAAATCATTTTAACAACTGAGACAAACAAGTAATTATTCTCAAAAAGGAAATTGGCATCGAGAAACAACACAAAAGACCTGCCACGATACATCATTGAGTACAAATAACGTGTTATAAGAAACCAATGCTTTTTTCTAAATTGAACAAACTTGTATTTGAAATAACATTCAAACGAGTCAAATTAATCATCTCTCAAATTTCAATCACTTTAATTTCATAATAAAATATCTTAAATTCGTGTTAGCTTGATCGACCACAGAATATTAGTGGTGGTAGACGCGCGTACGCGGGATTGATCGCGCCCCGCTTTGTTAATGCTTCTTGTGTTATCGTTCGATACATTTTAATAACTTCTGTATTTTGGTTTCTTCTGTCTCTTACGTAATTGATTGGTATTGGTTCTATTTGATATTGGAAATCAGTTTCATCCAATTCTTTCATTCATGTTCACACGGAATATTCATTGTTGAGTAAGTAGGCCTACTCTATGGAAATGAATTGAGTTAGACATAATTATTATATTATCTATCAAATTGGACACTGACAATTCATCTAATTCGTTGACAAAAGTAAAGCTTAGAAACTAGGTCTTTTTCTCCCAGAAAAAAAAAGTCTTATATTATGTATTATGTTTTAAAAAAGACTAAAGCTCTGTCCACACTATCAAACTTTATGTGACAAAAAAATGTGATGTGCCCAAATACGGTAGTGATATGCCCAAATATAGTAGAAATATGACATCATCGTGTCCATTATGGGCATATCACTTTTTTTTTCACATAAAGTTTGATAGTGTAGACTGAGCGTTATCCAATCATTAAACTAATATACATTCCTGGTACAATATAACATCAAGAGACATGCATTAATATTATCTAAACGACATGATATTCAGTGTGCTTTTCACCCCATCTCATTTAACTCCCCTAGCGCAAATCACCAAGCACAAAGAACACTGGGGATTTGAAACTAAAAACCACCAAAGGACTTTGACTTTTTAATAAACACTTTATTGATGTGATTTAATTTCTTGATTTTCATTAATGTAACCTTTTATGTAAATAACTACGAAAGTGGTTATATAACAGTCCATCAATCTGGCTTGTATTTCACGGTTAGGAAATTTATATGACATCATATAAATCAGTCGTTAGTTTCAAAATACAAAATTGGTATTTCAATAGTGCCCTCAAACTGAATCAAACTATTTAGCACTTGTGTTACATTACCCTATACAGAAGTATGACATTAAGAATGTTCTTAAGTAATGATGCTTGTCAAGATGATGCGCATGCGTGGACCTGCTCTACAGATGCGCATGCGTGGTGTGCTCTATGGATGCGCTTGGCGATCGTCACGGACCATTGCGTTGCAACTGAACAAAACACTTGACCTAATTACGAATATTGAGGAGACGTTGCTTTTAAAATCCAATATTATTGCTAATGTGTCGCTGGTACAAATATAAACATTTTCGACCGACTTGTGATGATTTGTTAAAATGTTCTTTTTTACAAAAAAAATGAAGCATTTATTGAGATGAGGCAAAGTGCGAAACCATTTGTTTAATTGTATTGACCGACTTATTGGTATAATAACATTTTATCACAATGTTTGTCGCATCAAGCATTATTACATTTATCGTCATAGCAACTGCCACGCCCCAAATGTTTATGCCATCAAGAAAGAACATCAAACTAAATATCAAACTAAACTACCGGTTTGTCGTGATTAAGCCTAACTTATTATTATGTAACATTCTTTCAATCTTGGTCTGACTATAAAGGTTTGGTTCCCGATACAGACGCAACGCAAGCGAGTTGACCAATGACAAGCGATAGTTGGAATAATTCTTTGCTTGTGAAATGTCAAAACGCTTACGTCCTTGTTGCGTCCTAACCATTCCAATACTGTTTTCTACTATCTCTCTCTGCCTTGAATATAACGAATATTACATAATCCTTTACAAACAAAAAGCCGTTTATTTCTAACAATATACAGTTTATAAATTAGAAGTAATCTGATCCACTTGTACATGGTTAAATTAAATACATTGATTTTTTTCTGTCAAATATATTGATATATGTTTATCTTAAACCTGAGACAACAATTTAAATTGTTGTGTCAGATACAAGTATTGCAAACCCCTCAGGGATATACCATTATTATATGTAAAAAGACCAAACAATAATTGGTGTCGTGCAGACCATCAGTGACGTAAGCGACAAACAGTGATTCTGATTGGTTGATAAGTTTTGGGTTGCGATGTTAATTGTTTAGCATATAACCGCAATTACTTGTTTCATTGTTACACTTAACATACTAAGGTATTTATTATTTAGCTGTATTACACTTTCCAATAATATTAACAGCATTTATTGACGTTAATCGTATTTTTAATATATCTATTTATTAGAATATCACACGAAATCGAGTTATGATATTTGAAAAATCTCATTTTTTATATCTCTTGCATTAGGTGTCGTGTCGGTAGAGACGTTTACCCGCAGGCTAGCTGTATTGTTTAGTCGGTTTAACACAGTTGCACATTAATTTAAGTTATAAATTTTAAAAAATTATAACTTTGTTTTGTATAGAGGGTGTCGTATACTTTCTATTAAGTACGACACCCTCTATCTGATGCGCTACATTTTACAATAACAATACTGAAATATCCCTTTACTGCAACGCATTTGTTCGATTCCATACCACGCCCAATAATGTCGTTTATTTATTGGTCTTTTTTTCTGACATAAATCATAATTTTAATTATATTTTAAACATTTAAAGAATTGTTATATCTATCTATATGTTATTGAACAAATTTCGTGTGCAATTACATTCTCTTACGTCTTGTACTTATCGACTCCAGTCGGATCGTTTCGTCCAAAATTAGATCAAAATTTACATTCCCACGACTTAACTCCAAGCAATGTTTATTAAAGATTACTGTATAAATACTAGTGTAGTTGAGATGTAGTCAAACATATCCCAACTAATGGTTAGACAGCAGTCACACTGTGTAATGATAACATTTTATTCGTCTTAACGTTTTACTTGTAAAAGAGAAATGCGGCCATTAAAGTATCATATTCGGTATATTTTGGATTGTTTAACTGTGTGCGCGTATGTGCGGCCGCAATATGCCAAACTCACGACACCATAATATGAGTATAACCTACTTTACTGATCTAAATATGAAGTTGAAACACACCGCTTACTAGCACTTTAAGAGTATCATAAACGTATGTGTGAGATATGTTATTGCAGCAGCGAACATAGTGCTGTATATTGACGATGATGTTTAATTGACTCTGATTGCATGCAGCCTGTTAATTGCGTCTTATTTAGACCAACAAAATGGATCATCTGCAAAAGACAATAATTCAACAACATGGATCATGCTTGACTTCTTTAACATTACAATTGATATTATCCTTTTGTTTCATCCAAGCCTTTCTAAAATAAAATATAAATAATTTTATTTCGAAAATGTGATGTTTAGAAAAAAAACCAGTACAAAATGTATGGTACTGTAATCAACATCTATATCTCTAAGAGTTTTTTTTTTTAATTAGAGTATATACATAATCATATAAATTGTGAGTAAATACATTAATAATTTATACACTTTTAAGGACAGCACAGAAATTAATTCGGTATAGTTTTAAAGTAATGACATTTAGGTAATAACATTTAAAACTTGATTTTAACGAGGTTTTTTTGTTTTACTTATAAAACAGAAAAATAATAAATTGTCAAACGTAATCAAACAAGCAAATTAAACAAGTTTACTTTTGTAGACTTGAGAAATTAGATAAGTATTTGTTTTGTTCTAAAATCCAGAATGAACGAACTCTCTCCAAGGCCTTAATAAACATATTCCTACATAATGTAGGATTAAAATTATCGCAATTTAAGTCGCCTTGGTTTTGTTTTTGTTGACCGACGCGTGAGGCGATACCAAACGAACGATTCCAATGGGTTCGTAGAAATAAAATGTCATTTATTTTCGCTTTACAACGGTTAATCACCATTCTATACTTAAATTCTAATCAAATTGTGTTAACGCCTTTTTAAATTTGAGGATATGGAAAATTGTTTATACTCGAAGGGTGAATTTACTAGTTAGATATGACGCGAATCAATTAATTGTTATATACGTTGTTTCGGCAACACCCCTGCGAGTGATAATAGTATGAGTGACCTCTATGACCTCGCTATCAAAACACTTGACGATTCTACCAACCAACGAATGAACAGTTAGATAGTAACACTCGTGCGAAGCACTGGGTTAGAGAATTACGTACGTGCTTTACTACTACTACCAGACTAAAATAAGTAAATCGCTAGTATTTGTTTTTTAAATAGTTATTTTATATGAAATATTCAGATATGGCTGTTAGTTCACCGCCAACTCAAATACCACCAACGAGTGTGTTGTATAAACTTGAGAAAACGGCTTACAGTACTCCAGCCCCTGTTAGCAGTGACCCGGCGAATAATGAGTGCAAACTCGTCGAATATCGTGGGGCTAAAGTTGCCAGTTTTAACATTAATGGTCTAATGATGATATGCTTACCACAGGCATTTGAACTGTTTCTAAAACATCTTGTCGGAGGACTACATACAGTGTATACCAAGTTGAAAAGACTAGAAATTACACCAGTTGTTTGCAATGTGGAACAAGTGAGAATCTTACGTGGTCTTGGGGCAATACAACCCGGTGTAAATCGATGCAAACTTTTGACCAGGGAACAGTTTGATATCTTATACCAAGATTGTACCACAGCGAGGTAAGACAATATATTATTTGTTATATATTTTATACTTATTATATCACATTGAATAAATAGATATATATTAAAAGTATTATTATAATCAATAAATCAAGTACCATTTGTTAACTAAATTGTTCAAGTATAATATTAACATTTATTTATCCTTTGAAAATATCTAAAAAGTTTTTCAATCGAATTGTTGAAGGCCCACCACATTTTTCCGTTTCATTTATTAGTCCATATTAAGCCCACTATTTACAGAATTATGGCAGTTATTTTCCACTGTTAATTAATTAAATTCTACAATTATATATAATATATGATTTATCTCGAGAAAAATATGAAATTTTGTTTTAATAAATTGTATTATTCTGTCACATCATATCTACTATATATTTCATATATAATAATTTTAAACTTTTTTGAAAAAATTAATTGTGAAAAATAAATTGAAATATGCAAAATATAAGTATATCGTATATATTTAAAATTATCACATTTTATTAAAGCATACAAATATATTATTTAATACAAATGAAAATAGTTTTTAAATATAACTGTTGACAATAAAACACATAATAATATGTTAATTGGTATATCTGGTTCTCTATGTGAAATGTCATATGGTAGGCAATTAGACACCAGCCATTGAATTATATTAAAATTAAAATCAATACAATGTATTTATTTAAACAAGGATACTATTATCAAATTTAAATGTATATTGTTATTTTGTTGAAAAACAATGAAATCGCAGAATAAGTTGACAAAACATTAAATAATTGAATAATGTTTTTACTTTTATGTAAATGATTCTATATTTAAAATACAATGTGAATAAATCTGTATTTAAATTAACAAAATTATTTATTTTTGACAACTTATTTATAAAATTGATTGAATATGAGAAATAAACTATTATTTATAGCATACATGAGTAGTACACTGACTCTATACTGTACACATTATAGCTACTGTATATAAATCTAGTTCAATGCTTGTAACTGTAAATTATGTCACCAGAATTAAACTAAGAAAGAAATGAATGAATTTGTCAAATGTTAGCCTTTGCAAACAATCATAATAAATCTTTGTAAGTATACTTCTCCAGATCAAAGCAAATAAACATTACAAACATTTTATTTTATTAATTTTTCAATCTTTAGAGATGTGCTATTGTTCATAAGATAGCATTATTATTGTCCATTATCAATAAAGCAATAATCAATAATAATCGGTAATCAATAAATCTATAGTCATTTTTTACCTTTTAATCCTGTTAATTCATCTTATCCACATACTGTACTGTATCTACTCATCCATTTTGTTTGTTTTTACGTCTTTTTTTATTAGTTTTTAGGCAAAAGTTTTTATACAGTTTAACCAAACTTGTTTTAACTTTACAAGCAATCAAAGTATTATTATTTGTAATCATCTTTAAATGATAAATAATTTGTAAGTTAATATATAACGTACAGTACTTGGTTTTTATGTTCAAGTATACTGTTTGTGTTATTGAGTATTTTAAATTTTAAACAGTCCATACGAGTATTACATGTATATGTTCTTAAACCTCATTATTTCCCAACAGAATTTTCATTATCTTTAAAGATTTAAAAGAAAATTATATGAAATATAATATTGAATATATTCGCACATCGAAGTCAGGAAATGTGATATCGCATTCATAGAAAAAAAGTGCACACTCTCATTTCTACAAATTGTAATTGACAAGCTTAAATTCTAGATTTCAATTGTAAAAGGTGAATGTCCCTGCATTGAATAGTACAATCAATTATTAATTTTGTTTATTTCTCCCGAATGAATATATAAGAATGATCTGTGAATTCAAATAAATGATTTAATTGTTAATTGTGTTTATAAATTGTTGAGCGCTTCAGTAAAAGCTGCTTGTTGTAAAATTTATTTTTTTTTGTGTTTTGTTGGTTACTGAACTTATATTTTGGAATAATTTACAAAATTGAATCACGTAAAGGCCTTGTATGGAATTATTTATTTACTTTTTCTTGCACCTTTGCAAAAATTACATCATTATTTTAATAATTTCTAACTTCAAATTACATAAACCAGGTTTATTTTTATGCTTGAGTTCTCATCACCAACTATTTTTCATAAGTTAGTATTGTCTCATTTTACAAATAGAGATATATTTACTTTGATGAAGACAATTAACAGTCTACATTAAATATTATGTGAGTAGCTTCATTACTGATTCTTATTCATATTTTGTCTATTCATAACGTAATATTTATTATTAGCATGTAAGCAATACACAAGAAATCAATTATTACAATTTCTATAGTGTTTAATATAATTGATTAATTAGTTGAAAGGTATCTTGAATAACTATATTTGAAATCATTAGAATAATATTGTTGTAGACAGACAAACAGCGTATTAAGTATAGACTTAAAAGATAGTAAGTACAGACCTTAAAATATAGTAATAAGTAGACATATAGCATGTTATTAAGTATAGACTTGAAAAATAGTAAGTTAAGACCTAACTTTACAAGATACTATAAGTACAGACTTACAACATACTACATTAAGTACAGACTTACAACATACTACATTAAAAGTACAGACTTACAACATAGTACATTAAGTACAGACTTACAACATACTGTACATTAAGTACAGACTTACAACATACTAAATTTAGTACAGACATAGTACTTTTAAAAGTCATGTTACTATATAGGAAAATAATGTTGATGGATGGATAATAAATTGAATTTGTTGATAATTTGCAAATAGAAAAGCTTATTTATTACCTGATAGAATATGTTATTAAATTGAAGTGCTTTGGAAAATTATTTAATTCATGATATAGTTTATTTTCTCATAAGTTAATCTGCTGCACATGAAAATCTATATCCAAATGTATTTCCATCGCTGTGGTGATTATTGTTATTAATACAGAGCGGCTATCAAGAAGACTTATAATTTATAAGGCCTCAGGTAGTGTTCTTCTACAATATCAATTGGCATTATGTATTATGAAATCCAATTAATTCTACAGATGATGAAGTATACTCGTAATTTCAAACTCTCACCTCATCATAATGAATATTGGTATTTGCAGCTTAAGTGCACAGCAGATCGTGATGTTTACGGCAACTACTTCATATTTGTGTTTACATCCATTTTTGACCTTCAGAAACAATAAAACAATTACAACTCTGATTCTAAATTAAAGCTCTGTCTACACTCTCAAACTAGTTTGACAAACAATGTGCGATGTGCCCAAATATGGTAGTGATATTTCCAAATATAGTATTGATATGACATCATCATGTCTATATATGGGCACATTGCATTTTTTTTGTCACATAAAGTTTTATAGTGTACAGTAGACAAGACTTCAAGATATTATTAATTATTGTTTTCTGGGTGTAATTGTGCTGGAGAGAAATAAGCTAGCATAAAAATCAAGAATAAAGTTGACCTGCCCTGCTTTTAAAAAAAAAACCCTTATAAAATTCAAAGATGGAACATAGATTTTTCAATTTACACATTAGGTGGATAATAGGCAATGATCATACAGTGATAAACATTTTAATAAATTGTAGTTTGATGGCTTGCAGGGACAACTTTGTTTACCGAGACAACATATTTACAAACATTAATTCTCAGACCTTGACTTGAGAAGAATAACAGAAGAATTACAAATTATATCTAAATGATGATTGTCAATAAAAAAATAATTGTAGCTAAGATTATTGTGCATTAAAAAATGATTAATTGGAACGAGTAAAAACACCTTGTTTACAGGAACCACTTCATCATTTTCATCAATTTTTAGACATTTATAAAGAATTCTCAATTCTTCTTAAACAATAACAATAAACTTAAATTAATCGTTTACATGTTCATACAAAATAGCTGGACAAAAAGCAATGCGTTATTTATCTTTTAGTTGATGACGCGATTTATCAAATTTTGCCAAAGCGATTGGTAGTTATCTAAACCTATTTTCTACTACTGTATAGTTAGGAAGTTATTGTGAGTATTCTTTTGTGTAGTTACGTCCCAATTCCAAGAAAACTACTAACTGTATTTTTGTATAGTATATTTATTCCTGATACGAATTTGATAAGGATTAATGATGGATCCTTGCCCTATATTACTGTAAGAATTTTAACATTATCATCATCCTATGAATTATAGGTTGGTGGTGACTTGATTCAATTAGTAACTCCTTACAACTGTGTGGGTTATATTTGTGTATAAAGTGTAGAAAAATAATGTTCTTTTAAATAATGCATGATTTATTGATTGAAAAAAAAAACTTTTACACTAACGATGGAGATGTTTCATTTCAAAACATTTATTACAGACTGATCGTTATACAATGACTGACAAACAATAAATGAGTGCATTGAATCATTGATCGATGAATAAAGAAAAATGACCAGATAGATGATAAAAAAAACATCTTGTTTTGAGCATGACTTGAAAAAGATATGAAAATGAATTGAATAAACCAAATTTACTTTATAATAAAAGAGTAAACAAATGGGAACCATAAATAAATACATTTAAAAAATGCGTTAACCACGATGATAATGCTGTTGATAAGACATCCGGCAAAAATATAATATATAACCACGACAGAATGAAGATTTTGGTATCCATTAACGATTACATCATACTACACTACTATAGTTATTTACAAAGAAATGTTGATAACGACAACTAAGAGATATTATTAATGGATCGTGAAATGTTTTCTTATCAATTGTCAACTGTGTCAATATACTGAAATGAGACAGAGTAAAATTAATTAAACAAAATCTATGATTTGGGAAACAAAGCAAATAATGTATGGTAATTGTGAAGCCTACTGATAGTTTGTATGCAATTGTGTAATTAGTTTCTTTGAGATAAATAACACCGGTGGTCAAATATTAATAATGAAATTTAAACCTAAGTCTGTACAATGTCACATGTTTCAACATTATTGTATTTATCAAATCTTTACTATCATCATCATCATCATCATCAACATCATACATCATGATCAATCATCATCATCTTTTTTAAATTTATATGAATTTAATTATAAATTAATTCATAACAATAGGAATTAAGATAAGATGTATTGCAGACTTAAAATGAGCATATACTTGCAGTTGAACTTTTACTGCAGATACTCATACTTCCTGCACATTTGTCCAATTTCAAGTTTGTTATTTTTGCCAGTGTTTTCAAATGTTATGGCTTCCGTCTCTGATATGATTCTGGTTTTTATATGCAATTTAAGAAGGCAATATACAAAAGGCAATCACAAAAATCACACATCTGTGGCTAACAGATAAACGGATACAATTGGAAAAACATCTGTTTACAACTATAGATAGGAAGAGAGGTAATAAAAATTATTATCCCGTTCAAACAAGCAATAAATTGCTTTATTGTACGATTATTTTAACACATATGATTTGATTAAAAAAAATGATTAACATTTCAGTTTTGTTCATTTTTGTTGTTATCACAATAACTTTGATTTGGTAATTATATGGGATAATCGGCTTTGTGTGTTTTGTAAAAGAATTAAACTACTTTGTATCATTATGTTTTGAAGCTTTCTGTAAATCCTCTAACTGCCTTCACAGTTTTCAATTTATGTTCTATATTATTAAAAGAATGTTTGTTTTTAACTAAAGAAAACAATGCTGGTTACCAATCTTTTCTCTATCTGTTAAATTGCGGTCTATCATAGTTAATTTATTAACAAATTTCATAGTTAATTTATGGTTTACAGTAATTTGTTCAAATGAAAAAAAAAAAATTTGTATTAAACATCCGATGTTAACGACACAGAGGTGCAGCACATGAGCGCTTTCTGCGCATGTACAATAACTTAGAGTAACTCCTGTATAAATACATACACCTTTAAAAAAGATAAACTTTTTCCAATTTAGATAATCATTTTGTAATTAACTTTTGTTCCACAAACATCTAATAATTCATAGAGGAAGCGGTGAAATTGTTTTATCAAGTGTCTTACACCAAGGCCAGGTTGCTGAGAGCATTTTTGTTTTACCCTTTTAAGATGGTAAAAACATTAATAATGTTTTTTAATGGAATAGATAATTAAGGAACATAACATTGATTCACTCCTTCAGCCTATTGTACTTTTATTTGATAAAAGTGGTAAACTGATACAGTAATAAATACATCTTTTATTGGTAAGGGGGGAAAAGCGAAATCGTAAATCATTCGTTCATCTGATGTTGTACCGAACATAGTGCTATATGAAGTATAATAATTTCAGAGAGGGCGTGAGATGTTGAGGCGGGTTGGGGTGCAACAGATGTGTGGGGTGTATAATGATGATACGCTAACCTCACAGTGCATCATGTTGTAAGTTACAAGCAATAATGTTATTTAGTTTACATGAGGTATATCATTCAATAGTTCAATATACTTTGTATTTATTAACTAAATCTGTATTTGAGTTTAAGTATTTTCAAGAACAATAAACTTTATAATTCACTTTAAATATTGACTTAAAGTTTAATTTTTGTAATATATAAGTATACTTTACCTTCCATTGTTTTCTTTGGTTTTAAAGCCAACTTTTAAGATTGACTTATCCTTGCTCCAAGGAGCTTTTGGTATTCAATCATGTTTATTTTTCTTCCTCAAATATTACCTGACTGCATAATATGACCTCTTCCATACATTTTACTGGCTGGCTATCAACTGGTATCTACTCCTGTAGGCCACACAAGTGTAATGCAGGCCTATTTCTAACTAAGCCCATAAAATCTCCTGTATTTGATGTTGTACAGAGTGTTTATTCGCCATTCTTTATTATCTGTAGACCCCCTTCAAAGAGTGGTTTGTCATTTGTTTATTACTTTTCTTTTACTGTTGCTAATAACTTTTATCTTAAGCATTTGTAAATCTTACATGACTGTTGTCAGATGCCAACTGGCAGGTTTAATCCAACTTGATGGCAAACTGGTGTCTTGTTTTCAAAACCTAATCTATACAATTAAATTTTAAAAATTCCATCAAGACCATTAACAAAAGTACATTTTAAGCAATTGTAATCTTGCAAAGTTTTTAAAATGTATTTGAATTGATGAACGATTGACTTCAATTCATATCAAAGGATTCAAAATAATAAGACAAAATGCAATCAACTCAAAATACATAAAAACAGAAATTTATGAATTAGAATAGACTTTTTTTATTTTATACATCTATAAAATATTGTTATTGAGTTTTATACAATTGCAATAACTACCATTTATATATGGTATATAATATGTATATAATTCCTAAAAGTACAATTGAATTTATAAACTATTGTTTTTTTATGGATGAGTTGGAAATTTGATTAAATTGGTTATGCTGCAACAATTGTGAAAACGATAATAAAAAAGAAAACAATTTTTTTCACAATATTTTTGTCCTGGTGGTCAAGGTGAAATGTTAAGCTCTGTCTACATTATCAAACTTTATGTGACAACAAAATATGATGTACCCATATATAGAAATATCACTACCATATTTGTTCATATCACTATCATATTTGGGCATATAACACTTTTTTTGTCAAACTAGTTTGATAATGTAGACAGAGCTTTAGACTACAAGCCACAAAAAAAAGAGCTGAATCTGTAAACCAAATATTGATGGAAATTGGTTACAAAATTCCTCTGAATTCTATCTTTAAAATGAAAGTAAATATATTTTTTATAACTAGATATATAAATCATTTTTTAATTTTGAATAAATCAACTGCCGTTTTTGTCACATGACTTTGAATAACCATAGAGGAATTATTTTCGAATGTGTTTGCTATGTGAAATACATTGTAGATTGGTCGTCCACAAATAATACATTATGATTATGAATGATAATGGGGGTTAAGTGGGCTACTTGAGTTGTCTGGTCTTTGGACCCCAAAATCTTGTTTGTGGCATTGTGGGATAAACATGCTTTTATGTTTCAGCAAATTTAAAATGAATTTTATTTTATTTTATATATTTCCACCTTCTGTTGCTAAGCTCATATTTGTTATATGTAGAGGCTCCTCGAGACTAAGGCTGTGCCTTGTGAGGAAGTGGTGAAATATTGAATTTTTTTTTTAATGGATTTTTATTTAAAATGTTTTACAAGAACATAATATATATAAACATTTTTATTCTCAAAACCTGCAAGACTTTACTTGATATATTATTAGAAAGAACTTTTTCCATCTTTCACCTTCTCATCTTTTTTTCCATCTCAAAACCAATTGAAAAGAATAATTTAATGAATAAGATTGACTTGTTTAATTTTGCAAACAAGAACATGTTTAAATTATCATTATACACTTCAAGAATATATGGTTTTAATCAAAGGTTGAGCTATTTTAATTACAAAACTTTCTGACATTTATTAAATCATAATTTATAATTTAATAATTTAAGAAATATAATCAAAAGAAATAATCTATTTGTTGTATAATATTTGAATAATTATTATTTTGCAATTAATTCAAATAAATTGAAAGTAATTTACTTCTGTTCTTTAATTCATTTAAATTAAAAACTGCCAAGAACCAGATTGAAATTAATTCAAAATGATTTCATAATCATTATTTGTTAGCTATAATATTGGAGAAGAATAAATTAAAAGAACTTTATTACAAAATTCATTTTCATAACTGATTTTACTATTTTACAAAACTTCATTGTGAAGGTTTAATTAACAAGAAACATATTTACATAGTATATATTATTTTTTTACTCATTTTAATCATTATTTTTAGTATACTTTTCTTAAATTATTATTCAGTTTTTTAAAATTTCTTAATAAAAATACAAATTCTATTAAAAGTAGGTCGTTACAAAGTATAAACAAACTTTCTGAAAATGTACTTATAAATGCGTAGGAATAAAAGACCAGAAGTTGCATAATAGAACATTGGTGTGGCTAAGTACAAGAAAGAAAAACATACTAACTTGCTAAATAATTTATTTGCAAAGAAAGAATTAAGAAACAGCTTGAATAAATATAATGCTTGAATGAATATTTTACAAGATGCTAAATTAACACTATACTTAGGATTACTCTATTGAAATGGAAGAAAATTGATACTGTGTTTGTTCCACCATTCATTGACCCCGGGTGAGTTTTTTCTTCCAAATTATTTGAAATTGTATAAGTGAAATGAATTATAGAAATTGAGTTGGAAACAATATAATTGTTGAATTGGAAGAATTAAGTGCATAAAAGGGGTTTTAACTCGTTAACCCATTGTTTGATTATTGATATAAAAATCAGCAGAACAGTTCCAATCAAATGGAGCGTTTTCGTTTCCTTTCGACACAATGTTTCACGTTAAAAGTAACAGGACAGCTGGCGTAAGTGCCAACTTTTCCTAGCTTTTTTCTCTTTTTTATTTTAGGAAGCGAAGCTCGTTTTACTATTGTCAATGTTTCCTGAGGTTATTTCAGCGTTAATAATTGTACATTGAGAATTGTTTAGTACTTTGTTTAATGAGCACTGTAAATTAATTGAAATAATGAACAGAATAACTAATTCTTGCCCTAATGAGTGGCAACTGGCAAATTGATTTTCACGCTTTGCTATTTAAGGACGTAGCACTCTTATACGCTTGCATAAACTTTTAGGATTCCAGATTGTTAAGTTTCTCTATCAAACATCATTGCTCTATTTGGTGCTAGTCTGTCCACTTTTGGTCAGCCAGTACTTCTTTGTGTCCTAGGCTAGTAATATATACATTATAAGCATGTAGTTTTGTAAAGTTAATGTGAACTAGCAAAAAATCATATTTGGAAAAAGTGATAATAAATAATAAATAGAACTGATTATATAAAATATATCTATGATGATGATTTACTTTAATTAAAGAATTTGTTATATGTCCCGAGGCTACAAGTTCCTTTACAGATGATCTAGATAATAATCAGACTCCATACAATGGTAGTGGTGGACAATAAATACATTAACTACAAAAAAAAGTAAACCAATTTATCATGATCAATTCGCTTAAAAAGGCTAATGTAAACTTAATTAGAATTTGAATTTCATACTAAATGCCAACTACTAAATATTAATTGCAAACACAAAAGCCTCTAAGTACAGATTGTTCGGCGTTCCTTTGTATCACGATAAATTCCATCATCTGTGAACTATATTAATATAAATTATTGTAATTAATTATATTGTTCTCATTTCTTGTAAATTTATTAACTACATAAGATTTGTGCAAAATGCACTTTACTCAATTCTCTATAAATATCAGTTATCAATATTTATGGTATTAGAAAATGACGAACATCAATTTAGCCAACTAACTGCTATTATTTATGAAGCTCTAAATGTTTAGTACTTTGTCTAATAACATTATTAGTATTAATTGATTGATAATCTATTAGAAATTCTTTAATTTTCACTCGCCCAAAACTTTTGCAGGACTTAGATTAATTTTACAAATTTTAATATTGGCTTAATTTTGAAATTTATTTTCCCACCTTATAAAAAACTATTATATTCAAAACTAGGTACAGTATGTTGTCATTTGAATGTTAAATATGTAATAATTGCTACTTCTCTATTGATCCTTCTTTAATTAAATATTTGAAATGGTTAATTGTGAATTAAATATCTTCTACTAATTAACAATACAAATATTTAGGATAGTACTTTGAGAAATAATTAATAAAAATATCTTTTATCTTTAAAATTGAAAGTAAATACTTTATAAGGTAAAACATGGATAATAGATGTCCACCTTTCTGTTAAGTTTCAGTTTATTGGCCTACATATTTTAACCTTTTGGAAGAATAGAATTACTTTGAGTTCAGTCTTTCAAGTTAAGTAAATTGGTAATTATAACTTTGAACAAACTAATGTTTTCTTTCCAGCTTAGTAGTTGTTAGGAGTAACTAAGAATCAAACTAACTTCTTTCTTTTGTTGCTAATCCATTATTTAAAAAGTATATTTGGTAGTGGTGGGCTAGGCTAGTGTTTTGTTTAATGTGTAAATTTTGATTTTTTGAACACAAAGAAACATGTTTGTTGTACAGTGTGGTTTAAATTTGTCAATTTCCCACAAGTAGGAATCTATACGGTTGTTGTTTTCAGTTTTGTCAATTATTCTGTTTGCGCAAACTCGATGGTATTATACATATCTTGACCTGTTACACACATAGCGAAGAGTAAATAACGCAAAATTTACTTTGTAGCATTTGTATTTGCTATCTTTGGTTATTGTGATTGGCATAGGTCATTATGATTTGTTTGATAGTATTGACTGAAATGAATTGAATTTGATATTTTATTTGAACAGGGTGACTGTATTTGAGTTCACTCGGCAATCAAATGACTTATCACCGTTATATGGCATATAATATCGCTGAATAATCTTATTTTCAATAAATAAGTCAACAAATAAAATATTTCTGCGTTTGAAATTAGGCGTAGTGGTATAATTCAATGTTTGCACAGGCCTACTGTACCCAATATGTTTCGCAATATTCTAACAGTATTTAACAACCGTGTACGCGTCTTGTTTATTTTTTTTGCGAAATTAATATTTAGCTGTTTACAATTTTATGTTCACATACAAAGTAATAAATGTATTATTCTTATTACTGTTTGCACAATGTATATGCACAGTATTTATGGTATATATAAATGAAACACATAAAAATATTATTGCAATTAATAATAATGACCTATTATTCATGTCATT
Source organism: Antedon bifida (assembly GCF_963402885.1). Lineage (NCBI taxonomy): Eukaryota > Metazoa > Echinodermata > Crinoidea > Comatulida > Antedonidae > Antedon > Antedon bifida. Next base: position 31,881,508 of record NC_136230.1, on the reverse strand, counting down.
AAACATTATCCAATCATTTGGGTTTATGTTGTATAAAGGTTATGCTATTTTTTTATTTAAAAAGTTGCATGGGTAGTAACAGGTGTAAAACTAAGTACTTAAAAGTTTTTTGATAATCTCTGGTATTATTGCTATGAAAATATTCTTTTCGGATTAAAATCTTTATAGGATATAGTTCAGATAATTCTTAATTCAAACAATGCCGTTAAAATCTTTCTTTTTAAAGACTCTGTTGGAGTTATGAATTTTATAAGTGCAGTTGTCATGTGACCTTGATAGGATTTTAGGATTTCTGGCCACAATAAATAAAGACAAGTTGTTACAAGTATTTTATGTTCTCTTAAATTTACTGGGCCTTCCTTGTAGGCCTATTATTAAAATTCTAAATTTCTTGAATTTTTTTGGTGTGTATTAAAATAGAAATCATCAATTTGATACATATTTTTATTGAAACGAAGGCTATAGGAAACAGGCTTTAACTTAATACTAAAACTGATGAATACTATTTTTTTTGTATTTAAACACGTCATAATTCAGTAGTGTACAGTAGTAGCAAAAGGGCACTCAAAACTAAATTGGAATGAAAATTTAAACTAAACAATTTTTTTTAGAATCATTTCCATTTCTTTCAATTCTCCCAATCTTTACGAACTCCTTATTTCATTTCTCCAATTATTTTAGTTTTTAATTTTTTCAATCTTTTTTTTCTTTTTCTTTCAGTTATCTCCTTTCCTTTCATTTCTTCCCTTGATTCAGTTTTTAATTCTTTCAATCTTTTTAGAAATCCCTTCTTCTTTCAGTTCTCCCTCACCTTTCATAATTATTCCCTTTACTCATGGTAACACTGCTGAAAGATAACCATAGTTGATGCATCTTCTTTGTACATCGAATTCCAAGATTTAATCTTCAAGTAATGAAACATTGCAGAATGCAAGGAGCATAATTAATTTTATTGAATGTGGCACAAACAAAATATGAAAAAATTTAATACTTTTTTGTGGAGTTGTATAAGTAAATGAAAAAAAACAAATTAATTTAGCTAGTCTGTGACAGTATCTATTAAGTATTATTACTTTTTATCATTAGTTTTTATTAATAATATGATCTACATTACTATAATATAATTAAAATCAATGACTAATCATATTATAATTAAAGATATTGTTATATTTTCATCTAATATTCGAGAATCTATAGAGCTGATTAAAAAGAACTGTAATAATGAATGCAAATTAAATGCTGCTGTTTCGGATTATCTAAAGTTACAAAACAATTGGTGTTGTTGTTCTTTCAAATGAATTTCACATGAAGCGTCCAAAGCGTTTTATCTTGAGTGATAATAATTTGTTTTTAAAATTATTAAATACATATTCATAAACAGTTATATGGTAGAGTACCACAACAAACTAACAGTCCATAGATATGTTAGCGAATCGTGTATCTATATTTTATCACATGATTAAAAATGAATCGTCACTGTTGAAATAAGAAATATAGCAAAAATATATATATTGTATTTAATTTATTTATATGGAGTCACAAATAAAGAGAAATAAAATTTATATTGCTACGTTGAGTTAATAATAAATGAATTGCCAGCTATAATAATTTGTACGTTTATGGCATAAAGTGGATTGACTGCAAGGACAAGCATCTGTCCATCTTCCACTAATCCTAGCTAATGCAGTTGTACTTGTGACCACTCAGTTGAGTGGTCAGACGTCCACAATTTACTCATTAGCCAAATGTATAAATTCTATATAAAATTCGACAAATAATTACTTGTCTTACTCTTACGATCAATATAACCAAGATAATTCGCTGTATTACAAAATTCTCTGCAATTGGTCAATTCACCATAGTAATTTTATAAACGTCCATTATGCTAACTGAAACAAATATATATATTATTTCTTTCAACTATATATGTGTTAGCAAATAACTTTGTGGTTAATATCGGCCTTTATTTATAGTTATTTATAAAATGTAAAATTTTAATTATGATTTTATTTCAATATTCACAATATTTTATTTGTTAAAAAGGACTGAATGAACAATGTTTCATTGCCATAGTTTATGTTTTAAATTAAATGTTATTATAACATATTGAATGAGAATTATTCTAAACAAATAATTTATTTATATAGCTAATAATACTACCAGCTTGTTAAATAATATCACATCATGGAGTAACAATTACCATAGGATCATTGACCGTCCTATATTAGAGATCTTAAAAGAGACATTAAACATTACAACAAAAAAACATTTTTCTCTCTGTCTACACTATCAAACTAGTTTGACAAAAAAAGTGTGATGTGCCCAAATATGGTAGTGATATGCCCAAATATGGTAGTGATATGACATCATCATGTCCATATATGGGCACATCACATTTTTGTCACATAAAGTTTGATAGTGTAGACAGAGTTTTGGAATTATCAAAATAAAACTTATTACAGTGGATGTTGGTTGGTACTGATGACATTATTATAATATGATATCCAATAATGCAACACCCAATCAAATATGTTTTAATTATTATTTTTGACCATGAAGAAAGTCCATTATTCTATGTCCTTATTGTTGATATGAGTGAGTCCATCAGCGCCATATGGTCAGTTGAATTTGTATTTTTTAGATCAAAGATAAAGTAATGAATTGCATCATTGTAATGAACCAGTACGATATGTTTGTTAAAGATAAAAACTAAAGATAATCAATTGTAAATAGGTTTCTAGGTAAAGGGATTATATCTCTTGGATTTCTATAATTCCAGCGTTGCTTATGAGTATTATCATATCTTTGTATCAATCATGAGAATTAATGAATGGTCCAGGTTGATTCATAGCTGTGTGCGTCCAAGCGAAAGCACTTATTGGTGATAAGTAATGTTGTTTGTTACCAGAAATCTAGCAAGCATTTTGAATCGGGCAAGCAATCACTACATTATGCTTTAATTTGGTTTATACCATTTGTACAATAGGTAATGATAAAGCATGTCTTTAATAATTGATTATGTTATTATTAATAGATGAGGTTGATATAAAGTACAAGCCACCTTCTTATGCAAGAATGCTTTATTGTATGTCATGCTGCCAAGTCGATTATTCTATTACACTGGCTTATAATATTAAGATATATTGACGAATCTCATCTAGAAATCTAATCTAGATTCTCATAAATTGGATGTATTATTAATACATTTATGATAAAACTTATTTCAAATGTATATTAATTATTAACAACTTTCAATTTCAAATTAATATACTGTACAACAGGCAATTCCATTTAATGTACATCCGTGGAAGATTTTCTGAAATTTTAAGTTAAAACTTAGGTTTACTATTTACTATTAATCTACCATAATTTAATATTATTATAAAGTTATCTGTCACATTAAAAAGTATATACTGATATGTTTTTCTTTTCAATCCTAATTTCAATCAAACAAAAATATTAGTTCATCTGTCCACCTTGAATGTCCAAATCTAATATATTTTGAAATGAAAGTGGTTGGTCAAGAGTCTTTGTCCTTCAGAGTGACCAATGAATTAATATTCAACCAGCTTAAAACCATCAATTATTGATAAACACAGATAAATGCTCTGTAGTTTCTTTAATTGTTATTCCAAACAAAGAGACTTATGTAAAAACACTGTGTAGGCTTACAACCAGATGGGTTTACTGTGTTTACAAACTTAAAACAAATCTCATTAACTCAGTACCATTTATTAATGTTAACTTACACACATTTTTATAAGGATTTATAGAACACACATATTCAAATACTGTATATGAAAACATTGAAAAATCTTAGCAAAATTGACCATACCGATTGTTATAGCGAAAAAGTGTATAATTCTTATATTTAGTACTAATTTTGAGTCTCTTTTATACCACTTTTATTCAATAAAACAAAGGGCAAACAATAAAAGACAAATGCTTACCTTAAGTAAGGACTAGCCAATGCAAAAGGGGCATAGCAAGGCACAAGGAAATATAAAAATAAATTTAGAAAAATCTATACAAATATATAAAAATATATAAATATTGAATGTTGGCAGAATCTGTACTATGTAGTGAGGTATGATATTTAGATTAATCAATTTACCATATTTGACATAAATATTAATAACCGTCCATCATTCTTGCAATATGGTATAGCCCAGTATTCTTCTACATTATTAATTATTTTTTTCAGTTAGATTATGATTCTATCTGTGTACCTTTCACAGACAATCGTAAGACATCCAATTAATACAAAATTCAATGTATATAATTGAGAAAAAAAACTATTATCACGATTCTGTAACAATAGCCGTTAAAATGATGAAAGCATAAAAAGCATTTTAAGTTTTATTAAAACATTTTAGAATAGATAAAATAGATAGAAGATTAAATTTTATTTGATAGTCAATGATAAAATAATAAACAGTCTCATATGATGTTTTTGTTAAGTTTATTATTAATAATAATAACAATTGGAAAATGATTGTTATTGAAGATGAAAGACTTTACTTAATATATCTGTTGTTGTTATTATGGAAAACTATCTTATTATTTCAAAGAAACAATAAAATAAGTGAATTGCTCATCTGATTGCAAGACGATTTCCGGACAATAGGAATAAATCGAAATAATTGTCAATAAAATGAAAATAATAACATACTGTGATATAATAAAATAACAAATATACTAATAAAATATATTTTTATTACACCATCATATAAATTCATTACCAACCTTTCTATTTACTGAATACACCCCTCCCCCTAAATAAAACTTTTGTTGACCCAAACAAACGATTATCAAACAATGAAGTAAATTACTCCATGATCAATACCTACAACTTTAGACACCTGTCTCCAGGTTTGGTATCTGGTCTGGTATCACCTCTCCACCTGAAATGTCCTGTAGTCTAACCTAAGTCTCCATACCTACCAGCCTAATTCCATGTCCTCACGCTGGTGAGCCTAACTAAGCAGGGCATTTACCATGTGGGTATATACAAAAGGAAATAAACATTTAAATATTGTACCCTTTCTTTTTGATATATATTTAGATTGGCAGAAGAAGGGCAGGGTATCACCACCCTTGTCCTCAAGTCTCTTCCAAACATACATTAATAATCTATTACAAAGCAATCTCTCCAATTGAATTTTACATTTAATGTTGATGGATTTATTGAGAAATGCACATTTTAATCACCTTTGATTGATGACATGTGTGAAGTTAATGATTGTGTGGGTTTTTTGTCTGCTATTCTATTGAAGATGAGAGTAATAATATCAAAATGAATCACAGTAGGGCAAAATCAAAACTAGAAAGAGTGTATAAATATTACAAATTTAGCACTTACTTCAGTTAATTATACTTAAGTTTTTATTAATTAGATGAGAATTAATTAAGATTAAGAAGAACTACAGTGGAACGTATTAAAGCAAAATTACTGTATATAATATAGAATAAAGAATATTAGTAGACAATAAGTTTTTAAAAAAACCAAAATCAACTGGACTTTAACTTTGTTTATAATTATATATTTACCTGGATGAATGATAACTTACATAAAGTAAATATTCTTAATCTGTATTCCATAATAGAGGGACACATTTAATTAAATACAAAGTATTAAGTTTTATGTTCTTTCTATTACTAATTATTATATTTATTGATTACATACAGAAATAAAATATAGATCTTTTAATATTCATCAAACTTGACCACCCATACTAAATTTGTCATATTTTATCAATTGTCCTTCTTTGGTCAAAATGTTTAACTACCCTCAAGGCTTAAATAATAATTAATGGTAGTGCTGACAATAAGGACATTGACACTTAATAAAACAATAAAATAAGCACTGTTTCAGTTCACATGAAGGATTCTCTCTAATTAATAGGTATAAAATAGTATGTATTGTTTAGGGGTTGCAGGACGAATAAACACCTTTTTTAACCACATGGTGTACCACAAACTTAACTAACTAGTACACTCAGTTATGATAATTGGTTACGATAAGTTTAAACTTTATGTACCAACAATCATTATCATCACAATCTTCTGTTACTGTGTAAAAACCTCGTTTGAGTATAATAGTCATTCATAGGTTGAGTTTGAGCTTCCAAAAATTTTTCATAATTTTTGTGTTCCACACGTTTCATTGATTATGTTTTAAATATTTGTTCCGTTTTTTTAAAAATAACTTTCTAATTTATGTCAACATCAGAGATAAAATTCTTGAATCCTCTAATTCGGGCTGAAAATCAAACTGTAAAAACTATAATTATAATATTTCATTATTACGTCAAATATTTATATGACATACGATTCAAAAATGAAAGAAAAAAAGGCTAAAACATTAATCCATTGATACGCATCGTGCTAAAACAGATCAACTATGGAGACCCACATTAGTAGATTCATGTTCAAAAGTTCAAATATGTTAACCATTACTTCCTGCAGTAGTTTGTTAACTGGAATATGTCTAATATGTTTTTGTACAAATGTCAAAAAGTTGGTACCTCATCCATGAAGAAATTTGACAGTATCTTGCGATTATGAAGCTACAATTAAATGAATTAATTGAGACTAAGATTTGACCCGTGTTTGTGCAAAGTATGTGATGATAAGTCACGTTACAGCAACCCAGACTAAATTGTCTTTCAGATATCGCATTTTAAAATTCTACTAACTAAATTTTGTAGACTTTCTTTATTATTTTAGTCTAATACTTAAGTTTCTTTATCATCATGGTTTAGTTTTGCTTTAAAGTTAATTGAATATTTAACTTTATTATTATTTTATTACATTTTTTATCTTTTATTATGTTTTCCTTTTTATATGAATTAATTTATTTCTTATATGATGATGCATTGATGTTTATCTTTGTATCAATGAATATATTATACAATATTAATTGTTTATCTAATCAATATCTTTGATATAATTAAATACAGTTATCTCTATTTATTGAATCTTTTATTTTGTTTATTGTTATCATTTCTTTGTTTCTTTGTGATTTTTATTTTTCACAAGTAGAAACAAATTAGAGTACTTAAAAGTCTGCGATTGATCCATTGTATTTTTCGTTTTGTTTCACGTAATACCAAACACAATACGCAATTATTGTCCACGTGCGACGCTAACATCAAGGGAGGTTACCAAAGTACAAACCATTATACTTAACCATTCCAATTGGTCAAAATGTTTGGTCACACGTTTTAACAATTCAACATCCACTGTAATACAACCAACGATTTAAAACATTGATTGTATTCCATCAAACGAATGAATGAAAATAATATTATTAGTTAAAAAAAAGAAAATCGACAATCACGCCCTGAGGGAATGTTTTGGTGGATGTGTTTAATAGGTTAAAACACCATTTATTTCTATTTGATAGAACTTTGTGCTTTTAAACACAAAAGAAGTGGCAATTGCCTCAAAGAGAACAATAGGTTATAGTAAACTACTGTTTGTGTTTCTTTTTTTAATTACAAAACTAACTAGTTCTGTACTTTAATTATGTAGGTGTGATTTGTTTTGTTTTTTACTTTTTTTCCCCAAAACTGAAAGACGAGCTTAAGTATCAAATTTTATTAATAACAAATTAATGAGCAGTTGTAATTTAATCAAGAACAATATTAATATTAATGATGTAAACATGTTTTCAACATTTTGGGAAAAAATATCTAGAACAATGGTATAATGACATAACAATATTAAAGCTCTGTCTACACTATCAAACTTTATGTGGCAACAAACTGTGATATGGTGATGTCATAGCACTATAATTTGGTCATATCACTACCATATTTGGGCATATCACTACCTTATTTGGCCACATCACACTTTTTTCGTCAAACTAGTTTGATAGTATAGACAGAGCTTAAGTCAAATTTGATGACCATATAGTTTTGAATTTGCCTAATTAAAAAGTTTTCATTTTTATTAAGTCCTTTCTCCTAATTAAAACTATACTAAAGTAACTTCCCAATTGATCCACTCTCTGTACCCCCAATATGTTTCCTCCCTCCTGATAAATCATATCCAGTACTATTTTACAAATCTGTTATTTAACAAATCGATAGTGTTCATTACAATCCATACTGTTAAGGTAGTTTTTTCTGTTATTCTGCAAGATTAGTTTAAACAAAATAATGAAGTATTTAATGTTGAAAGAGAAGAAGGAGCCTAGAGCAACAATTATAAGGCACATGGATGAATTATTTCTGTTGGTGTAAGTTTTACAAATCACACTGACTCAAATTTCACCACATTCTACAAATTTAAAACTTTAATGATTTGTGTCTATTTAAATGTTTCTGTCCAATCAAAATGTAGCTAATTTTTTTTTTATTAATTAGTTTTCTGATATATTTATGTTCTACCTATGTGGTATCAAGCACTCGATCCCAACGGTCTGATAAATGTACATGTGTATATATTGCTGTTATCCTTTTTTTATATCTTCCTGCATCATCCTACAACTCCACCATCCTACAACTCCACCAATTTGTGTCTTGACAAAGGTGAGGTCTTTGGTAATGATAACAGAAGTTGTGAGCTGTCAATAACGTTTTTTGACTTCTCATAATGTCCAGGGATTCAGTACACATCATTATTATTAGTGGGAGGTCTGGGACTCACCAACTTAAGATTTACCTCCTGGGAAAAAAAGTTTGACAGACGTGTAAATTAATGATGCGAAATACCTGGTTTTGTTTGGTTAAATCTTCCCAAACCAACTTTAATTAATCTGAAGACTATTGAATAACAAAGTAATGAGTGGGCAGAAGACGTGTTTCGATCTCTGGTTCCAGTTTTTTAAGCAGTTACGATAATAATACCCATGACATGTTTACTTGAATTAAGTTACGGATGCATTTCAGCTTTGCAATCCTAAATTAAACATTTCAAGTAAGTTTGTTTTTAGAAGGATACCAATTGCGGGTATTCAATGCTCGGCAGCCATTACCCTCTGTTTATTTTTGTCCATTGAAGGATGTTGAAACTTAGTTTGCATTGAACTTGCCAGAAACAAAACTTAAAAGTTTTCTTAGGATACGATTCCATAGTGAGGCATTGATGGATGAATTCTTTCTGGAATGTTTATTAAAGATTACCTTACATCTGAGATGTTTCTTTTGTTCCACTCTGACGTGCTTAAACAGTTCCACTCGGGTCATAAGCAAATCTTCTCCAAATAAATGGAAATTTTGTGACTGTAATTTATCATCTATCAGAGTTCATATATGCCTGAAGCCTGCCAAGTAAACTGGATTTACTCAGTAAATATGCGTGTTTGTCCAGCACCAATGAAGAAAGTGACCAAGAAGTTAATCAAATATGACAATGTATTGATTGTAGATTGGGCCTTTCTTATAAATAATACGATAAAGTTTAACTAAAGCTATTAGTAATCGGTAAGGTCAAATATCTGTAGGCAATCATGAAAAAGTTTTTCAATACGATATATTTACGAAACCGCATCTCTTCGTAAAAATTTACGAGTTAAAGTCTTAAACATCGAAAAATAATTTATCTTTTTCCTCTATTTAAATCACTCGCACAACATTAATAAAGATTTACAATGTTTATTATGAAATCGGAAATGTTCATCACCCTACCAGTGCAAATAATCATTTTGCTCTACTAAATGCATCTTTATCAGATACAGATAATAAAAATAAAAATTTGATTCTGGTCTTAAGTACACTCTGATAGAAATTAGAAACAAGTATTTAACTATACTGGTAGCTATAATTCTATGTAAATTATAATTTGATATCTAAGTACTGACAAATAAATTAATATGTATGTTTTATTGTGCTATTTAATATTTCATTATACCGGTATTCTTTGTCAAGTTGAATTTGAAATGTAAATATTTACTAGTTTTTATTTTGTCATTGTTTAAGAGTTGGTTTGGAAACTATTATAACATAAGCATGTTTTTAAAGAGAAAAAATAAATTACAAATTAAAATACATTTATTATATTATATAATTTCAATACAAAAGTTAATGACAAAAACAAAGATCGATGTTTCGGTACCATCATAAAACCATTTTCAAGATCAAGTAAAAACAAAATAATAAGCGTACATGCACTTAGCACTGGATTTGTATTTTAAAAAAACATATCAAAATGTATAGTAGTGTTAGTAAAGTTTATGTTAGTAGAAAAGAAAGAAACTTTAAATAATGAAAAAAATATGTTTTTTTCTTTTTCAAAGTGGCTAATGACTTCCATATTATTATGAATGATCACTGTAAATAATTATTGACAATTGAAAGTGATTTCTCAGCGAAAGAAACATTCATAAGTATTATCAGGTGACTTTGTTGTAAAAAGTCATTTGTCTGTCAGCACATTACAATGTTATTAGTTAACTCTCTCCCATATGATCTTTTTATCCTTCATTATACTTTTCCTTTGGACGCCAATTGATGCATTACTTTCGTTATGTGGTACTCTTAAAAAATTAAACTTGATGTCAACAGCTTTTAATATAGAACATGTTCAGATCCGGTTGCTATCAGTAATTCTTGGACTTGGTCAACAAACTGTTGATAAAAGCATTGTTTTCAATTTGTGTGAATTTTGCACATTTTAAAGCCTTTTCAAAGGATAACACGTTTTGTCTATTATGAATAGGTTGGATTGATGAGTATTGATGATAAATGGTATAGATTGAGGACTTTTGGCACACTTGGCTTGCCATATATATTATGATACATAACATCATGTCTGTTTACACTGCGTTATTTCACTACTTGGTTTATTTCATCATCATCATCAGTTACGCCTCTCGTTCTTCGTCATCATGATGCTATTTCTTGACATTTTCCTCTGTCATGTACATACAGGATGGTTTTGTGTTTTGTCAATTTCCTTTTATCCTGGTTCTTTTTTTAGTGAGGTATACCATGTTTTCTATTTTATTTTATTATACCTATTTCTACCAATTGCCAAGCACTGTACCCAGACATTGTAATAACCATTTTCTTGTATGTATACTTGTATAGGAATTGAATGTATTCTCAGAAATACCAATATAACTAATAACTATAATTTGGAACTGAGTCAATTTTATTTGTAAACCTTATGACCGGTCCATCTGGAAGTGTTCATGTGGTTTGTTTCCGTAGGGAATGAGATTCGGCCTGACCTACTGTCGTTTGGGTCAGATAAAGCCATCAAACATTAGTTCCAACAAATCACAAACATTACCCCTATTTTTTCATCTGTCTGCCCCGGCTAAAGGTCGAAGATAAACTAATTTATAAATTTATATCCCCCTTGAGAGATTTCAAATTCCCAATAAAAAAAAAGTTGTGATTAATACAAATGATGACTCAAATAAGAACATTCTGGAACTGCTCCAGGGAGGGGAAGTATTCTATGACAGACATAGACCTTTCAACAAATATAGTTGTTCGCGGGGAAGTGAAAGCGTACGAATATGCTTGTAAATACGCCGTTGGGAATCGTGGATTGCTTCCACCATAGTATACATAGAATCAGAGCTTTACAGCAGTGGAGTTTCCTGGTGTATTCCTGATAATGATGTATAAAAAGCTCAATATACAAGTGTGTCTTAATGCAGTAACATTGATGTTGTGGCTTTAGTTGAAGCATAGTCTGACAACTGCAGATTTAGCAGCCACAACTGTCAAGTGTGCACGTTTGTAATCAAATCAAATTAAGAATTTGAAAGTTAAATCAAAGACACTCTTAAGATTAAATTGATTTATCCAATTTATGTGTCTTTAAAGGTACATTTGAAGTGATTTCATGCTTACATGTTTTTCTTAGGAAATTATCGTAAAGTCAGAGATTAAATATTTTTGCAATACTGTATGTAAGGGGGACAGATTGTGGAGGTATAATAATACCTCCATGGACAAATTATGTATTATCAAAAAAGAAATTAACTTTAATATCCAAAATTTTTTGTTTTCGCATTACAATACATATTAACTTCTGTAGTTAATGTTAAAGATAGTAAAAAAATAAAGACAAAAATATGGCATAAATTTAGTGCAATGAATTTAGACTGTTTATTGTTTATTTTATTTAAATATTAATTGATCAGAATTGTGATAGGAAATCATTATAATTCAAATTATTATTTTGAATTCCAGTTTTCATTGTTACATTATTATTAGATTATTATTTGAAATGTACACATTTTTGTAGACTAATGTTGATTTACAACTTTATGTTGATGTATTGCGGTTCTACATATTAAACTGTTCCGCTACTTTAACGATGTTTCAATTGTATTCACAAATGTAATTGAATTGTCAAAAGGTGAATTGAGTCTCATTTATTGCTAAAGTTGACCAAAGCAGGCAACAAGACGCTTGATTGTTTTCATCTGTTTTCTATGAGACTTCATCAGATGAAAAAAATATCCAATTAAGTTGGTGGAATTTGACCAATTGTGAAAGCCTGAAAGGTCATAGATGAGAAACAACTTAATTTGTTGAGTTTTCTTATTTTAATACCTGGCCCTTGTCACCAAAGCTTTCCCTAATAATAGCTTTACTTAAGTTTGAGGCTAACAAAAACAGATACCACTTAAAGAAAATAAAATGTAATGAAACTACCCTTGAGGTCCAATGCTTATTAACTTGATTTGGAACTTCGTAGCCTGATTTTATTTGACCGTTTGTTAGCAGTTGGTCAAGAATGACCAATTGTCCGGGTAGAAATTCTAGAGATCGTCCACCTCTCTGATGCAAGTCACCTGCTAGTGGTCAGTTTTGAAATCTGACCGAGTGTGGGTGACTGGTTTCATAGAATAATTTAATATATTAATAAAGAAGTTAAATAAAGATTGTTTTCTTTGACTATAAAGTATCATTTAGATGTTGATGCGGAATTTAATTTCATAAGAAAGGTTAATTGAAATCAATTTAAATTATTATAATTCATGGCATGGATGGTGAGAATATTGCCAATTGATGAAACAGATCTAAAAATAACACAGTTGGTCAGTGTACTAATACAACATTTAATTGTTTGATTCAATTTCTCACAGGTTTAACCAGTCTAAGGGTCTGTTTAGACCTTTTTTCAACTTCTCTAAACTCACACGTTTAACCAGGCTAAGGGTCTATTCAGACCTTTTTTTAAACTCTTTAACCTTACACGTTTTACCAGTCTAAGAGTCTGTTCAGACCTTTTTGGCTTTGTATCATAAAGTGAGATCATATTATAGTTATTGTAATTAGCTGGTATCGTACTTCTCATCAGATTAGTTATTGCATCATGGTAATAATCAAAAAGTTGATTAATGTTAGCACAACAAATCAAATTTCAAAGTTGATATGTATTTATAAGCTTCTATCCTTTCTTGATGTCAATGCTTTTGTTAAAATTGATACATTTATTTGTTTTTATTGTATTCAGAACCGAAAGAACAACACAATTATTACAATTATTGAAATTAAATCCAATTGTTATAAGATCATAAAGTTATAGAGTTGTTGTCTTAGAATCTGTTGTTTGGCCCTTATAATAGTGTTTTCTCTGAATAAATGTTGGCAATCATCTCAAAACAAAAAACCCCTTGGTTAATTTTTATAGAAAAGTGTCCTCTTCATAGGGGTGTCCCAAAGGAACTACTACTGTATCTTCAAATTTCTTTTCTAAATCTTCTTTTTTTCTTGATTTAAATTATCATCACTAAATTACTCGTACAGTAATCGTCTTTAATGTATTAAGTAAACACGAATGAAGAAATACTAACATTTTAAATCAAGTTTACCCCATAAATCTGTCTGTTGCTAATAAAATCATAATTACTATTCCCTTTCAAATGTAATCACACGTTTAACGTCAGGTTTATATCAATTGTCCAATATTTATTAGCGTTCAGGTGTAGAGTGTCGGTATCAAGACTTTAATCATCCTGCCCTGTTTTGTTTTCATTTGAGAGAAATATTTATTTTTGTCTGCTGGCTGTTTTTGTATGTCGCTTCCAAGCAGAGCTAAATCTAAGGTCTTGTTAGCGCCACAGGCTCTCCTTCAGTAATTTCATTTTATGATTTCCTAAACGTAATAAACTTTTTGTTTTTGGATTAGTGAAGTACAGGTTTTTGTCGTAGGTGGCAAACAACCCAGATGTCGAAATTCTACCTTAGGCTAGTCAAATGCTATAACCACTGAAGCGGAAAGTAAATTGTTTCATTTGAGTTTTTGTCAAATTACTAGTTTATATGTCAATCAAACGCGAATGACCCAAGAAAATAGCATCGATTTCAGAATCCGCATCAAATCATTCGTAATAAACATACGTATTAATTACATGCAAAGAGTGCCACACAAAAGCTTCACAGTTTATAGATGTTGATTTTGTTGCGGTCCGCGAGGCAAGGTTTATTTCTTGTAATGCCATAGTCTTATTTATCTTACCCAAGTAACTTGAATCGCTTTTCTATTTTTCTTGTTCAAACTGCAACCACAATATACTTATTTCAAATATTATTGTAGGTCCATTTTTGTATTAATAATTGTCATTTATTTACTTTACTTGGCTAATATTCATTGGACAAAATCAAACCAAACCCTAACTCAATATTAAATATTTACAGAATTCTTTTTTCATACTGTTAATTGTTGTTTGTATTAGCAAGGTTCTTTATGTTTAAAAGGGCTGTAGGAAACCATGTTTATTTTACTGGTCAATATTGACTGCTTGACCTGTTTCATAACCCATGTTCATGAGTAATCATTTATTATTTATGATGATTTTTCATAAATTTATCTTAGATACAGAAAATTAACACCAACATTAACAATAAAAACCTAAAAAAGTAGCTGGTATAATTTGTAATTTGGCTTGTAAATTCAGATAGGAGACCTGGGTGTGAAATTTGGCGAAAATTAGGGATGGAATTATATTCTAAATTCAGATTACATTAACAATGACCATAACAAGTTTTTTGTACAAATTTTGGCTAAATTAAGGGTGGAAAAGAACTTTGATAGATAAAACAATACTAACAAAAGGTTTTTGTTACTTTGTATTTTTCAGTAGCCGACCAGGAAGACCACCAAAAAGGAGCGTGCCATTTATGTTAAGCCCACCGTTACACGCCCTCGCTCATCATGGAGCAGACGTCAAGAAATCAAAATACGAAAGTGATTTTCACAATGGTAAGAAAGGCATTCGTATTAATTGTATGTGATGTGTTTGTTTCTGTTTTATTATGTCTCTATCTTCAAAATCTTGAATGTTCCCAAAGCGGAAAAAGAATTCCACCAATCAGTCAACTGGTAAACGGAAATCAGATAACGAAATGAAAACTTGTTACATTTGAGACCGAGTAGAACGAATTGGAATTTTTCTTTCTGTTGTAACTCAACATAATATATGTCATGATTAATAATGGCACTGTGGTTTGGTGGTTTGTATGCTTGCCTTTCAATTGTAGAGTTTAGGTTCAATCCTGAAAAGGTCCGATACATTATTACATCGTCTCCTAAAAATAGCTCATATCGTAAAATCATGACTACAATAAAATCATAGTAAATTAAACAATACAATAACAAATACATATGAACAATAAACACGAGGTTAGATAAGTGACGTCGGGGATTCATTCACCGATGGTATGACACGGACAACAGGACTATCGCTGCCTTTGTTCGTACCTCAAATGTAACTTTTCTTAACATTTTCAACTTTGGAGACACAACTAGAAAGCACAGGTTGTAATTTGGGCATTATTGCACCCTCTGCTGTCCAGCACCAATTCCCTTTGTATTCTACCAATGATATGTGTGTTAAGCTCTGTCTACACCATCAAACTAGTTTGACCAAAAAAGTGTGATGTGCCCAAATATGGTAGTGATATGCTTAAATATGGTAGTGATATGACATCATCATGTCCATACAGTATATGGGCATATCACATTTTGTTGTCACATAAAGTTTGATAGTGTAGCCAGAGCTTTAATTCAAAGAAGATCAAACTGACTTTAGGTTTGATCTTTTAAAGTATTATGTTAATATAATCAGTTTAGCATTCTTTGTGTAAAAGAAAGAAACAAAATAAAACCTGTTAAATAGATCATTTTTAAAATCTAGCAAGGTTCTTCCTTTATGAAATGATTGAAAGAATTCTTACATATTCAAGGATATTGATAACAATTTTAAGCTTTTGTACTTTTAATGTACAATTGAAATTAGATAAAAACCTGGTACCTACATTTGCTTTATCAGATTTTGTTTCTATTAATAAAATGTAATTTCAGTTCAAGCTAATTCTTTGTTTTTGAACAATATTATTACCCTTTTGTTTATGAATTTTTTTTTTAATAATATGATTCAGGTATATTTATTGTCCAAAAAAATAATGCCACAAATAGCCGGCAGGCTGAAACCGTAACATCTTACAATACAAAAGTTACAAATATTAATAATTAGTTCCATTTGTTAATGCACTCCAGTAGTTTTTGTTTATACAGTTTAATTATCAATTCCTTTTTCAAATAAACAATCTTTTTAAGAATAAAAGTGTAGGCTTCTTATTCTTTTTATGAGTTTCTCAATAATATCACCGCTTGGCTTCAAAGATCTCTTCAGAAATTTAACGAAACTAAAAATTGTATTTATTATGTTTTATTCACATTGGGATTTGTTCATTCGAATAAGTGTTAATCTCAACTATGAATTTGTAATGAAGTAATGTGTATATTTCTAATCAAAGAAATGACAAAATTAGATGTATGTTTTAGAGACAATTATTTTCAATTGGTTTAATACTACGGATGTTATTAATACGATTAAATGGATTGTGATATCTGTGCAAATTTAATTGTCCAGAGTGAAGGTTTCTAGGCCAAAAGCTAAAATGGGAATTGAATTGAATTAACAGAATAAGACATTTGGGATATTAAAATAAATATTGGCTACAACTACTATTTCTCTTTCTATCTGCACAACTAAAATTTGTTTCAGCTAAGATGAAATTTAAATAAAGTGAAGAATAAATGTTTTCTTTTGAAATGTCAATGCAATGAAACATAATATTTTCACATTTTTGGAGTTGGGGATTTTTCCTTTGAACAGTTTATAATGATCTATATCCACAGGAGTATAAATAGGTGCAGTAAAAGTACTATATTCAGATCACCACAACAACAATTATAAATTATTAACAAATTGCTTATTTTAAAAATATATTTTTGATATATCTTCTTTAGGAGCTCTGAGTCCAAAACTGCATGGCTTTTCTAATGGGTACGGAGCAATGGTATCGTCACCATACCTCCTCACTACCCATCCTGCTTTCATCCCAGCCTCGTTCTCGATGGCGTCACGAGCAAGTTTGATGGCACGTTCCGACGAACCTATGTCGTTGATCAAACCACCATTGAGTGCATCAGGAAGTGAGACATCTGCCAGCCGTGAGCACTCTGGTACCGAGAGCGCTGGAGTCTCTCCACGAGATGAATTAGGATCAGATGTAGCAAAGGACCTGAGCTCACCACATAGTGATGACTCTGTACTGTGTAAAGACAGACGTAGCGACTTGATCCATCGTGAAGCAATGGCAGCGATGGAAGAAAGCCTTGGTAAGTAATGTGCTTGCTTTACAATCCTAGGGTGCTTGGTTCAAATCCATTCATAGTTCAAACCAATTGCAAGATGTTGAAAATAATGTTCAATTTAAGAAAACGCAAAATGTATAATAGGGTATATATATTTGTCCTCAAGCTTCACTGGAAACTGAGGAAATTCGGATTAGATCAATCAACAGAAAATGTTATTCAAAGAGAAAAAGATTATTTATGAAAATGCAAATATAGATTATTATTACTATTATACAGATATTATAATGCCTAATAAATATTAAAAACTTTTCCTCAAATATACACATTTTACTTTTTAATTTCTATTCAATCTTTTCAAAGCATTTGTCCATCTTTTGATTAAATATATTATTCACATCCTTATTCAATTATTATTTATATTCTCATCAAAAGTCAAAATTGTTTGTATAGGTTGAATCACCTTTTATGTCACTTAACGTAAATTCCTAAATAACATCTTACTCATTCATGATAATTGATGGAAGACATTTTAAAGATAATTTGATTTTCAATTATTTAAAGTGATATTTCAATTAGTAAATGCCTTACACCAGTTATTTTTAAAATTTTATTTTTTTACCTTAATATTCCAAAACAAAAAAAAAACATTTTGGCATACATGGCGTGCCATAACTATACTTGAACTGGAAAATACTTTTTTTCTTAAATTGGCCGCAGGAACAAGTGGGTTTTCTGTCTTGCGATATTTAGGCTTATGCCACAATATTTGTTAATATAAGCTACCATGCAATAGAACCTTCATGTTGATATAACCTACCATGCAATAGAACCTTCAATGGGAAAAAAAATGCACGTCACATGATACATAACCAATCAACTGACAAGGATACACTTCTGTGTATGTTAGAATAATAATATAGGTTTGACATCCTCATGAAGGTTTTCCGATTAATTTTTTTCGAAATTGCTTTCATACTAATGTTAATATAGATATTAAAGTGATATGTAAAACAACAGAGGTAAACAAACCCATAATTGACAGGTCTGTTTCAGCAATTCCTGCTCAATTCCAACAAGATTGATATTTAAAAAAAATGAATTAATCACAGAGAAGTGTTTATTCAGTTTAAAATCTTGAAAGGTGGCAAAACATCGGTATATTGTGAACAACAATCCTAATACTTGTCTGTCAACATTTCTATTAGTTATACTTTTGATATCAATCACCTAGACGGCGGACATACAGCAGGCCAGCAAACAGACAGTAATGAAGATGTCAACTTGTCTCCAGTTTTTCTAATACCTTGGTTTTAATCAATAAACGAAGGGCAGTTCTCGTCGATGTCTCAATTCATTACGTTTAAATTTTAATTTGATACTTTTTGACGTTGTCAACAATTTCAGTTTTTTCTTGACAATTCTACAGGTCATTTCCTTGATATCTTCTTTTATCTATTTTCCTTTTAATCACGTTGAATCATCAAGACCTTCTGTTTTTTTCTTAAACATCTCACTCATTACCAATTTTCACCTCGGTGTATATATTTGAGCTATTTTTCATTGGTCAAACTTTTTATTTGCGACCTCGACGATGTCTTTCCTGGAGATAGGTTTTTTTTCTAGTCATCCCACACATCCCTGCTAATTTCTCGTTAATGATCCTTGAAAAATTGCAGATGAAATAAAACGACTTAGGTCAACTATAGGAAATGTTATTAAGAGATAAATGTTTAAAATGTAAAAAGGTGAAACTAAAAAAAACATTTTATATAAATAGACTTTATTATCTAGAAGTACATCTGTGTATGTTAACAGATGTAATTGGACTCAACAACCCCTAATTTTGCATTTTCACATTTATTAAAATTTCCTTATTAGGAAATGAAAAGGTAAATGCATGATAATGGTAGGCTAAACTGATTTTATTAAATCAAATTATATTATTTTTAAATATATTTTTAAAAAAACAAAGGGCATTTGTTATACAGTGGAAAATAATTTAAATTTTTTTGTAAATGCATTTAATTAGTTTAAGATAATAAACTGTTTACCTTTATTGATACAAAATAATTTTGTCAGTGGCTATATTAATCATTGACGATCTAAAGAGTAATAATCATATTAAAACCTCTTTCATACCTACATACAATAAAATTGTAAATTGGATTGCATATTGCTTTGGTAGTCTCAATTGTACATAAATCAGTCCATCATTTCTAAAGTGCTATTATAAAATGCCCCAAAGGTCAATCTTCTATATTTGACCATCTGACCACTGGTCAAGTGATAGTCAAACGTTGTTACCAATACAAATTGCCAGTTTAGAAACTGTAATTATATCTGTTCAAAATGAAACAAATATGTCGATGTTGATTTGATTTCTGGCGTTTCAATTCATTATTTTCTGATAAACTCACAAAGTAGTGACGGAGTTGAATGATGGGTTTAATGACTATTGTTTAGTTTTGTCATTCACACAGTGATACTTTGCTTGTGTTGAGTATTATCATTGTCACGCTATACCTATCAATAATATTTAATTAATTTTCTTCATTTAATAATTATTCTAAAATGTTATTTATCATTGATATAATATTGAAAATCATTGCTCAATCATAAATTAAGAAACGGTTAGAAGAGTGTAAACATCTGAAACCATTCCAATGGAACTGATTCAGTTATATCAAACAAATTGTATGTGTGAACACAGGCTTATTTTATAAGAGTGTGAACACATGCTTGTTTTAAATGAGTGTGAACACAGGCTTGTTTTGAGTGTGAACACAGACTTGTTTTATAACAGTGTGAACACAGGTTAATTATTTCCCTTGTCAGAACTTGTACCTAATATAGTTGTCCTATAAATATCATCTGAATAAACATAAATTGTGTTTTAAATAGCATATAATTATTTTTGCAATGATGATCTTCTGAACTTTGAATAATGTTTTAGCCTAGAGCCCTAGTTGCAGGAACACTTTCGACGTCATAAGTTTGCAGGTGTAAATTTAATAATTACAATTCTATTATAAAGAGATTTCGAACCTTTTTTCTGACGTGCCGGTTTAAACATACAGTATAGAGCAACAGTGGAAGAATTGTAGATAGGCCTAAACTAGTCAAGATCAAGTTGTTTGCAACTTTTGTAGAAATTAGAACCCCAATAAAAATCCTAGTTGTGGGCTTTTGGGAGTAGACCATTCACTATGAATACAAAGAAATTGAAAACCATTATTTTGTGAAGGTAATTAAGAAGGGAAACATTATTTATTCTCCAAAGATTCTTCATATTGTTATCATCAAAATCAACATTTATTTCCAAAATGGTGGCGTCAACCAAAAAAGCAAAAGCTTGTGTCAGGGACGCCAAAATAAAACATTCAAAAGCAAACAAAACATGAGACACGGAAATGAAAATAACAATAAAACGTAAAGCGGTACATTTCAATTGCATGTATTTGTTACCAATAGAATAAATTATTTGATGATACATTTGCCATATATCTCAAGAAATTCTTAATGGAAATCTGATATTAAAAGTGGCAATTACTTGATCTCTAGATAGATAGAGTTTTGATGGTATCAATATGTAACCTTGTTACCATATTGACCCATTGAACATTATTTATAAACCAACTTGGAATTATTGGTGGTAAAATGTGCTATTGTTGACAGAATTAGGGCCAGTTTGAATTTAAAAATTGTTTTATATGTGACATGTGACATATTGCTGCTGTAGTTAAAAGAAAGCATTTTAAAATGTATTGTCAGAGAGCACATTCAAATTTTACATTTAGAATATTCATAATCTGCTTCACTGATGTGGATGTAATTTTTGTTTCTATGACAATTGATTGATTGATTCAAGTGCCAAGTGTCTTTTTTCCTGATTGAGGAAACCCAGTGACAATTTGGACCTAATCACCATTTGTAGAGAAATATACAGTATCATCATATATGAAATAAACCTTTGATATTTGCAACTGTATAAATAATAATAGGACAACTTTTTGGCCCACACCTTTAGCGCTAATATACCAATTAAAATATGTACAATCTTAAAATATTCAATCACTCGATGAAAAGGGCAGTACTGCTAACCTTTCACACACACCCTGAGGGCGCTATTTAATATTTTAACCTGACATTTGGAGCCGAAAGGCAATCAATTAAGAGTTATTCATATTTCACCTTGGGAATATACTGTTAGCTTAGAAATTGCAATATCACAATATTTCATCTGATTACATTTTCCTTTCTTGTTCATCTTTAACAAAGTTATCTAAATATTTTGATGTGAAAGAATGAAGGCTCTTAGTTCATTCTACCAGCTATTAAATGCGACTTAAAACGATTAATTGATTTCTACGGACAATCATGACACGTACCCTGCGAAAATAGAGGGAAATAAATCATTAAATGAATCATGCATTTGCAATTAACATTTATCTTAACATGAAAAACATAAATAAATACATATTTTATGTTTATTAAATTAACTTTTAATTGGCATTATTGCCATATCATAGACAAATATTGAACACTTTTATGAGTTCATTTCAAAACAAAATTGTCATTCTTTGCCATCAATTGAAGATACCACAGTATCATCAGTTAGAATTATACTTTAAATCTTGTTAGTATAAACATCAATGAATTTTAGCTTTAATCTGGAACAAACAAAAAATGTCACTTAAGTAACATTCACAATAAATGTAAACACTAGTAACATTGTTTTATTTATTTCACTGACTTTTATGTGTTTATTCAAGTTTATTTCAATCACTTCAACTTGTGAAGTGAATTACTTCAAGATGAACGATACAATGTATAATCAATCACCTGTAATGTTGTGACCCAGGATGTTGGCTGCAACATGGGTCATACATTAATGTGATGTTTAATGTCAGATAGTGATGATGGATTAAAACATGATGTCGAAAACATTAATGTTGCTGGTGTTAAAGAACAACAATTAGAAATTATGTTGGTTGATTTTTGTTTAGTGTTTATATTGTTTTTTTTATTTATTTAGGTAAATTTATGTTTTCTATTGAATAAAATCCTTTATCTTTTTCTGAAAATTTTCATCAAATTGAAAAGAAAAATATAAAGAAAAATATAAAGAAGAAACAGTTGTGTTAGAATATTTTTATAATTCTATTTCTATAGCACATCTTCACAACAAACAACAGCAAGAGAATGGCCTGCCATCAATGGTACCTTCACTGCAACCACCACCAATAGCACATCACAACTCCTACCATTCCAAGATGCCTACAAGTAAGTACACGCTTAACAATTCAAAAGGCTAGTGGTATGCTTTAGTGGAATCCAGTATTTCAATTTCAATTTATTTCCAAAATATAACATACATGATAATACACAATGACATATTTGTTAATATATAAAATCGCATATACAATGAAAAGTAATTCAGTCATGGGTGGGGGGGGGGGGGGGGAAAGTCATATAAATCAAAAAGACAGTTCAACCCACCCTAAGATAAAATACAGGAATTTTTACAAAACTGTGAATTAAATTAAAACCTAATAATTTACTATTAATCAAGAAGGAGCTTGGATTTTCATTCTTTGTATTTAATTAGTTATTTAAGTATTTCCTGTCAAGTTCCAAACTGCAATCCGATTCATTGTCATTTAAGTTTTGATTCTTTGATATAGCTCTTTTAATTGAAGATGGTTTTTTTTTTTCAAATGAATACAATGTTTTTTTAAAATGTTATGGTTGCATTAAAATTGTTTATAATAGAGATTTCCGTAAATGTAGCCAAATTTATTTATATTTGAAATATTAGGTCATTTAACTTTATTATTAGACCATTGTAAAGATAACTATATAAACAAACAGTGCATACTTTATAGTAATTCTATATAATCTGAGGAAATATAAAATAATAATTGAATTGACTACTGAAAAAGATAACCACTAATAGTAATAAAGTATGTTACTTCCTAACAAGCTTCCGTGCATTCCGACAGGATGCAGGTGATCATACTAACAAGTTTTTATTGTACATCACAATTATTTTTATACCTGATTCTTGTTTCCAAATTATTTTAAAAATCTATTCTCTTTTACTATTAATTGTTCTAATTATTTAAATTATTATTTTATAAATAGATCATCAGATACTTTTTTATAATTAACCTTGTTTAACAGATAGTATCGATATTTATGTTCTGTCTGTTGGTCATGTGACCCATTGTCATAATGCGGTGTTGATGAACTTGTCTAATACCTGTATCAGAACAGGAACAGCCTTGAACGAAAAACTTAACCAACGCGAGAATATCTCTTAATATTCGTAACCACAGATGTAAAAATCACCTGTGGAACAATAGTTATCTTATGTGAACATCTTTATTTTGTTGTTGTTGAGCCGGCGTTATGTGCCGTTTTATTAAGGTCCTATACGTTGCCCTTTGCTGCTTCAGCTGTCTTGATGTGAATCCATACTTTTTATCTTCCTATTTACATTACAAGTTTTTACAACAAATATTTTTTCATTTCATTTATTTGGTTAACAAAAAAATGTCTGGGCCTTCTAAGATCTAAATACCTTGTATGTTTAAAATTGACGACAATATATAAAGTACAAAAAGAAAAGTTAAAATGTTAATGCTTTAAAAATTATGCTGTTAGTATATTCTTTTTGTTTAAAAAAAACAACTAAATTCTATTCCAAATAAATTGAAATTTAAATAACATATTTAATGATCAGTATTTAGGTTCTGATTATTTCTTTCTTAAACTGTTCAATTTCTAAAGACAGTTTTTAAAATAGACCAGATTATAGAGGGCAGTAGACTACTTATTTTCTAGTATGAGACTTTTTAATAAAAACAGTAAATTATTTTTATTATTTGTTTATCTGGCTGTTTTTCAATTTTAAGTTCCCATTTGAATTATTTCAATAAAATAATTCAACGTTTGATGATTGACAATACACAGTAGGTACTAATGTGTGTGCCTAATAAACAAAATATTATTTCTAGATTAGATTTCACTTAACAAAATAATGTAGTTATTCCTAACTATTTATCTAACCTAGAAAGCAATATCTTATTTTGATTTCTATTTATTAAATGAACAAAACATAAGTTTGTATTTTGTTATTCCTTGTCATTTCTAAAGTGCTCACAGAGTTTTGATATTGAGTTATGTTTCCTGCAAACAACAATGACAACACATCAATATTGAAAACTTGACTAAATACAACAGTTTGCTTTTGATATTTTTTTTAAGTACTCAAATTAGTTTCAGTTTTTATTACTGTTTTTTAATTAATTTATTATATTGTATTTGTTAGAATTAAATTTAGGAATAGATGTTTTATGATCATGTGATCCATCATTAAACCAAATTACAATATGTTGAATATTTCATACTTATTGTAAATATTTGGTTCATGATAAACAATATTTTGTTAATATTATCGACGCTTACCAATTAATACAGTCACTGTATTTATAAGAATATAAACAAGTAGCTGATTGGGTAATTAAGAGTATAAGAAAGCTGAAATTGGATTACTCTAATCGATAATCATAAATGAATCTTGTATGAATTGATCTATGCTAGATACGATGGATCCATTAGTTATAACTTTAATAATGACAACAGTTTTTTTTTTTAAACATGAATTTTCGTAACACTACCAGATTGTTCATTTCTTCATTCCTTTTATTCCATTCCTTACTTCGTTTATTATCCATTCATTTAATATTTCCATTAATTCATTCATTTATCCCTTCATCCATCTTTCATTCATTCATTCTTTTCATTCATTCATTTTTTCATTCATTCATTTGAACATAAAGGTGATACCACATTCATTCTTTTTTCATCCCTTCTTTTTATTTTCATCAATTCATTCATATTCATTCATATCCATTCATTTACTTTTTCATTCGTTAATTCTTTCATGCATTCTTTTATTCATTTATTTAAACTCATTTATTCATCCATTTATTCATTCACACTGTTCATAAATCATATTAATTTCAATATAAAAGTACACGTTTAAGTCCTTATTCAGACCATTGTTCTGCTGTGAACCCAACTAATAAATGTACTTATAATTTGAAACCATTGATCTTATCAAATTGTTATGATTAATTGGGCATGTATGGGTGATTTAGATGATTCATTTACTAATATAATAAATAGCATTACTATTCATATTTTGTCATGTGTATATAATCAGTAACCGATGAATCATTATTATCGATATATAATACTCTTTATTATACTTTTCCTGAGGGAATGCCCATGGATAAATCTTCTTTTCGGTGGAACCCAGATTGTGTTATTTTCTGAATTAAATTGCCGTGCAAAAGTAGATCAATTAGTGGTGTTTAACGTAAACCATTTTGTAATTATTTCCTTTCCGTCGGGAATGATAATGTTTTTATAATCGGGAATGTACTATTGTGGTGCTATCTTGTTTTAACAGTCACGCGTTGGCAGGTTGATATAACATTAAATCAATTGTTTTCCTGTTTGTTGCATCTTGCACGAAAAACATTTCCTGAGTTTTACATTTGATTAAACACACAGAAGACTATAATAGATACAGATGCTGGCAATTGTGCCATTTTCCATATCTCTTAGGATTTCCAATTGTTGTTATAATTGAAAATGAGCTACAGGAAATAGTTATGACTGTAAATGAGAACTCTTTAGTATTTAAATTCTCGATTTGGAGATAAAGACGATACCACATGTTCATTTACCCATTGACCTGCTTAACTTTTATACTTTCCTTGTAATCCTTTAGCTTTTGGTGGTTTTTTATTTCCCGGGTTTTCCAGGTGTTTAAAAGACCCTGGGGATCTCAGGAAGCATCAATCCCAGGAACCATTCATGCCCGGTGGTATACCTATGATTTGTCAGCAATTTTTAATAGCATTTCATTCACAAAACGAATCAGGAAAAACTCCTTTTACATTATCTAATTTATTGGGAAATCAAAACAGATTTTGAACTAAATCTTGTAACGAAATAATAGAAATTTTAACTTTATTATTCTGTCTTAAATTTTAGATTTAATAACAAAAAAATTAAACTGATTAGGAGTTTTGACTTTTTTTCTCCCGGTAAATAAGCAAATCATGTGGTTTCATTTTGTTTTAGTTATATTTTAATATTTTCATTTGGAAAGTGTGATTATCAAAAACCGATATATCGATCTGGATTATGAGTAAGAAACATAGTTTCGTACTGCAATTGTACTATTTATGAAGGTGCAACAATAAATAAGCTAATTCAAAATGCTACTATGCTACATTAGTGCAAATGTTCTCTAATTTCTCAATTTCATCGTATTCTAGAGATTATGTTGATGAAGAATAAAGACCAGAAGCTCCCCACCCAGGGAAGGGTTTTTTTTTCTATCATAGTACAGGAAATGATTAGTTATAAGAGAAAAAAGCTAGCTCCCTATGGGCCTAGAAGGAAGTGATTTGATTGGCACAATTTCTGTTTCAAGTGAGACTAGAAAGGTTTCCCATATTGTTTCAAACATTGTGAAAGTGTTTGAAAAAAAAAATTTGTTACCATGTGTTTACACTATCAAACTTTATGTGAGAAAAAAAATTGGATGTGCCCATATATGGACATGATGATATCACTACCATATATAGGCACATCACACTTTTTTTGTCAAACTAGTTTGATAGTGTAGACATAGCTTTACAGTAGTCAAAGTTTGTTAAACAAATTATGTCATTACATTTGACATTTTGTTGACTTAAATCTTGTTTGTCATATTTGTTAATGAAGTTTCTATGTTATGTTATAATATTATGTTCCATTCATTTTTTGTCTTTGTACTATGATTATTATTGTTAATAATGACTGTGTATGATGAATGGAAATAAAGAAAAAAAAATGGGCGTGACAAATAAAGTATTTACACAAATTCAATTTTTAAAAAACCATATTACATTCCTATTTGTCTTAAATTTGAACAAATTTTGAATTTTCATTTACTTTTGTAGGAGTATCGCATTCAGAAACAATGGAGCGACACGAACGCCAGTCATCACAGAGTATCCTAGAAATGTCGGAATCATTTTCATCACATGGGCCCTCACAGATCGAAACACTACTTACAAACATCCAGGGACTTTTGAAGGTGGCTGCGGAAAATGCTAAACAACAAGAAAAACAGATTAATCTTGAACGAAGTGAGTATAAACTAGTAAAATAAAAGCTTCAGATAAACTCTACTAATTAATTCATTCATTCATCAGTGAAAATATACTTCCATTTATTGTCATTTGCATATAAAATATACATAGAAATTATGTTTGCTCTGAGATATACAAAAACAATTACAAAGTGTCATCTACGGTATACTGACAAGCATTCAGTGCCTGAATGATATACTCATCATGGTATCATGCATGTAACTGAAGCCAAATCAGGACATTTCTTAAGTTGTAAAGTCGTTAAAAATCTGTTTTATCCTAGAATAATCAGTCTTAAACTCCCATAACTTTACGACTGTTAACATTTAATCATTATTTAAAATCCAGCTTATTACTAAGTAATTACAAAGTATACCCAATAGATTTAGAAGCGATGTGACAGGCTATGTGGCCTGACCTCACACAACTAAAATGTGTTTGATCCCAATTAACCTTATCGCACGTCTACAACATTTTCACATACAAAAATCACCAACATGAAGGGGCTTACATATGTAATGTAGGGAAATATTAATCATCAAAATGACTTTATGACCTAAACGTCGTCGATTGGAATCTTTATCTTCCGATTGCACAAATAGATGTTTGAAATTGAAAAGCTGGTTTTTAAACAACATTTTAAAGGTTTAAATAGTGTGATGAACTTTAGTTTCTTACAGCCATTGTAGATGACTGGTTTGTACTCTATTGCCATATTTAGGTATAAACAAGATTTGGGAAAGTGGTTTAAAAAGGATGAAATATAGAGCATTTTTATTGTTTCTTGACAAAACTAATTTTTTAAGTTAGGCCATGTGATCAAACTTCACATTAATAATAATATAGTATTATTGATCTAGGTAATTTCTAAATATAGGCCTGTGTTAATATGAACAAAAAAGCATGAACTGTGAAAATCTAATTATATACTCTAAATATTTGCTGTTTTACTTTCCTTATTTTCTTTTACTGGGAATCCATTCCATATTGTAAATTACTAATTTTGGATTTACTCATCATTCAACAGTTACACATGAAAGTAATTATTATTAGACAATGAGCCACAACTCTTCCAACAAAGAACTAACTATTAAAAGCTGTTTAATTTGAAAACAAAAGATGGCAAAATATATTTTTGGCCTGTTATGTTCTGCATATCCTCAAAATACCATAAGTAACAGGTTTCTTAAACACCGTAGCAATAATGGAGTGTACTGTTTCTACCAAAAGTTATTGGGTTGTCATTACCTACAGTATCTTTTTATTTTGTGTATTCTGTAGATCTACCGAATCAGTAACATTTCAGTAAAAAATCATAAAAGACATAATATGAATGAATGGCATAAATAAAAAATTGTCAAGTCACTCTCAGTCACTCAAATGTTACAGGGAAAACAGTATCCTCTCAGTGACATTATATGATCAAGGTATCACATTTATGTGCTGTAACCATGGCAATGTCTAGATATGCTTGGCCTATATTCATGGCCTATTTATTACAGTATGACATTGAATTTGAGGTTAGTGGGTCACGGATGAACCATTTAATTCCAACCGAAAATAGTTGAAGATGTCTAGAATCACTAGAATTCGATAAAAGAAGATTTAGTAACACCGCAATTAAGATAATTTAGGATTACACTACTAGTCTAATTATTGGTAATTAGTATAAATATATTAATAAACTTTTTCAGTCAAGTGTGAGAATGCTTAAAATATAACAATATATTGAGCTATGTCTACACTATCAAAATAGTTTGACGTGCGATGTGCCCAAATATGGTAGTGATATACCCAAATATGGTAGTGGTATGACATCATCAAGTCCATCACATTTTGTGTCATATAAAGTTTGATAGTGTTTGAAAGAACCACACGCATTGAAACTAATAAGTCTGCCAACTTGTATGTTCAAAATAATATTCCCATGTACAATTGAAACAAAATACATCAAAGTGAAAGAAAACGTTGAGTTAAAAACGTGATTTTTCGTGTTTCATTATGCATATGTTAGATGAAAT
Organism: Antedon bifida; assembly: GCF_963402885.1. Lineage (NCBI taxonomy): Eukaryota > Metazoa > Echinodermata > Crinoidea > Comatulida > Antedonidae > Antedon > Antedon bifida. The sequence goes on along the minus strand of NC_136230.1, from coordinate 31,851,690 downwards.
CATGTATTGTTCTTTATGAGTGGTTTCTCTGTCTTTCCTGTGAGTGTTACAATTCATTGATCTCCTTATTCTTTTAGTTTTTTCCTGTCAGTTTATCAATCGTACGATTCTTTCTTCAACTCCCTTGATGCTTTCTCCACCATCTCCGCTAAATTAGATCCAACTTTGAACAAAGTTTTGAGTATTGCAAATGAAATTACGCTTTCCTGCAGAAACTAGCCCAGCGACACTCCCTCAGGATTATGGTTCCGTTATTTTAATGTTTATCACCCAGTTTATAAAGGGAGGAATAGGGTGGTTTATTGTGTCAGGGGTAAACTATAGAGAGTAGGATAGAAAGCTATAGTTAACCACAATGTGGATTAAAATTTATAAATATTAACATTTTATTGAAGTTGATGCAAATTTGTCAACTCATGCAGGTAGGTTTTGGCAAAAAGTGAAACTATTCATTCAAAAACAATATAAAAATAAACACACGTCATGTTTTGTTAAATGTTATTATCTTTTACAAATTAAAACAATCGTTAATAATTATTTTGGCATTTTCACACAATAATTAACTGAACTGCCATCAACGCAGCCAACAGACTTCATAATCTAACCCGATAAAATTATAGCTTTAATCAAGATATTATATTCCAAATTATTATTGAATGATTTTTCTTGATATGTGCAGTTTTTCTTCATTTTTGGCATTTCTTAAATTATTCGCAGATGTTTCTGTTGTAACTGACCCAAAAAAAGGTGCAAAGCAAAGATTCTGTTTGTATTGACTTAGCTGCGAACTGCCATATTTAATTGCACAGATATGTAACAGGCACTTGTAAACAATTAGCAGCGGAGGAAGATACAGAGATTATAGAGGGAGGCTAAATACTCCGAGTCATTACACAGGGGATTCAGAGAATCACCACATTTACCGAAATAGAGAAGATTAACAAGAATAAATTAACGAATCAATACTTTGAAATTGTACGCTAATTTTACCCATGGTGGAATATGTAGAGGAGTCATTTATATGTCAATGACCCAAGTTAGCTAAGGCCTGTGTTGATTAGATGTTTGATTGTTATGTGGGGTACCCAATGGTGACAATTAATGCTGGGGGTTGGTGACAGGTTAAAAGCCCCCTCTTCCTATTAAGTCAGTTTAATGCAAGCCCTGGGGGCTCACTTTGAAACCTGTTGAAAATTAATCGATTGGTTTGTGTATTTGGACATTAGCTTGAGTTATCAAGGTCAGAAAAACTAAAAGAAGCAAGAGGTTGCTGGCCGATTTATGCTTGCTGAGGTTTATGCTTGCCGTATCTTATGTTAAATTTTCGACCCTATATTCATAATTATTTAATATTTAGGTATATTCGATCTGTATAAATTATATTAGATTGTATTTTTGTAAATTTTGAGAATTTTTCTCATTCAGAGAAATGTATAATTCTAAGAAAGGAGCTAATACCAAAAATGCCGGAGATTCAACTTTCTTTGTTTTGTCTTACAAGAAAGTGAAATCATGTTAAATAGACAGAAACAGAAAGATGAAATTTAGGTATAGCTGAAACCTAATCTAAACTTGAGGTATAAGCATAGGAAATCGTAATAGTTATATTTGTGGGTTACAGATCTACTGATAACACTGTTTCTATTGCAACAAAATGTTTAATGGGAATCACAGCTTCTCACCTTGAAAAAACCCAAGGGAAAGGAAATGTTCTAAAAAAGACATGCGTTCAGTTGCTACATATGCGTTCATTTGGTGCATTGAGAATTGTACAATTCTTAAACATTATCAGATACTTACTTAACCCAATTGCTAACTGTCAATCATGATATAAAAAAACACTAACGATTTCTCGTAGAAGTTTTCCCGAAAATTAAGGGGGATAGTTTCCAGATTTTTCCGCTAGTATTGTCAAAGTTTATTACTCTGTCAGTTTGTTTCTTTATGCTCTGATTATTTTGATGATAGTCTTGATATCAATGATTGATATCAAGAAGAAGAATTGTAACATTCCCATTTTAACATCTCTCCCTCTGGCTTTGACAGCACACAAAAAGTTAAACAATGTTTTTATATAAGCTAATTTGCAATAAAATTTATTTTGGTTATTTGATGATTTTCTAGATATCCAAAGCAATATCATGGAATTATTTGAGAAATTAATTAGATTGGATGTTCCAAATTACTTATCACACTAACATTTCAAAGAACTCGAGAATGTACTATCTGGGGAGGGGTAACTGGTAATACATTCATCATGGGATATGTTCGATGGGTTGCCCCATTGGTTGTAAAACAAGAGGACTTTAAGTAGTATTTTTAACCAACTACAAACATTCGTTTGACGTTACCACACATACAAAACAACCATAGTTGAGTTTAATACTAAAAAACACAGACTCACTTGAACATCGTAAAAACATGCTTATCCAATTTAATTTCTATATTAGGCTACAAGTACTTTTATATCGACAAATGCGATGCTAATTTGTGCTGATATTAATCTAGTTATTTGGTTGATTTAACAACTTTGTCCTTCTAGAATCAGTCATTACAATTGTATATCTTACAGTATGATGTAAACAAACTGTTCCTTATTTATATAGCTGATTAAAGTAAGCTTGTCTTGTGTTAATATGCTGTTAATTATCTTCGTCCATTACTCTTAAATGAAGAGAATTACATGTCATAAATAAGAATTGTAGATTGTAGCAATCATAAACATTTATGTCAAATAAGGATGAACATTATTCAAAGTAAACTTTTAAACAAGTTTAAAATATTTAAACTATAGATATAATAATTACCTAAATGTCTTACACAAATTGAAAATCACTAATAAAACCAAATTATTAGAAAATCACTGTTAACATTATTTTCCCAATTATCAAAAAGAGGGCGACAGACTCTGTAGAATATAACAAAATTGGAATTGTTATTCCTGATTGGACAGTAGCATTATGTGAAACCATCCTTTTGATTGGTTTAGCAATTAACTTCCTTATATCTGATTGGTTATTTTACAGCTGTGTAGGATATAACTGTTGTCCGTGATTGATTCAGAATGTTAAATTTATCCTGACAGGTAAATTTGGAAGATTTCCTCAATTGGTGATAATTGTTTCGGTTGCCAACCGTAAAGCGATTTTTGTCAGTTCCCATGCTATTCAGTTATTAGATTTATGAATTGGCTTTGTTCAAATGTTAAGACCATGTAGCTTTTTAATGTAATAGTTTCTTTTTTGTTTATTATTAGATTTTGGTTATAGTTATTGGAAAAACAAGTTGAGCTAATGTCTGTTAAAATGGTTTATCTTCCCAAATTCAATGTACAATGAAATGTGAAATTGACTCTTAAGATATCAAAATTTAGCTTTTAAAGTTAAACTAAATATCTGTTAACAAATAGATTAACTTTGTATTGAATTGGTTTATTCTCGTTGTGAATAAACATGAGACATGAAATGAGTGTGTCTGATAGGTTACTATGATCGTAGAATACGTTAACAGGTTGTTAAGAGTACATGCATCTTGTAAAACAAGGAAATGATTAATAATATCTGGACCGGTTTAGTTAACCGCTATATGCATTAAAGCGCTATTCTACTATAAACAGCTGTGTAGATTTGAAAAAAGGCATTAACTGTCAGTTAGTACAACTGAATGATAAATACAATCCAGATAACATATATTAGCTGATGATAATGATAATGATGTTGAATTATTTCAGAAGAGGTTTTCATAGTTCCATGCAACATTTCACAACTCTAGGGAACACCTATGACGTGGTGACATTTCCCACAAGTCTGTCACCACATCCTTTCCCAGGTCAACTAAACAGTAGTAATTTGATTTCTTTTTGTCTTTCCAAAAAAAAAAAATCATAAAAACATAACAGAATACAGTATCGTCATTGGGCATGATTTGTCGGAGGAAAACGTAACAATATTTATTAATCAAATTAGTTATCTCTGAGCGAAGATAAGCATGTTTCATTATTGGCCAATCAAAATTAAGGGTTTGTGACAAGTGCGAGACTGTTTCTGATTATTGTGGTTGTAATGCTCCGGCCAATACAGTCAAATCATTTTTTGATGACAGTAACCTCAGTAATCGTATGACGTCACATAGTTTAATGTGTGTCACAGCAAAATGCTAAATCATTTGCTAAAATATTTGATCACGTTCAATTATGCAATGTTTTGTTCTAAAATATTCAGTAATTATTATTTACAAATTGAAACATCGTTGCTAAAGAATATCATACAGTAACCTTTTTTATAAACTGTTTTATTTCCAAATTTTCCTAGTCAGTACATCATTTATAAAAGACATTTTATTATAATGAATTTCTGAATCATAAATTATTTTATTAATTACTCTAAATTAAATATACTGGAACCCTAATTTCATGGTGACATTTCCTGATTTTAGATTCAAAGAGAATTATTGTGAAGTAAATCTGATGTTTATCTTGCATGCACATCCTATATTTCTTGTATGAACATCTAAATCAATTAAATAGTTTTTAATGATTTGTAAAATGAGATGGAACACATCCAAGAGTAGAAATTAATGATGAGAAATTCTGGATTTGTAAAAAAATATGGTTAACATTAATGTCGTAACTGGAGACGATGATTAGACGTTTATTTCTGAAATGATAAGATGTGATATGACAGATGTAGAACAGCAATTTAAAAAAAAAAATGAAAAAAATACTGTTAGATTATAACTTTACATATTTCTTTAAACAACAGTACATTTTAACAATATTAAGCATAGTTGATTTTTTAATAATTAATAAAGTGTAAAGTTAATATATTTTGAAATCAAATAATTTTCTTTTGTCAGTCATGATATTAGATTGATAACATAGGTTTACACAATTACCAGTTTGAAATTAATTTAATCTTTTCCAAAAAAATGTGTAAAAATTGTTTTGTAAAAAATACTATGGTGTTTCAAATTAATTTAATCTTAATCCAGCTCTTCCAAACAAATTTTTTTTTAAATAATTTCAAACAATTTTTAATTTAGAATCATCTAATTTTCTGATTTACACGTTTCATACTAGACTGATTGTTTTGTAAAAAATACTATGGTGTTTCAATTACCCTGCCTTGTCATAACTTATTATTGTTATAGGGTTCTTGATAACAAACAGATGAAATATTGTCATGTTCAAAATTAATCAGCGCAATTGAACATCCTCAATATTACAATTGCTTGTCTCTTTATTCCTCAGAGAATTTGAGTAAATTATAACTCAAAAAGTTACCAAGTTTATCGAACTTGGATTTATAAATGTTGAGGCTTACAAGTTGCTTCAGTTTAGGTAATGAATTAGGATGTTGGTTATTTGTTAATTATTACAACTAACTAACAGGTAATGCATTGAACACCCAGCCCCCAAACCTGTTAATAAAACATAATAATTGATTAATTTACTAAAGTTATCATGTGACCAGCCATTATTGAAATTTGTTATATTTTATTATTTTCTAGCTGAGATGAAATTAGAAATAATAAGGCAGAAAGAATTAAACGAAGCAATCGAGAAGCAACTCCAGAATGAAATGAGAAGGATAGGTAAGAAAATATAGCATTACTTACGTTTAAAAAAACTAAAAATATTGTACGTACTTAATTACGTTAAAATATTTGTAAGCGTATCCTATCACCTTAGAAGATTATTGGTTACCTTACATGGAACTTTTTTATAAATCTATTTTTTTCAGTTAAAAATCACTTGCAAATAAAACTTGCATGATGTAAATATAATTAAATTCAATAAAATGTTTAATGTTTCATTAGTGATTTTAAATATTTGTCAGTTTAGTCTTTTGGGATGGAATATTTAATATGAACTTGCCGCATCTGCAAATAGTTATGATTGAATTTATGTAGTGAATGTATCACAAACAATAAATTAATTAGTGAGGTCAGTTTTAAAATTGGAAATGTGTCTAGAGTCCTAATCTCCAGAAGAAGTTTTAAGGAAACAAAAAGTGAAATGGTGGAAATTCAATCACGTACGCATGTAACGTGTAGCAAATGCTAAAGCTTGTTGTTATTCCCATTCCTTTTCACTTTTTTCCCACGTTTATCAAATCTGTTTTTTGATTAGTTTGGGTCTTACGATTTATTTTGGTGTATACAAGAATGGACCCCATTGGAAATAATGGACCCCATTGACTTGTTGATTT